>NC_134573.1:174306852-174906852 GCF_050947875.1 Dermacentor variabilis
AGTCTTTTCTAAACGAATCCCATGAATCGCTTACCGGAGCTCGCGATGGTGTTCTCCCGTGCGCATTTCCATTTTCCCGAGCACATATATCCTTCTTAGCTCCTGGCGCCACCTTTTATACATTACTTCTGGTTAAGCTATGGTTTAGTGTCATTAAGGCAAGCGCACATATAGCGGGCAGCATAATAAAGGTACCGATCGTTTATCTACAACGTTTTTCGCCAACCCACGGGTTTGCTTCACGTAACGCCCTGAAATGGTGATGATAAGCACGTAGTCAGTAGGAACCCCAACCTCAAAGCACGTATTCTTTGCGTTCGCACAAGCTGCATCACTGCTCTGAAATATTTACAAGCCTCCTTATGGCCCTATTTAGCAGCGCAGATAAAGAACTAAACAAATGAAAGAAACGAGTCAGTTGAGCCTCCACAAGCAGCAGTTTCAAGAATTTCCAGCTGCACACTCTTTTCAGCCGACGAAAATCGGAAGCGTGCATACAAACTTTGAGTCCCTCAAGTCGTTCTCATCTTTCGTGTAAATCGGTGCACTGATGATTTCTGTGAAGCTTGTGCGGAATGCTTTGACGCTTTGTGCGTGCGTGCCTGTTTGCGTGTGTGCGTGTGTGTCGCATTTCCCGTATGGCCTAACGAGCAATATGCACTTGTAGGCTACCGTATAGTGTACGTAATAGAACCATGAATTGCATCGGTCAAGTAGCTTACAGTCAGCACTGGACGCGATAATTCGCGTCCCCTAACATAATTATGTACGCAAGAGAAAAGAAGAAAAGAAAAACAACTAAACACGAAGAAAACATTCAATAAAAAAAGCTCACACACGAGCGTACGTGGTCAAGCAATCCCCAAGCAGCTGCGCATCTAAAGGCACCTGCGAAAAGAAGATAAAAAGAAATTGGGCCGGCGAGGCAATTATTATAGTCTTCCCGGGGCCTCCCGGTGGGAATAACGGGCGTCAGCTGCTGGCGAAGATCTTTGGCACGTGAGGGAGGAAAAAAAAAAGGGAGAAGGATACAGACGAACAAACTTCGCACCTTTCCCCAGAGGTTGCTGCTTTTCATGCTCTCTTGTATTGCTCTTTACCCTGGGTTCTACCACAGCTTCCACGGCGTGCCTTTCATTTACAGCTGATACTCCGTCGCACTAATTTCGTGCACTACAGCGCAGGCACACCATCGCATCCCGGTTCGATTTAGATAGCGTGCGCCGTTACATAGCTTGATGGAACATGGTTATAACGGCACGTTTGTGAACGGGACGCAAGAGGAATGCACGGAAGACATGCAATCGCCGATGTCCTCCGTGCGAGTGGTAGCGTGCGCTGTTGCAAGCGCACGCTATCGCTGTCAACATCTCTGTCAAGTAGAACCCTTCTAGCAGCAATTGCGTACATTTTCTTGATCTTCGTCTTAAATGAGTTTATTATTGAGCACTGTAATTATTTCAGAAGTTCCTGATTACGAAACTGTTTTTGTGAAAGTAATGGCTTAGCGGAGCGCACAACCTCTCTATTGTTGGACTTGTTTCATGGCGAGTATGAGGCGGCCGCCGCGTCATCGCGAGTACCACTTCTTTTTATGCAAAAACTTATCTCCCATATATGTAGTATTTATCTACCAGTGCTGGCAGCTGCCCGCGGAAAATTATTCATAGCTTGTTGGTTGTTTATTAGTACAGTTGGTGGCATGTAACACATCGGACATACGGCGTTGCACCTTCAAGGAACTGTTTTATATGCGATGTGCTTAAACGCGCAGTCACATGTGTTTAAACTAAACAAATAAATAGGGGGAAGAAAAATAAGCGAACATACCTGTGCCTTCAAACAAATAATGAGGCAAACTAACCTGGTCATCAGCGGTTGAATTCGCAAAACGTTTCACAAACCGTAAGTGTTGTTCAGCACCGGCCGGCTGCCTTCGCCCGTATGCCCAACATTCGGGCCAAGGCTGCGAATCGCTGCACAGTAATCGGCTTTAAGTACGGTATGTCGATACAAAAGCGAACTCGAGCAGGGAAGTAGCGTGTGACAGGCTCGCAGGAGGACCAACGGAACAACAACAAGTTGTTGCGCTAACACGAACCCTTACAATGTTGGTGGCAGTAAATGTTGCTGGCCAACCTTCTTCCCTTCTTTCCTAGTTTCGTTCCCCTCTTTTGAAAGCACGAGTTAATGTCGACTGAAAGAAACTTCGAGAAAACAAAGCGACATCGTATTAATTTCGTCCCGACAAGCGCCACAACCGAGTCTCCTTAGGGAGTGTGCTAACTCGTTCACTGGGAAAATGCCAAGGAATAAGAAAAAAACAACAACAACAACGCGCAACTAAATGAATAAATTGGGTGAAGCGTACCGTTGCTTTCTTTTGGTTATTATTTTCTCTTCTTTCGCAAATTGTGTTAAGCGAAACTTAAGCCGGTGCCCCGTATACAGCCGTGCGCACTATAGAAGTCACGTTTGCATGATCCGCTTAGGAGTTACTTGTATACAACGCAAGCCATTGCTCGAAAACGAGTTGCGAAAATGTGTATTGCTTCCTTTGTTTCCTCTTTCCTCGTGTTGAGCCTAGCTCAAGGTTTGCGGGCAAACTGTTCTATCCTAAAGCTTGAAGAAACGTTTCAATTTATTGTTTTAAGGGTGTGTTTAACTTGTGAAGCCATTGATATACTTGAGCCAATCTTCTAGACGAAAGGATGTCCTGGCGGCTGAAACAAATGTTAAAGCTTTCTAGTTAATACACAACTTAACTAAAACATAGTCGGCCCACCTTACACAGGTTGTTCACTTATTTTAGAAGAGGTGCTGGTTTCTGCCGCAGCAAACGGATACATTGTGTAAATGAATATCGCCAATTATCAAGCCGCACTACTATTTATCTATAGATACGATCGGGCCAACTCAAGACCAAGATAACAGTGGTAGTATAAATACAAGATAAACAAATTACTCACCATTGACATGGCAACAAATCAATACCTAACTAACATGTAAAGGATAACGGTCACCACATCACATTTCAGTGGATTCCCAGTCACTGTAGTATACAGGGCAACGAACTGGCCGACGCCGAAGCGAAGAAAGCAATCGAAGAACGAGAGTCACTGCTTTCAATTCCTTTTTCAAGAGCGGACGCCAACTGTCTCCTCTCCTGTGTCATCCGAAAATTGACAACAAAGCACTGGGACCATCCGGATAATCGCCACAGACGACTCCAGAGATTGGACCCTACAATGAATTTTAGGCTACCACCGAAAATTCAACGAAGCTGTGCCAATCTTCTGCACAGACTAAGGCTGGGGGTAGCGTTTACGCGCGGATACGTGCACCTCATGCGACGCACCGAGTTTCCACACTGTGAGGTGTGCAATGTGACTGAGACTATAGGTCATGTGCTTTGTGACTGCCCTAAGTACGTGGAAGAGCGTGAAAGGTTGGACAACGACCTTACGCGTCTCGACAGCGCACCGTTGTCGGAGGACGTTATTTTTGGCCCTTGGGCAGATTCTCAATCGAGTTTCAAGGCCATCCAGGCATTACTGAACTTTTTAAAAATTATGGGCCTGGATTGCAGACTTTGAGCATGCCAAATTGCTTGCCATATGTTCTACACCTTCCTTCTATCGTCATCGTCACCCATCATGCACCTCTTCCCTCTTTCTTTCCCTCTTCCCCTTCCCCCAATGCCGACTAGCTGGCTAGAGGAATATACCTCAGGCCGACCTCTCAGCATTTCGTATCATTAAACTTCTCTCTCTCTCATAACTGCTTATTTATGCACTCCGAACGCAAATAATTGATATTCAATGACACATTAACACATCGAGAGGAAGGTGTATTCGAGAGCTGTGGGTGAAAAACTGCCATGTAACTTCGGGTGTTGACGATAATTATTACACCGAATGACCACAGCAAACCTTTATTTTCTTTCTGTCACAATTACATGAAAGAGAGAGAGAGAGAGAGAAACAGAAGAAAGGAAAGGCACGGATGTTAACCAGACGCACGTCCGGTTTGCTACCCCTGCACTGGGGCAAGAGGCATGGGGACGGAGAGAGAGAGAGAGACCAATTTCGCGCACACAATCACATGAAAAAATAACCCTATATACATTAGCCGAAGTGCGGGTGCAGAGAACAGATCGCGTACCTTCTTTGCGAGCGCCCTCGTTTCAACCCGCAAAGGGCAGCCCACTCAGCCACGCAAGACCAACTGGACAAGTGCCCACTGACGGAAAAGAATGTTCTTGGAAATTGGCCTACACGAACACCAGCGCGAGCCACTATGAAGGCACCACTACGTTATTTAAAAGACACCAGACTTTGTGACACATTGTGACAGTATACTGAGTGACATAAAAAAATGTATCAATGGGACGTTGACACTAACACTATGTGACGCCATAGCAGACTGCGTGACAGCGCCCACAGAAACATTTCTGTATTGTGTGTTTATGTGTGTGTGGTGAGTTTTTTTCTTTTCTATTTGTAGTCTTTTTCTCTCTTCTATCGCGTCCCTTTCCCCCTCCTCTGGTTACGGGGTAGCCAACCTGAGATAATATCTGGTTAAACTCCCTGTCTTTCTTTTGCTTTTCTCTTTCTCTCGCTCTTTAGTGCAGCATGGAGAAGTTGAACAAAGAAAAAGTAAGATCAGCTTGACGTTGGTTGTCGAGCGACTACCGGGATAGCTTCTATAGGCCATCCCATTTCCTGCACCACGGCGTGTCGTTTTCCCATCTACACTAACTTGTTGCTATCTAGTGTGGGGCACCACAACGGAAAAACAATTTAGGCAGAATATACAGACTACGGTAAGAAGCTGCCCCTGTAACAACAGGTGCTCCACGCGGTGCGCACTCTAAACCCATCTTAGAAGCCCTAAATTAACAACCAATTCCTGAGATTTACAACTCGATTTATCTTAAACGATATCGTAGTTGCCGAAAAATGTAATGATTTTTTTCTTACAGGCTTAGCGGATTCAACACCGCGCACCTGCCCGCATAGCACGCGAGCCATTGATGATTGGAAAATCCTTTACACACATACCAACTGTGGTCGCCAAATGATTAACTATTTACTGCCACTAACACTAAATAGTTTTTACACACTAAATGAATGTTACCGTTTTTTTTCTCCAAACATCCTTTCTTTTATGTGCGTTTAGAATGCAATCGATACAATACTCAAACACGTGTTTTACCACTGTATAAATACTCATGATATCATGTTGCTGTTTGCTATGTGCTAAATGGTGTGAAAGCTTTCGTCAAGCCTTGATGGCTTCTTGCTTTCAACCCACAGCATCACTATTGTGGCTATTGTATGGTCTCCTCTGATGTTGAAATAAACTGATTTTATTTGATTTCATTTCACACCCTAGTTCCAGTCATCATTCATTGCTATTCGTTGGGTATTCTGTGCAAAAAATGAGTAAGCTTCCCCTAGCAACAAGGTAAACCACTATTCCCACCACTCGTCGGCTCAGAAGGCAGTGACGGCCCTTTTGTGCTTTCTGAGAACGGCTGGTTTGTGCGAGTGGCTTTGACTCCAGTACGATCCGTGCACGTTTTTATACTCCCCTATCTCTATACCTTCTCTCTCTTCCCCTTTTCCCTTCCCCCAGCGTAGTGTAGCCAACTGTATTCTTGACTGGTTAACATCCCTGCCTTCCTTATATTCCCTATCTCTCTTTCCCCTAGCAACAGCATAAGGATTTGCCATACGTGGTTTCAGGACGAGAAAAGAAGCGGAATTCACTTCCGCCGCTCCTACTCTGAGCCCTGCAGAAAATTGGTCGTCTGTCCCTCATCCAGAATTAGGCGCGACAGCGAGCTACTTTTATCACGTCACAAACATATGTGGGCAAAGCTCTTCGCGGTCATCATCGTTTCTGACGTCCGTGGCTTTCCTTTTTTAGTATTCTTTCTTTCGTCTAGCGGATCTTTGTCTTTTGCTCGTCGTGATCTTAGCGTATTTGTTGTCTCTATTATATGTTTGATGATAAATCAATCGCTGCCTTACATTTGCTCTTCGCTGTCTCGACAGTTCCCGCTCTGCCACGCCCCGCTCGTTTCGCAAGCGGCTCGTGCGGACACAAGCAGGGCATCACGTGCTTGTTGTCTGGTCGTTAAAGGGACACACGAGACAAATGTTCCCTTAAGCGAAACTGCTGGATTGTACTCATGCAACTGCGCATATAGAGGACTTTTCCTGAACCGTGATTTAGTAAGCTGCAAAGAGGGCAATAGTTAAATACGACTGGATGACGGTAGCTCGAGATTCCCCCGCTAGATCTCCGCGACGTCATATGTTTGGATGGCCATCATTCGGCCCTGAATAATTGAATAGAAATGACAGAGGATTGCATTACGCTTACAAGTGAGCAAATATTCAACCTCGCAACCTTTGAGACCCCTTCTTGCTTGAAAAAACTGACACCCCATGCAAGAAAATAAAAAATAAAAATAAAGACAGATTCAACTGTAATTGGAGTAACGTAATGCGAATCATTCATGAATTGTAGACAACGGTTGTACGAATAAGGTGATTGTTGTGTATCGAACGGTTACGTAGAGATTATTCGGTGTAGTATTTATATTCATATTAAGTATGACAGAATGTTTGTAATAGCAAAATATACAATTGAAAGCAAACTAAAATCCAGTGGTGCATACCCAGTGGTGCTGACCCAGAGCACATACTCAGTCTCCTCTTTGGCTCATAATTTTAGACAGCACTTTCACCCGGATCAGCCCGTGAAAACGGCGAAATAGGCTGCATTATAACCACCATCGGCCCATCAAAACGGCGAGATACACCGTCCGCACACAAGAAAGTGGTTGCATTCGTAGAACCTAAATAACACTGCGGAACACGGAAATCTAACAGGGGTGGCTAAGAGCGAGCGGCTTGAAATAACTCGAAGACGTAAAAATACTGCGAAATACGACAAGCTAACTGGTTTTACAAGTGGCGCGCGAAATAACAGAATCCACAAGTCAGCAAGAGCGCCACGTCGGCATCACGGTTGGGCGAATGGATAAGTTCGCGCCAACGCTTTGCGAGTAAGTGAGTAAATGCTGCCCGTTAAAAACGGGAAAAGATCATGGGGTCACAGGGCCTCCCCTCTGCCGTGATGCAACTGCAGACACATAGTATAAGCGGAGGTTTCGCACTGGCGACGCGCCAGGCGGCACAGCCTACCGCCAGGTCTTGATAGTTGGTCTGCTCGGTGCGAGGAATGCTGAGGCGTGCCCAACACAGTAGTTTCACAACGCAGCAGGAGCGCAAGACAACACAATCAATCGGGTACCGCCAGGCATTGCGTTTCGTGCCAAGATAACGAGAGGGGAGCATTCAAATATGAGCCCACATTCACAATGCAAGGCCCGTATTCACAAAAAGCTTTTGTTCGTAAGGGAAAATTTCATCCAATTCTGATTCCGTATATATTATTAGTGAATGCGGCTGGCCAATGGCAAAGAGTACTCACGGACAAATGGCTTTGTGAATTCGGCCCCAGTCTTTTAGCCACAGAGGTCTCTGAAGATGTGTCACTGGCTGTTCGTGACAGCGGAAGCGGCAAAGCTTACCAGGGATAGTTCTTAAGAACGAAAGACGTTGTGTGTCCGACTTATTCACCCAACTTAACAAAACATCTCGGCACATATTCGCAAAGTTCTTACACTACAACTAACACGGGCCTGATTTCACGATGCTATTCGTTCGTAAGGCATCTTTTCCATTGGTCGGCCCCCATTGGTAATAATATGCGTAGCGTTAGGATTAGTCGAAGTTATCTCGGACGGACTAGCGTAGCGAAAGAGTTTTTTGTGAACACTAAGCTCGAAGAACAGGCGCAAGAGAGTCCTCATATTGTCGGTATTTTGCCATACGGAATTGCCCTTGTCAACGAAAACCTGTGGATACGACTCCAAGGACCATGTTCAAAGAATTACGGCAGAAACTGTCCCCGATGATTCCAACCGAAGCACCGAAGTCAACGTGCAGAGTTTCTCCCTCGCACGTGGCGCAGAGCCCCAATGAACACCTGACCTCCAGGCGGGGAGACGCTCCTTCGAGGACCACCACATGCGCTTGCCGTGACATCCTGACGACGTGGGATCGGAACCAGACGCTACACGCCGCACCAAATACGCCTTCGACAAAGTGCTTTTGAGAGCATGCGAGCAGCGTCCCGCTAGTGGCGGTCTTCCAGTTGGCGCGACTTGGTCTCGGCGAACTGTTCAGTGGTAGGTCGCTTGGCGTGCCGCTGTTCTTTGGCCGCCTGTCTGTTTTCTAACTCGCGCTCCATGTCCACACGTGTCTCGTCGGTGCTTCGCTTCGCCTTCTGCCACACCGCTTCGGTACGCATTGCATACCTCTGCAGTCTATGCAGAGCCTTTGCACTATTACCTTCCTCTTCCGCTTGGTACTTCCGAGGGCCCAATTGTTGTGTCAACAAGTACACGCAATAAAGCGCACCTAGGGCAACCAAGCCGCATCTCTGTGTGTTTGTGTGTGAGAGAGAGTGTGTGTACTTGTGTGGAGGAAGATGCGCTATTTTCTGTTTGTGGCGCGCGCACCTTTACCGGGGAGTGCCCACCCGTATCGGTGATTGGAGCAAGGAGAGGAGACAACCACCAGCAGTGTGTGAGCGGGCGCGGGAAAGAGCGTGCCCATGCGCATGGTGCAACGAGGGGCCGAGCCAAGAGCGGCCAGCGAGCGTGCGCACGGGGGTTCGCGCGCATTGGCGACAAACTGTGTGACCTCGGACGGCCTCGTGCTTGACCTTGGCTCCGACTATGCAAATAAATGCTTCGAGGTTAAAACTGCTGGTCCGTACGAGCTATTCGTTATTGACAGGTCGCGTTTCGTGTGGCTGTTGGCTGGTGCTACTTGTCCTTGAGAAAGTTCATCTAGCCTGAGTGGTGCTCCATGAATGCGGCTTCCGGGACTGATACGACGAGGATTTTCATTTGTATAAGCTGTGTAAGTGCTCGGTCCCTTTTAACAATAATGTGTCCATTGTCACAGTTGCCCAGCACCTGTGCTTACGAACTGCGCTAGTGCAAGAGCTGCTCGTGTAGCTCGTGTTCGTACTCTCGAAGCAGTTATCACACTATAGATTAGCTCCTGAGAGGAAAATACCAGCCAATAGTCACATCTTACATATTAGTGCAAAAGTGTCCGGCCTATGACAAGCGTGACTTGCGAATGAAAGAAAACCTTGGGGGATTCGGCCGCTGATTTTTAGAGGAAATTACCCGACGCGGGTAATGGATAGCATTGTCATAACTTCGCGCGAAATTAAAAAAAAAAACTGATATGACGCTTTCTTTTTCTTCTTTAAAGTTCAAATGCATTGTATTTTTGCCTGTTAACACTTCTTAGAAGCTTGCCAAGCGTTAACAGAGCCGACAAATAAATTTCACAGCGCATGTTCTTCCTCGCAAAGATATTTTGTGATACACAGAGTGTTTAACGCAACTTGAGCCAAACATTAAAAATATGCAAATGCCACAAAGCTAGACCGGACCAAGGTGATGTTTGCCATCGCTTGGTGATACTACCTTTTTTTTGCATTCAGCCTTATTACACAATTAGTCTAAGTTCAATAATCCACTTCTCAGTTATTGTATTTAGATTAAAAATGCCAGTGAGAAAATTGTAGGGCAACATGAAAAACTCCCGATGCAGCTTTCTGTTGCTCAACACGTGCTACATAAAAGTGCTCTTTTTCGAGCATGAAAGAAGCCCGCGAATATACGCGAAATTGCCGCACAGCCAGTCGTGCGGCAGCTTTGCATGTATTGTGCGGCAATTTTGCGTGTATTCGCGGGCTTCTTTCACGCTCGGAAAAGAGTACTTTTATGTAGCACGTGTTGAGCAACAGAAAGCTGCATCGGGAGTTTTTCATGTTGCTCTACAATTTTCTCACTGGCACTTTTCATCTAACTATAATAATTGAGAACTTGAATATATTGTTACGTCCAAGCGCGTCAAAGGGACGCGGGGATCAAAAAGAGCGGAGAAGAGGAGAACGAAGACTGTGCAGCGGCCATTCCTGTTCTTCGTAGCCTGCCGTTCCTGCCCTCGCACGCCTAAATAAACCCCTTTTCCCCGTGCTTGTAACAAATTGGTGGACGGTGCGGGGTAAACCTCGTAATCACGGAGCCTACGCTGCTACAACTTCGCCGAAGCCGTCGACTTGCCGGACTTCCGCCACCCTCACCTGCCATGCCTGAATACGCCTGCCAGATTCCCGAAGGATCTGACGCGGCTTCAAGGCCAACACCTGGTGTTCCGTGGCAATACTACCGGGTGCCACTCACTTTCGGAGGAAAAGCCGGAGAAGATGTCGACGAGTGGCTCACGAACTACCGAAGGGTGAGCCGGTCTAACGGTTGGAACTCGACCGCACAGTTGTCCAATGTTGTGTTTTCCCTTACCGACACAGCGCTCGTCTGGTATGAGAATCACGAAGACACGCTCACTTCGTGGGAGCTTTTCGTCGAGGAGCTCAGAGCGTGTTTTGGAGACTCTAGCGCAAAAAAGAAACGCGCTGAACAGACGCTTTCGCAAAGAGCTCAGATTCCCGGCGAGACCTGTACGACTTATATCGAAGAAGTGCTGAAATTGTGTAAAATAGTCAACTCTCAGATGTCTGAAGATGACAAAGTGGGACATTTGTTGAAAGGAATAGCCGAAGACGTCTACAATTTTTTGATCGGCAAGGAAAGCTTGGACTCCGTGTCTGACGTCATTCGCCACTGCAGGACCTTTGAGACGTTGAAGATGCGACGGATAATACCGAAGTTTGGTCGCCTGGCTAATGTCACAACGGTGGCGAGTGTAGACCCGAGCTCGTGTGTTGACCTTCCATCCACTATACGGCAGATTGTTCGCGAAGAGTTGCTCCATCAGGAAGAGATGTACCGTTGCACACCCGGCATCACTGGCGCGTCCTCACCACACGAGATGAGAAACACGGCCGTTTCGACCGCATGGCAACCCACGGTTCACTCAGCGACCATGGAGTATAGGTCTACCCCACAAACGAGAGGGACCATGAGCTATCAAGGTCATGACTACGGCCAACACCCACGCCGCACGCAGGCCTCCCGGCGGCCGATGCCTAGCCATGATGAATGTCACCCACCTGCTGTCTATGCAGTCGACAGCAACATGCGCGACTACATGGAAGAACATCGCAATTCGAGGCATCTGCCGGTGTGTTTCCAATGCGGTGTCGCGGGCCACATAGCGAGGTTTTGCAATCGTCGCGCAACAACGTGGAATGGTCGATCCGGATTTTCAACAAGGCCTACACCTCCTACGAGGACAACTCAACAGCCGTGCACCACCTCTTGGTCAGCTGGCGTCCCTCCTGGCAACGATTACTGGCAGAGAAGCTTCAGGAGCCGCTCGCCGGCATCTGACAGGAGTTTGACGCCACCGCCAACTTCTCGTGCACCGCGTTTACGTCAATCGCCATCGCCAGTGCGCCGCTCCTCCTCGCCTTCACAACCGGAAAACTAGCTAGCGCGGCCGATGGGGGTGAGGTCGCTCGACACGTGCTATCGACAGAAATGCCCCCCGCAGTTGCTATGATTAAGAACAAAGTGCATGTACTTGTTGATGGTGTTCCTACAATGGCTTTAGTGGATACCGGAGCAACTGTATCCGTAATGAGCCTCGGGTTTAAAGGTCGGTTGGGGCGTAAAGTTGTATTTCGGTGGGACCAGGCTGCAACGTTTTGTGGAGTGAGCGGCGAGTCGTTGCGCCCTGTTTGCGTGTGCACTGCTGACGTATCCTTGGCTGGTGGAATTTTCGCGACGGAGTTTGTAGTTATTCCCCGATCGACGCACGAAGTGATTTTGGGCATCGACTTTTTGCGACAGTGTGGTGCGACCGTCGATTGTCGCACGGGGGAAGTTTGCGTCGATGGCCATGTTTCGTCCGGGCTCTTAGAGGAGACTTGCCGTCAAGGTGAACTTTGTGTGTCTGCAGATACTGTTGTGCCTGCGTCCACCTCTGTGTGCGTGCCGGTTGTGTGTCGCGGTGGAGTTCCAGACAGTTTTGATGCCTCCGTAGAGCCAATGCATCTCAATTGTATGAAGAAGAACGTTTTTGTCCCTCATTGTGTGGTATCCATCGGCAACGGGCGTGCTGGCTTGTGGACGGCCAACTGCTCGGCAGAACCCATCCTGCTTCCAGACGGCTTGAAACTCGCCTACTTTACAGAATACACGTCTTCGTCCGTAGCCGTACTAACAGATCGGCCGTGTGAACCTGCTGACCTTCGCCACGTCTCAGACAAAAAGCTTCTGTCTATGATAAACAAGTCACTCAGCACAAGGGAGCGCCATACCTTGGTGGATACGCTTTCTAAGCATCTGTCAGTGTTTGACTTTGCGCAGCCGGACAAAGCGTTCTCGATCCCCGAGTCACGAACACGCCACACTATCGATACGGGATCTGCGCGCCCGATCAGGCAAAAGCCTTATCGCGTGTCGCCTAACGAGCGGAAGATAATCGGGGAACAAGTGAATGACATGATGAAAAATGGAATAATACAAGAGTCCTCGAGTCCTTGGGCAGCTCCGGTCATACTTGTCAGAAAGAAAGACGGTAACTGGAGATTTTGCGTCGATTATCGAAGATTGAACGCCGTGACTAAGAAGGATGTCTACCCCCTGCCCCGGATTGATGATGCAATTGATTGCCTGCATTCGGCCTCTTATTTTTCTTCAGTGGACCTGCGCTCAGGATATTGGCAAATCCCGATACACCCGGCAGACAAGGAGAAAACAGCCTTCATAACCCCGGATGGATTATTCGAATTCAATGTGATGCCATTTGGGTTGTGCAACGCTCCAGCAACCTTTGAAAGGTTCATGGACACCATTCTACGTGGGTTAAAGTGGAACATCTGTATGTGCTATCTTGACGACGTTGTTATATTTGGGCGCACATTCAATGAGCACAATACGCGCCTGGACATTGTCCTCGACTGCATCAAAAACGCTGGCCTGGTTCTGAACTCCAAGAAATGTAACTTTGGTGACCGTCAAACGCTTGTGCTGGGTCATCTTGTTGACAAAGACGGTATCCGGCCTGATCCCCTCAAGACGGCAGCTGTCGAGGCCTTCAGTGCACCGCAGTCAGTGAAGCAACTTCGTAGTTTTCTGGGTCTTTGCTCTTACTTTCGTCGATTTATTCCTGGTTTTGCTGATGTCGCTTATCCTCTGACAAATCTGCTACATAAAGACGCACGGTTTGAGTGGACACCAGAGTGCGATTCTGCATTTCGTCAGCTGAAGTTCCTGTTAACCTCCCGACCTATCCTTCGCCACTTTAATCCTACTGCACCAACAGAAATCCACACAGATGCTAGTGGCGTTGGTCTGGGTGCCGTCTTGGTCCAACGCTATGACGACCGTCAGCACGTGATTGCTTATGCAAGTCGCTCATTAAGCAAACCTGAACGCAACTACACGGTGACAGAACAAGAATGCCTCGCTGTCATCTTTGCGGTTCAGCGATTTCGCTCGTACTTGTACGGACGCCCATTCCAAGTCGTCACAGACCACCATTCCCTGTGCTGGCTCGTGAACCTTCGCGACCCTTGTGGTCGCCTTGCGCGCTGGGCTTTGAGGTTGCAGGAATATAACTTCACGGTTTCCTACAAGAGTGGCCGAAAACACGCTGACGCAGACTGCCTTTCCCGTATGCCGCTTGCCACGACGGACTGCGACGCAGACGATTTTGATCATCTCGTCGCTTCTGTCACACCCGCTTTTCCAGATATCGATGCATTCAAAGCAGAACAACGGACAGACACTAAATTGGAGCCACTCTTTACTTCTGCCCATTCAAGTGCAACAAGCAGCTACTGTGTACGTGACGGGCTCCTGTACAAAAAGAACTACTCAAGCACGGGTGCACGCTTCCTTCTAGTGGTGCCGGAGCGTCTCCGGCCAGCAATCCTTCAGGCTATGCACGATGACCCTACCTCCGGTCACTTAGGCACTGTGCGCACACTTTATCGCATTCAAGAACGCTTTTACTGGCCCCGGATGCGACATTCGGTTGAGTTTTATGTCGCCAGCTGCATACAGTGCCAACGTCGGAAACGCCCAACCACTGCCCCATCTGGTCTCCTTCAACCTGTGCCGCCTCCCAGTTCACCCTTTCGGCAAGTTGGAATTGATCTGTTAGGCCCTTTTCCAAAGTCATCTAAGGGGAACCGCTGGATAATTGTCTGCGCCGACTATTTCACACGCTATTGCGAGACGGCGGCTATACCATCAGCAACTGCCACCGAAGTGTCGCTTTTCTTACTTCACGCTATTGTTCTACGACATGGACCGCCTGGTGTTATCATAAGCGACCGGGGACGTCAATTCACGGCGGATATCGTGGAAGAGCTTGTGCGTTTATGTAACTCGCACCTCCGGCACTCGACGCCGTATCATCCGCAAACGAACGGCCTCACTGAGCGCACTAATCGAACAATCACCAATATGCTTTCCATGTATGTTGCGTCCGATCACAAGAATTGGGATGAAGTTTTACCGTTTATTACTTACGCCTACAACACCGCCAAGCACGAGACAACCGGCTACAGCCCCTTCTTCCTTCTATATGCTCGGCCGCCCCAGTATACGCTCGACACTGTCCTCCCCTTTTACCACCACGAAAATCCTACGGTCGCCGATACGCTATGCCTCGCTGAAGAGGCTCGGCGACTTGCGCGTCTGCGGACTTTGGCATCACAAGAAAACTCCAAAGCCCGCTACGACGCACGACATCGGCCTGTTACATATCACCCTGGTGATCTCGTTTGGCTTTGGACTCCCACAAGGAAGCGCGGTTTGTGTCACAAGCTGCTGGCCAACTACGATGGACCGTATGTTGTCATCGACAAAGTCAGCGAAGTGAACTATACTCTCGCGCGCCTCACGAACACTCGTAGACGTTCTGCTAGGACACAAGTCGCGCATGTCGCACGGTTGAAATCATGTACGCCACGACAAGCTAGTTGACTCGCCCAGGGGGCTTTGTCTGCGCGGGGAGGTATGTTACGTCCAAGCGCGTCAAAGGGACGCGGGGATCAAAAAGAGCGGAGAAGAGGAGAACGAAGACTGTGCAGCGGCCATTCCTGTTCTTCGTAGCCTGCCGTTCCTGCCCTCGCACGCCTAAATAAACCCCTTTTCCCCGTGCTTGTAACAATATATTTAGGCTAATTAACTAAATAGGTGGAATGCAAAAAAATAATCTGAGCATCTCGAAGCGACGGAAAACATTACCTTTGCTCGATCCAACTACGTAGCATATGCATATTTTTAAAGTTTGGCTCAAGTGAAACGCCCTGTGTTATAAGACAATGAACTTATTTTAGAATGATGACGTTTGGTTGTTGTCTAGAAATACAAGATGAAGTACGAATAGACGGCTTCTACGTGGGTAAGTTATCTTCGAAAATGTGAACAATTTTCTCTTTCTGTAATTTCCCAAAAGCAGTTCAGTGATAGCACTTACGAACCATAGACGTCTTAGCGTTGTGACGTAATGAACCTGCAACGAAAAATCGCGTTCAAAAAGAATAAAATCTACCAGAATACACAAGTACGACAGAAGCCACGAGCTGAACTGTCATACTAACGATGCACCTGGAAAACTCAGCTACACTTTCCTCTAGCAATGTTAATACAGAACTCCATACTGCCAGTCCATGTCAAAGCAAAAGCACTTGTACGCACGTGTACTGGCAATAATGTTGAACGTATGGCGCATAGTTTTTTTACTTGTTTCTTACATTTTCGGCTTCCTACTTTGCGAACTGCAATGTCCTATATAGTGGGGCATCGTTTTGTTACTGAGCGGATCAGTGACAGCACTGGATACATCACCACGCTTCAGTTGACGCAGCTTGACAATTGTGAGGCGAATGTCCCACACGGGAATTTTGTTTTACTTTCTTTGTTTCTATAAAGCTCCCTCTTGTAACGAGTACGTCGCACTAGCTTTCATTTTTGTAAATGACTTTTTTTTTTCGCTTTCACATAATACAAAGTAGCAGGCCGTTCCCAGTTCATGCATTATTGAGCTATGTTATCGGAAATCCGATATGCCCGGATCCATAGTCCTGTTTGTATACTATGTGATTTATAGGGGTGTGCGAATATTAATTTCTGAGAGCGAATCGAGTACTAGCCGAATAGTGCCAGAAGCGAGTCGAATCATATCAAATGTGGAATAGTTTTCGAATACTTTTCGAATAATGAACAGTCGTTATCACAATTGATATAAAGCGGTGTTCCCATACTAGCATGCATAAACTTAGCAAGTTTCTGTCATTAGATACTACGTTATGAAGTCTTGTTTATTAAAGCGAATTTTTTTTAATTATTCAATCATGCATTTCAATTTTTTGTGCAACAAATGTCCGCCTCTTCGAGTAGACAAGATCATGGACTAGAATTCTGCTATCTGCCACAGGCAATTGTTAAAAAAAAATTGAAAGTGTTCGCTGAAACACCCTGTATATATAGCCTGTAAAGTATGGCTACCTAAGTAACGTAGCGGGTGGGTGGGTAGGAGGAGGGCAGGGGGTATATCTTGCAAGTCTCCACCTAGTGCAGAGATCCATGCCGTCTGGCGCTGAAGTTCTGATTGGCTGGGCTCGGTTGCGCGTCAGATGAATACAGACACCCCCAGCCAATCAGGACTTCAGCAACAGACGAAATGGACGTGTCCACTAGGTCAGCACTTACAGAAACACGTCCCCCCTTCCCTCCTGCTCCATACGCAAATCTTCATGTTTTATGTCTACACTATGCCCGCAGGGGTGATAATTTACCGTATTTTGGTTCCAATCTTATGTTTCATCGGGCGCAGTTGACGTTTTGAAAGAAATTGAAAAAAATATTCGCCTTTACGAATAGTGACTAGTTGATTCGAAGGCCGAATCAAACAGGACACTACTCGATTAGCCATTCGAAATTTTCAAATAGTCGCACACTCCTAATGATTAACGTAAGAACAAACAGGGGGATAATGAAACGGAGCATATCGAATATTCAGATAGGATTGCTTCTTGGTTTATTATGCGCGTGGTTACACACTATAATTAATTAATACTCTCGGGTTTTTATAGACCAATACCACGATATGATTGTGAGGCACGCCGAAGTGGGGTACGCCAGTATAATCTTGACCAGCAGGGATTCTTTAACATGTTACCAATGCAAGGTACACGGGCGTTTTTGTAGTTCGCATCCATTGAAATGGGCCAGACGCGGCCGGATTTGGTACCACGCCCTAGGGCCTAGCAGCGCAAAGCCAAAGCAACTACGACACCACGGCGAGTAGCCTACATGGATTACGTGAGAGAAATATTGACATATCAACACTAGATCGGCGAATTAAAGTTGTTTTTTTTTACTACCCTTTATTCATAGGGCCTGCGCCCAGCGAGTATGGGGCCGAATTTGCAAAGCTCTTCGTTGGTAAGTGCTTTTTGTCAACGACCGACCAGCTTAGCTAATATGCCTAACACTATAGTTAGCTGACATCTACTCTCACTAACAGTTCTAGCGTAAAAAAAAAAAAAACATTTTGTGACTAGCCGTTTTCTGTCTCAATATACAGTGGCTCCAACTGAAGCGCTTCAAGCTGCTGACCTGAGACATGACATGAGAGTCGCCAGCTGCATTTTGCAGTGATAATTTTGATAAAGAAAGTGGCGCATATAAAATTTGATACGAATAAGTAAACGGCATGAACGATAAGTATTTTTTCGAGATCGCCGAGCAAGAAAAAGCGTGCCGTATAGTAATCGACGCATTGCGCATTAACTGCAAGCTGGTTGGAGTGGCCTGATATGATGGCATGATATGATATGATATGATATGATATGATATGATGGCATGAAACCCAAATGAGTTCGTTGTTCACGCCTAATATCTGCCGATCCTTTGAACTGTGCTTACTTTAACAGCAGATATTTCCACTACCACTTACTAACTTACTTGCACCACGGCCACTCGATGAGAATGAGGGGACCGCGTTCCTTTATGTCGAGCGACTTTGCCTATAGCTACATCAATCCCTTCTTAGTGGAACAAACAAAAGAAAATAAAATAGAGAGAAGAATAAACAAATGACTTTACACATTCATCTTTTATTTTTTCTATAAGGAAGTTTACTTGCTTTATTGTAGATTTGAGCTAAATTTGCTTGTTTAACGCATCAGCCTGGGCAGAAAAACCTGCAACGTGTCTTAACCGCCCGGTTCCTGCGTCTATGGTGGACACTTACCACCTGCAGTGGCTGTGCCTTGGTACTCATCATATTAGGCACAAGATGCGCAGGAAGGTCAAAGTCGAGCCCAATGTTCTATGGGACTATACCTATTGCATAACTGACAAGAAATACGCAAACTCGTCGCTGGGTACCTGCATCACACAAGGATGCACGCGTTTGTTTACTGTTTAACTGTATAGATATGCCTCCCGGTACGCCGGAAAAAAAATATAAAGGAAAGAAAGCATTAGCTTCGCAAGAGAACGGCACCCCAGTATAGCTTCCTGCCTTTGTTCCGGCGCTAGCACACCGCGGTTACTGAACACTGCATGGCACGCGGGGGTTTTCAAGGGCAACACACACGCTCACAGGCGCGCAGTTTTTTTTGTTATTTATTGTTGTTTTTGCCTCCCTAGAGATTTCCGTAGTCGCTCTTCTCATTCTTTGCGCGCATGGAGCGGGGTCTGAACGAAAATACACGCCACTTCTTTACCTTAAGGGATCTGCTTAACGTCTCCGCGGGCATGCGGAGCGTTTTTACGCGCCCCTTTCTTCACGCCGCAGCAACTCGCGCTCTCCCACGTTGGGTCCCCAAAAACCCTCGCCCCGCGTTGTTCCTCGACTCCCACTGACTGCGCGCTCCGCTTTTAACGTCCTCACTCTTGTTTTAGTTCTCTCCTCGCAGCCAAATCTCTCCTGCTTGAAGAGCAGCCCTCTGGATACAAGGCGGGCGCGAGCACCTGTGCGCATGCGCGCGTGTCATGATGTAGCACTTGCGCGGCTGATGTCAAACACACGTGCCACACGGAGTTAAGCGCAGCTGGCTATCGTGCAAAGTTATCGGGTAAAATTTTCAAGAACGAGTGAGTAAGCGAGACGTCAAAGAGATCGTGACGTAGGAATCAGATGATTGACGAGAAGCACGGCTGCTGTGCAGGTAAACTCTGCGTGAGAC
This sequence comes from Dermacentor variabilis, assembly GCF_050947875.1. Taxonomy (NCBI): domain Eukaryota; kingdom Metazoa; phylum Arthropoda; class Arachnida; order Ixodida; family Ixodidae; genus Dermacentor; species Dermacentor variabilis. Next base: position 174,326,137 of record NC_134573.1, read on the forward strand.
AGCGCGAGCGGGCGAAACACAACGAGAAAAGAAGGGGGGGGGGGGGATTTCTGGGTATTCATCGAACAAGCGCAGCGCACGCGCACATTGATTTCCTTTTTATCCTTTTTGTTTTGTCTTTTCAGGTTGTTTTCATCGCGGGACTTTCTTCTTTGCTGCCTCACGCAATGTTTCGCAAGTAGACAACAAACTCGCGCGACTCTCAGAATCGCGTGGTTACGGGGACGTCTGAGTGATGAGGCAGTGATTGACCGAGATAAAGTTGATACCGAGCTTCGATCGTTAGTTTTGCAGATAGAAAAAAAAAAGCACGCACGCTTAAAGTTAGCATCAGGTGTGAAGCATCACACCTTAAAGCAGCATCAGGTTAGCGTCATATTTCTGCTGTCCTCTTACATATTTCCAAAATCTTTATAATTTTCTTTTATAACATTTCTTTGCTAGTATATATATATAATATTTATTAATATGCTATATGAGGACACCGAAAGGGCAATCGGGAGGTGAGGTTTGGCGGATTTTAAGCAATACATCAGGGGCCGAATTCCCCGAAGCTTCTCGTTCGTAAGGAATGTCATCTATTAAAAATATAAGAACAGCGTTAGTGAAGCAACTTCCTTGCGAATACGGTTCCTGGAAACTAGAGAAAACAATCACCGTAAAACTGTAATAAAATACATGACACTGTATACATCAGTGAAAGAATAAAAGGCAAGGCTCGAAGGACACGTAGACGGCACGCATTCGATCCCTTCACAGAAAATTTACAAAAGAAAAGAGGTTTCCTCCGATAGTTTCATCCTGTCCTTATATATCACTGTCTACGCATTTTGAGTAGATTCTCCACAAAAATTCTGCGATAGGCACATCATTTGAACGTATCCAATTTTGGGCAAGGCTCCGGGTAGACCGGTGAATACCCTGTACTCAAAAACTAGTAGGTGGTAACTGAATATAGCTTCCTGAATATACTATGCATACCAGGTATTCCGTACCATGGATGTAATAACACAGTGCTATTATGTCCACATTACCATTCTTCTAGCCTCTGATTCGTTTTTCTTTTTTCTTCACAGTGTCCCACTTTCGTATGGCGCAGCTTCGCTGAAGCCGGAAAGGTAAATTTGGCGTTCTTTAGTTATTCACCATTCAAGCTAGGTGTTCTTGTCAATAGAACATAAGGCCTCCTTAATGCATTTCGCGGTTCATTCCCCCAGAATGCACACAATGCTTTTATATAGGGCCACTCGTGGCTGCACGTTATTACGAGCGCCAGTTGCGGCATTAAGGGGAAATGACTTCAGCTAAGCCTATTTCTACTGCACGCGGATTGGCTGCGCAACAGAAAACTATTTTTGCGGGGCGATGACACGGCAGGTCTCACCCCGTTTTTCTCTCAGCTAAACTACCGTGCCACATTTGCGGGGAGTCGGAAAGCCCCTTCGAAATAAGTGGATCTGTCGAGTGAAAGTATGGTGTGGCAGCCGAGGAGCCGGAGCGTTTGTTTCTCCGTCGCTTGCATGTTCGGTGCTTCGCCGCGGTACAAGACTCAGTCAGCGGAACGTGGGGTCGAATGCACAAAGCTTTTCATTCGTAAGATGCCACTGGTGGGCGCGTGCCCTCACGCACAGTTCTGTAGCGTAACAACTTCTTTTGTTTGTGGTTGTGAACCTTGATCTTATATGGTCACGAGTGCTTCTCGTCTCGTGTTTTTCTTGTGAAACTATTTCTGAAGATATCGGGAAAGTGAGACGTGGTACAGGGCAATCTGCAAGGACATTGATGCTCGAACCAGCAGCGCTGCGACTGGAGCTGAGAGTTACAGAAGCTCCGTCGGCACTTTACGTGCAATAAAGGCCTCTTTCTTTCTTGAAATCAACTCCAGAACTGTTCGTCCAGTTTAAAGTAAATAAATAAACCTCCTGTCTATATCAATCCCAACTAACACTATCCTTTATATCTGGAAGAATCGCGGTTATATACGCAGTGTAGGTAATTCGCAACACAATCGTCCTTCGCACCTAAACTTACACATAGAAAAGTGGTTGTGTTTCGCAACCACGCATAGAATATGGTGTGAAGAAAAAATACGTTGTTGCTTGCCAAGCACACTGATCAATTTCAATAATATTAATGAATGCCTACGCACACTCTCTAACAATTCCATTTTGAGCATGCTGTAATAAATGTTTGTACAGTGAACTCAAACTTGAGTGAACTTCAAGGGACTCAAGGAAACAGTTCACTTAACTGGAGGTTCACCAAACTAAATATTCACTAGAATATGGAACAGCCAATGGCACAGCATACATCAAGTCAAAAATGTTAAATGCAATTTATGGAGTTATGTACATCAATATATACGAAGTGCGTAACAGTTACGTTGCTGACCATCTCACTTTGAAAAAAAAAAGAAGTCTAATTTTCAGTTGCACTGGTGGTCTTAAAGCCCAGTAAGTAAGAAAACTGTCCGGAGAGCTCTATGTTGTTGGGCACTTCCTCTGGCACAGCTTGTTGCTGAGACACGAAGTGTCCCAACATTCCTCGGCATCCTACAGCCTCGGCTAAAACTACAGGATTTGAATCTGCCTCTGACATTGCATCTTCCTCGTTGAACTCTTCTTTTTCCAGACGAACACTGAAAGCCATTTTTAATTCTGACAGTTCAACAAAGGTAACCAGTTCACTGTCACACTGCACGTAGCTGCAGCTGGAGGGGCAATTTGGGAGCGGCGGGAATCAGCTATGCCAGCGCTGCAGAACGAAAAACTCTGTTGAACTGATTTCAAAAAATGAGCCCAGGTCTACTGATCAAGTTCGTTCAACTCAAATTTTCGTTATTCAGAAATTCGTATAACTGAAAATTTTTTGCATTGAATGCATGGGAAAGCAGCCCGGGATCTCCTAAAGTTCATTATTCTGAAATACTCGTTAAACCGACGTTCGTACAGTGAGAGTTTACAGTAGTGTGATTCGGTTTCTGAAATCTTTTTCGTTTATAAAACATGCATATTATGGTCATTCCATACATGTACAATTTCCTATTGTTGTCATGTTGTCATAGTGAACTGTAGATGTGGCGCTAGTGAAGCTGCCGTAACGCAGTATCTTTTCTCCCTCCTAACCGCTCGTGTACAGTTATGTGGTCAATAAAGTCAACTCGACTTAACTGAATGCGATGTGTATTGACGAGACTATGGGAATAGCTTTAGCGTGTGTTGTACGTGTCGTTTGTTTGTGCTTGATCCTTGCACACATCATATTTCTAATCGAACAACCGAAGCCGAATGCCAGACCATCAGCCAGGCAAAGTTAAGTCGGCACCTCACTGGCTCAGCCGGCCACCCGGCGTAGCACTCTTCGACATTTTTCAGGCATAATGAAATTGCTAATGCGTTTCTTGTTGCCGTGAGCATCTCATACGCGTTTGCACAATAGGAAAAGCTATTTTCTTTGCAACGACATTGAATGTATTTGGTTGCGCAGCTTGTTTTTTCAACGCCTCAACAAACACGCTGCTACGAGAAAAAGAAATATTTCGAAACAGGAAGCCAAACATGCTGCAAGCTGTTTACACGGGATGCTTCCCAGAAGTTGTTTGTTTTCACTCCTTTATAACTTCGGACGACTTATGAGCCAGTATTGAAAAGAAAAGTAAATTGGGGCATACTTACAGCAATGAGCAAACGAGAGCGAGAGAGAGAGGCACTTTGTCTGCCAGCATGTTCCATATGTTACCCCAAATTAAAACGAAATATGAAAAACCCAGAGTGTACTAGCGCGAAGCGTGCTCATTTCGACGGCAAATTATGATTGCTAACGTTCTCTTTACCGTAAAGCCAAAACGTTGGCAATATACATTTCGAAATGCATATTGTCACGCGCTGCCAACATTCCTGACAGTCAGAGCTGTTCGTACTCATTTCGGCGGAACGCAAAGCTCTCGAAAGCGACACGCGGTGTTTATGACAGAGCTTAACTTTTCTAAGCCTCGAATCAACAAGCTTCAACAAGCGGCGAGTCCCAGAAACCGAGAACCAGAAACAGACGCTAAAAGCTGTTTACTTCAGATGCGCTCCAAAAGCCAGCTGCTTTTGTACCGAAAATAAAGTTTCTGCACTTTCCTTCTTTCTCTCGTTCCCTCGACTGGCTCGCGTCGGAACAAAATGACTCAGCCATCCACCTATTTTTTTTTTCTTGTCGGCCGCCCCATTTCACTTCCGATGGTCGGTACCTTTCTTTCCCCGCCCCGTCGCGTAAAATGGGCGAACGTGCATATGCGCTGCTCCAATGCTTGTCGGGCACTGGCCGCGCAAATTGAAATAAATAGGCACCCCGCATCGTGCTTCGTGAAGCGCAGAGTGATGTTAGTATAGTCGACTCAGGTTTCCAATGGCGTTCTCGTCTGGAGAAGTAAGGAAAGCAATATAAGGCTGGTATATGCTAATGATAAGGTAAGTGCACCAGCTGAAATAAGAACAAATTATGTGTGACGAAGACTAGCCTGAGCCAACAGAAAAAAAGAACTAAGAATAATGTTGAAACATAGCAGTCGTCCATGCGCAGGGACACAGGTTTATTGCGTTTTAAAATGCATTGCAACGTAAGTTAATTGGATGGACGGGCAGAGAGGAAAACAACCGTTGGCGTCTTTCGCGTTTTCGCAGGAAAGAGAAGCGCTGATGGGGCACACGAGGTTGCCATGGCTCCTAGACATCACCTAGACACAGAGTTGCCGCTACGGTGTATGTGAACGCACGCTACTGTGATCTCCACGCGCCAGTGTTTCTGATAATTAAACAAAACTTTTGGACATGCGAGTTATTTAAAGCCGAATTACTAGAAATGCGAAGAACAGCAGAGGAATATATTTGTCTAATCTAAGCGCATCACTTTCTTCGTTGTAAAAGCTGCGTTTTTCTCTCTGCTTTCATTCTGCGGCTGGATCATTCTTCGAAACAGTGTGAATATCAAAAAGACTATCCAGCACTGTGATAATTTATTGAGGGCGAATGGCCTGTGTGAACTTCTTTGAAATAGTGGTGCCCTCCGCGCGCATGCGTGAACTCACCACGTGTCTCTCTCTCTCGTCTTTGCATTCCCCTTTCCCTTCCCCCAGCGTAGGGTGACTGAACAGACGCATTTTTGGTGAACATCCCTGCCTTCTCTTTTCCTTCCTTCAGGTGCACTGTCATTGTTCATAATGGGGGTGATGGAATCCTCAAGCTCTTATTTCAACTGCTTTTCCCTCTGCATCCTGCTACACTCTACTGCAACGAAGCAAATCAATCAATCAATCAATCAATCAATCAATCAATCAATCAATCAATCAATCAATCAATCAATCAATCAATCAATCAATCAATCAATCAAATTGCATCGAAGGGTCCTCTGCAAGAAGAAATATTGTGAATTTTAATGCCCGCTGGAGCAACTCTGCAACAAAAAAGTTTATAGAGATCCAACGCACATGTTGGAATCCATGTGCAACGAAAAAAATATATTATGGCGCTTTACGTACCAAAACCACGATATAAATTTGAGGCACGCCGTAGTGGGAGACTCCGGAATAATTTGCGCCACCTGGAGTTCCTTAATGTTCACATGAATCTAAGTACACGGGTGTTCTTGCATTAAAGAGAACCGATCGTGAATGTGCGAATTATTTGAATTCGCTCATGTTTATGTGAACTTGCGCTAATACTTTATAAATGTACTCTATTCTTCGCTTAGTGCGATGTTCTTTTTGTTTTGTTTTGCATTTGGTGACTGTACAGATTGCGATATAGTGAGGTCGCGCAGGTTGTACGCATGGTTCCGTACCCATACGGCCGTTCGCATATGGCCGATACAGTGCGCTTTGACTAAGCATATTTTATAGCAGGCTTAGCTGGAGTTTAGTGATGTTATATTCCTCGGCTATCATTCCTTCCTGCTTTTTAAAAATATTTTCTTTGTTGCTGCTTCTCCTATGCTCTTTAATCACTGGAGTTTATTTGTAATCGTTGTGACAGCCGGCTCATCTGTGGGATATTTTCCCGGGATCTCAATCTCGAATATATATATATATATATATATATATATATATATATATATATATATATATATATATATATATATATATATATATATATATATATACGACAAAGAAAAGAGAATATGTGCATCCCACGCGCTGTGGGAATCGGATTAAGTGAAGCTCTGTTGGATATTTCCGAAGAACGCTGTCCTAATTTAACGGCATATTGAAAGGACTGAGCACATGATCAAGTTGGGCACATCTTCACTGAGAAACGCCTAGCTCAACATAAAGTTGCGGCATTTGAAAATGTGGGTATCACTCATGACGACGAAGAAATTACGACGATAGAATGACGATGACAGAACAATGACGACATGACCACGACTATATGACAGCGATGGCATGACGACGACGGCATGACAATACCTGAATGACTACGACAGAATGACAACGAGTGGACGACCAAGTGGCATGACGTCAACTGTATGACGACGCAATGGCAACACTGAAATGACGAAGAAAGAATGGTTACGATGGAATGACGACGACAGCATGATGAAAATGGGATGAGGATTGTGGAATGACGAAGGCAGGATCGTTGATTTGTAGGGGCGATCAAGAACACAGTAGCAAAACTGTGAATGACGAAACTAGCTCTTTATTCGCCGAACTTGTGCCAAGCAAAACAAGTAACGCTCAGGCACTGCGATAGCGGCGAGCAAACTCCGTGATCTTCGACAATCTGATCTGCGGGTGAAGTGCATCGGCTTTTATACGTGAGTGGCCGAAAATTCCAGCGTAATCGCTGGTGCCCGCGTGCCTTCCAGAAAATACTACACAATTCGCGTCGCGCATACAATCAGATTACGCAACGTTCGGTGACAACTTACACAGCAGGCGGAATCAACGAAAACCTTCGCGTAAGCTACGAATCATGCAGGCGTGTCTTGCGCTGAGCGATAACTTTAAGTTGTTAATGGGTAAATAAAAGAAAAGGATAAATAAGTACACGTGTCAGTATGGCGATGATTGCATGACGACGACGGGATCACTAAGCTAGAATGACGATGATGATGCGAATATAAAAGCATGACGACGACCACATAACAGTAAGTACATGACGACAACCATATGACGACGACGCAGTAAGGACGATGGCACGACGCTGCAATGACTGCGACACATTAACGACGATTGAACGGCCATGACGGCACGACGACGACGGCCTAAGCACGGTGCTCAAGTCCGTGGTTACCTACATCACCTTCCACCGTGGGCCGCCTCGGTTCGCACTGAATCCGGTACACACACACACACACACACACACACACACACACACACACACACACGCACACGCACACGCACACGCACACGCACACACACACACACACACACACACACACACACACACACACACACACACATATATATATATATATATATATATATATATATATATATATATATATATATATATCCATTAGGAAACTCACTCATCCAGCAGTGAGCAACCTCGTCCTACTCAAAGCATAACCAAACAAAGTTTAGAAAACAAGCAACACAGCGATTAGCGGGCTTTATGGCCACCTGGGGTTCTTCAACTTGCACCCAAGGAACGGTACACAAGCGTTCTTTTTTTTTTTTTGCGACCCACACTAATCGGAATTCAGCCGCCGTTTCCGGGAGTCAAACCCACGACTTCGCGCCCATCAGCTGAACGCCATTGCCACTGAACCACCGCGGCGGGTGAAAGGAAGAAAGAAAGAAAGACGAGAAAGAAACATGGAAGGAAGTAAAGAAAGATTTTTGAACGAGTGCCGATGTGCAGTGGTCGCTTTAGAGCTTCCGCAGGATTCCAAATGTGTGCCCGGGCAGTGGCTGTCACTGTGAGGCATCCTCACACTACGGCGATAGCCTGGCCACGGAAGGTTCCGCTGGAGTGACGAACAAGTCGCAAGAGTTAAACCGTTGCAATTTGTAACTCTAGTATTTCTGGTTAAGTTGGAACGCTAGTCAAATATCTTGTTGTTCAAACGTCTTGATGGCCCACACTGCGCTCTTCGCCAGAACACTCTGCCAGTGTCGGCAACTCAACGTAAGAGGTTCTTTTGTCACGTTAATGGCACTGGGGAGACACAGAAAGGCTACTTCGTCATTTACGCGCCACCAGAATTCCGTAAGATTAAATCAAAAAGGCCATCTTCGCGAACGTTTTTTTGTATTGTCGCTATAATTTTCTATGAGGGAAGATTGTTTTTGTTTTTTTATAATCTAGAAGACCAGCGCATTAGAAGGCAAAACATCAAACTCAGAGTAGCCCAGCATGGATAACCGATAGGCTGTGTGGGATCATATTTAAAAGGTGTCTACCAAAGAGTGCAGCAGCAGCGCTCCTGTGTGAATTTGATTTTAATCTTTTGGTGCGTGAGGTGCGTCCTGCACTGACTCACGTATGTGATATATATTCATGAATAAATCCATTCAGTACTACGAGTAAATTATGCCTTAGCTGAACACGGCTAACGTTTGCTAAAATACCATTATGAGCATTAGGGCGCGCACTATGTACCTCCTGCATTATGTCATGAATATAAAATTGGGTGGCATGAAACGGGGGTTTGTAGATCAGCCGGGTCATTATTTATAATCTTTTTTATCATACCTGCGATCCTTCCCCTGTTGCTGTCTCTTCGTGCAGATAACGTGAATGTTTTGTGTCGTTTGGGACGAGGAGGGTCTGGGCTGGTTTATTGTCACCACTGTATTCGAAATTTTATCCTTTTCTTCATCAGTGATTTTAACTGCACTCCGGATATGCGTTATCATCAGAATCGGCCGAATGTGAGCAGTGGAGGATAAGCAAATAATAGGATTAAGCAAGAGTAATCGCTATATCACATATCGCAATTTGTGCGTAAGTTCAAAGGTTTAACTGCACTCGAAGAGACGAGGACACACCAAGACAGACAGAAAAAAAGGAGAGTTCGCAATTTAATCCGGAACCACATGCCGCGACAACATATCAGCGAAAATAAAGAGTTGATTTAATACAATTCATGGCAACGTTTCACGTTACGGCAACAATTGTGCTGTCATTCAAGCACAAACGTTCTTGCAGAATCAAAGGTTTCTTTTTTTAAGCCGAAAACTTTCGTTGATGCATGAGTCATGCTTTTAGTCTAAGCGGATGGAAGCACGGCACACACGCGATAAACAGAAAAAAATTTTAAACGCCTCATTCATGCATTCCAGCTTTCAAATTAAAAGATAAATACATATTCTTTTTTCTTTTCTTTTGCGGTATCAATGAAAAGAGTGAAGCGGATTGTGCGTTGTGCAAGAAAGTGTCATGCTCAAAGTCGAGACATTGCTTCATTGCGGTCAAACTAGTTTCGTTAGCGTTCCGGTCGCAAAAAACTAAGAACCGTTTTCGTGAACCACAGGTGCGTCCGAAGCAGAACTAGTATTAGTGTAAGGAGGCAGGAGACTGCTGCTGCGTCACTGCGCATTTTTGTTTCGTTGACGATAACGTCAATTGCGCACAGATGAACTGACGAGCATCTTTCGGAGCAGCATTGCGTCTGCTTCCAAGCGGTTTAAACTGAAAGTAAAGCATGAAAAAAAAAGTAGGGCAGTAACTCACCGGAGTATAAAGCGATCGGCCGCAGTATCGCAGTGCATGCCATGGAAGAGTCGTCCAGAAATAAATTGGAGGTATCCCGCAGTCACACAGTCTTCTGTCGTGGATTTCGCTCCCAACGTCCACGAGGAAAGTAAAAAGAGAGACCGTCTTGTGCACGAAACCAACGACTCGCGCTCGAGCCAGTCACTGCACTCGTCCTTTCGGTTTTCCTTCAGGAGCAAGTGGAGACAACTCCCAGTACGGCCGGGACACCAGGTGCCCGCTGTTGAGAGTCGAGCGACGCAATCCGGATTGGAGCCAGCGCACTTGAAATCAGCGCGAGTTGAAATCGGCGCAGGCCGCCGCGCTGGCAACAGGCGTCACGGGAGCGCAGCGGAGCGCTAGCGGCAGGCAGCCGCGTTGCCTGAAGGCGCGCCTGGAATCCCAGCACTGAGCGCGGGCGATCGGAGAATCGGGCAGGCCCGGCGCCAGACCTCGAGCAGGGGGGGAGGGGGCGATCGGTGGGGGCTGTGTGGACGGTAGCGCCTCCGAGCGGCTGCTCCCGGCGACGCTAGGTCGAGATATATCGGCAGCATAGATGATGATGCTTCCTTAGAGATGGGAGATGGGGCGAGCCCGACAAGGTCACCACCGGTTGGAGGTCGCCGGGGGAAAAGTTATAGTGTGCGATGAGAATATTCGTTAAAGGAGATAAATCCCGTCATTATTCAACGCCACTGCATAGAAATCGGTACAATTGATTGTATTGCCGTGCAGCTGTTCTGTGCCTGCAGAGGGCGTTTATCATCGCACCAGTTCAACGTGTGGCGACGCAGCTTTAAGCTGTTGCTCAGGGGGTCGGTTTTACGGGAGCGTGAGAGAGCGAGCGAGTCACAAGTCGTGCTGGCATTTCCTCAATAGTTAGCGATGTTCACAAGTTCACATGCGTTAACATTTGTGAACAAACGTCGGCGTATGTTCGCAAATTATGAAAGAAAATCGACGCGTCAAACTTTCACGTAATATTTCTCCAGATTGCAGTAGTCGTTATAGTCGACAATACATCAACGCCTTCAAAGCATGGTAAAACATGACTATTTTACGGATTATGGAAGGACCATGAGCTCAAAAGGCAATATGCTGGCACTGACATACGCGTACTTAGGCCTGCTTAGTCGCTCTGTATGACGTCAGAATCGGCGTCGTGACGCATAACTTTAAACCGGTCACCATTGTCCGCTAGAAGCTCCGTGGAAACTGGCTGCGCTTTTTGGTGCAGCCTGATCCACATTGTGCGTCGGTATTATTGGTTGCACATTTTTAAACATAATATTTTTTGCTCCACCTTACATATCGGGAGCAGCCTGCAAAGCCTGCAGCTAGGATACCATCATCACTTTTCATTGAGGATCGTCCTTCTCTGGTCATAGGTCATGTACTGCTGAATGCGGTGGAATATGATTTCGTCAGATAAAAACTAAGGAGAACTGCGCTGCACCAATTCTTAATGGACCCAGTTTGCGGTCGCGTGAAAAACTGCTCCCATTTAATTAGGCATTCCATGGAGCGTCTGTAAACGCCATTTTATGAATTTCGTAAGGTGTCTTTGATAGCATACGGACTTCCGCTTTGCACAACTTGTCAACTCTTATCTGTCAACTTTCTGAAAACAATCCGTTTCCTAGCCTATGGATTTAAGTTAAACCGATAGAAACAGACTTGTTAACGAGTTTTTTTCTCTAGAAAGTCTGCGGAATTTATAACAATCATAAGACGAAGTCTATAAGATGACAAATGAGTCTGCTTGAAGTCTACAGACAGGCTATGTGGTGTTTAAATTCAAATTTGTTAAAAGCACCACGAATAAAAACACTAAATCTGATTAAGCTGATAAAGTACTCTTTGAAAACCTAATTTTTGCTGATTCAGAGATGTCGAATTGATTACTAGCAGAATAATTTGGAAGATACCATACGTATGTTAAATTAGATTATACATCAAGTTTTGTTTTGATCTTTACTGAAATGTCTTCACTTCTCCTTCTTCTTCCTTTCTGTGTAACCAACTTTTTCAAGCTTGTGTTCTCAATTTTCTCACTGCTTGCCTCTTGTTGTGTCCGTCTATCCGTGCCTCTACACAGTGACACATATCCAGTCTGAATAATTGGCCAACATTGTTTACGTAGCGAGTGCCGCATGTCCAATTGCACTTTCCGATCGACCCAAGTTCAGACGCATTCCCAGTGGCAAAAGTTGTTGTCTACTTGACAAGACAGCAGCAGCCAGCACCCGCAAAGTGAGGTGAAGATCTTATAAATAAGTTCAAACTTTCATTTTCTGAATTTCTCGTCGAAACCCCGCAGCACCGGCACGTCATTGCGACATCATAGATATTCTCATACCGGGGGCCACTTCGGGGCAGCAGAAGCTATCGAAACTCTCCAAGTTCATTATTTGGCTCCTTTAATGTGCGATGGGGTCTATATCAACCGATTAGATATAACTAGGCGCTAGTAGACGCTGTCAGAATTCATAACGTCAGACGGAGAGATGGTGCTGGATCTTCAATGCAGTGTCGCCACCCGCCTCTCATTATTGCGTTTTTTTCCAGCCTTGTCAAGCCTCCTTTGACCTTACGAAAGGTTTTCTCTGTAACGTAGATGTGTACTTCGCTGACACAGCTAAACACAGTCATTTCTTGCCATGGAATGATTGAGTTGTCCAGGTTGAAGCACAAAGCTACGGCAACGAAGGCGGGTGAATTCTCTTTATCCTCCACTCCTTCGACTGCTTGTCACTCGCTATGCATCTGTCCTGCAAGAACAAAACGCGAAAAACGCAGGCGTGAGCAACACCTACAACGTGGCTAAAAGGAGACTACAAAACAGCTAATCTTTCAATAAAAGCAAGCAAAGAGTACCTATCTCCACGGAGTAAGGTTAACTATACTATGATTATTGTCCGCGTGTTACATAAACTTCTAATAAATTTGTTAACTGAAATTGTCAGTGCTACGCCGTTTACGTACTGATTAAGAAAGAAAAGATACAATGTCATGGTGACTTTAAAGGTGGCAGTGCAAGTGTAAGATCTCCACTTATTAGCAGGATAGGACTTAATTTTAATGGGCTCCGCAGGCGTCTCGAAGGCGAGGTGCCGTTTAAGAAGAAAGAAAGAAAGCCGGATACGCGAACTCCAATTTCGTGGTCTTTGGAGCGCTTTTTAGCGCCTCTGGAGCCGACCAGGCCTAGCCTGTGGCGTAGCCTCATGAATAATCGCAAGGCGTCTCTCGCGAGAAATGCAGCTTTATATATTGTTAAACGAAACACGGAAGAACGAGCAGCAGCCCAGAACATCCACACAGAATAAAGGTTGAACAAAAAAAGAGAGAAGAACATGTCGGATCCATAGACGGTGGCAACCATCTACCTTCCTGAATTAGCAATGTCCAGAGGGCTGCCCGACATGCTTTCGTCTTCACCGCAAAACAGGAATGGCGAGGGGGAAAGCAAAAAAAAAAAAAAAAAAGAAAACAAGGAGTGATGCTAATTTTTCACGGTCCGCTTTGTTATGAATCCCCCTCCGGTGATTAAGGAGGCGCCGGTGATGCCGCGGCGAAAGCATCGCGGATGCGGTGCACGCGAGACGCCGCTCATAGCGCAGTTCCCGCGAGGACCTGCAAATTAGTCAAAACGCTTTGGACGACGCCGTTGCGAATACCGGGTGCCTCGCCACTTATGCAGCAAGCTTAACTGTGAAGCGCACTTTCTGCAGCGGACTAAACACATTGCATTTCATTTGTTGTTTATTAAATAGTGACATCTTGGGGAAAAGGCCGCAGAAGCGCTGGCTATTCCACTCATAAATATTAACTACAGCGAATACGGTATACAAAAAAGCAGTAAGAAAGAAACAAAGGCTGAAAGCAAGAATAGTGTAGGAATAAAAGGCTACCTAACTAAGGCGTGCTATATGCATGACTAAATACTGGATGTCCGACGTAACTTGTTCAAAAAATTTTAAAATACGCAAGTGTAGCCTAGCTGGCCATCGCCGACCCCGAGTGCACGACTGTGCTCTGTGATTCTAGGACGGCAGTGAAAAATTACGCCAGAGCAAGGGTGTGTGGTGAAGCCGCGCGTGTGTTGCGTATGGTCGATCTCGCGAGTGAAAGTCGGTGTGTTGTGATAAAGTGGTTTCCGGCCCACATGGGCAGTAATGTGTCGGATCGCGGCAACGCAAACCACAACGAGACGGCGAACGCGGCGGCGCGAGGACTAACCAACCGTACCGCTGCTACTACGGCCGACCCGTCGTGGTGGTGGGAAACCAAGGACAATATGACTTCCTACAACGAAATCGTGAAATGGTACCGACTACAGCGAGGGACTATGCCGCCACCTCATCCGGGCTTGACCCGTAAGGAGGCGGTTTTATATCGACAACTTCAAACGGGGTCGTTATTCACCCCGGTGCTGATGAGGCACGTGTGTCCAAGTGTTTATGAAAGTGATCTGTGTTGGTGTGGGCCGAAAGGAAAGAGCCACTGCAGCTCACATCCTTTGGGACTGTGCTAAGAATCCGAACGAAGCTGCGACGATGACAACGATCCCGCCGCGGCTCGAGGCCGCAACGAGGTGCTATGACCAAGATGTCCAAACCCAGGCCGTCCAGCAGATCTCGGCGGCCCTCGAAAGGCAACGACCGAGCGAAACCGGAGGGAGGCTGCCACCACAAAAGAGGGGCAGGCGCGGTCGACCAAAGGGAGTAGTGCGGCCGCGGCCGAAGTAGAGGCGCCACACGCCGCGAAGACGTCATGGCCGCATCACGGTAACGCCTCCCTAACAGGGGAAGGCTAACCGTCCTGCAGGCATTCACAACAAAGTTTCTTCACTCACTCACTCACTCACTCACTCACTCACTCACTCACTCACTCACTCACTCACTCACTCACTCACTCACTCACTCACTCACTCACTCACTCACTCACTCACTCACTCACTCACTCACTCACTCACTCACTCACTCACTCACTCACTCACTTCACCTAACTACATAATTAGTCATTAATAATGAATCAACTGCTCCAATATATTCAGGGCAAAAGTGTCAATGAGAAAATGATACACCATCCTGGAAAATTCGTGTCCCAACTTTTTTTGTTGCGCAATACGTGCTACATAGTAGTTTTTTCAAAAGCTGTAATAAAGCTCGCGAAATACAAAAGAAAAAGCGCCGCTCGACTTTGATGCTGCTTTGATGCTGCTTCAGATGAGTGGATGCCACTTGGTGGTCTATAAAGGTAAAGTTACAGCGCACTACCCTACCCCCTTCCCTCTCCCCCTCACATTTATTGTTTTGCAGGCAATTCACCTTTGATGGTGGAGTATCATGGCAGTGCGTTTATAGGTTGGAATCCAAATAATCTGAAGTGGTAAGCCGAAGAACAGCCTCGAGCATTTCTTAGGTAAATTTGGAAAGTTAAGTTGATTTGAGAAGTTTGAGAAGATCGAATTTTATATAAGGTGCGCCTTTCTTAACCTGCCTCACCGACCTGACAGCCATGTGATTTTGAGCCACGGATGATTGGTAGGGAGAAGACCATCATCCGCGCTTTTCATTGTTTGTTATGCTCTTGTATAGTTTAAGGTACGACATAAATTATAAAAAAAATATTTTTTATGCTGCATTTCATGTGGCCCGTCAAAAGCGCTTTGCAAAGCGCTAAAAGATTATATCACATTTTTTTTCGAAACGAGAGAAAACTAGTAGGAGGGGTGTTCTTGCGTGGTTGACCTTGCCCAATTTCAAGACCTAATTTATTTATATATCTTATTTTTATTTGACAATATTGCCAGCTGCTTTTTTGCAGCCAAAGAAGGAGTAGTACATAGAAAATAAGAAGGGACGCTGTACAAGCAAAGGAAATGTCGAAATAAAATTCGAACGCAGGAAGCTCACACACAGTGCAACGCAGATCATACTTGTACGCTACTGCGCAGAATAATATCTTCCAAACTAAAGACACAAGTTGAATAAAAATTTGGTATGAAAGGAATTGCGTGCTTCGCTCACAACTGAGAAATAGCTGACGGCAAAGAGTACGCTTGTTCGTTACCTCTTGTGGAAGCCTGTTCCATTCTCTTATCGTTCTAGGAAAAAGTGAAAATTGATAAGCGATAGTTCTAGCCTGAGGTACAATAAGGGTAAGTTCGTACTTTCCGCGGGCACTTATTGCACGTGTTAAACTCAAAGCATTTGTCAAAATTCATTTTAGTTTGGCCGTTGACTATCGTGCAGAGCATCTTCAGACGATGTAGCTTACGGCGTTCCTCCAGTGTTGGAAGACCAGACCGTGAACGGGGATCAGATTGTGACACTTGTCTTCGTAGGCATTAAAAATAACCCTGAGTGCTCCTTTTTGTACTTTTTCCAGCTTATCTGTATCAGCCTTAGTGTGCGGGTCCCAAACGACATCACCATATTCAAGTAGAGGACGCACCAGTGAAGTATAACCAACTAATTTTGTTTTGCTCGTACAGTGCTTCTGACGTTGCCGAAGTAACCTTAGTCTTTTTGAGGCTGACGAAACTATGTTTTTAATGTGCGCACTCCATCTTAAATCGCGATATATTTCAATCCCCAGATAGTTAAACGTATCGACAAGAGTAACGCCAACGTCGTTAATTTTGTATGCATGCGATAGTAGACTCTTCTTTTTTGTTACGGTCATTTGGGAACACTTACGGATATTTAGCTCATTTTCCAGGTCTGGCACAAGTTAGAAATTGATGTTAGAGAATTGCTTAAGAGTAATTGGTTATCTTGATTTTAAATGGCATAATAAACAACACAGTCATCCGCGAAAAATTGGCATTGCACAGCAGTGTCAAAGGAGAGATCATTCAGATATACAAGAAAAAGTAATGGTCCAAGGATGGACCCTTGAGGAACGCCTGAAAGGACTGGAACCATTGATGATTTAGAGTCGCCTATTTGAACATATTATTGGCGGTGCGTTAGGTAAGAGTCAATCCACCTCAAAATACGCTCATTTCTAAAGAGATGCTTTAGTTTTAATATCATTTTGAAATGCGACACGCGGTCAAAGGCTTTTTTCAAAGTATAATAAGATTATGTCGCCCTCGCCACTATTATCAAGAACTGCAAACAAATCGCTAGTAATGTGGAGTAACTGTGTCACTGTTTAAAGGCCATGCCTGAATCCGTGCTGACTGTTCATGAAAAAAGTGTTGCCTTCTAGAAAGCTGCTTAAATGTTTGAAAAGAAAATGTTCTAATACGTTGCTAGCTGTGCACAACAACGACACCGGGCGATAATTAGTTACTGTTAGCTTATCGCCAGCCTTGTGTATCGGTATAATTTTACCTATTTTCTGGTCAGAAGGAACTTCTCCTTTCTGCAAACTTTTGCTAAAAATAATAAAAACTTGGCGCACCACTCCGCGTATCTAAACAAAAATGCATTGGGGATTTCGTCGGGTCCCGAAGATTTCTTAATGTCTAAGCTAACCAATGCTGAAAAAATACCTTCTTCTGGGATTAGTAGCTCTGGAAGTTCATACGTAGTTGCGTGGCTGAAATCTATATTGTTATCAGCAATGCGCAGAAAAACGGACGAAAAATAGTCGTTGTATGCCGTTGCTATACAGGATGGGTCAGTGACGTCCTTATCGTGTATTTTCAATTTATTAGCTGGTTCCTTCTTTTGCGTCAAGTGAAGCCAAAACTATCTCGGATCGCTGGAAAGGAAACTCTCTGGTTTTTAGACGATAGTCGTTTTACGCGCCGCTTTAGATGAATGATTTCACGCGTTATCCAGGGGCTTCGACGCTTGCTCTTATGTTTTTTCGGGATGTATTTATTCATGCAATGACGCACCGCACATTTGAAGTGGAGCCACAAACTATAAACAGTTGTAAAGTTTCTGTGACACTGTAAAAAGAAATCATAGTCTTGTTCCAAGAAGTCTAATATGCTGACATCGTCCGCATTATTAAAATAATAGTAGGGCCTTGGCTTGCTGCGTTTAGCTTTACGCCACAGTTGGCTTTTAAAAAAGGACAGAGAAATGGTCCGATATACCGGGCACGATATGGACAGTATAACCTAGCTGACTGACGTTTTCGGATATGAAGACGAGGTCAAGAATCGAACTTGATACCGCAGTCTGGCGCGTTGGGGTATGCACTACCTTGTGTAGATCGAAGGCATATGCGATATCTAGCAACAGATTTTAGTGTTGGCATGTTGAAGTAGCACACATCAAGTCCCAATCTATATTAGGCATGTTGAAGTCGCCACTCATTATAACGTAACTGTAGCGCTCTTTGTTGTCGTACAGAAAGTCGTGTAGTGCCTCCGGAATAGAGATATCGGTCGGGAGAAACTAGCGGCTGCGGTCGGGGGTTGTTTGGATTGCACTGCAATTTAGAGCGTGAAAGAAATAACTTGATATTTTCAGATTCTATCTTTAATGTCGACCGCTAAAACCATCTTGGGAAATTGAAGAGTAAGCCGATAACGCTTCGTTACTTCACCACAAATGAAATATAATTCTCTATCCAATTTCAAAGACAGAACAAAACACTGCAAGGAAGGAAGGTAGCTCTGAACACTTTAACTGAAAAATAAGCAAATACAAATGTCCAAAAGGGTCGTAGCACATCCATCTTAGAGAAGTGTGGTTCCAAGTGCGAACCAAGGTTAAACTGTGATTCATGTTTCCGAAGCTCCGAGTACGATGTTGCTAAGAAATATGTTACAGAGATACACGGACGTCTAGCTCATAACTCCTTAGATCAACATAGGAGCCTATCACACAGCGAGGAATAAAGGACATCATTAGAAATCTTGCAGGTAGGACGTTGACAGTAAATTCCCCGCAAACGAGGAGAGGAAAGGCAGAGAACACAACCAGACGAGCTTACCGGTACGCAACCTTATAAAGTGAGGCTACAGGAAAAAGAGAGAATAGGAAAAAGAAACCGAAAGAGGCTGAACAATGCGTATAGAAAATTCTACCAAAGAAAACATTGGTGTGAATTCACATGAGTCAACTTTTGAACTCAATAACGATCGATTACATACGACTGCGCATAGTTCAGCGTTCTAGTTACAGCTCTTCTAGTTACAGAGAAAAAGCAGATACTAGAGTAAGGAATGCCGCCAATTCTAATGAATCAAGTGGTTGATGTCACTCAGTTGTCTTTAGAGTAACAATAAAATTCAAACGGCGCTAGATGACAGGACCGGAAAGAGGAGGAGACAAACACGGCGCTGACTTACAACTGATTTATTTGAAGTAAGAAGTGAACTTATACGTACAAAACTGAGCACGCATGCGCCCGGTCATACATCGATGATCAGATACAAACTCCGGACAGCCAACATACGCACGCGAAGTACCTGCCTTGCAATCTACTATTTATGCAGCAATGCCATTTCTTTCGCTGACAACATTAAAGATGTTTTGCTAACGCAACTATTAGATTTTTTGATGATATGGAATGCTTCAGCGACTTCTCTGGTAGTCTTGTCACTATGAAAAAATAACAATTGTGTATCTTCAAAGAAAGGGACGCATTTACAGATACTACAATGCTTTGCCAGGTTAGTGTCTTTTTTGTCCAACGAATTGGCATGCTCCATTAGTCTAATATTGATGCAACGGCCTCTCTGGCCTGTGTAAGTTTGACCACAAGATAAAGGAATTTGTTAGACAGCGCCCTTCTGGCAACTGATGTACTTATTGACATGATTTACCTTGCATGCAGCATTCCATTTAAAGCCTTCCTACTTCCTCTGAACTGCTGCCCCTAATTTACCCAGCTTCATCGGAGCAGAAAAAAGGACCTTCACACCATACTTGGCCCCTACCCTCAGCGCCGTGTTTGTCTCCTCCTTCTCTTTCTGGTCCTGTCGTCTAGCGCTGTTTGAATTTTATTGTTACCATGGAACACCAACTCGCCCAATACTCTGCCCTTCTGTCTTTAGAGTGTTCCGTAGATCACTCGTGGGCAAACCTTGCGCGATGAAATGTAAGAATTTATTTTGCTTGATTCCATTCCTTTCTCGCCATCCACCTCTCACGAACGGCCTATCCTGCTGATAACGTAGACAGAGCACTGCTAGAGCCATTAACGAGGCGAGAAAAGGAGAAAGGGATGTGATAAAATTGGCGCTCTATGAGAAATTCATATACGTAAGAGTTCAACCTTCCATTGAGCGATAAACGAGTAAATTACCATCAGTATTGTTGAGCAACGCCCCATCTATTCGACTCTTGAACAGGTGTACGGTAGCGCGATTAAAAGACAGGGCGAAAGAAGACACACAGGGGGACACACAGCGCTAACTTCCAACAATGTTTATTATTGAAAAGCAGGACGTACTTATACACTCAGCCAACATGAGTCTCAGCCACATGAACAGATAACCATTTGAAGCGAAACATTTTATAAGTGATATCTTCAGCCATGCGCAAGAATTTCAGTTATTTTTGAGAGAGAGCCAAAGACGGTTTACTGATAAAGAATCCCCCAGGGCAGCAATCTGCTTAGCTTCTATAATAAGTCTAGTTATTTCGCACTTCTACCAGCAATGGTTGTTGATTAGAAGAGAGGGGAGCACTTGTGCTGCTTACAATAAAGGAAGAAAACCCATCTGATGCAACTTTGTCGGCTTCATTTTCGTGTTCACGTCGCCTATCATAAACGCATCCGCCCGACTGTCCGGCGTAATACTTTCCACACGAAAAGGATATACGACGTATAATTGAAGTTTTACAATCTCTAAACTTTTCCCCATGTCTAACTTGGCAGCTAGGAGCATTTTCTTTCTTTTCTGGTCTTGTTTTCCTGCACAAACTGATTAGTTTGTTAGGTGTAGAAAGGAAACACGTCAGTGTTACCTCGGCGGGCAGTTTTATTTAGGTTGTGCGACAGCAGCTGAATATATAGGATATAACTGTTCGTCTTTTTTACACCGAAGCTGCATAGCTCTGCCGTCCAAGTACATTTTTGGCCCAACCCGCGGCGGAGGTGAAGCAGGTGTCAAGCACACCCCATACGTGTGCCGATCCTGAAGATAGTGCAATGCCGGCCCTACCCGCGGCGGAGGTGAAGCAGGTGTCAAGCACTCCCCATACGTGGGCCGATTCAGAAGATAGTGCAATACCGGCCCGACTCGCGGCGGAGGTGAAGCAGGCGTTGAGCACTCCCCATACGTGGGTCGATTCCGAAGATAGTGCAATACCGGCCTGACCCGCGGCGGAGGTGCAGTTCGCCATTAAGGGGCCCACATACACAGTTTCGCTGGTCGTCCTTCTTCACAGAGTGGAAGGGCACTGAGTTTTTCTCATAGCTACTATTGACTTCCGTACGTTCAGAGGATCCAAGTTTCTGCGCTTGCCTTAGTATTCCTTCTACAACTGATACTAGAACTTGACTGGGATAACCTGCATCATGTAGGCGCATCATGTAGGCGCATAACGAACCTCCGTAACACTTCATTTGGGCCTAGTTGGTACATAATTCTGAACCAAATGTAACAGCGCAAACACCTAAGACGAGCTACAAAAAAGAAAGACACGACGCACACTGGCGCTGACTAACAACTTCTTTTTTTCCTTTCGTCATCGATGCACATATATACCTAGGCCACACAATCGCGCAGGCGCAGAGAATACATTACTGACATCTGCCAACTTATCGTATACGCAAACGTAGGAAATCAAATTCTGATGGGTGCAGGGACAAAGATGTGTCACTAATGCAATTATTTCCTTGTCTTTCTATGTGATAGGCCTCTAAGGCAAGCCGCGCATGTTCATTCTTGCTTTTTCCAAGAATTATCGTCCGATCAAGTCGTGCCTCACAATTGCTACAAGAGTTTATGTGCGCAACCAGGTGGGCTCCTTTATCTACATTTTTGTTTACTTTTCGCGCATGTTCCCTGAATCGCTCATTGACGCAACGCCCTGTCTGGTCAACGTATGTCTTATCACATGACAGTGGAATGCCATAAACCACGCCGACAGCGCACGACAGTATGAGGCATCATACCGAATTTGTATCCTCCTCTGCTCTCTCCGCAGGTGCGGGAACATAGCTTTGAAAGCTTGTTTGGCGCAGAAATTGCCAAAGGAACACCATGCCTGCAAGGAACTTTCTTGAGTTGATGGGTCACCTTATGCATATAAGGGACTACCGCAGGCCTTCGCGTTTCACGTTCGGCGGCCGGCCTTTTTGTGGTTTTACTTCTCTGGATCAGAGCTTCAACCACGGCAGTCAAAAGCGACATAGGGAACCCAGCTGCCAAAAGTCGGCTGATCTGATTGTCAAAACTTTCTTACATCTTGTGCACACACGAACTGTTAAGTGCCAATTCTATACATGACGACGCAATGCCTCTTTTCACAATCTTCGAGTGCGCAGACCTGAAGGATAACAGTTCCTTTTTCGCACGGGGTTGATAAGCCCAACACACATGGCGTTCACAGAATTCAAGCTTCAGTTCCAAGAACTGCAATACATTGTTTTGTGGACTCTCGTGGGTAAACATAGGATCTTGTCCATGTACCTTAAGATCCTCTAAAACCTTATTGATCGTATCCTGATAGGACGAGTCAAGCGATAAAAATACAAAAAAGTAATCGACATATCTAAACACATTTAAAACTTTCCGCTCAGTAAAAGCATGGTCTAAAGAATGATCCACACTAGACAAAAAATATCCACAAGGACGGGAGCAACACATGATCCAATACAAATACCATTCCGTTGTAAATACGGTTGGTCATTAAAAACAATAAAGGTAGCTCGAAGGTAATATTCTAAAAGACTTAAAAAATTACCCACCGAAAGTCCGGCTTGATTCTGGAACGAGATCGTACCACTATACTCAATAAATTTATGTACCGAAGACAGGAGTTCACGCTGTGGAATTGAATAAAATAAATCTTCAACATCAACAGAAAAACCATAACCTACATCCTCATTCCCAAGCAAGAACTGCACCACGCCATTCGAATTCTTTGTTCGTAAAGGGTAGTTCACTATTAGTAACTTTAAGTTATTTGTTGGAATTGGCTCACATTCTTCTGCCAACAACCAGATTCACTAATAATGGTCCTGAATGGCGAATCTGGCTTGTGGGTCTCAGCCTTAAAAAATACCGATAGGCACCTGTCTCTACTGTGCTCTATGCTTTTTGCAAGCGGAATGAATCCCAGTTTAATGTCAACAAACTTTGTTTTATCCTAACTGCACTTTTCCTAATAGGAACAAAGTTCTTTAGCACAGCCTGCAACACTTTCTCGTTGAAAATGCCCTTCTCGACGACAACAAACCCACCTTCTTTATCTGCTTCCAAAAGGCTCAGTTCGTTATCTTTTAGGAAAGACAACGTTCGTCAAACACTGACATCAGAACAGCGTGAAGGTCCTTTAGACACTACCTTATCCAAACGATCGACACCTTCAAGAAGGCAGCGATCGCGGTCTTCTTGATTCGCCTAGGAAGCAACATTTCTATTAATAGCTATGAGTTCATGAGCAGGGACACTAGAAGGAACACAGAACTTAGGGCCTTTCACTAGCAAACGGTTAACCTCATCAGGTAGAACAGCGTTACCATGCACCTTAACACTTTTTGTTTCATCTAGGGTAATTTTTGCACCAGATCTACACAAAATCTTTACCATGATATTCCATCTTGCTTCCGTGAGCTGAGCCGCGATGCGCAAGACGAAGCGTTCCCACTGTTGTGGGAACGCTTCGTCAATGCAATGATGGCATGATTTAGTAAGTGCGTTAGTGAAATACATTTTCGCAATTCCTCTTTTTACCAATTTAGAATAGGCTGAATGATTCGACAACAACGGTTTATTTCTCCTGGGACTATTCAAGATGCGTTACCAACAAGCCCACATTGCAACCCCCGTGAAGTTTATTTCCAGTACATCGGACTCCTTTGTGCATGTGCTTCGAAAACCAGAAGAAACAGTTGCACTCATAGCTAAAGTGGTGTGCAAAGCCCGGTCTCTAGGCTTTTGTATGCGCGAAAAATTCCTGCCTGAAGACGTCAGAACCCTCTTCGGAGGATGCGCTCCTTCAGCAGGACACGAAACAAGGATTCTAAAGATTCTACGTACAGAATGGCTGCGGCAAGCGCAACTTCTCGGGGCTCAACTCGGTTCGCAAGTGCACTGTACCTACGAGCCTAGTGTGGCGAACCGCCAAGTTCATAGGTACTCGGCTCTGGCACATCAGGTCACGGAATATCTGTGGCAACATCAGCTCAGGCAGCTGCGGCTAGAAGCTCCCAAGGAGCGGCACATCTGATCGAGCCACACAAGTAGCAAGGTCCACATCCCTGAAGGACTTGCACTGCCAGAATAAGAGCGTCAAGTCTTGGAGCGTGGACCTAAGTTCGCCACAGAAGCTAAGAGTACAAAACGGGAGCTACTTTCTTTCGTGCGGCAAATCTCCAGACGCGCACCGGGAGAAGAAGGTGTGAGGATGAACTTTGAAGGCGTGGATGCACTGAACAATTGTAAGCTTCAACGTTTGAAGTTACCTGTGAGCACGTTGTTTCGTACCCAGTTGAGCGTGCACTGTCTGTGGTACCTGCTGACAAAGGAGGCTTTGCAATGTTTTCACATGGTGGCTACAACAAAAAAGCTAATGAAGCAATAACAGCTGTGTTCAATCAACACAAAGAAATTTCACTGGCGAAAGTTAAGAGTAGAGCCGTCGCTATGTGCCGGGACACGAACCTAGATAAAGTATTGAAAGGAATAGAAAAAAGCAAGAATAATAGTCTCGATATATCTTTTAGCGCGAAAACGCACAAATAAGGTAATAGTATCGGAGAAAGGCACATGGCTGAAGTCCATTGCCGTCTGTTTACTAGAGAAGCTTAACCTACTGGAGATTAAATATCCGTTCATCACGAAAAATTCCGAGAAAATTTTACCCTTTGTAGAGGCCAACTGTAACGCGGGACTAAAGGACTTCTCAGCAGATGTGAAAGACCTGTATTATTCTTTGCCGCAAAATCAATTGTTATGTTGTTTTCATTCATGTATAGATGAATTTGGGGCTGTAAGATTTAGCACGAAAGCGGGCATAACCGTTGAATATCTTTTAGAACTTTTATACTTGTACACGAAGTCAACATTTATGCAAAGAAATAACATTCAGTACCTTCAAAAACAAGGGGTCCGTATAGGATCCTGCTTAGCACGTGTTTTAAGCAACGTATACTTAGCTAAGCTAAACAGACACCGGTATTCACGCGTCATTGAGACAAAAGGTGTTAAAATATTCAGATTTGATGGTGATTTTTTAGTGTTTGTTCATGTTAAACTAGACAACTTTTGTAGCACGGCTGAATCTGCAGTCGTCACGGCGCACCAGTAATCCCGTGATCTGTTACATCACGTTGGCTTCTGTATATATGAACTTGCCCAACCGCAATAAACTCGTTGTTCGCCCAACTGCTGGCCTGTCTACATGGTGGCAGCGGAACCCAGCCGATATGTCGATGGCGTCCGCTCTACTACCGCCCCCGAAGTCTATGGATGCATCGCACGACCGTTGGATTGCCTGGAAAACTTGGAAAAGTGAGTTTCTGCTGTTTTCCACTGCTGCGCAATTGAACAAGCAGCCAAAAGACGTTCAAGCAGCCACGTTGCTAGTTACCATAGGCGAAGAGGCTAGGAAGTCGTACAGTACCTTCAAGTTCGAGGAAGCGGAAGACAGGAATGACGTTGAAGTTCTGATTAAGAAATTTGAGGAGCATTACAAGCCTGCAACGAACTTAACATTCCAAGAATTTCGTTTTGGTTCAAGGAACCAAAAAGAAGGCGAGACGTTTAACGAATGGCTAACAGAACTGCGTGTGTTAGCGAAGAACTGTGAATTTGGGGAACTTGAAGACCGCATGTTGCGTAGCAGAATTATTTTGGGCACTCAGGATAAGAGCCTACAGCAAAGACTGATCGCGGAAAACCCGACGTACCAAAAGACGGTCGATATTTGCCGCGCGCAAGAACAAGGCAAAGAGCACTTTCGTGAGATAAGTGAAGCTACGGGCGCCATCGAAGGCACCATAGTAAACGCGGTAGCAACAAGAAAAAACATTTGCTACAAATGCGGGGGTAAAATGCACCGCAGTGACACGTGCCCTGCAAAAGGAAAAACATGCCGTAAGTGCGGAAGGCTGAACCATTTCGCTCGAGCATGCAAGTCGTCCAACTTTCCGCGCAGTGCCAACCAACAAATGCGAGGGTTACGAACCGAAGACGACGAATTTTTTTTGCAAACGTTGACTATCGGTGCGATAACCACCGATCACTGGAGCGCAACGGTCGACATCGAGGGCCATCTCATCATGTGCAAGCTAGACACAGGCGCCAATTGTTGTGTCATTTCAAGAAGCGACGTTGCAAAGCTGCCAAAAAAGCCTGAACAAGCCTGCAATGTCAAGCTCACAGCATTTTTTGGCCACACAACAGCCGCGCATGCGAAAGTCCAATTGATACTTTCAGCAAATGACAGAACCAAGGAACAAACGTTTTTTATTGTCGAACAAGACGTCCCTGCCACTTTGAGTGGCGCAGCAGCTGAAAGTCTCGGCTTCATATACCGTATGCAACACATACAGCATGAACTGTACCCTCCAGCGCAGCCTTTTGCAGACGTCTTCGAGGGACTCGGGCAGCTAAAAGATTTCGAGTACGACATGAAGCTCAAGCCACACTCTGTGGGCGTCGTCGTTCCAGCAAGAAGAGTTCCTGTTGCTCTTCAGGACAAAGTCACGGCTGAGCTACAGCGTATGGAAGCACAAGGCGTCATAACAAAGGTAACCGAGCCTACGGAGTGGTCTAGCCATATGGTTACA
Source organism: Dermacentor variabilis (assembly GCF_050947875.1). Lineage (NCBI taxonomy): Eukaryota > Metazoa > Arthropoda > Arachnida > Ixodida > Ixodidae > Dermacentor > Dermacentor variabilis. Next base: position 174,352,707 of record NC_134573.1, read on the forward strand.
GTTGTTAAGAAGGACAAGGTTAGAATTTGCTTGGACCCTACGGCGCTTAATAAAGTGCTGCTGCGCGAACATTACCCAATGCCAACCCTAGAAGACGCAGCCTCGCAACTGTCCGGTGCTAAGTACTTCTCAACACTCGACGCAGCATCAGGATTTTGGCAAATTAAACTCTCTGAATCAAGCTCTAAACTATGTACGATGAGCACGCCGTATGGGCGATATCGGTTTCTTCGAATGCCCTTCGGCATTGCGTCAGCTCCAGAAATATTCCAAGCAGCTATGCATCGCTTGCTGGAAGGCTTACCGTGCGTAGCCGTGGTAATGGATGACATACTACTTTGGGGCCGCACGAAGGACGAGCATGACCACCACCTGTCGCTTTTGTTGGCACGCTGTCTCGAAAACAACCTCAAGCTAAACCTCAAGAAATGCACCTTTTTGCAGCCCGAAGTCCGCTACCTAGGGCACATCCTTAGCACAGAAGGCCTCCGCCTAGACCCTGGTCGAGTGAACGACATACTGGAAATGAAAGAGCCAAAGAACAGTAAGGAACTCCAAGTCTTTCTAGGCATGATGAATTATGTGCAACGTTTCATTCCCAACATGTCCGTCGTGACTGCACCACTGAGAACATTGCTGCGCAAGGACATTGCCTGGGTTTGGAACGAGGCTCAGCAACGAAGCTATGAAATGTTGCGTGAGAGCTTAGTTAACGCACCAATCCTTTCCTTTTTCGATGCAACTAAGCCGGTCACCCTTTCCGTCGACGCGAGCCAAATGGGAGTTGGTGCAGTGCTTATTCAAGATGGCCGCCCCGTCGCTTTCTCGTCACGGTCACTAACAGAGGCGCAGCAACGCTACGCACAAATTGAGAAAGAAACATTGGCGATAGTGCATGGCTGCATCAAGTTTCATGATTACATCTTCGGCCAGGAAAGCGTAACAGTCGAAACTGATCACCGCCCCTTGGTGCCTATATTTAGCAAACCACTATATCAGTGTCCACTTCGCCTGCAGCGCATGCATTTGACTTTGCAGCGATATCCTATAAAGCTGACCTACAAGCCAGGGAAAGAACTGTTTTTGGCTGACGCCTTATCTAGATTCCCTAGCAAGAAACTCTTGCGAGAAGAAACTGAGCAATTTCAAGTAAATGTGCTTGATTACATTTCAGCTTCGCAACAGCGCCTGAGGGATCTTCTTGCGGCCACCAATGAAGATCCTGCTCTCGTCAAGCTTCGAGGTTACGCCGAAACAAGCTGGCCAGAAAGAAGCGAGGTACCCGAAAATGTGCGTCCGTACTGGTCCTACAAAGAAGAGCTGCATGCGCAAGACGGCCTTGTATTTCGCAGCAACAAGGTAGTCATACCATCTTCAAAAAAGCGAGAAATTTTGCTGCTGCTTCACGCTGCGCACCCGGGAGCGGAAAAAATGAAGGCACGGGCAAGAGACGTTATGTACTGGCCAAATATGTCGCATGACATAGAGCAGTTTTGCCAAAATTGCGCTGTCTGCCAGAAATACCAGCCGCGAAACACGAAAATGCCTCTTTACTGCCACGACATCCCAAAGCTGCCCTGGGAATTCGTTGGCATGGACCTGTTCTTCCATGAGGGCCGCGAATTTGCTGTAATTGTGGACTTCTATTCTTTCTTTTTTGGGATCCGGGAACTCCGTCAGAGCACTGCTAGCGCTCTGACGTCATGGTGCGCAGAGCTGTTCTCCACACATGGCTTACCGCTTAAGCTCTGCAGTGATAACGGACCACCGTTCACCAGCGCGTTTTTCAAAGATTTCCTGCTGAAGCTAGGCGTTGCCCATGTTACGTCAAGTCCGTATCATCCCCGCTCTAATGGTATGACGGAAAGAGCAGTACAAGAGGCCAAGAAGCTTCTAAAGAAATGTTCACGTAACCGAGTTGACTTTCATATGGCGTTGCTCGAATGGCGCAACACCCCCAGAGATGATATTCTAAAGTCACCTGTGCAGAGACTCATGGGACGGCAAACGAGGACCTTGCTGCCTGTGCCCACCAGCCACCTAGTACCAGAGGCAGTATCAAGCAAAGCCGTTCACAGCCGGCTCCAGGAGATCCGTCAACGCCAGAAGGTATATTATAACCGCGGAACCAGGCACCTACCACCCCTCTCTCCAGGCCAGCCAGTCACTACATACGACACCCTCCAGCGAACCTGGTCGCCTGCTATTCTTTTGAGGCCAGCCAACACGCCCCGTTCAGCGATCCTGAGAACGGATGATGGTCGAGAAATCAGGCGCACAAGAGAACACCTGCGGGGCTTTCCGACCCATCGTGAAGATAGTCCAGCAACGGCTCCCGGAGAGGGTTCAAGAGAAGACCACTCTTCCCAAGAGCTACGCAGAAGCACGAGGACTCGCCACAAGCCCTGTCGATACCCGCAACCTGAAAGGCATAATTAATTTGTCTCCCAGTAAAGGGGAGATGTAGCACGGCTGAATCTGCAGTCGTCACGGCGCACCAGTAATCCCGTGATCTGTTACGTCACGTTGGCTTCTGTATATATGAACTTGCCCAACCGCAATAAACTCGTTGTTCGCCCAACTGCTGGCCTGTCTACAACTTTGACACAGAGTGTTTAGCTGTTAGTAATCTTATACGCGAGTGCCTTTGTCCACTGAAAGTTACGTTCGAAGTGCTCATAGAACGAAAGATCGTTTCTTGATGTTACATTTGTCACCGGTGAAGACCTAACATGCTGCTGCTACAGTCACAGGACAAATAAACCATTGTTGTCATATCATTCAGCCCGTCCCAGATTGGTAAAAAGAGGAATTGCGAACATGTGTTTCCCTAACGCACTTAATAAATCATGCCATCATTGCACTGACGAAGTGCTCACACAAAAGGCCATGCGCCTACATCACGCAGGTTATCCCAGTCAAGTTCTGCTGTCAGTTGTAGAAGGAATACTAAGGCAAGCGCAGCAATCTGGGCCCTCTGAACGTGCGGAACGGAATAGTAACCATGAGCAAAAAAATACCAACATATATAACCCTATATCCACCGGCTGTCGCACAACCTAAAGAAAGTTGCCTGTCAAGGTAACACTGATGTTTTTTTTCTGCACATAACAAACTAATCAGCTTGTGCAGGAAAACAATACCAGAAAAGAAAAAAAAGTGCTCCTAGCTGCCAAGTTAAACACAGGGAAAAGTTTATAGATTGTAAGACCAATTATATATCGTATACCCTTATCGTGCCGAAAGTATTACGTCGGACAGTCGGGCAGTTGCATTAATGATAGGCTGCGTGAACACAAAAATAAAGTCGACAAAGTTGCATCAGATGGGTTTCTCTCCCTTCCTTCTGAACAGCACAAGTGCTCCCCTCTCTTCGAATCAACAACCATTACTGGTAGAAGTAAGTGCGAAATAACTAAACTTATAATAGCAGCTCAGCAGATTGCTGCCCTGGGGGATTCTTGTATCGGTAAACCGTCACTGGCTTTCTCTGAAAAAGAACTGAAAATTTTGCGCATGGATTAAGATACCACTTATAAAATGTTTCGCTTTGAATGGTTATCTGTTCACGTGGCTGTGACTCATGTTGGCTGAGTGTATAAGTATATCCTGGTTTTCAATAATTAACATTGTTGGAAGTTAGCGCTGTGTGTGTCCCCGTGTGTCTTCTTTCGTTCTGTCTTTTAATCGCGCCACCATACACCTATTTAAGATGCGTTACCAACAAGCCCACATTGCTACCATTGTGAACTCTATTCGAATCATTTAGCTCCGATAAGTTTTTCGTCATTATTATCATATTTTTAGCCGTTGACATCGCTATGTTATGAAGTTTTGTTTTTGATGTATCATATAAAGGAGGGAGGGGTGAAGTATCATTTCATGCCCGCCTTTACGAGAAAATTACGAGAAAATACATCTGCAGCGTAGAAGAGATGCGCACGAAAAAAAAGAGAAGGTCAGGAGCACTAAGTTTCTGTCTAGTCTTCATGTCATGTGCACCGCGAAAGTTGAGCATGAACTACCAACAAGGTTATCTATCTACATGTATCAGAAGGCGGCACTATGAAAGCAGACTACTCGGCGGGCGGCCTTTGAAGAGTGAATAGGTGTTCCGTGAGCCTGGTCAGAATTCAAGACACTGCCTACGTATATAAAACTGCGTATACTGCAACTTTTTCATCGCTAGCCTTCTCAATGTAGCACTGCATAGATATGAATATGTAAATATGCTCTTGAATACCGAAGAAGAACTTGGAGTTCTGCGACACTGACTTTAATCTTGAACCCAAATTTTTGTCCCTGACTCTCTACGTTTTTCTTGCAATTTTCTTCCCAAGCTAAGTTCTTTTTCTTGGTATCTTAGCGTCAAACGCATTCCTACACAGAGGCAATCCGCCGCAATTAGGTAGGACTTCATTCTTGTAGCTACTTCATATGTATAGTTGTCATCATCTTCTTGCGGTACAGGTATGTTGCCGTATGACATTGAAAAATGAGCTACACATGCTTGTGAAGTCATGTCTCCCGGACGACCTACAGAGAGAGCGAAGATGGGGTCAATGTACATGCGTCGGCTGATACATATACCCCTAAGACACACATACATCTTAGTGGAATAGCTCATGAAATTCAACGGCTTCTGTTATTTACATATTTATAGTTTTATTTTCCCATTGCTTATGAACAGTATAGTGCATATACATATTCATTGCATACTAATAACTTGAAGACCAGCTAGTGCGGTGCATAGACGTAAAAATTGCATGGCATTACAAGTTGCATGAATCATAAGACGCCAACAAACAATGACTCCAATGAAATTACAGAGGAAATTACTTGTTTACTTAATTGAAATGTAGAAATATTACATAAGTTATAATGAAAGGGGACGAAAAAACAACTGAATGTCAAATCCAGCAGCTTCAGTGCCTTGAGGTAGCATGCGAGTGCTTATTGGCTGAGTTGCATTCACCAATAATGTTCACGTACTACGTGACGCCTGCACGCAGATGGCATGTTCTGCACCTACCACCAAGGCCGTGAGTGGTGGCGCTGGCCAGCACTCTCATGCTTAGCTCTAATACACATACATAAATACGCTAGAAAATGGACATTGCCTGCACGCATGGACAGAAATTGCTCCGCGGTGACTAAATTGGCAAGAGCATTGTACACGTAATTACGCGCAATTCGAACGCGTGGATTTCGCATCCCATCTGCGGCCAGTTGCTTTTTTGTTCGCTTTCATTTATTTATCATTTCTACGCTTCATCTAAACAAGCAAGTAATTTCCTCTATGCTTTCCTTGCTACTACTGTGTGGTGCATTCTTATGGTTGTGACTAATAAAAATCGGGTGCCTCGTTTTTTTCCCTAGATGTTGCATGAATGGATGTTTACACAGAGAAAATTGTATGCATAACATTTGGTGGCATAAATCATTTAATTGCCCGCATTAGGAAAGCTTTGCTTCGCATTTATTTGAACCGGTCGAACAATTCGAGCTGCTGGATTGCGAAGCCGTTTTCACAAGCCTGAAGTGGAGTGTACTGCAGTGAAATGAGACGTTCCAAGACGTCTAGTGAAGCTCTGATGGCGCCAAGAATAAACGCCATCCTGAGAGCACTTACATGCTTTGCGCATGTATAAAGCTACTATAGTTCAAATAAGCAAAATCCATTAATTTAGCGTTGCCAAAACATTCGCGTTGCGATTAAAGTTTCCAAGTTACTTGAACGATGTTATGGGTAGCTCTACTTTATTCAAAACCTTGTTTGATCGTTTACCTTCTCATTTATATTATATTTGTTTTATCAATGTCATCGATATACCTAGAGTTTGATTCACATCACGCTCTGGAATTGCTAAATCTTAAGGCGAATGTACAATATACGACCTTCGGAAAAGCGTCTACTTAGCTTGAGATGTTATCTGTCGACCGAAGATGTCTACCAAAACAAGAAAGAAAAATAACGCGAGGAATTTAGTTTTCGCTCCTGACTTCTAGCACAGATTTCTTGCGTGTGACATCTTTAGAAAATTCCCTAACGCAAAAAATAAAAGAAAAGAAAGTGCGTGAATGCGAAAAAAGAGAAAACCTTAGGACGAGCACTTGCGTCTGTCCCTATTGCGCCATAACTTATCTTAAAGTGGGCAACAACAAGCTAAATGGCGTAGTCTACATGTCACGTCCTCTTACGCGACGTGGCTCGAGAACCGGGCGCGACATTTCGCTCTCATCGCATCTGACGCAAGGGAAACGCGATGGGTCCTGAAAGGGAGATAAAAAAAAGGGGGAGATAGAGAGAAAAAGAAAGGAAGAACGTGCTTCAAGGAAAGGGAAACAACGCCGCGCACGTCAGCGGCAAACGTTACCGCGAGCAACGAAGCTGCCGGCGGAGCATCGATAAAGTGAACAAGCCCTGTCAGAGACCACCAACCGAGGGAGCGACGAGAAGCAAGTGTCGCCCTACATCCGCCAAAGGCTGACGCAATACCGCGGGTGCCCGGACGCCTGCTGTGTTTCTCGGAGATGACACGCGCATGGTTGTTAGAAGCGGAGGAAGAAAAGAGCTCGGCGTACCCGCAGAACGAGGAAGATAGCGGAAAGGCCGAGAGCGGATCAGCCTTGGTGGTTGCCCGGGCCGCGCAGGAGCGACAGCATCGTGCACTTAGGCAAGCGTAAATATTGGCCACACGAGCCAGGACCTTTTTATGACCAGGACTTTACTTTTAATTTCCCGCACATATGGACGATAATGGAAGAGGGAATAGCCTACAGGAATTTGACATCCAACAAGTAACGCCGGAAGAAGTAAAGAACGTCTTGGGAGCTATGCAAAGGGGGAAGGCGGCTGGGGAGGATTAGGTAACAGCAGATTTGTTGAAGGATGGTGGGCAGATTGTTCTAGAGAAACCGGCCACCCTGTATGCGCAGTGCCTCATGACCTCGAGCGTACCGGAATCTTGGAAGTACGCCAACATAATCTTAATCTATAAGAAAGGGGACGCCAAAGACTTGAAAAATTATAGGCCGATCAGCATACTGTCCGTTTCCTACAGAGTATTTTCTGAGGTAATCGCAAATAGAATCAGGAACACCTTAGACTTCTGTCAACCAAAGGGCCAGGCAGGATTTCGTAAAGGCTACTCAACAATAGACCATGTGCACACTATTAATCAGGTGATAGAGAAATGTGCATGAATATAACCAACCCTTATATATAGCGTTCATTGATTGCGAGAAAGCGTTCGATTCAGTCGAAACCTCAGCAGTCATACAGGCATTACGGAATCGGGGTGTAGACGAGCCGTATGTCAAAATACTGAAAGATGTCTATAGCGGCTCCACAGCCACCGTAGTCCTCCATAAAGAAAGCAACAAAATCCCAATAAAGAAGGGCGACAGGTAGAGTGATACGATCTCTCAAATGCTGTTCGCAGCGTGTTTACGGGAAGTATTCAGAGACCTGGATTGGGAAGAATTGGGGATAAGAGTTAACGGAGAATACCTTAGTAACTTGCGATTCGCTGATGATATTGCCTTGCTTAGTAACCCACAGGACCAATTGCCTTGCATGCTCACTGACTTGGACAGGCAAAACAGAAAGGTGGGTCTCAAAATCTGCAGAAAACTAATGTTTAACAGTTTCGGAAGAGAACAGCAGTTGACGATAGGTAGCGACGCACTGGAAGAGGTAAGGGAATACATTTACTTAGGGCAGGTAGAGACCGCGGATCCGGATCATGAGGCTGAAATAATCAGAAGAATTAGAATGGACTGGGGTGCGTTTGGCAGGCATTCTCAGATCATGAACAGCAGGTTGCCCTTATCCCTCAAGAGAAAAGTATGTAACAGCTGTGTCTTACCAGTACTCACCTAGGGGGCAGAAATCTGGAGGCTTACGAAAAGGGTTCTACTTAAATTGAGGACGACGCAGCGAGCTATGGAAAGAAGAATTTTGGATGTAACGTTAAGAGGGGGATAAGAGATCAGATTGGGTGAGGCAACAAACGCGAGTTAATGACATCTTAGTTAGCTCTTCCGGAGGTGCCAACACTAATGATTACTACCACTGCGCTTGGACATCCACGGCTCAATTATGACTCCGCCACTGCATTCTCCGGGCTCGCATGTACGCGCCTCATTCAGGAAGCGTATAGCACCCATGCCATCACTCTAAGAAAGAAGTTTTCTGGTAAATTGCTCCGAAGCTGGGTTTTGATTTCAGTGGAAGCAAAATTGGTGGCGGAAAGAAATGAGCCACTGCGAACGAGGCTCACTTAACGATCTCCCTCAACTTAATGAAAATGATTTAAGCGTGAAGAAGTGACGAGAAAGCAGAACAACGTGTATCTGTACTGGAACAGAACGTTGGGGTTTAAAAATAGGGCGCACTCGTGAGAGGTAGCCGTGAATTGAGCTGCTTGACCGTAACTATAAGTAGTGAGGTTTTAAAGGAAGCAGTTTGTGAGAAAAATGAGACGTTTCGTCGCGTATAGAAATATGGAACTTTTATATGCCTGCGACCGGTCGCTCTGTAAAAATGAACTAATGGCAACGAGGAAAAGACAAGACAAGAAAATGCTTAAATAGGGCAGGCCTCGACAAAGGCCTTTGTGTACATACCTAGTCGTGTTTGCGTGTTTTGTTCATGTGGTCACTTTTGCTCTGGAGCCATCGATACGAAATACCGACAAGTTTATCTTGCCACGCTCTTAGGATTCATGATTAGCGACATCTGTTGTGTAGCTTTCATTACGAGCAAGTATGCGTAAATTTTGATTTCGACAAGTGTTGAGTGCACGTGACGGAGGAAGCGAAAGTACTTCTTGAAATGTTAGGTTTTCTTCCAATTTCGCACCATATTCGTCGATGACGTACAAGCATTCCTTTGTCCGCAATCATTCTATGTCTCCTCAGAGCGCGAGATCTTTTTTTTTTTTCGAGCACTGCAATGCCTGCGTGCTTAAGCGTTAGACGTGCAGGAGAGACACAGCAGCAAACGAGGAGGATATAATGGAATATTAAAAAAGGTACGTTCATTGCAGGAAGTCCCATAGAAGTATGAAGAACTAAGGGAAAGACAGGTATGTTAATCTTGTTCATGAGGTGCCGTCGTATTGGGCGGAACAATTTCCACTCGGCACAGACCCAGTTAGTGAGGGAAGTGACTAGCCACTATGGCTCGCGAGCTGACGTGGTGCCCGTAACTATAACGAGCTGGATGACTGGCTGCGCAAGTTATGCGCAAGCGCATAACTAAGCTTCTAGAACCAATGCAGTCTCGGTCTTTTTATGTCACAAGTAGCATCACATGTAGGGGCACATTCCTCTCGACAACGCCTAGTACCCGGTCACTGGCAGGCAATCAACCTCTCAAACATCGCAAATGCTTCCGCAAGAAAAATCTCTTGCATTTATTCCTCAATAAGCAATAATGGCACGGGAATCACAGTTTACACTGAGGAGAGCAGCACGGAATCTGTGTAGCAATATTGCTCCGTGTTGCAAAGAACAAAAAGCACAAAAAAAAAACCTTACCGGGCCAAATCTGCAAGGAGCCTTGTCGCCGACGACAACTAATGAAACTGGAGTTATGAAGACGACCAGAAAATGCTATTTGGTGAAACAAAAAAAAAACATTGTGGATCATAGGGACGATTCGTAGTTGACGACAGAGCATTTTAATTACACGCCAATGTGATGCGAACGGAAGAAATGGAGAAAGTGTCTTATACCGGGGACAGCTTCGCCAGGAGCATTCGGGATCAATTTGTGAAGTGACAATTCTTGGATAGCGGCGAAATTCAGAAGAGGTATTCATATGCAAAATCCTTCCCTGACGGGTAGTCTTTATAGCCTGACTCACGGTTCGTACACATAACTATAGCACATTTCTAATATACCTGCCTTCCTGAACGGTGAAACACATTGACTTACTGCATGACTTCTGAAAGGAGGAGACGTGTTAGCATTGTGGTCGACAGTTTCTTTAAAACCACGCGGTACTCTAATCTCAAGGCATAAAGTAGAAAGAACAGAAGAAACAACAACAGCAGCGAAAACGCCTTCCCGCAATGCAGTTGCTATTACAAGAAACATGAGCTATCCGACGAGACCAGTGCCGTCATTACCGGCACCATTCTGGCAATATTTAAACTCTCCTAATGCAGTGTATGGGCGTCATGCAATGGCACGCGCAGTAAAATGTCGTAATCCGGTAACACTTTCAAGCATACTGGTTATTTACACACTTTTGCTGTGGAGGTAAGTGATCGCCGACGAAGCATACGAGCATTTTGAGGTAAGTACGTCGCCGAGCCTTCTTATGAGAACATTTCCCAGGGAAGAGCATCGCCAAGTATAGTACGCAACGACCTGAATTTCTGCCACCAGGGGAAAATTTCACAAGAACGAGGTGGGGGAGCTTAATTCTATAGCCAGTTATGGTAATATGCACTGTTCGCCATCTGGCGGACAACGGTGGCATAAGACATAAGACCATAATCGCGCGCGGGGCATCTTTAATGTGGCGAGAACGCGCTTGAAGTACCATTTGCAAGCACGCACTCAGAAAGCCAAGTTCGAGAGCGGGTCTGGCACCAATTTCGCATTTTGAGGCTTTTTTTTTGTAACCTCGCCTTTATGGAAAGAAGCAGCATGCTCTGTGACACGACTGCTCCCTCGCAGTGGCGTCGTTTCCGTAATTGTTGGGTGCACATGGCGCTCGAAGTTTGGGCCGAGATAACGCCCTCTGCAAGCACACAATGGGTTCCTTTCGCGGTGCGAAAAACTTGAGCGTTTCTTGCAGACAAGTCACGGTGCGTTCAGAGAGAGCGAGGAGACCAAAAAAGGAAAACAAGAAAGTGAGATTACGAATAAACAACCTCGCTTGGCGGTTGGGAGGCGTCCAATTCAGGTGGGAGAGCGTCGCGCTTACCATCAGGCTCGCACTACCTGACGGGCTACCTGAAAGAGCGGGAAGGGCATCCTTTCACCCAGACCACCCACCCTTCTGTCCATCCTAATACTCAGTCTACACCCTAGGAATATTTTACAGTGAAGCCCGTTAAGGAGAGAGCTTCAGAAAGTTTTACTGACTATTTATAACTGCGATTGTGCACTCATCTCTTCCGTTTCCCTTCCAAAAATCACTTCACACACACACACACGTAACCACATTCTGAACAAAGGACTTTGTCGTTTGTGCTGTGTGTAATTGCTAAGGGTGGCTCGTGGTGTGTTTTGCGTATGGTTGTCTCTCTCTGACGGGGACTGTGCGTATCATAATTTTCTAATCGTTCGAATCTGGATTAGCAACAGCCAAACCTTTCCAGGATTCACTAAAGTGCAGGCCCCCCTCTCTCTCAATTCCCCTCTCGCTCAGAATCGCAACAACTGCACTGCACCAAACTTCGTTTTCCAAAAATGCTGCAGATAACAAGGAGAACTTTGTAAGTGGTGGCACATAGATTCGCCTCGTGTGGCTCATCGGGCCTGCGGCGTTACTCTGCGGGAAAACGCGAAAAGTTGGCCGTGGGTGTTGCGAAAGTGTGACGAGAATGAGAGGCCATGGGAGCACGACGAAGTGCGCGGACCAGACGCTATACCAATAATGTCGACACAATACAAACACCCTCCATCCCTGCGCTTGAACCAATAGCAGAAAAGGCGAGATAGGCTCAAGGGAACGAGCACTCAGGGGGCGTCGTCGCGTTGGAACGGGGGTCGTTATGAGCATCCCTGCAGAGGTTGCGAGAACGAAAACAGCATAACCGGGACGCCAGCGACAGGAGTGAGAGAATAAGCTAGAGCGGGCCACTTCTTCTGGGCGGAGCTAAATTTAGCCCAGATTCCGCTCCGTCTGGACAAACAAAGCGTCCCACAGGCGGCGACGTAGGTGCACCCACACGCTAATAGCACGGAGGCTCGCACGCGCGTGCTCCGACATGGCTATCTGTGCGCGTCATGATGCATCACACGGTGCACACCGGACGAGGAATAGAGAGCATCCGCGGGGCAGTGTTCCGAGTCGTTGCTTGCCGCAGGAACGCAGTTCTATATCCGTCTGCGGATCTTGATCCTCGGCCATGTCGTCATCTGGCCGTGCACGCCATGACGCGCACGAGGTCTGCGAGATGACATTCCACACCGCCTGTGTACGGCGGAGAGCTTGTGTGGCGATTCAGGAAGTTGCAACCGCGTCAAATATTTGCGCCGCAGGCCGTGCCCCCCGACGATACGGTGGTTGTAGAGCCCTACTCGCTCGCCTTATTCTCTGCGGTGGAGATAGAGAGAAAGAGAGGGATACAGAGAGAGGAGGGAGGAGAAAGGCGTTAGGAGAGAAAGTCACCGATCATCAAGGCTTGGAGAAATTAGATTGGTTTAATGGCTTATTATTGCAATAGCAATTAATGGACAGTCGAGGCGCGTTCACACCGTCGGTGAGACCCCCGCCGCGTTGTCCCTGTATTCACGGCGCGTACGTGGCCCGCGTGCCTAGAGTTGGAGATCACCTGATCTGCTGTGGGTGCGACGGCGAAAACGAGACTGCTGATACCTTGTTAAGTGCGTAGGAAATCAGGAGGTCTCCAGGTGCGCGAACGACGCGTAGTTTGGCTGCAAACATAGCGAAGCCAAGTGAGCAAGCCATCATGGCCCGCTCAATCAGCTCTGCAGCAGAGCAAGAACATTGTTCTACCTTTCGCTGAACTTTGTGAGCGCGCACACTGCTGCTACTTCTGAGCAGGAGTATGCATACGCTAGTGTGAGCGGAACGGACATCAAGCGTGACGGTGAAGTTGTCTGATGCTTTCATTGGGCTCTGACAAGTGCCAGCGGTTTTCCGTCGGTTTAGTCCGTTGCACGATTGGTGGGCGGCGTCTGCAACACCGCTGGTCGTGCTCCCCATCACGCCACAGTTGTGTTACGCCTGGCAGCGGCTGGTTCTGCTGCGCAACAGCGGTCATCTTGCTTGTTGCACACTGCGAACATGTCACCCCGCGGATACTGTTACACCACACTCCGAGGAGCTCGAGTGCGAAGCTTAACATTGTTGCCGTATTCGTTGTACCTCTGATGATGTTCCTCAGATTGAAGGTAAAGAAAAGTCAGTACAAAAATAATGTTCATGCTTTCAAAGCTATGTTACATGTGATGTATATTCCACATATGCCAAGGAAAGAAATCAGTGTATTGAATTTATTGGTGTGATTAAGTTTGTTGACATAAGCTGACCTTATAAAAAACCATAGGATTGCGACACTCCTTTACATCTTATGAATACTCATAGATTGGGGGGGGGGCAGTCAGAACAGTCGTTTTTGAAATTCAGTAGGGTTCATGAAACGCTGTAGTTACGATCTCTTTTCCTCACTGGTGGCTTTCTTTCTTGACTTTTTCTCTTTGGTCTTCTGTTTCACCCTCCCATCTACGGCCCCGTTGGTTAAAAAAAAAGTTACTCTGAATAAAACATTTCAACATACTGGTTCTATGCTCTCACACTGTAGTGCTTCTAGCATCTCTATAGCTTGTACACTTTGCTGTAAGAAAAGAGTGACATTATTGTTTTCCAGCTAAATAGGCTAAGCTTAAAAATGTACTGCGTTAAACTTTGCTAGTAAAATAATATTAGTAATAATTATAACAACTAAAAGCAATGAGACCGTGAGACTGGCCGCTTGTAATTTCTGCACGGAACTATCTAACAGCTCTTTCAGTCTTTGGCGGTGTATTGATTACCTTTTTTGTGAGCAGCGCTTGAGTCTCTTGTTGGAGGTGAATGGTCTGCTCTGTTTTCATTTCAACGGCAACGTTAACGGCGGGTCAGAGAACGCAAGAAAACACAAGAATAGATAATTAGGTATACAAAGTGCACAACCAGAAACCACAAGCTTCCCTACAGCTTACGGAGCACAAACGATCCTTCGTCGTCCAGCGAGTTGCGTCAGCGAAAGCGGAACCACGTTCTAGAAAGAAAAAGGAAATGCTGAATAGCGGGTCATTCTATAGCCTTTCCCGCTCGATATAGCCTTTCCCGCCTGCGCCCACACGGTCATTGAAGCATAGAGGCTTAGCGGCGTTTGTCCACGCGACTCTCTAAGCTACATAGTTCCTCTTCCATGGCAAAAGCACGCGTCGTCGTACAAGCCACATCTCGTGGTAGTTTGCACAAGGCGTTATATGAACGTGCGTGTATTTGTAAGCGTTTCCACAAGCTGGCTCATAATTACAGTAGTGGTTAACTAGGCAGGAAAACAGCGCCTTTCCTGCATCAATTCTGCGTCGTAGCCATACAGATGTTCATAAAGTATAAACTTTTAGAATAGGATATGGAATGTTCCGATGTAACTGCTTAGGTGTACTGCAAAAGTTATTTCTCAGGGATCTGCGCCCGTACTATGGCCACTCGCGTTAGCCCTCGATGAGATAGCAAAAACCGTCATTCAACAGGAAATCGAACTTATGTGTGAACAACTTATCGATTCGGCCACCGAATCGCTGACGCCAGCCATACCGCTGCCCTGTTTTGCATAGATAGAGAATGCATGCTGGCATGTGGCTTCTTGGTCATCGAATGCCGGTGTTGCGGTCTTAAGAGGAAGCTTTGGCTCAGGCCCAACTCCCACGCGGCCTATTAAAATGCATGTGAAATGCAAAAACGTTTTTCTGAGAGAACACCTGGACCGATTTTAATAAAATTTGTTGCATTTGGGAGAGAAAGTTAAATTCTAGTGACTGTTGGAAGCAGAATTTCGATTTCGGGCCTGAATGTTGTTAAAACGATTTTCAAATATTCAGCAGTTTGAAAAATAATAGAAGTACGAAGTTTACAAATTCATAGCTCTGCATCGAGAACAGATAGCGCGGTTCTGTGAACGGCATCCGTTAGATCATTCAAAGCGGACAAATTCTATGTCATTTTACATCTTCCGTGAATTTGTTACATTGGTTACAAGGGTTCTGCAAAAGCTGTATTTTCATACTACTAAATGTTATTGTATTCATGTGTAACAAAGCAATTTTGTCCGCTTTAGATGTACTATTCGATCCAATTCACAGAATTGTATTATCATTTTTCGTTGTTGAGTTACAGAGTTGTAAACTTGACAGATCTGTTTTTGAAAATTTCCGATTTTTGCCAATTTTTAAGAAAAAAATTGACGACCTAACTCAAAAATTCGAAACCAACAGTCCCCGGATTTTAAGTTTTTCTTTTAAATGGAACAAACCTTGTCAAATTTGGTGTAGTGGTTGCCGAGAAAAACGGATTCTCCTTTTACATGTATTTAGATAGGAGCACCCGAGCTAAAGCTTCCTCTTAAAAAAAGAGTAGAGGACTCGGTTACCAGTTTGCCAGCACATAAGGTGATACGGGGTCGGTGCTTGCCGCAGTCGTCGCATGAGTGCTCCCACCGCCATCCGGAGCCAGAAAGCATGCCTAGCTTTGCTTAGCTTCAACTTGTAATGCGGGGGTTATTGCGCTATAAACACACGGACAACAGAAGTAGAAGTGGACCGGACGCGCGCAGCTCTGCCCACTTGTGTGCGCGTCTCGTCTACTTCTACTACTGTTGGCCGTGTGTTTATGGCGCAGTAACCCCAGTATTACAAGATAAACTTCCGTCAACTAGCCCAACTTGTCACCCTATTGCTGAGCTTTCTTTGTGGAAATGGGCGCGACATTGGGCTAGTTGGCTCGCGTTGGCGTAGGAACAGCTCAAAAAACGAGGACTCATTTTTCGCGCTGTCCCCACGCCGTGTTTCTACGTGGTTTCTCTTGCAACACTTCTGGAAGCTAATGATTCATCCACGTTCGAATGTACGATACTTGTTCAAGAATTGTGGGACACGCCGGGTGGCTGCAGCACCGTCTAATTTTGACTTTTCGGCTTGTGACACTTAACGTCGTTCTTTCTGGTATACTAAAAATTAAGAGCGTTCTTGCGTGCCAACTTATTTCTTGCCGACACGATGCTGCGAGCAAGGCCGGGCCACCTAACCAAAGCGGTTAGAAAGCGCAAGCGCATTGTCGCATTTCGACTACAATATCGATCAATCAATCAATCAATCAATCAATCAATCAATCAATCAATCAATCAATCAATCAATCAATCAATCAATCAATCAATCAATCAATCAATCAATCAATCAATCAATCAATCAATCAATCAATCAATCAATCAATCAATCCTTAAGAAATTCATTTATGCGAGTTTTAAAAAAGGTCTGTTGTTACCCCGACATTCACAAGGCGCACTGAAAAGTGTATCGGCTCTGACTCCATCGGAAGTAAGATAGCAGAACTGGGCTGCTGTAATGTAACGATTCATGTGGCTAGATGCTATATTCCTTTCTTATTAGCCACCGCTCACGATGGAACAGA
This sequence comes from Dermacentor variabilis, assembly GCF_050947875.1. NCBI lineage: Eukaryota > Metazoa > Arthropoda > Arachnida > Ixodida > Ixodidae > Dermacentor > Dermacentor variabilis. Next base: position 174,369,097 of record NC_134573.1, read on the forward strand.
TACTGCTGATAACGTAGGCGGATCACCAGTCGGGCAACTGACGAAGCACGAAAAGGCAAGGAATTGTGTTAGAATCAATACGTTATCCCTGTCCTGATAGACGAATGTAGACACCGCACTTTGATAAGGTTCCTCGGTGACTCCCATGACGAGTGCCTTGAGAAACACGTTCTACTCATGTACTTATAATAGATGCCGCGGGCACCAGCATTGCACAAAGTTTGAGCCGATGAAAAGCCCGATAGTATCCGTAAATTCAGTGATTCTAAATATTCATCCAATGGCACACGCGCAGTTCTTTAATATCATGACGTGGCTCTGCCTGTTTGTTGCATATTTATTCTAAAGATTTCGTTCCGCGTAATTGTCATTACTCGGTACATGCTCAGAAACAGTGAAGCAGCGATTCAGTTGTTATTTGAAGCCTTTAGGTAAGATAACTCACGCTAAATATGTTGATCCTTCTTTAGGTATAGTGCAGTGTGACCGGTAATCTAAGTACTCCAAGTAGCAACAGTTACTAGTGCTGGAAGCTATTTAAGCAGATTGTTGGATCCATTGTTTCAATGACAGTTTTGTCCAGCTTGTACAAAAAAGTTAGCTCGCGTCTTATTTGCATACGTACTTCAGCATAAGTTTTGTCTCAACAAGTGAACAAATAACATCCGCTGTCATGCGATACTACAGTGACGTCATCATCATCATCATCATCAGCCTGGTTACGCCCACTGCAGGGCAAAGGCCTCTCCCATACTTCTCCAACAACCCCGGTCATGTACTAATTGTGGCCATGCCGTCCCTGCAAACTTCTTAATCTCATCCGCCCACCTAACTTTCTGCCGCCCCCTGCTACGCTTCTCTTCCCTTGGGATCCAGTACGTAACCCTTAACAGTGACGTACTTGTTGACAAAACGTAGCCCGGTTTATGAAAGGCAACTAACCTGCCTTTTGCCTTTCTCGACGGTTCAGTTGTGCTCGAGCTTATACTCGGAAGGCTGTTCTCGCATGCATGTCATTTATTTCGTTTATTTCAGTGGCATGTTGTACTTTTTATTCGTCCAACAATCTGGCAAATGAAAGGCGTGTAGGTCTTTGCCAGCTGTGCTCTTTATTCCCCGACATTCGGGATGGCACACTGCTTAAATATTCCTCGTGGGTGTTAGTTTGCGTTAGCGTAAGTGGACGTTGCTCCTCATTGTCGTATTAAAAATACATGCACGTATGCACACACACACACACAGAGAGAGAGATAAACAGCTTGTGTGATTGATAATTTATTTGTTCCCATCTACCGTCCACACAATATTCTTAGAATAAGCTTTCTAAAAATAGCCCGAAGAATAAAAAGTGACGGAAAGACCTTAGGTTAACTCATCCAAGCTTATCTTCTAACCAACCAGAAGGCAACGCAAGCATAATTTCTTGCAGTTGAAGCACCTGGGGGATCTCGCTCAGCGCAATCGATGATAGGTTTCGCTTGCGATGGCAAGTCGCTTGCTCTACCATAATTCAACCTTGTGCTGTTATGAATGTAAATGTCAGTGGTCGCAGCAATTAGCTGTAGCATAAATGCAACCAAAAATAACGGTTTCCGGCTTCTCTGAAGATCACGCTACAAAGCCAGGCAGCAAATCACCAGTAATGCTTTGTTATGGAGAGACGTGTTTCATCATGGTTCACTAAAAGCGTTTTGACAGCCATATCAGATTTTAGATAACACTATCTTTTTTGTAAGAGTTGAGTATATGTAGTGTGTGGTTCATCAAAACGCTGTTCCAGAAAACCCCCTTTACAATATGAGCTACATATATAGCGAGAAGGCTTTCATCAGCTAGACTATATAAAAGATGAAAGTTGATGAACTGTAACAATATCTACCGAAGCGCACACATTTAACGCGTCGTTCTTTACCTCCTTTTGTCTTCGCGTTTTTTAAAAAATTGTTATTACGGCTTGCAAGAGGCAGCGTGGATGCCATGATTCGGCTGAGGCTGAAGGCTGCCGTAAAACCGTTGTATCCTTTGTGCCAGTGCTCCTTAACGCTTGACGTGCGCCACGTGTCAAAGTACTTTCCATGATAGCCTTTGAGGAAAGTCGTACGCGACGCAGAGAACAGAACTAGCTTGGTCACCTCCCGACAAAACCGTAAAAAGTTTGGACGTTCTAAGTGGCGATGTGAAATCGGGTGCTCTTTTCAAAACAGATTTCACATGGCTATCGGTCCTGACACTTAACAACACGGTTCAAGCTCGTCAGGTCACTGCAGCAAGGTTACATTGGCCTCAGTCAGCCCTTGGGCGGGGGGCCGCCTAGAATGGCTCAGTGTTTACGGGCTCTCTCTCTATTGTCGCCAGAACAGCTGTGGGGCCTAATTTACAAATTTTCTTCATAAGCGCTCTTTGATATTGGCCGGCCATCATCGCCATATAGTTTGTCGAATACCATGATGTACCAGCATATGCTCTTATGAACAGTTATAGCGCTAGGACTTTCTTGTGAATACGGGAATCGGTGCCTCCCTTGAGTCAGCGGGTGAAGTTGCCCAGATGGCATCACAGCCCTTCCCCCGCCCCTCCGCTCCTACTGCTTAACGAACCCTGCCACATCGGCACCGTTCACCTTGGGCAAAGTATCAGGATCATTCTACCAGTGCAGCTGTGAGCAGCTCATCGTTCTAGCACATTGATGTGAATAGGTGTGCCAGTTTATACGAATTAGCAAATCGAGGTGTGTTACGACAGCTTTCACTCTCTTTTTTTAATGAACCACAAAGTATTGGCACTGCGTTAAAGCACTCATTGGGTAGTTGTCCTCGATCAATGTATACACGTTCGCCGAACTAATCGTTCTTTTTTTTATGAGTAACTGCGTAAGCGTGAGCTCCGCCCCTGGCTTTCTGAGGACACCTGCACTTGCACTATACTGCTTGCACCTAGCGAGCAGGAGCGTAGGCCGTAGGGATTGTTCAACGGTAAAATCTAGATGAAACATGTTCGTGCGCGTTGTGTCCCTGTGTTTGCGTGTGCGCGCGCGCGCGTGTGTGTGTGTGTGTGTGTGTGTGTGTGTGTGTGTGTGTGTGTGTGTGTGTGTGTGTGTGTGTGTGTGTGTGTGTGTGTGTGTGTGTGTGTGTGTGTGTGTGTGTGTGTGTGTGTGTGTGTGTGTGTGTGTGTGTGTGTGTGTGTGTGTGTGTGTGTGTGTGTGTGTGTGCGTGTGTGTGTGTGTGTGTGTGTGTGTGTGTGTGTGTGTGTGTGTGCTCTAGGTCACAGGGAAGGTCACGAACGCATTGGCTCGTCTACTGGGAGCCGTTGGTCAAGAGTCAAAACAAGACCTGTCGGGCGGATCGCGGTTTAGGAAAATCTCACGTGCAGAAAGCAACAGCCCCAATTTTAAGTCCAAGCTTGATGTGACCGGCCCAGAGAGACTGGACCGCCGCCTTTTTTACAGCTCCGCTGGTGCGGAGCCTTTACGACCGAGCGGGTTGCTGCTGCCTTCCGCTCGTTCCCTAGACTGCCTTCTCTTTTGTTCATTCAGGTTCCTAAGTTATCCCTGATCTCTATTCTGCGCCATTTCTTTTATCGATATCAAAAAATCTTTGCCGAGACAAATTATCAAAATGCATTTCGCACACGTGAAGTTGATTGTTTTCTCTATCTAATTTTAGTCAGTCTCCGATCCCTCAATGAACGGACGCCAACAGGCGAACTGTACACGCTCTGCAGGATCACGGTGAAAAGAACATTAATTCTTATTCTTTAACGTTATTGTCATGATGGAAACTGTTAACAATGACCTTCAAGGTACAGGGTCATGCCTTGAAACGTGACGCTGCAGTCTACGTAAACACGAACCGTGGTACATCATTCTTTTAACGTTCGATACTTCAAATAGACGAGCATCATGCTTGCTACCCTACGCAAGGGGAAGGAGGTTAAGAGACGAAGAGTAAAAAAAAAGATAACACAGAAGATGTTGCTTCATGAGGATTCCAGACAAAGCTAGCTGATAACACCACTCCATTTCCGAGTAGATTTTGGGTACAAATATTTTCAAAGTGGTTATTTTCTTAGAATTAGTGCTAAGCGAAGATGATTTAAAAGAGAAATGAAAAATTATGCGTTGTTTATAGTGAGTATTATGCAGTTAGAAATATTCGCCGACACGACAGTCATATTCCTGAGAAATTCATTGTTTTCCGCCGACAGCAGTGTAGTTATGAATTACTGAAAATTTTTGTTTTTATACTTCTGGAACCAAGCCCACAAAGCGTTTTATTTCATAGAAGGTGGTTTTCGTTAGCCGTCTATATTCGCTAATAACATGCTCACCGTCATGATGAATTGACAACTGTCCTTACGAAAAGCCTCCACTTTTTGTTATTAATATGCCCCACATCACCATTGGTTAAGAAATGTTCTTATGAAAAGCATGCACTAAGAACTCATTTTTGAGTACGGGCCCCGATATGTTAGAAATGTTCACACTCACACTAATTAAAAGACATTATTCAGTCTAGTCTTTTTATACGCGCTTCTCTGGATGTGGGTACGCGAGACAGTATCCAATATGCAGCTTGCTGCACGTGCATACGGCATTACAAAAAAGCACGGACATTTAAATATACGACTTCGGCTGTTTCGACGCCTCGGGTGTCTTCTTTAGAGCGCCATTATGATTGTTTAACGATGTGGCACTAAACCCGTTTTCCTTAAGCTCCAAGTTACAGAGAAAGGGGCTTTCGGTACAGGGCAGTATTTCATCGTAGATTTTTCCAGATAATCTTATTCACTTTGACGACTTTTGTATGGAAAAAAGAAATGTTTCATTTCATATTTGCATCAGTAACTTCACTGCGAAGGACGGGCCACATTAACGCTTTTGCCTTCTCCAAAATACGTGAAATGTCTCCTGAATGGCGCAGTCACGTCTGTCTGGCCCCATAGTAGGCCGATCGGTATCAGCAGGCAAAATTATTAGCAGTATGATGAGAAGGAGAAAAAACTCTGTATCTGCGACAAATAAAAGGAGCATGTCGTAGAAAAAGGCAGCCTATGGAGCAGGAACATTAAACGGGATTGCCGAATGGGTCGTCTCTCTGTCGTCCTTAAGGAATGGAACACATGTCTTCTTTAAGGCCCTCAGACATCTCGCTAAGCCTGGCTACTCAATGGCTTGGAACATTGACGCCTACGAGTCCCCTAGAAGCATTAGACAAGAAACAAAAATTGTGCCTAAAGAAGAAGATAAAAGAGGACGACGACGGGTGCAAAAACATCGCAGGATGAAAGCATTCAGACTAATAACTGAACGGTACAGCAAAACAAGAACTTGCTTCGAATGTGTCGTATGTCTTTAGCGTCGTCTGAGCCATTGGGGGCCAGTTTGGGAGCAGTTGAGCAGAAGGAATAGGTCTGAGAAGAATGGCGCATTGAAAGGGTGTAAGATAAAGAAACCAAATCTGCAAACATTACAGGGACATTAACTATGAGTGTGTTTTTCGCTTTAGGCTTATACCGCTAGCAATTACTACAATGCTCTTGGGGCTCTGCAGGTGGCTTTTAGTAGAGCGTAGTCAGTTTATACGGTGCTTTTGATGTTCTGGGTACATTAAAAACAGAAAATTCTAGCTATCTCGCTACCCACAATAGGTATAAATTACGAAAGGCTGTTTGTGCGTGGTATTCTTTAACACGTGAGATTTGCGGTGGCCCCATTTATTATGGTTCCCCGGTGGCCATTTGTTATTGTTTGCGCACTGGTCTCGAAAATACACTTTACTACAAGGCCATTAGGTCGTGGCTATTTGTGGTAACTGTTAAGCGCCCATGGTAGATTTAATTGCTGCACATGGTGTATTCGGTTAGATTTCCAATGACGTGAAAGTTCTTTCCATTAGTGGCGGTAAACGCACGCTTCGATGCATGGTAATCCGTCCATTATCACTATCGATGGGGGCGCCAAAGCCAGGACATCGGGTTGCTAAGCAAGATGTTGCGGGTTCGAATCTTGGCCAGAGAAGATATATTCTGAACTACAAGTGGTAGTAAAGTTTGAGCCTTCCTTTCTTCTGCAGGTTGAAACTGAGTAGGAGACAGAAGCTGAGTGTTCCTATAGCTTTTCTCAAAAAAATTGAACTTACAGCTTTCTCGAAACTTCATATATCTAAGACAGAGAGAGGAGATGGAATGAGGGGCTCTTTAATGAATCCTTGCGAGGTGTGTCTGGAGGCACGCTTAGCATGCTATTCCAGATTGTAATGACGAACGATGATATGGTACACGCGGAGCTCATCACAGATACACTCTCTCACCCAAAGCAAGTCACAGAACTCAACATGCAAATTAATCAAAGCATCGCATGGAGACCACTGTCTCTCAGAAAGGATAAGAGCACCTTCGTTGAGCAAGATGCCTAAGCGGCGATAATCCTTGACCCAATTAAGTGTAGTATCTAAATTCATCACAGTCTATGATACATATTTAGTGCTGACATTAGGGTGGATCCTGTGCGAGTAGGCTACATGAGCAGATTATTTATTTCACATACTGTCAATCCCTCATGGGATTATAACAGGAAGGGCAAGTACATATAGTAGTATTTGTGAACAAAGAATATAAATACATTATATAATCACGAGTGTGTTAATGCAAAGGTTTTGGCTTCGCTAAACAAAGTATTTAAGTACTTCATCACAAATGCAATATTTGGGTATACAATATATTATAACGAAAAAGAATCTGTGAAAAGAAGAAACCAAACAAGAAATAAAAGAAACCACCTGAAAACGCATGTGATATAAAACACCTAATGAACATGGCAAACAGGATGCAGTCATGTGCATAATGCATCATACAAAAAGAACACTCATAGATTGAAGTGTAAAGCTATGAAGATCGGTAAGAAATCGGAGTATGCTAATCAGAGCTGTAATGCGAGATGTTTTTCCACTGAATTAGCAAATGTATTTAATGAAGAGCTGTTACTAATGTATTCACTCAGTTTATTCCACTCTCTTATCGCTAAAGGAAAGAATGAATTCTTAATGCAATCGGTATGAAAAGAATACTCATTGAGTGTTTGTGTGTGTTTATGTCGTGTTGGCAGTGTTTCGTTTGTGGAGATGTATCTAGAGGTATCAATATTAAGCTTGTTGTGTAGGAGCTGGTACAAAAGTTTAGAACGGGCTAGTACAGCTCGGTTTTGTGCTGTTAGGATTCCGGATTTGTTAAGTAGTTGGGTGGGCGAGTCTGTTAATTTATGTTTATTTTATATATACCGTAGAGCTTTCCTTTGCACACCTTCTAGCTTTTTAATTAATTGTTTAGTGTATGGGAACCAGATAACATTTGTGTACTCAAGGACTGACCTTACGAAAGTTTTGTAAGCCAGAAGTTTTGTATGGGGTGATGCTAGTCGGAGGTGTGTTCCGAGAAAGAAAAGGAGTTTCATTGCAGTCGCTGTAACGTTGTTTATATGGCAGTTCCTTCTGAAGTCATGTGTTAACGTTAATCCGAGGTACTTGTGTTCATGAACTCGTATTAGTGGCACGTCGTTAACGGTATATATAAAGCTCGAGTTAGTTTTTTTTTCTATTGATTGAAAGAACAGCAGATTTCTTAGTATTCATGGTCATCTGCCAGTGGGCACACCAGTTAGATACAGCTTTCAAGTTGTTGTTTAATGTTATGTGGTCATCATGTGAGTTAATATTTCGATAAAGAATACAGTCGACTGCAAATAGCCTAATGTTTCCTCTGATTATTGTGGTTAATTCATTAATAATATTAATTAATTTAATTATTAAACTGGTATATGTCTTTCCTCACATTTCACGCAGGTAGCAATGACAATTTTATGCGTTTAAGAAGAAGTTATGTATTGGCGACATTTGACTGAATACCATGCAGACATGCCACATCTTGCCTGTGAAGGCCACACGGCATGTGAAGCGAGTGCATCAAAATTTAAGCGCGAGTAGGTCCGTCCTGCTATTCTGAGTCTGTCCGACAGCACGCTATGTGCGCACCGAGAAACAAGACACAAGAGCTGATCTGTCACTTTAGGGAAGGATAGTTAGTTGCTCTGGAGAGTTGTATGCTGAACGAGAAGCTTATTCTCTATTTACGAGGTGTGTTCAAAAAAAGTATCAAACCTTGATACCCTTACCCAAATCTCAATACCCCAAAACCTTAAGACCCTAATACCCTTCAAAGTAGTCTCCTTGCTAACGCACACACTCCTCCCACCACTTCCGCTATTATTGGAAACACTTCTGGAACATGTCCTTTGGAATGATGATCAACCGGGCCGTCGCATTCTTCATGGTGTCTTCTCTTCACTCAAATAGGGTTCCTTTCAGCGTTATTTTTAGCTTGGGAAATAGCCAAAAGTCATACGTAGCCATGTAAGGCGTCTAGGGAGCCTGACGAACCAGAGGAATGTTGTGTTTGACGAAAAAAGTCTGAACCAGATGCCCAGAATTGGCGGCTGCGTTATTATGATGGAACTGCCAAGCTCTTGCGGCCCACACATCTGGTTGTTTGCGTCGCACAGGATCACGAAGGCGACGAAGGAACTCCTGGTACTATTCCTTTCTGATGGCTTGGTCTTGTGGTGCGTACTCATGATGCACCACCCCTCGGGAGTCGAAGAAAATGGTCAACATTACCTTGACATTGCTGCTGACCTGCCATGTTTCTTCTTGGTCTCGGGGATGTCGGATGTTTCCACAGTGACGACTGCATCTCGGTTTCTGGATTATACCCATAAACCTACGACTCCTTGCCTGTGATCAAGGTGTTCAAAAAGAGGGGGTTGCTATATGTATTGTCCAGCAGGTCCTGTGTGATTTCCACACGGAATTGCTTCTGCTCCATAATTAGCAGTTCCGGTACGAACTTCGCGGATACTGTCCTCATGTCCAAATCCTCGGTCAAAATTGAATTTACTGATCCAATGCTGACTCCTATCTCGTTCGCAAGTTCTCAGACTGTGATGCGACGGTCCTCCATGACCAAAGTTTGCACTTGCCGAATTACATTCTGATTTGGGCTTGTTGAGGGTCTGCTTGAACGTGGCTCCCTGTCCAATATTGCTCAGCCATCTTTGAAGTGGCTGTACCAGTTTTTCTCCCTTGATGTGCTCATGGCATCGTCCCCGAAAGCCTCTTGAATCTGGTGAATGGTTTCCACTCGCGTATCTAGTTTGATGCAGTATCGCTGCCCATGTTGTTCCGTAATTTTACAACTTACTGGAATCCGAAAGGCGCTCACTACACGTCCTTACTCACCTGTCAGCAACTGACGCTTTCTGCGGGCGGAAAAACTTTCACGCATGTGAACGAATGTCCCCTCCATATTTTTACCGAAGGAAGCCTCCCGCACTTCATTGGTTTACGCAGGAAAGAAAAAAGTTTGATACTTCTGGAACGCAACTCATACATTGGCTGTTACTCCACAGTGAGATGGCATCCCTTGCAAAGCAACGCTGTGATGCATCCAGCAGTATTTGGTAGGAAGATAGAGGCTGCCGTTGATAGGCACTGGAATGTGGCGAGTTCAAGAATTATAGGGCTGCTTATGAATCTAAAGATGACTCAAGAGCTTAAGAGCTGCTTGGATGTGTAAGTGGTATGTCTATTACTTAAGAGCATATGCAATAAATCTTGTGACACCTGCTACATATTCCATCAGGAGTGTTCTCCGCTTCCTGAGGCACAAATGTTGTATGGACATGCGTTTCAATCAACAGGCGAAGTGTTGATTATTTTACAAAGTTGACCTATTGTTGACTATTAGACGTATTTTGCACGACTTGAGGTGTTGCATCAAAAGAATGTCCCCAGTTGGTAGTTTCTGTGACAGCCCCGACGCCTCAGTTAAACATATTATCGTAAACTGCCCTGAATATGATGAGCAGCTGGTTCACCTGTTTGATCCTTTGAACATTTTTGACGGACGTCCACTCAGACTCAGCAACGTGTTTGGACAGCAGTCATGCTGTGATAAGCAAAGCTGTGCCGTGTAGTCCTTCGCAATATTGTGGACACTACAGCCTCTTGGACTGTACGTACATTTGATGATGTGATTTGTCTCTTCCGCTCTGTTCTTCTCTCCTTTTGACGTGTTGATGTCAGTTCGATGTTGTACATTTCGCGGTAAGGTTTGTGTTGACGCGCATATGTACACAGGAAAGGAAATGTCGACTCCTCCCTCTTCTCTGTGATGGGTGACTGCCCTAGGCACAGGAGTATGCCTCCGCTGCTGGCTATTATTATTTGACTGCTTGTGAGTTGTGCTGGTAGGCGTCGATTGCGTTTATTTTTTTGCATTTTCTAATTTGCGTACCTCTCGCTTTCTTCCTATTACTTATATTCTTAATCACATTAGCAAAAACATATTAAAACAACAGTGCAGTCAGCGTCGGCATCATCATCATGATCAACGACGGCGACGACAGCAACAACAATATGACCATCACAACGGCAGTGCGATAATATTGGCTTTATTCACGAGGCAAGAATTATTGGAAAAAAAGCAATGAGAATTCCAGTGGCCGAAATACGAAAAGAAGAAATCGACCTAGAGGTGCGCTAACCGCATGTAGAGCAATCATCGGTTGCTCGAGGTCTTGCACCACGCTGTTATTCGTTACACAACCAGCATGAGCTAGCTGATAATCACGGAGAGCTAGCCCAGGAATCAAAGCAGTGCTCGGTATTGTGAGGGACCAGCTACTGCAATAAAAGCAGACGGCTTCTTTGTTAATCGCTGGCAAATTACCGTCAGTATTTTATCGTCCCTCAACTTGCAGCAAAAGAACTACACAATGGAACAAAGCGCTCTTCCGTAGAAGTGGCCCAACCGTGCACTACGACATCTTGGTCGACCATAAAACGAAAGCTGTAAATCGGGCTCCGCTTTCCACCGCCGATTCACCTTGGTTTCGCAATAGGAGCTATGTCGTGTAGGCTACCTTCCGGTCAAGCTCTACACCACGACCTTTTTATTTCTTTCCCACTCGAAGTACTAAGCCAAGGAGGCTAGATGGTTGGCCTGGCGCTATAAAAAGGACCGACACAACAGTCGTTTCGCGGTAAATCTGTAAGAAATGCGGCTAGCTAAGACGACCACGTATTATGCCTGCAAACCGAGATACCAAAGTCAATAAACAAATTGGATTTATGTTATTTTATCAAGTCTGTTGTAAGTGAAATCTGGCGCAGAGGATAAATAAAATCGTTAAACAACAGGTTGCTGTTCAGGTTCAGACTTAATTATTTTTATTGCTACACCAGGTGGGGCTACCACGGAATATTGAGCGTTAAGGACACTGCGACTTCCCGATTCAAAGATAGTGCCACTAGTAATAAGTACCCCACTCTGTAAAATCGGTTGACTGTGTAACTTCTATAACTTAAATTTGAATTGCTCTTTGGATCGAGTGGTATACTTTCTGGAAGTATGTTGTTTTTCTTTCGCAGAAAAATAAACTTTTCCTTTTGCTGACATGTTCTTGCAGCTGTATCATTTGCCAACAACGTTCGAAAGAGGCCTCTCGTTAACTACCGAGCGCTTGCTGCAGACAGCTCGCAATAGGTACTTGGCTATAAAGTTTGCTATCAGCACTTACTAAGGTTGAATATTTTAAAACATATTTATCCGCTGCTTTATATGAGAAACAATCGCGAAGAAAACGCAAGCGTCCATTGTTTTCCTTTTCCTCGTCTCTTTGTTTTATGACATATTGCCCCATGGGCTAGGCGAAAACCCTTTTCCTCACCGGTAGGAGGACATCCAAATGTTCCTCTAACGAGTCGTAGGTGTACTGTGCAATTGATCAAGAAACTGTCGAATACCTGCATTGATATCATTCAAGGGTGATACATAACATCGAGCTTGGTTGAAAGAATATATTTCCGAAGCAGGTCGCCAATTTTATAAAAGAGCCAGGGTGTGCACATGAATCAGGACCAACAAGAGGCTGGCGTCTGAGGGTAAGCTTAGATAAGCTGTGCACGTTCTCAAAACCAGACTAAAATATGCGGTAAGTTTAACCTGAAGAATCTACTCAGCGACGTTCATATCGACTGCTTTAAAATGCTCCCACACACCTTTCGAAGAGATGCCGCAGGCTGTAATAAAAATTTATACAGAACCTGCAGACCTTAATGCCAGCATACCACGCTAAAACGAGCATACCAGCAGCTTTTGTTTCCAGCGACAGTTGCAGTTCCGGCCTGTCGTAAATTAGACCCGGCAGTAAAGGTTTGTACGCCAGCGCCTGTGTATGTTGTCGTCATTCATCTTTGTGTTAACGTCTTTTTTCCAAGTGCGCTGCTTCATCAAAATTATGCGCCACCAACTAAACCGTCTGTTAAAGGAACTTATGTCAAAAGATTGCTAGATTTTCGTGACAACATAGCGTGAACGCCAACAGAACCCACAAAATCCAGCGCCAGATGACGTTTCATATATAGGTGGCTCTGGTCGTTGGCGACATTCAAAGAATAGCTGTGAAACCTTTAACAAAAATAGCACATTTTAATCTATTGACGAAGGTACGCAAGACGCTTGTAGCGCCTTGGGTGAATTTAGATTTACCCTCAGTTTACTTACTGTTGCTCGCATACACGCTGGCATCTCTGAGACTAAAGGAATGATGAAGCTGTCCTTGCCCAACGAGGCGTCTGTCGTGTTAATCGTCTTTCGCGGTAAAGATTGTGCGACACGCACATTACTCATCAAAGCCGCCGAGTAATTTGGGCAGGCAGGCAGCCCTACGTAATAAGTCATTATAGCCGGGATCAACTAAGTCATCAGCGTTGCTATTTCTCGAAATCAGCCAGGAAACTGGTCGACCTTCGCAAGGAGGTTTGGGCAATCAAATTAGCTCGTTAGCGATCTCGCCCCGAGTGATCAAGCAGCAATGTGCGCAGTGATGTGCCGGCGACGAAATTAAGCCTTCTGAGCGAAACTAATTTCTCTCACGACTCGGAATGTAGGGAACAATACACAAAGAAAAACGGACAGTATGATGCGTAGATGCAATATTTAATTCTTTTTTAAATAATAAAAAAAAAACTGAGCATGCACCCAAGCTTAACAAGTCGTCTTTCTGTCTTCTTTTTATTTTGCCTCCGAACTTTTGTTTCCAGAATCTTCTCTTTGGTTGCCACTGTAGTTGTACGCTGCGGAAGCATCTAAATGATCAAAGTCAACAATAATGTTAAATCAATAAAGTACTGAAGTGAAGTGCCGCACATTCACATCAATGCAACGTTATTATTTTATGTGAGAACATACATTCAAATAGACAGAAAAAAACAAAAGTGAAGGATGCATTAGCACAACCTCTTGGACCAGTTGGTGCACGGTGAACTTGAAGAAGGCGTACCAGCGAAACACCAAAGAAGCGTACAGAAGGAAAAAGGGCGTTAGCCGCGGACAGACGCAGGACTTCCAACCGTACTTTATTACAAAGAAGCTGTATATGGCTAGCCGATTCGTCCGTCCGTCTGTCTCCTGAATGCCGAAAACTCCTTCGGCGCAACCCCATGCGCATGCGCGAAAAAGAAAAATAGAGAAAGAGAGGCGCGATATTAGCTGCGCCAGTAGTGACGCCGTTGCTCTCCGTTGCAGCCGAGCGCGCACGCTGCAGTTTCGCTCCGTCTCGCAGAAGGGATAGGGCACACGCCATGCGTACTCCTGAGGAGCAGGCAGCCTTCGATCAGCAACGCGTCGAGCAGGACCGGGAATGATCTCGTCTACGCAATGCCGGTGCTTCGCGCAGCCGAGCGCAAGCAGCAACAGCGTACCGAGGATCCGGCGGCCTACCAAGCCGTCGTTTATTGAGCCGTCGGGATTAACCCAGTGATAAACATCGGGGCCGCGCGCTTCAGCTTTGCTGTTTAACCGCCAGTGCGGAGTACTGGGGTGGTGATATTATTAAAATTCATATTCGGAAATAAAGGGAAGGAGCAGGTTGGCCACAGGCGGTAGGAAGGGGTAAAATTGCTGCCAATTCTTTAGGAAAGATATCTTCAGGAAAGAGAAGAAGAGATATAAAAAAGAAAGAAGGATGGATGAAAAAGATTACAGGGCACAAACAACGACAAAGAATGTATACATATAGCACGACAGTAACAAGGGATAAGAAATTCACCGTAGGTCGTATTGAATTAAAATAGAATGAATACTCAAACATTGACAGAAAAGGAAGTCCGAGTCCTCATCAGTCCAAAAAAAAAAAAACAAAGGAATAAATAGCGCGCTATAAACTGCATTACCAAGCCAGTTTCTTATAGAAATTATAGAATCAGCCTGGTTGTGCTGAAATGCACAACCATTGAAATACATGCATTCACCGAGGCTCGTAGACCAGTGGCCAAGGTGAAGAAGGTTGAATAATGTATACAGCATACAAAATGCGGAAAATCCGTGTTCAAGTTAAAAATGGATTAATCCTATCAGCATATTATCTGACTTAGTTAGGACACGATAAGCTTAGTAGAGCGGTGTCGATTTTACACCAAGCTCACATGAATACTTATTATTGTGGTAGAGCGAGGACGGATCATATTAGCGTTGGAATGCGCAGTTTTTGCCCTTTCTCTTGTATTTTATCGTTCTTGCATAGCGCGGCGCTCCTTAGGTTTGTTTGAGCAGTTATCAGTGTGGAACGCAATGTCTTCGTCTCCAGCTCGCAGAAGAGAACATCATTAGCATCGCCTCGTAGCTTTTGGTTCCGACATAGGGGCGACGACAAGTTCAGGTTAGACTCTGATGACAATGTTTCTTCACTCGTGCAGTGGTCTCCAGCCACATTCTTACGCGGCCCGAACTATTGTTGAGACGAACAGCTCTTTTGTGAACGCTAAATTGCTTAGCACGCCGCAAGCATCTATCGTTCCACGGTCTGCGCAAGCTATTTTAATGACCTGAGCAGACTTGCACAATTACATCCAGTGAGTCTCGCCGGGCGGCATCCGAACGCATGCGTGGTGACTCCAGGCGATTTGCGAAGCCTCTCTCAAAACAATAGGAAAGCACGCTTGCCCCTCTCCCGTGGGCTATTTCCTTTACGACCGGGTCAAATTGAAATTACACTGTCGTTTGGCTTGTGTTCTTTTCTCGCATTCATTCGCTGCCGGGCAGTGGCAAGGCCTAACCTCTGCAGTTTAGACCGTCCAAACTTTGAGTGGGAAATGCACGAATGTAGACTATATTCATTTATGCTTACACACTGCGTATTGTCTTGCACCAGAGCCAGCCGTAACTAAATGCAATTTCCGTGTCACAATATCATATTTAGGTTTATGGCAGGTTATCTGATGGTAGTGAAGAGTTGTCCAATCTATATTTCATTGCTGTCGTTTGCTTATTTCTTTTATTCGCTTAATCAAGTCGTAGTCATGACAGCGTGCCAGAAGGCACGCTGTCGCAATAAAAAAAAAAGCCGTACTCTTCTCTTCACTGTTTGATGTTTTTGATCGCGATAACCTTGTTGACAAAAACAATTTCGCAGACATAATTTGTCAAGCTAATTTCTAGAGCAGGGGGCTAGAGCTAATGAAGAGCACACCTCGCATAGATAAAGTATTATATAAAGGCTTAAACTTTGGTAGTGTACGCTTTGTTGATAGTGTCATTCTCGTTTTTTATTACGTCTTATTAACGTAATTTATGGTGGATGCGTAGCTGGAAAAGCGGATTGCTTTCGGAGTAGCCTGACACTTAAGCAGGCGGAGCACCACGTCTTCATTCCTCAATACTTCCTCTGCCTTCGCTTTCTCTGTTACTCAAAAATGCATTATTCACTAGTGTCGTTGAGAACTAACATTATACAAAGAGTGCAATAACCAGTGGTCATCTCAACCATGTACACACTTTTAGCGATAATTGGGCCCGCTCCCCGATCAGCCGAAGTCTAAACGCTCTTTATTTTCCCTATTCGGCTTTTCGAAAACCTGACGGCGAAGGAATGGCAAGAATATTAGTTTCCTACCTGTACAAAAACATGCCTTTCAATATTGCCTCTCTTTCTCTTTCTAAGGAGATAGCCTTCGCAACACTGACTCTGCCACTAAAGGAGATTTGCCAACGTTGCCCCCTCATTGCATATTCCTCTGGTACGCTTTTGCTTTGATACCTTATTTTCCTCTGATAATAATTCTTTTCGTCTGATGTTTTGAAAGTGCATAGAGCACAGCTTTCGCCGACGCAGGCTTCAGCTTGTTTGGCCATCATGAGGAACAAACCTGCAGGTTCAAGCAGCGGGCCAATTTTTATGAAGGAAAAGTTCTCATTTAATCGGCTAAAAGCTTGCTAAAACAATAAACTTTATTGTTCCATGGAACCATAAACTGCGAAGCTTGGACGAGCAAAATGCTCACGATTTACCGACGGGACTAACACTTTCCAGTGTCTCAGAACCTTCATATACGATTAACTGTTTCTGCTCTGTTTCGCTCCAACATGCGCAGCGTCGTTCACTTTGCCAAGGGAAAATGCGAAGTGTTCCCCACATCTTTTGTGCAGATCAGACAAGGAAAGGAAAAAGCGAGAACTGCATTTCGTTATTATCGACGGTGACGCTAGCGCGCACCTCGAGTGTTTAAAGCTGTTGCTATTTCCTCATACGCTGAATAATTTAGAGACTGGACTTTGAGTCCCTGTATTTACTTTCATCCTGGCAGACCATTTCACACAGCGTAAGACTAAATTATACCCGGACATTAAAGCATTTCTATTATTTTTTTTACTTGCGTCAGCCACAGAAATTTCTGCTGTGAAGATAGCCGGAAATAACAAGACATTCGTGCATTTATTAAATACATTTTGCAAGCGTACGATACATCTTACAGCGAAGCTTACGAAAGGCGGTTAACTGAATGCGGCACAACTAAATGTCAGGCGTACAAATGTCTTTATTTAGCCCTAGGTAATCCGTAATGTCGTACAATCTTTATGTTTATACACTGCACCGTACACATATACATTTGCCCAAGAACGGGGTAGCCAAAGTATAAGGCGATCAAAGAAGCTTTTCAATGTCATGATCTGCTCCGATAAGGGGTATGCGTGCTTTGGAGATACCTGAGCCGACATTAGAGTATCCCAGCTAATGTTAGCCAAGGTTATCTAACACAAAAATGAAGAAAAAAAAAGCCATGGTGCAAAGTACGATAGCAAGACCTACGATGTTCGGTCGGCAGACTTTTGACCAGCGAACACCATATGTTTTATAATTGCGTCTTCCACCGAGCATTTTTTCTTCATGTCTTTTTTCTATCAGCTTGGCTAATATTAGTTGGGACACGTGGTACATAGGCTCTAGGTCGTGACATATTGTTTTATTATGCCGAACGGAGGTGTGCCTACTGGTAACACCTTACTTCTCATCATCACTACTATTATATATATATATATATATATATATATATATATATATATATATATATGGCAGAGGAAATCACCCTCACCCCTGTAGCAGAATGAAGAAAAAGAGTACGACGTACGTTGGGGGGGGGGGGGAGGGAATAATCACAGTATATTGAACTGACTTTGACAAAGGCTGGTCCACCAGCCGAAACGTCAGTGCAATATACTGTGCTTTTTCAACATACGTCGTACTCTTCCTTTCTTTCTCTCTCTCTCTCTACATATATATACATACATATATATATATATATATATATATATATATATATATATATATATATATATATATATAGTTACTTTCAGAATTATTCTCTTAGATTTTTTTGTTTTTGTTGATATAGGTTCGTGGAACACACCGACAATGTGAAATTGACCAAGAATTGAGTGGTTAAGAGAAACGGTCAAAGACGATGTCAAATAGCAATATGGCAGACATTACTCATGAGAAATTTCAGGTCGCGCAAAAAAAATTAATAACCAATTTATTTTACTTCCCTTTTCTCACTTCTCTCGCGCTGCCTATTTTTTCTATCCTAGTTCAGTGTAAATTTAGCTTTGACGCGGTTGATGAAAACAGCCCTAATTCTCGTTGCGACATCCTAAATTGTCTTTGTTGTGCGAGAGTGCGAGGCATGCTGCCGGGCAGCAGTGAAAGAGACACGCTGTTCTCTTCGCTCGGCAAAGTTGCAGGTCACAATAACGAGGATTTCCCGAGGCTATTAACGCCTTCGCCTGTGTGAAACCAGCTGTTGTCACCCGAATCGTCTGGCCGATTCACAATCACACTGCACCAGACGACGCGCCATTAGTGCCGCCAGCGGCCGACGCGAGATGAGAAAATGATTACGTCTTGGGTTCCACGACTGAGCGCCGTCGCGAGGTTACGCCGCCTCGACCAGGTCATTCCTGCGAGGTCAATCGCCCACGCGAACCGACTCACAGAGAAGAGGTAACGTGATTCCGTGGCATTAAAGGAGGCGTTCCATCAGAAGGTCGTAAGTAATCTTGAATTTTCTCAGTTATTCACGGAGATAACACAAAGGAAGTAAAAGGAGGCTTAATTTTTGTCTATGTTGATGGCGGTCAACTTCTTGAAAATGTGGGCATCGCTGCTCAAATATAAATTTCTTTCTTTTTTCTCTTTCTTGCCTTCCCTTTTGTTTCTTTCTTTTACTGTTTTGCATTCAGCATATGGAAAAGAGTCAAGAAAAAGCAACAGAAAAATGGCTTGGAAAAAAACGCCCATGCCTTTTAATAACATGATAGAAATGCGAGGCAGACAAAGAAACGTAAGAAATAAAACTAATAATAAGTATATGTAATCACACACGAGAGAAACCACCGAGACATCGACTTAATGAATTAAGTATATGTATGTGTAATTGTATATACTCGTACTCATCAACCTAAATACGGCAAAAGCAACAAGCTTGCAACTAGTTCGATGAATGCTTCGAGAATTCAACGTAACCAATTAGTACGATGTCAGTAAAAAGTATCTATATAATCCGCGCGAAAATATCATGTTGAATGCAGTGAATTAATTCTTAGAAATGCTGCCAAATTGGCTCGGCTGTTCTGTGCTCGAGCCGACGTGACCGCGCCTACAGCTTGCCGCTATACCCGTCAATAAAACCCGCAGCAATGTGAGATCAATATCTGTTTCTATTTTGTCACATATGCAAGACACATTTTTTCCGTACCTGCATTTTCAGTGAACAAGACGTTTTTTTGCTTACAGTTACAGAAAACACTAGGTCTAGCCTATACCGATACAGATCCCTGAACTGTAATATACGGTATTTGTTAAACAATCGCGTCGTAGGATCGCAATTAGAAAGATTCGCAATTACCCGCACTCAGTTGCTACCAGCTCTGCAGGAATATTGCCCTAGCTACACTAAATGAAAGGAAACAAATAATTGAAAAAAAGAAGTAGATCGACATAAAGACCTTGCAATTGTGGAATAACGAAGAACAGGCGATAAGAGCAGATTTAATCTAAAGAAAGAAAAGCAAGTCGGAAAGCTGCAATAAAAGTATAGGTTATGTTTGAAGTTTTTTTACGAATAGCAATTTTCAGAAAGCCGTTACCCACCTTTAAAGTAGCGAAATTTCTAACAGTGCTTTCCTATAGCTAATAAACAACCACTCGAGGCCCGTAGTGCGAAATTACCTATAGTCAATACTATATCATCACGACATATTAATGTAGGTGCAATAAATGTTGTAGACATAATCTTTTTTTTTTTGCAGTTCTTTTTCTCCCTGTAATGCCGTTTTCCACTCACTGTGTTTCCTCTCAAGCCAGTAAGCGAGCACTCGACTTCGTTCTCAGGTGAAGTTAAAAGAAAAACAGAAATGCTCAGTTATGATCTACATACAAAGAACAGTTGTGAATACTGTAGATTGCAGCCTATATGTTTGCAGACAGGACAGGCCTTTTTTGTGCTGTCCAAAATCGTAAGGAGGGGAGGCTGTTCCCTACTGTAATCATATACGGACCAGCTGTAATGAAAACATTGTTGACATAGTTGCGAAGGCACATCGTCCCAAATTATTTTGTAGGAGTTCCACTTACCTCCTCATATATAATAACGGACAGCTTACCTCATCAAGTGAAACTGGATATCTTTTTTTGTAGTGCCGTCGTTAACTGCTTCTTTTCTTTCTTTATTTTTTGTCGAACTGCAACTGATGTTTCAGGTTCGTCGTGTTATTCGCGATTGGCAAATGGTGTTCTGGCCTCACTAGCTTGAAAGAAATATATGAGCAATGAAATGTATGAGACATTCCTATTATATGGATGCTAGAGATGAGGGCAAAGTGTCCCAAGAAGATTTTTAATTTATACTATAACATGGAAACTTAATTTAGGAGTAGAGTGTTGCCCCTCACTTGCAACTCTCCTTGTCTTTTTCTTCTATTCCGCGTGGTCAGCTGACTTGTAAAACAAAGGTGCATGCCTTCAAGCATAGCGTGAAAGGGGTGCGCAGGACGACAGTGGAGATGATGAGGATATGTAGTGTTTATTGGCGCAAGGGCCAAGTGCGACAGTGGAGACGAAGACTGTCATCCCGCGCGCCATTTTGTGCTATACCTCAAGTCACGTAGGGCCAAGCAGCCCACCAGTCTGTTCCCCTGAAGATGGGTCCGTCTACGCGATGCAGTTCAACATTGTATTAGTGACGTTCAATAGCTAAGATTGGTTAAGTATGAATGCTTTACAAAGTGGTGCCTAAGAGAACAACGGAGAAAAAAAAAGAGAGAAGAATTACAATAAAATATTCGCGCAAGAAGCTGCAATAAGGCATTTGTTTCACTACCAGAAATCGCCCCTTGTGTTTTTCCATACACTTCTTGCTTTTTACCAGATATCCGGGGAATCATTCCGTAGGAAATGAGCACTACAGACAAGATAGCAGGCTTCCACGCAAACTTCCCACGTAAGACAGGGACGGCGGACGTGACTTTGGCGAGACTGCCCGAGGCGAATCGCCTTTATTACATTTAGGAGCTGCAGGCCGAGATCGTGACCAACCACTCTCCCGCGGTCGTTGTTGCTATGGCTCAAGTGCGCTGGCAAGATTATTTTCGCTATATAGATAGAAAAGCAGAGGTATCACGAGTATTGCAACGTTTGCTAACCGTGGGACGACGACAAAGCGGAATATAAGTAACCGTGATTATTATTTCACTAGCTGCAGTGGTGACTAACTATTACTTCATTCAACCTCAGATGGAAATTTCTTGAATATGGTTAAATGACGATAAAGCGACCAAATATATACGAATAGGAAAGATAGCTCAAATTTAGGTTATAAGGATTGTCTTACAATATGTCTGAGGCAGCTTGCAGAGTAGAAGAAGGAGCAGTTGGATCAGACGAAGCTAGAACAAACTATTCCCTGCATGGGAGCGTCCGATTTGAGCGATACCTTATCTAATAAAATGGCTTGCTTCGTTTTGTGTATCATAGCCGGGGAATATCTTCCGTCAATTACTTGATATACTTCGACTTCCCAAAGAATCACCTAGACTGTCATACCAGTTACGTAAAGGCAGGAGACTTCGTTGACCGGGTTTACTAGGCTGCAGCCGTGGGGGAGAACAAGAATGGAGCCACCGACACTAGCAAGAATTACGTATTATTCCGAAACACATTCGGTGCGCTTTTTGCCTAGTTGAAAATGTAAAAAAAAAATTGCCGTATTATGTGTAATAAATAACGCATGCAAAGCAGTTTTTCTTTGTTGTTACCTGCCAACTAATACACTTGGTGGAACGATAGAATAATGAGAGGGTGCAGCGACTGTATGGCCACGTGACTAAAGCTGTTTGTGCCACCCAAACGATTTTTAACCAATGAAATTAAAGATTTAGTGAAGTTTGGGTTTCATGTATTCATATCACCAATTAATGTTTTTTATCTCTAGATGTTGTCAGAGCTTGGGAGATCCCGTGTTTCGTCAAACTAGAGCCTGGCTATGTGCATAGTCCCCCAGAGCAGTGTGTCTTGGTTGGTCGGGTTCGTTTGACCTCCATGAATGGCTCATAGCCACGATGGGGGATTGGCCAAGTATTAGAGGAGTTGTAAAGACAAATCTCACAAAAAAGTAATAAACGCAGAACACTAAAATAGCATACTATTTTGAGAAGTTAGAAAAGGAATCGTCCTGATTTCGATTGGGAATTTCTCAATGACTGCGCAGGCATTCTTATGACAACGTCCTCGAGAGAAGTTTCCTAAAAACAGAACATGGAAATGTAGAATTATTCAACACCGTTTAACGGTCGTTTTAAAATGGTTTTTCTGAATGACGAGGAACGAGTTTCCCCCCTTTTATTTTACAACGAAGGCAAAGACGACACGCGCCCCTAACGCAGCACTTTGTTTTCCTTTTTATCAGCGCGGGGAGATCGATCTGTTTCGTGTCATACTTCTACAGCCGTATTAGCCAAGTAATTTAGGCCTCCTGGGCTGTTTAACGTGTACAAAAATTTCTTTGCAATTGCCTGTCGAGTGGCACAGAGCTCTGCTGTTTTCTTTGATACAGAAATCGGTATGCGAGCGCTCCAGTAGAAGTTCTTGTCTGGTACCAAGAATGTTGCTGAAGCTCGCTTAGTTAGGTCTAAGGAGCTGTTGGTATAGACGATCGTATAACCGAAGTGTCGATGGTCCTTTGTATGTTCGACTAAACGCTTTATAATTGCAGGCTGGATGACGTACTCTTTCATGGTAACAAGGCACGTCGACGAACACCTCTATGGCACGTGACCCAAGGCAGATATGTAGCATCATTATATCGTGCGTCATCTGATTCTGGTAGTTCGCTTGAAGTTCCGTGGTGTTTTGGGTAACGTAGCAAGGCAGGAGGGAGAAACGCCTAATGTAGGCTTTTCCACTTGAAATGTTCGACAACCTGTTTGTGCGCGTCACAGGTGCTTCAGGGCGCGAATAAAACATAGGCTGGTCTCCTGCTTCCGTCATGCAAGATCTCGTTGATTCAAGAAAAATAAGGCAATCGCAACGCTATCCAAGGACCTTTTCGGCGTTCTGTTCACGAAGGTTCCCAGAATGGCGTGGTTGATGATTGGAACGGTGCCACGTACGTTATTCGTGGCAGGCAATGGGCCCCTTAGGCACAGATCCCCACCGCATTGTACATAGTGGTCGAATGATGGCACGAATATCTGTGCATTTACGTGCAAGAGCGGCTACGTGCTTGCGCCACTGGATCATCTGGAGTCGAGAATCCCACTCAGATAACGAAAGTGTCGTAGACCTCATATCAAAGTGGATAGTCTCAGACAGAAGGACAAGACGGCAATAGTTTCGTCGCAGTCGGCGGGTAGTGCTTGTCAAAACAGCAGTTTTTTGTAACACACTGTGAGCCTCAAGTGTTATAAGCTCTCTGCGATGCCGTTCGGATAACCTTGGACAGGCGCACGCAGTCATTTGCGTTCAGGGTTCGACGCCCACTAACATGTGTCAGCGTAAATGATTATTACACTTAAGATAGTGGAGGCTGGTACGCTGACCGCAATGGCTGCCATGACGATAATCAACAGCTACCGTTTTCACTGCAGCTTTCTTTGTCTCTTCCGAAGGTTGTCAAGCAGTGGTCAGTAGGCTTCGTTGCGTTTCCTCTGGCGTGGCTGAGTGAGGTTGCGGATACATTTTGCCGCCGAAATCCGTTTCGCGTCTCTTACTGTGTGATGCGTCCTTTCGGCTCGCCTGCTCACCAAAGCTTCGGTTGCACCGGTTCTCACAGTGCATAGGATCTGCATTATTTTCCTGAGCACAAGTATGACAACAGCAGCTATAAGGCTGCAGCAAGAGGAACGGCAGCGTGGCGGCGCATATTTCCGCACTTTGGCTTTTTCTTCCCGAGCCCGCCGCACTCACTGCCTGCAGGCACTATCGGCGCCAGCCATTTATTTCCATGCCTTTCTGGTTTTAACGCGTCCGGCCTTTCCTCTGACAGCATTGTATCGGGGCTCTGGCAGTGCCGGCCGACAGATTGGTGCGTGCAATCACGGCTTCTGCGGACGTGGGAAAACCGCCCACGCTCGGCCGCACATTTGATCGACGCGACCTTGATCAATCCTTCCACTCCCATGCCCCGCTTCTCACGTTCCTTTAGCTTGCGGCCAGAAACCTGTCACGTTTCTCCAGCGAGTGGCGAATGCGCCGACCCTGGAGAGGCCTGCTATCAGTAACTGTATGAGCAATATCGCATTAGGCTTTTTAGTGCTTGTTTAGAATTTTGTTGCGTTTTTGAAAAGACAGCGACGTCAATACGCAGCTGGTATGAGCGGGAGCTTGCATTTCAGTGCGGAAAAAAAAGTATTTAGGGTCAACTAAAAGAAGGTCCTAAGTACTGCTAAACAACAGTTATAGTTTGCCCGACAATAGCGATCAGAATAGTGCAGACAGTGGATGCAGGAAGAAGACTGAAGACACTGGCATGGCAGCTCTGGAGTCGTAGACGCAGGACCCAGTCGTGAAACAGACAATAATAGTTTTCCTCAAGTTATACTACCGATGAAGCATAAGAATGATAAGCGTGACACTGCATGACGCTGCAGCGGTAGTACGTAGGCACAGCTCTGGACTAAAACCTGACTCACGCTGCCCAACTAGCAGGTCATGTGCGAGTGCGGGCGAGTGAGCTGTGTGGCATAGTCCATAACTGAAATATAGTGAGCGGTGAAGTGAAAGTTAATAGAGGGAAAATCAGGCATCCACCTGTTCGTAGCAAATGCTACAAAGAAAACCCATACGGGTTCCTCGAAAGAAAAGCCTCGCAGTTGAAGAAAAGTTCGTTCTCGCTCGAACCCGGTACCACCGCCTCCACGAACACCCACGAACAGGTGGATGTCTGATTTTGCCTTTATTAATTACTTCTCTCCACCTTGCGGGTTTCCGCAGAACTCGTACGTCAAACTGAAGTGAAAGTTGTAGGTGGCCTCTCGAAACTTGTCTCTGCTTTGGTGCGTTTTAGTGGCATAAAGACGGTGCCACGCTTTCATCCTGAAATGCTCCTGCAGCCGCAACACTGCCAATAAAACGAGACAGTTTTAAAGCAAAGTTGAAGTGTATTCAAACTTTTCGAGTAACAGCATCTTCGACTAAGTTGGGTGGAAGTAGAAATACATTTTGTTTCCAGATGTGAAATATGCATCCGTCCATATCAAATTATATTTGCACATACGCTTGTGTGTAAGCTTGCTTGCTTGACTGATTTCTTGCGCGAAACAATAGGCGCCAGCTTTAGACGGGATAGCGAGGCTGACAAGGGACAGGCACTAATACCCGTGTCACACGGGCAACTCGGATCTCCTTCAAGCTTCCTTCCCTTGAAGGACCGCAAGGGAGTTTCACCTTAAAGGAGTTAGCTCCGTGTCACACGGCCTATAAGCGAGCTTTTGAAAGCTACCGCTGGGGGCCCATTAGGCGCTGCTGACCTCGTACGCAGTCATGAAAGAAACACGTTATATATTGCTAAACAGTTTTGGTTACTTGTCTTTTCTTACAAAATACAATTATTTATGCATTGCATTGTAAAAAGGTCATCTATATTAAAGACAAAAAATTCCGAGAACGCCCGGTTCGAGAGTCGAATGTGGCTGCTCAACTCAAATATCTATGTCAGTGCTCAAATACTATATTATATGCAATAAAAACAGTTATAATTGCTGGTAAAAGTGAAACTAATAAAAACGAGGGTGATTCCTTGACTCGAAATTCAAGTGCGCTGGGAACACGAGCACTCCCTTCAGTCTGCAAGGGAGATCGTCCATCTCCTTTCGCTAGGAACTTGCGTAAACTTCCTTTGCTAAAGGACTGCCGTGTGACACGGCGCGCATCTCCGTCGAGATAAAGACGTCCTTGGTTGAAGGGAGTTAAAAGGACTTTAGCCGCGTCCGTCTGACAGGGGTATGACTCCCAACTGAATTTTATTGGAAGAAGAGAGAAGAGAAAGCAAGGAGAGGAAAGGCAGGGAGTTCAACCAGACGAGTGTCCGGTTTGCTACCCTACACTGGGATTAGGAAAAAAGGAATAGGAAGAGAAAAGAGGGAGAGAGTGACGCTACATGCGTATATGTATAGAAACAAGGCAGGTGCGGTGCCCGCGCCACCTGATTTATTGACTCAATGACTGATTGACCGGCTGGCTTGCTGGCTGGCTGGCCGGCTGTGTTTAACGTGGCAAAGTAACCCTGGGGCTGTAATTGACGTTGCAGTGGAGTGCCATGCAATAATTATGACCAGCTGAGTATTAATAAACGTTATTGAAAGATAGATGCTGGAGGTGCTTTTGCATTCTGTTTCGTTTAGAATTTCTCCGTGGCCAGGAATGCACTTTTGTTTCTATATGGAGCGTTTTTCAAAAGAGCTCCTGTGAACGTACACATAAATATCAGATGACGACGCATTGGCTCACCTAGCTGCCGTCTCAATAAACCACTGAGCAACGTAATCTCTCCATCAACTCCCTTCCTTTACAAAACAATAAAAAATTATACTTACGCAATTTATCATTATTCATAAATACTTACTTCGTCGCTCATTAACCGAGAATTATGAGTGGGGCAGGCCGCATGCTAGAGCGCTAAGTTGGGACTTTCTGACATCATGTGCCGCTGTAGCTTAAAAAAAAAACTAATGATAAAAAATGCGGCATATCGGCCTCTAACATATTGAAACTGAGGACGTTTCACTTGACACCTGGTGCTTTATAGCTCTCTGGCTGGGCTACTAAAGTATTTTGTTCGTTGTTGCTATTATTTAACATATATGAAAGAAGGTGAGGAAACAGTCATAATGCTGTAGTTTGAAACACCATAAAACCGGTACGACATGTGACAGGGAAGCAGAGCAGAAAACAAATTGAATTATGGGGTTTAACGTGCCAAAACCACTTTCTGATTATGAGGCACGCCGTAGTAGAGGACTCCGGAAATTTCGACCACCTGGGGATCCTTAACGTGCACCTAAATCTAAGTACACGGGTGTTTTCGCATTTCGCCTCCATCGAAATGCGGCCGCCATGGCCGGGATTTGATCCCGCGGCCTCGTGCGCAGCAGCCTAAGAGCAGAAAACAGACACACACAACTCGTTAAAAATAAATTTAATATTTTATTACTATAATAGGCGGACATAGTTGAAATAACCCCGTCTAATTGCGGTCATTTTAGCATGTTTATGCTCTCAATAAAATTTATAGTTGCCGTCTTACACGAACTTGGTAGCGTTGTCGGAGAACCCTGAAACTGCAACTCGACTGTGCCAACCGAAACACCTGGCGAATCAATCCACATAAGTAAACGCCTTTTTATGACTACAGTTTAATATGCAGTTAACAAGTGATATTACGTATAATGACGGCTCTGTCGCTGCATCACTCCTGAGGAAAGGTTATTGCTCAGCCTTGCATAAACCGTACTGATGGCGACGTTTGCTATCACAAGACCGCAACATTGCAGCAAGTATTGAAAAAGAGAGGGCATATAATTTTTTTCTGTAAGTCGTTTATATTTTGCTATATGGAAATGCGGATGTAACCGCGCGACATGCATGCATTCGAAGCCCCTGTCGGTAACGCGATTTCCGGCGACGGCGAAATCAGCTTACTGTTTCGAAGTCTGCGTTGAGAGCCGGCGCGACATTTAGTCTTTCGGGTCTCGGCGGATTAAATCGCATTTACTCGACACGACGCGCGAGTTATAGCTCTCGCAAAGGCACCACGTAGCCGCGTTGCTGGCTGGCATCATTTGCATTGAGGCAAGTTGAAGCACCGGTCGCTTAGCAACGATGTTTATGAAGCTAACGATATGCGGTTCTGCTGCTTGCTTTCAACGCAAAGAACCAAAAGCAAGCCGCGGTACAGTACAAGCGCGGGCACTTTACAAGCGCAGGTACATTTCTTTTATTTCCGTGTAGCTTCGTCGTGGTGAAAAACCATCTCGAGTATTGATTATAGGAAACCCGGCCACCGTAATAAACATATGATAATTCAGTTGGTGCCTGGTCTATCGCACATTGAGCCACTGTGATAATCGGGCGTGCGCGCACAAGTTAATCGCAAGCGATACTCGAGTGTGAACAACTATACGTATGCTGCTTCAGCGAACGACTACTCGATGCTAGCTCATGTTCCTGCAGTATTGCACGTATCTAATGAGACGGTGTACACAGACAGCACGAGTTGACAACTACAGTTGAGAGCGTACAAAGTGGATTTCAACACGCAACGCCCGAGGCCACAGGTGCTGTTGTAGCCTCGCCGTTGGGATTTGTAACATTCCATCTAATTTTGGGTAGCCTGAATTGCGATGACGTTGCCAAAGCAGGCTGGTGCTGTACCTGGAGAGGCGGCGAAAGTGCGCACGAATCAGCTTAATTAGGATAATCTTGTTCTTTTCTTTAGCCGGCGCTCTCTGAAGCTTTTGACACAAAGGACGCCGCGTCGGTGATCTCAATCCTTGTCATTATAAGAAGGAAAGAAAGAAAAAAGTTCGAGTAGCGCTGCGGTTGCGTTGCAGGTCAAAGTATGTCAGACCACAACTCACAACTCAGTCCACAACTCATTCTCTTGTTAGCGTTGCTTTAATTATCCGAAACAGAAACTCTGAGCTAGTGGTTCTTCAGGCAATTGAAAAGCCAAAAGGTTGAGTGTAAGCTTGACGAAGACGAAAAAGAACACCGAGTGGAGTAGAAGGAACATTTTTTGCCTCCTTTCTCTCTGTGACCATCGTCTTGAGTCATCGGGCTCTGTAACAACGTGATAAAGCGGGACGCTACAATCTAATGAATCTAATAACACAATTTCTGACCAGAGGAGTGTAACGTACTATATTGGAGCATCCATTCACGCGATTGCCTGTTTTGGCAGCAACATATACAAGTGTTCTTGCTTTAGCAAGAAAGATAAAAAAATTAGCTGCGCTCTCTTTTTTATATAACGAAAATAAAAAAAAATATATTATTTTACAGTTTCCTCGTTCAATATGACTTGTTATTTAGTACAACAACTCTATTGCATTGCTATGCCTTCTGAAAACCCAGAGTCCAATACAACATTCAGTGCTCGCGTGAAATAAGATCCTGCAACGCTTATGCAAGGACATCATCTTACGTAGTTGAGACTGGGCGAGCTTTGAGGTGAAACTACCTTACTTCCATTGATTGAAGCGCAGATCAAATAATGAACAAGATATATGCATCTATGGGTCAACATGTATTAGAAAAGCAGATGCCGTCATCAGCGAATGAAAACTTGCATGACATGGTCACAAGTGCTGGGCTAACAAAATTTAAGAATGCCTTTCGCTCAATTATATTGCATTTTTATCACCAATTGTTTAGGACCAGTCGATCCCGGTCATAACGAAGTCAGTGCGTCGCTTGGAGCACTGAGAAAACTTGAAAAGTACTAGGATTGAAATCAGTGCATTAATTCGACCCTAACACCGCAATTTTTGCGCAGATGGATGGAAGCTGATAACAGTAAAAAAAAAAAAATTATATATAAACGTGCTGTCAGATGCCGCGTGAGGGCCCCATTTCTCGTAGACGCAATTATTCGCCACTATACATACGCTGAGATTCCCTGATAGGAGCTCTCTAATATTATGCAGAGAACTCTCCTCAAGCCAGGCTTGCACTCAGCGGTTAAAAAGTGTGCCTTAGTATCATTGCCTATATAGAGAAGTGCGGAATTCATGCAGCCGGCTCCAAGTAATTAGAAATCGGACTTTGCATGCGCGAGTGGTCCACGACTTAGTGGCGCTGATGGATAGTTTAAAAGCAGCCATTCATTGAAAGCTTCAAAACGTGAACTCTCAAATGAAAGTAGCGACAGATTAGCCAATATCAAATATAGCCTCCAAAGCGTCCCGAAGCTAATCTCTTAACGCCAAGGATTGCTCGGTTCAAGTGAATCAATATATACATGCAGGTTACCGTATGCGCTTTCTTCTTCTTCTTCTTCTTCTTCTTCTTCTTCTTAGAATAGTGCAGCAGTCTTCCTTGATAAGATGTTGGCTTGAAGTTTCTTTTTACTTGTGACGAAATTTGTCGAGTTCTGAAAAAAAAATGCAAGGGGATTTTTCTGCCTAATTTTTACCGCAATTGGGCCAGCTAAAAATACGTTCCTTCGTGCGCTTATATTTGATTAACAAGAAAAATAAATCTCGTGCACTTGGAATGACGGTAATAAAAATTGACACTAACAATAATAAAATTTGAAAGCAGAAGAAAAAAAGGTAAATAATACAAAACGTTGCCTTCCGGTGTCGAAAACTTCCTTGGGGGTTTACTGCGAACAGATGCAGAAATATGCACGGAGGAAGGAACTAGAGCCGACCGCGTATCCGGACAGAGTGACGCATCATTTGCTAGCAGAAATGATAACCAAAACCCGAACGCTGCAGGCAGCAACAACACGATGCGTCCGGACCGTCCCTGAAAAATTTGATCAGACGGAATCGACGGGAAAGCCGTTCCTGTCACGGTCGCATTTTCGTCTTTTGGCCTGTTATGACAGCATGGCCTCAGGATGAGGCTATCCGTTGGAAGATCGCCACCACTGCCCTTTTATTCCAAGCACCGTCGTATCCTGGATCGTTGGCGATGTACCCTCTCGCTGGAATATATCGAGAGGGCAGGGGAAGGTCCACCAATATTTCCACTTCAAGAAAGCAGCAGCAGCAGCGGCCAAAAAGGGGCGGGGTAGCTGCGCTTTCAGAAATATTTCTGTCGTTGTTTGCGTCCATTCACCATATTAAAAGCCCCATTGGCGCCGCCTTTCCTAGTTCTAACGTAAAAGAGGCTGTACGCACAATTTCAAATATGCAGGTTCTTGTTGTTGTTCACGATGATGTTGTCGAAAAGGAGGAGTATCTTGAAATATAGGTTGCCGAAATGGCCGGATATCCCGACGTCATCAATAATAAGGATCCAGCAAAAAGAGAGAAAAGCAAAAAAAGAAGAGTGATGATGTGTCTAAACATTTGTTCTGACTTATACAGCTGATAAAGTGTTCAATATATAGTAGACAAATACGGAGAAACTCTTTCACAAAGCAGCATCCTGCAAAGCTTCAAACTCCCTTCAGAGTATAGTGGTTAGAATACGTGCAGAGCTATGAATTATGTGCATTATACATGCGTACCTTACCTTCATTAAATGTGCTAGGTTTGATTATATGCAAACACGAGGTTTCTGACATCGAGGGCAATCAATACCAGCATGGTGTAGGCCGGGCTAGCTTCTTTAACGTAAGATGCGTCCAGAAGGGGCTGGATGCGTTAAATGCATTTGAGATAAAATGTTAGAGTAGAATGCATTTAAAGTGAACAAGAATTCGCTTTCGTAAACGCTGAAATCAACAAAAACGAAGTGGAAGAAACCTCTTAAGTTTGCTGTAAAACTGTAACATTGCGAGTACAGAAACGCTTAAGCAAACCTAGGTTGCGGCATTGCGGTGGAATCACCGTTTCTCACGCTGAGGTTTAGCTGTATTCGATACCACGTCCAAGTTGTTATTGCGATAGCAATTATATGGACGCTTTAGACGCATTTCTGCCGTCGCTGTGATGTTCCGCATAAGGGCGATAACATCGTAGCCGCGCGCCGTTTGCTGTATGTGTGAGTGAAAGCGTGCGAGGGTGAGCCGGCGATGGCGGCTCAATCTTCCAAGTTCAACGGAGGAAAGCGGGGAGGAAGCGCGCCTTCTCCTGTCGCGCGCAAGGCATTGGGGGGAGGGGAGGGACGGGGAGAGAGCGTTTTACTCCGGCGGCTGCTGAGTATGGCGCGGCCGCGTCGGTCCTGTCTTGAAAGCGATCTGCAATGCGGCAGAGTGCGCCGAACGCTGATAGCTTCGTGTGCGCCATGTTTTCGCCGCTTAGTTCGCGTTAAAGCGAGAGGCAGCGCGAATTGTCAATTCCCTCGTGGCTGCTATCGCGCTTCCTCCCTCCAGCGTTTTGAGAGCGAGTGTGCGAGGTCATCGAACAAGATGTGTTCATGTTTTGCTGTACGCGTGACACCATGCTTGTTAACGTAATTAGTAAGCGAATGTGTACAAGTACATACGGCCGATAAAACTACTATTCTTACTGCGTATAACTGTCTACTAATTTGCTGTCGCAATCGATGCTTCGATTATTGAGCGAAACTGCGACTTCTTTTTTTTTCCTGCTTCATCCTCTGTAGTTTACAGATAGCAAGGTACTCGAAGATCCCATAACTCTGATTTATCTGTGGAACCGACATTGCATAAGAGCAGTTCTGATTCACAAATACTTACGCACAAAACGGCTGTGCGTGATTCTTCGGGGTGCTTGCCTGGGTAATTTTTGGCTATGTGGATTCCCTAGAGCTTGGTGACAGCGTTTCAACGTAAAAAAATACGCGATCAGCTTTTTAATCAGTCACATTCAGGTAAAGCTAAATAAAAAAGAAAATACGCCGCGCAGCTGTAAGGAGCCGGAGGGAAATGAAGTTTTTCTGCGCGAATATTCATACTGCGAAATATGCCTGATAATAGGAAACCAGGGCATTACAGCTCTATCATCGCCTCCTAGATAGAACAAGAACTGGGTGCACAGTGCAATTACTTTATTTCAAAGCGGCTGATGTTCATATTGTCGAACGCGCAACGACCAAAGTATGAACTCAATAGGCACTGGTTTTACCTCGTGTGCACCGCTACATTAGCATAGGTTCGTTGGAAAAGCTATTACGTTGTGGATGTTTGTACCTGTTTGAAAAAGCTAGAGCGCTAACATGCCACGACGACCTACTAAAAGACTTTGCAGCCATTATAACCACTCCCCATCTTTTCCGTTATTAAGTCGTTTCCGTAATCGTTGTAAAATCAGAATCCTTTTCTAAGAAATGATGATTTTCCAGAAATATGTGCAACAAGGACGCATACGCATTGCTTTTCTTTTTCTCCTTGTACAGGGAGGCCCGTTTCAAGAAATGACCGAACAAAGTGGCCCGTTCCGAACTGCCGTCTTCATCCCACCTCTTACAAACTGCGGGCTCCCGAATGGTTCGCTATCTATATGGCCAGCGCTTCGTGCCGATCGATGTAAAACTACAGTCGACAAACAGCTCACTTATCGAGGTGCAATCGTTTCCTGCGCCAGCATGTACAAAGCAGGCTCGGACACGACGCACCGGAACAAACAAAACGTGGCCCCGGGACGCCGTCCACTCCGGGTCGTCGCCGTGGTGTCGTTGCGGTCCCTTCATCATCGAGGGCGAAAGCGAAGTTGATTGTGGCGTGCGCGCTTCCCGACGAATCGTTTGTGTGCTTGCACGCATGTATGACAATCTCATTCGCCACTCCTCTGTCACGGGTCACGTACGTGCATGGGTGCGACGGAATACGTTTATTGATTCTGCACTCCTTTTGGACGTGCGTTGTGGATATCGGTACCTTTTGTTTACGCGCTCCCTACTTTCTTCGTCACCGATCCCATCCACCTCTTTTTTCCTTTAGGATATGAATTTGAACAAGAGCCTCTAAGTAGTGTCGGTTACTTCCCGGCGGAGGCCAAGAAACAATGAAAGCACGAAAAAAGCACTTAAAAAAACACCTAACAGAAGCGCGACGACGCATGCAGAATTTCGCACACGCGCCCGTCACGCCACTGCCTCGCCGACGACAACCCGTCTCGCCCCGCGGCGTCGCGTCGCCGTATCTGCTCCGTCGAGGCACGCTCGGGACGTGGCGCCGCAGCCAATGGGAATTTAAGTGCCATTTTGCTTCTACGGACACCGGCGTTTTTGCTCATTGGGCCGTTTGATGCTTTTTAATGAACGAATGAATGAATGAATGAATGAATGAATGAATGAATGAATGAATGAATGAATGAATATAATGAGGAGTTTCACCTAGAAAAACGCACTTACTCGTCAATACAGTATTGGAAAAGAATTTGTGCGACCCGTGCCGTTGAGTGATAAACTGCAACCCTTTTGCTATTACAAACCACCCAGTATCTGCGAAACGGTTGACTTTCTACTGCTTGCCATTAAAATGTACTTTTTTTGTGATCTGCTCATGCCTCGAAACTGTACGTGCGTTCTGCGTCACTTTATAATGCCTATTAAGCTACTAGGGAAAACACGGGGAAAGCGGGAGATGGAAAGTCAAGACAATGAGCAAAACGAGAACAAGGTTAAAGCGGGAGCCAACGTTGCGATAAGTGGGCAAGTACACTTGTGGAAAGGTTGTATCATGCAAACCACCGCAAGATTGTCGGGAGAATGTCGACAAGTTTTAGCACAACAGTTTTCCAATCAACCGTTTCCGGCAGAGCTGAGACACGTGTTAGAGGCGCTCCTGGCGTCATGCACTCTACTATACGCTTTGAACCTCCACGCGCCGATGGAATTGTGGAACTTTGCTGCCCGCGTTCGAAATTCTGTACCATCCAACTGACGCAGCTATGAAGTACATCTCAACGTGTAGATTTTGCTTTCGTTGTTCTAGACAAAACTAGTGCGGGAGTGTCTGATACTTCTTGCCTTTTTTGTATATTAAACAAAATAAATTGTGGGGTTTAACGTGCAAAAACCACTTTCTGATTATGAGGCACGCCGTAGTGGAAGACTCCGGAAATTTCGACCACCTGGGGTTCTTTAACGTGCACCTAAATCTAAGTACACTCGTGTTTTCGCATTTCGCTCCCATAGAAATGCAGCCGCCGTGGCCGGGATTCGATCCCGCGACCTCGTGCTCAGCAGCCCAACACGATAGCCACTGAGCAACCACGGCGGGTTTTTTTCTATATGTACTGCTATTTCAAACACAGATACTTCTTTTAGGCGCAAGGAAGACAGTGGTACTGGCTAACGCAAATAGGTTTGAGCGTGCATGCTTCACTACGTCTAATTTAGCCATGCGTGCTTCAACAACATTTCAACTGCAACATCTCGTTGGAGGGCGCTGACGCCGTTGAGTAACCAAGATGGTGAGCCGATTACGTAATGGCATGAATATTTCTCCGCCACACGCACACATCTCAACCATGAAGAGAAGGCGCCGACAAAATTCGCTATTTCTGCGCAGACTTATAACTTTCTTCGTAGAGGCTGCATATGAAAACGACGACGAAGTGCAAAAGTATAGTGGGAAAGGAAGAAGCAACGCTAAATCCACGTAGTGGGCACGCATCATAACGTAGGTTAGTCTGAGCTAGGCTAGGCTATGCTACGCTAGGCAAGACAAGGCACGCAACACTACTGCTGACACGGTACCTTCCAGAGTAGCTAATATTGCATGACCTAACCTCTACCAAACTCTGTGGAGAAAAGAACTGGACCACCCATTCCCAATAGGTGCAAGTTGTGGTCTGCGCTCTATTTGTGTGCCGCGTTTTCCACAGCAAAGACACCAAATCATCACCTACGCTATTGGGATCTCGCTGATTACAAGCTAAATCCTACATGTTATATTTGTCTCTCTCCTTACGTACATAGGATGCGCCTGTTTGTGCCTTTGCCTGTGAACATTTCAGGCTCCTGCTATAAAATTTTATTTTCCGCGTGATGCCTTTCGCATTTTGTTTATGTTGCCCAGCGGGTAAGTTCTTTGTTTTTAACTGACTGAGTATTCAATGAACAAGGATGGTTTGTCTATTTCAATGGATCTTGGAAGTCCGTTACTGAATCGCGGAGGACGTGTTCGCCCGAGCCATCGTCTCGTCTCAAAACTCGTATGCACGAATCTGAGGCACAGCGTGCGCCTCTTGAGATCGAGTGATCGATTCCTGGGCGGATGAAAGCAGACGCGTGGTTTCTCACGGCCGAGACGAAGTCGGCAGTGCCCTCAAGGCGCCAGCTTCGAAGAGAGGAGAGCTGGCCTTGGCTCGTGAAATGGTAATTAAAGCTGCATTCGAAATGGCAGAGCTGCGTTTGCTCCAGTAGCTCTATTAACTCTCTCCTGACGTTCCTTAACAAAAAAGAAAGAAAACCTTTAATGGAAAAAAAAATGCTGGATGCACATTTCTAAGGCCGAAATCAAGCCGCATTTTATTTTTTTTATTTGCGATTGTCCAATTGTTCTCCAACGGTCCAATTAATTTTTCGTTTAGCAATTGTCCAATTAGCAACGTTTTGTTGTAGTTTGACCGTTTTTTACAATTCGCAATCCCTGTTCTCGAAGTAGGTTTCTTGTTCCCCTAATTACTTTCTCAATTTACCCTGCATATTCGTTGTCCTAAGTGTTAGATGCCCCTCCTTCTAGGTTGCAGCGTGCATGACCTGCACCTGATTCGTCTATGGGGTGCAAAAAAAAAACTTTTTTTTGATAGTCTTTATGGGCGATTGGACTCTCTGTGAACAGGTTCATGCGCAACTGTGAATGCTGCATGTATGTAACAAAACATGTGCGGATTTCCACCTTGTGAAATGTGTGAAAGTTTTCCTTCTTTACTTGAGTAGTGTTTTCAGTAGGGTGCGTATATTAAATTTTGGGATAGCCTGCTATAAAGAGGCCTACATTACCATTTTTCTACATTGAAAGTAAAGCAATATTTTTGAAATTCCTGAATTAGCTCCGGCCGAGGCTCGCTAAACGTTCATCATCGATCGCAACGACTACACTGCGCTGGTGGTGGTGTGTCGTAGCTGCAGGTGGGTTTAGTCTGGCGATCGAGACCAGAAATTGCTTCTCCTGAGCGTCTGTTTCATTGTCACTGGGTATTCGCCATCTCTGTCAGAAAGAATCGAGCACAGATTGAATAGTTTATTTGTGCATATGTCCATAGCTAACGAAGAGCATTACACGATGCTTCTCGTCGAAACGTGCGTCATAAGTACAGGTAGAAGCCGTCAAAGAAAGCACGCAGCACATGTCTTCGCGAAAGCGTTCAACGTCTTTTCTCGCGAGTTATTGTGAGCCGTAAGCCATGCGTGCGCAAGCGCTAGTATCCTGCTCAAGTTAGGACAGAAATAGAACTATGACAAATGTAGCTTCAGATTTTTCTAACTTTGCAATAAACCAAGAAGTCAAGGCGCCAATTTCTTAATCGATATACCAGTTGCAGCACAAGGCCAGTTTTACTGCCCTACACGAGCACTTGTGTTGCAACGCTCGCTTAGAGCCACTAGCCAGTAAAGCTAGCGATATTCTCGCTTATTTTGTCGAAGTCGAAGCCCGCTGGTGTGTGAACCTTTGCAGGCGGTCACACCGACCTCGAACTCGTTTCAGTGGTTCCTTGCGTGACTTGAAATTTTGAAACTTGACAACACAGTCAGATGGAAACAAAAAGGTAATATATATATTTTTTCGTTAGCAGCGTCTCTGGGCAAAAACATACGAAAAAGTACTGTAAATTGCATGTATCGCAACTGTGCAGAGCTTTAAGTTTGGCTACGTGCACAGACACAAAAGAAAAGTAATTTCGACACACGGATACACTAGCTGTTTTCATTAGGCGTTTCACCAACATGCAATGGTGATAGTAAAATTTTTACAAATTCATGGAAGCAAGATTTCACACAGAGGGCGATACCGAGCAATCTGTTGATCCTTACCGCAATTCGGAACATTCATTTCACATAAATTGCTGCGGTTTTCATGCCTCTATCGGGGAAAGATAAACAATTCTTGCAACAAGTCGAAGATGTAGTAAGGTCAGAACGTACCGAAGAGCCAGGTTCGTTATCGCAATAATCACAACCATGCTGCTGACGATGTACGAAGCGCTTTTGGGCTAGCCTCTTTTACGGATATGCACCTGTAGTCGAGATCGTTTTAGTAGCTTGTTTTACACTTTGTGTCAGTGCTGTTTCTGTGTACTGTGCTACATCAACTGATGCATAAGTCAAAGTGCTTTGGAAAAAGAAATGCAACGCTGTGTTGCCGCACAGCGTGGTAGAGCGGAAATTGCAATCTATGTTTCTTCCGGTCGATACACTTACCTCTCTATTGTCGCCTTTGTTAGGTTTTAAAAGGAAATCGCGATGTTTTAGTTCTTCCCGGTCGATTAAACACTCCTTGAAAAAGGAGCTTTACTTTTAAATATTTCTTCTTTTTCTTTATGCCAGAAACTTTTTTATAGTGTGGTGAGTCGAAGCCTTTTAGGAAATCGTTATCGACAGCCTTAGTATGCAAAAGGTTTGAACTCTTCGCGCGTACCTATTTATAAAGATACCATTTAAGCAGAATATATAATAAAGAAGCGGTTCTGTTAGTTAGCGGGTTTTCTGGAGAAAAATCAATGGTTGCTATATTACGCCAATCACAAGGTCTAAAAGCACTTTGTCACATTATCGGCATCTGTTCTTCTTTGCTTATGCTTCTCTAAGGGGTAAACCACGTGAAAAACTAAGTAACCAAATCTCCTGGGTGAATTTAGATGCACGCTGCTCGATTTATTGCCAAAATCTCCTCGTTATTATTCAGTTTGTTTTTGGTTTCGTTGAATGGTAGGTCATCACAAGCAAGAGTGGATTGACTTTGTCGCAAGTTCGTATATGGGGCCTCGAATGAAACATCATAACTCTAATCTCACGAACTCTAACTCTAATCTCACGAACCTACTCGAATCAGTTCAAAATAAAGCCGCGCGGTTCATCTTAACTTCCTACTCTCGATATCAAACTGTGTCCGCCTTAATGAAATTACTTAATCTCCCTTCACTTGACATGCGCAGGAAATTATGTCGGTTGTCCTGCGTCCATAGCCTTTACCACAGCAACATTACATTTGCTCGAGCCCATATTCTTCCCGCTTCCCACATCTCGACCCGCACACACCATGTTCATAAAGTAAAACCTATACTTGCTAGGACTAACGCTTATCAAAATTCACCTCTAGTTTTATCTATTGCCGAATCAACCTCGTTACGTTCAAACATTGTCTCTCTTACGGAATCATCACCATTTCATGCAGCACTGCTAACCTTTTTAGAGTGTATCAACTTGTCCGAACCAACATTTGCTTGATTATTTACTTAAACAGTGCTTTCATGGGCTTGGTATTGTATGAAAGTCATTACGTTTCATCTGATGTGTATATCTGTGTAGGTTTTTTACCTAATCATCATTCAATTGTTTCCTTAAACTCATTTTCTGATGGGTACTGATTGTCTACATCGCACTTTAGGTTCTCATGCGTTTTTCACCATGCCAAATATTGTAAAACTCCTTTTCTCCTTTCTTTCTTTCTCCTTTCTTTCTTTCTTCTTTCTTTTGTTTCTGCTAGATGTTTAGATCATTGTTTTTATGGTTCCTAATACCTTCATATATTTTCGTCGTCCCCCCCCCCCCCCCTATGTAATGCCCTAAGGGTCCCTTAGGGTGCTTAAATAAATAAATAAATAAATAAATAAATAAATAAATAAATAAATAAATAAACGATGTGCTGCGCGTTCGACTTCCGCATTCACTGTTCAAACAAAAAAAAGTTACCAAAATAGCCGTTTTACAACAAAAATTTCAACATGTTCGGCTTTACCTGGCTATAAACTTCGAACACAAATCTTGTTGACAGAAACGCGTAACAGAAAAAAAAAGATAAAAAGAATTATAAGTAATTGCACAGAAAACACGTTACTAGCAACCATTATTTTACTTGCTCACAACGTATGTACAGTCGAGTGCAAAAGTGTAAAGACCACGGCATATGGAATATATATATATATATATATATATATATAGTCATATCATAAGAAGCCAACAAACACTGACACCAAGGACAACATAGAGGAAATTACTTGTGCTTAATAAATGAAATAGGGAAACGATAAATTAATGGAAATTAAAGTGGATGAAAAAACAACTTGCCGCAGCTGCGAACCGAACCCACAACCTTCGAATGAGTGAGAATAAGACGGCGCTCATGTGATTCTGCTCAGATGAGCTATAAAAGGGATTATCTGATTGTACTCACAGATTAAAGCGTGCTACTAGAATGCCAGTAACACAAATATTGGACGCAGGAAACAAGGCGGGAGAGCGCTGGGTTAGTGCGCTTAGCTGTATGCGGTGCTTGCCCCTAGCTCTTGACGTTCTCGGTTCTTCTAATATTTAAGTTTCATGCCTTGATATTCTAATGTCTACGCGCATATGTACTCGCCTGAACAAAAATATACGGACCAGTCATTCCGCTATAAAGCCAATTTTCTTCTCCGCCTACGAATGTACCCTGATATTGAGGACTGCACGTCCAAACTTGGCGAGCCTGTGGTTTGTACTTTTTTACGCGCAAGCGCACATGCGCCGTCTGTGAAATCGGAAGCCGCCGAGCTGGGAGAGGTGCGCAAGCGCCGGAAAAGGAGGGCACCTGGAAACGCAAAGGAGGAGCGTGGTGGAAGGAGGAGGAGGAAGGAAGTGAAGCGTCGCGGAGGAGGAGGGTGGGCAGAGGCGCGCTGGATTCACCTCTTCTGGCAGTGGTAACGGGCTCTGTGTGCGGCTATGGATCTACCAGGTCCGTCCGGCGATCGAGGCCGAGCGAGAAGGATGGAGCAGCAACTCAAGCGGTGGCAGGCCCAGCGCGAGTCGACCGACCACGAAGTCGTGGGCAAGCGCAGGGCACGAGCTGAATAAGACCAGCAAAAGGTGCGGGCTCGGCGCGGACGGGAGACTCCCGAAGAACGCGCAAGGCGGCTTGTGGCAATGCGGGTGCGTCAGGCAAGACGGCAGAGCTTAGAAACTCCGGAACAGCACCCATACGCTTGCGCGTAACCAGCGTTCGCGAAGTGAAACATCCCTACATCTTTTTTGCTGACGGGTGTACAGTCGAGTGCAAAAGTTTAAGCACCAGAGTTGCCGCTACATTTCTTTATTTTTTCTTCACAGCCTAGGCTGCAATCAAGTTTACTGTCCACGTGCGCCTGCTTCAGCAGCACCATGCTTTTATACAATTTCAAGCCAACAAACACTGACACCAAGGACAACATAGGGGAAATTACTTGTGCTTAATAAATGAAATAGAGAAGCGATAAATTAATGGAAATTAAAGTGGATGAAAAAACAACTTGCCGCAGGTGGGACGGACGGAATCGCCGGACGGACCTGGTAGATCCATAGCCGCACACAGAGCTCGTTACCACTGCCAGAAGAGGTGAATCCAGCGCGCCTCTGCCCACCCTCCTCCTCCGCGACGCTTCACTTCCTTCCTCCTCCTCCTTCCACCACGCTCCTCCTTTGCGTTTCCAGGTGCCCTCCTTTTCCGGCGCTTGCGCACCTCTCCCAGCTCGGCGGCTTCCGATTTCACAGACGGCGTATGTGCGCTTGCGCGTAAAAAAGTACAAACCACAGGCTCGCCAAGTTTGGACGTGCAGTCCTCAATATCAGGGTACATTCGTAGGCGGAGAAGAAAATTGGCTTTATAGCGGAATGACTGGTCCGTATATTTTTGTTCAGGCGAGTACATATGCGCGTAGACATTAGAATATCAAGGCATGAAACTTAAATATTAGAAGAACAGAGAACGTCAAGAGCTAGGGGCAAGCACCGCATACAGCTAAGCGCACTAACCCAGCGCTCTCCCGCCTTGTTTCCTGCGTCCAATATTTGTGTTACTGGCATTCTAGTAGCACGCTTTAATCTGTGAGTACAATCAGATAATCCCTTTTATAGCTCATCTGAGCAAAATCACATGAGCGCCGTCTTATTCTCACTCATTCCAACTCAAGATGGCTAAAGGTTAGAATGTCTAAGGACTTCCGAAAAAAAAAGAATATATTCATGCAAAACATAAAAATTTATGCGTGGCTCTGATATCGCAAACACAAGAGACCACTGGAGCTGGGGGAAGGCCAGTAAAGTAGTGCCAAACCGCACATAAGACCAACGAGCGCCGGCAACGCGTCCCTACGGCGTCCGCCAAAGGCGTCTACTACTGCGTCCGCATGGACAACGCCGTAGCAGGCGCCGCGGTTGTCTCCACTCTGTACGGAGCGGTGGGCGAGGAGGACATCGAGGCACCCTAGCAGCCGCCGGAGAGGAACACGCCTAGCTCCTCCCTCGCCTGACTCCCCAACCTCAAGTGCCACAGGAGGGGGCACGCATCCGTGCCGCTTTTCTCGCTCGCGTACGCGCAGCTCCTTCTCCCCCGCTTGGCTCTACCTACCCTCGCCGCGTCGCTATGCTGCACGATGCTATTTCATATTCTGCTTTCACTCTCACTCTCTCTCTCTCTCTCTCAGCTCTCCCTTGCTAAGATTGGCGAAGCTTCGCACGTCAAGAGAAACCCAGCGAGGTTCTAACAGCTCTAACATTTAAACGGCGCTACTGTAACAGTAGCGCCGTTTTCATAATGAGTTTGTGCCAGTGTAGCATATTTGCAAGGCACTGCAGGCCATCAAGGCATTATGTGGCAGTTGTCGTTTTTGTGAAACCAATGCATCCCGCGCTAATCGCGAAAACGTGCACACGAATGTATACTTCCCGAGCAGTACAGGTTCAGTACAGTACAGGCACCATACCGTTTTTGCAATTAATGTCTCTGCTGTCACCGTCCCATTCTGAGAGTGTAGATGCATGGCGAGAATGCGCACTCCATGTCGCACGTGACTGCTACTTCTCTGTATAACTAACAAGCAATTTCTAGTAATGCTAGTGTGGTCTAACGACCTTGGAACACATGCGTGCAGCTTTGACATCTTTTACTTCATCCTCATTGCGGAAGTAGCGGTAGTCATCAGCGATAACTTTTCTGCCAGATGGGCAGAAACAAGCTTTAGCTTTTCGAAAAGCTAAATGGTGCGTTGGTGACGAGTAGTGGTTATCGCATTTTCCACACCAAGGATCGTCGGGATAGGTTTCAAAACAAGCAGAAGACGGCAAATGTCGGTCGCTCATCTTATAGGCGTTTATTAGCAAACGTTAACTCAGATGACGGTATGGCTTGAAAACACATTTGCAAAATGGTAAAGGGGGAGGGAGAGAGGAGGGCCACATTTAACAGGTTTCTAGCACCAGCATCTTTATAAAAGAATGAAGAAAATTGCTACGTCAATATATAGCAATAATCTCAACATGTTTGAGCGCTGCGTAACCATCAGGAATGATAACCCTCGCCAAACTTTTGTTTTGTTTACGTATTTGCTTTTTCGATGCTTTTTATGACAGCCAAGTTGGACAAAACTAGTCAAGCACCTCTGATGCTGAGATGCACATTAGCTCATATGCCTTGTCCTTTCAGGCATCGGCAGGCTTTAAGAAACGCTATATGTATACAAAGTACACAAATAATTATCGAACTTACCATGACATCGCCCGAATATTATTTCTCATGCAAATACCGAGCCCATCTTTGTCATACCTTTTTTCTATTCTTCCGGCCTCTCTCTCAAGGCCTTTCATTCCGTCTCCCCTTCATGTGAGTAGCATGCATGCGGCT
Organism: Dermacentor variabilis; assembly: GCF_050947875.1. Lineage (NCBI taxonomy): Eukaryota > Metazoa > Arthropoda > Arachnida > Ixodida > Ixodidae > Dermacentor > Dermacentor variabilis. The sequence continues at coordinate 174,412,413 of NC_134573.1, forward strand.
ATACACACGCCAGCAGAAATCTCGCCGTTTCCTTAAAGAGCTGTCTCTCTATCTCTAGCGGCTTTTATGTTGGTAACAACTATTGCGTCGACCAGTTGCTCGGCATTGAGCATTTAAACTATGCGGACAGTGTTTCATGCCACATGTCCTAAAATTCACAGCAGAGGAGTGGAGGGAGGGGGAGCGGTAAAGTATTTAGTAAGTATTATCTGATCGCCTGTAGGGGCATCTGCTCTTGCACAGCTGCATGTGGCGTGATTTTCAATCAAGGAAAAAAAGGGGGAAATAGGGTTTCCCCACGGTCTACCGATGACTAAAGGAAATTGAATATCACGCTTGCGCAAGTAGTTCATTGCCTTCGGCGGCGAAACTTCAACGTTCCACTCCCTAATCGCTTCAGTGCTGAAGGAGTGCTCAGAAAAACTAAAGTGAGGGTCAGTTCCTTTTGTGTTCCGTACTTTATACTTGCGTAAGCGATGCCTGTCATGGGCAAGTCAAGCAGGGTCTTATTAAATTCTCTTTAGAATGACATCCCCTCAAGACCAAGAGCGGGCGCAAACGTCGTTCTCATGACTTTAAAATTTTTCGACGCGTCCTTGAGATGCAAAACGAAAAACTAGAACAACTAGTAAATTTAGGTTTAGTTTGGAGGGACAAAGAATGCGTACTTTTAACATTTCTGTTTCCAGATTGTAATCAATCTGTAATCAGAGACAAACGAGTGCTGAAAAAAAATATTCCAGAGGGACGTTGCCAGAACGTGAGGAGAATAAAAATAAATCCCAGGCAGTCTCAGACTTAGTACTGCCTAGTCTCTGTGATAAAAAGAAAGGGTGCATTATTGGCAAAATGATTAAAGCTGAGCTCCCTTTCGGCTATGTCTCAATCATTGACAGTCCGCACAGTGAAGTTCACCTACCGCCAAGAGTACGCAGAAAGCCGGTAGTCGTAGAGGACGTAGCTGTCGATAGTTCGACCAAACATTATCAATGCTCGTTCTTTTGCTGAATAACCACCATCGTGCAAAAAGAAAAGAAGAAAAAGAAGTGAAAGAAAAGCAGGCATCGTGTATTCTATATTCCTTGATGTCAATGGCTTTTTTTTTCTCTGATTCGGTTCAACAGATGAAGCGCTTATTTCTCAATTGCCAAAGTTTCTCCATTCCTCCTTATGGCCAAACCTGACTTCTTGCTTCTTCTTATATAGTTCCCGCTTTGTGTGCAGAATACGTTCCTCAGCTGCACGGACACCCTCAAGGAATTCACTAACCCAATTACAGCAGGCGCAAATGCTAATTGCCGCGGAACGAGAGGTGTAAAGGCGACTGCGTGCGTCCACTTAAGCACATCGCCCTCTCCAACTGATGAGACCCACAGAGCACAAAAAGACGAGGACACAGAAGGACGTGGTAAAAACAGACGCTGACTGCTGTAAGTCAGCGCCTGTGCGTACCATGTCTTTCTTTGTCCACGTATGTTTGTGCGCTGTAAGCCTCATCATGGCATAGCAACACGCCCAAACGCCGCGGTACTGATTTCCAACTGAGTTTTCCGGACAAAGCGCATACTCCGGCGTCGCTTCAGCTTCAGTGCAACCGTCCCCGCTTTGAGAGACTTCCTTTCACTTTGAGCCCAGTTCATTTATGTTCGCTGATGCTGCGGTCGCGACGTGGTTTAGCGCTGCTTTCCGCTGTTTTTTGCCAGGTGGTTCCTGATTTTGTTGGTGCGTTCCTGACATACTTATGCGCTGTCTAATCACGTTTCCGTTCCACAAGGACTCGTGTTCATGCGACTTGTCCAGCGTATTGCGCACTGGGAGGCCATGCATCAAGTATTGATCTATTTCGAAATCTCTGGCGAGCAGTTTTAAGTGCCAGCAACACTGGCTACATAAAATACGAGTGCGAGCCCTAGCATCCATCCCCTGTTAAAAAATAATAAAAGAAGAACAAGTAAAATAAAGGGGAAATCATTCATGTAAACTAGAAGTCGATCGCATGTATTCTTACCGCTCAAACGAGAATATTCACGGAGAAGGTGCGTAATCTCTTTGCACCCACAAACTTAATATTAGGAATTGCTAAATTTCAGCAGAGCTTTATGCTGTTACTTGAACGAAAATATGACCGACAAAGGAGAGAATGAGAAATAGACGGAAAGACAGGGAGGTTAGACGGCAAATATCGATCGACAAATATCGTGTGAGTTATATTCGTGCTGTATTCGATAAATAATATATAGCTACACTCGACGTGTTCTTTCTCTGTTTTGCGCACGTTGTAACGACGTGGCCGATGTCGAGCTCTTCGTCTGGTCCTGCTAGCAGACTTCAGTAGCAGAGAAGAAGGGAAGACTGACAGTTTCTATATGGGGGTGCGAAACAACCATTGTTTACCAGGGCAGAATACACTGAAAATTGAAGGGCATGACGGTATATATCCACATTAATGTAGCGGAAACAGGACGGCGTATGTAGGAGACTGGATATAGAACTATTCTCAGCTCTCGTGTTTATTTGTATAACACGCATACTAACATAGGAACCGTGCGCGATAATTAAGCTCACAGTAAACACCATTACCAACAAATGCTCGAGGTGAAACGATTACTGAAAACAGAAGCTGATACAGTTCAGATTGTGCTGGTCATGCTTCTCTTGTTTCGAGCGCTGCTATCTAGAGCAGTTTTATTGTCGTTGCGATTTTGATCACTTGTTTGCAATGGTGTGTGCTAGGTTCATGTACGTCACAAGCGGTCCCTGCATGATTATAAGTGTTATCTGGGTAGACAACATCGGGTAAGTTTGGTGCTGCTACCTGTCTGCTTCATGTCGCGTCGTGTATAACGTTAACTTTTGTGTATACCAGGAAGGCCCCGGGATAATCACAAAGTAGTACTTCCACTTGTTACTCATATTTCTGTGTTGCACTGCATTGATGGACACATGCTAGCACGCAATTATGTCCCAGCAAAAGTCGCTGGCGTGGTAAATTTGCGGGATAACATTGCCGGGCCATGCTCTGCAGAAGCGCCCAATGGCTTCCATCAACCAAATAACTACATCTTGTCATACTATCATATCGATAAATGCTAGAGCCAGTCTCTGGACATTGCGGAAAGCAAGGTTATGCAAAAATGGCAAGGTAGAGATGGTAGTACAGATACGAACAGTAGTCAACACTACTTTCGTAGGCGCATCTGCGACCTCTACCGAAGAAAAGGAGAGAGGGAGAAGGAAAGTGGTTTAGCAAAACCTCAAGATGTTTGCCTTGCAGCAAGCCTAGCATGCTACACAAGGTGAATGCGGTGATCGATGAAATTTTACTCTTAAGACATAGGGAGCATACGTACGAGGGCGAATCAGAAAGTAATTGCCCCCCTTTTTTAGCCGAATTACGGCTATAAATGCGAAGTCAACGCACCAATTCCTAGCGGTGGACCTTTCTTAGAGCAACCCGGCCTTATCAGCCGGTAGCTCCGCGGCACGGCACTTTATTGAAGATGGTGGTTGTGCTTTACACATCCACGGTGTACGAGCAATACCTTTAGCACATGGTGATAGGTTGGTTATGCTCTACGAATTTTAATATCACCGCCTGACTGTCTATGTCAGAAGAGTAGCGGACGTTCGCTTTTGAGTATGTGCGGTGTGAATAAGAATGTCCAAAATGTGTTTGTGCAAGAACATTCTTTTGTCGACGCATCGTTTATGTCTCTGGCGCGTACCGCGCCAGTGCCACATGTTTGTACAAAGGCGTATATAGTTGATCGTACTATGGCATCATCATCTGCCGTCTACATCTTCTTTCCCTTGCTCCTGGCCTTTTTCATTACCTTGGTGAAAAGTGGTGGATACATACTATTCTGGCTAACATTCTCCGCTTTCTCATCAATAAAAGTTCTGCCTATGTATTATTTTAAACGATGCGACGTTGAAGATCCAAAATGTCAAATATTCATGTAGCACAAGCACCCTGGCTTATGCTGGCGCTTTGGTTGCTCGGACGAGTAGAGAGAGCTCGCGTCAGTTCCAGACTGCTTGCGTGGAAGCGGGAAAAAAAACATAGTTCTTTCTTAATTGTCTTCCTGCGCAATCACTCATGGCTGATAGAACCACGACGCGTTACTTCCATTCGAGAGTTTGGAGAGAAAGAAAGAAAAAGTAGGCAGGACATAAAAACCGGAAGGTTAACTAACTTTGTCCAGTTCCCTACTCTATACTTACTTTGTTAAGTGCAGAACGACGGACACAATAAAGAAGACAAGACAATGAATCGTTTTGTGCTAAACAAAGTAATTATGGATTCGCGCCAACTAGCCCGCCAACGCATTGTGCTCACTACTCTACGCGTGGGTACGGGGATGAGTTCCATTTTGCATACCAGTCACAAGCCTTTGGTTTCATCGACCGTCATCTCCTGTCTTAGGTGGGAATATGCTCCCAGCATCTCCCAATATAAGTGTCAAGCATGGATAGGAAGTTGACTTTGCCTATAAAGCACCGACGTGACACAAAAAAGCAAGTGAAAATTAATAAGGAATAATTCGGATGTATCACTTTCTTTATTCGCTGCTGATCTTCACGAAAGGTATATAGCGTAATATCCGTGCCTGCACTGCTGACTGTTCCACGAACTGGGATTTTCCTCTTCGTTCTATTAGAATGGTTGATAGAACAATGTGATGTTGTCGATGTGAAAACAAAGAAGAAATAGATTAACGCAGATCGCCACCACAGTAAGACTAAAGGCTGCAGTAACAATGGATCTCCCGCGGTGTAGTGCTCTGTGTCAGGTTTCGCCTGTGCCAGCACTGATCAGCAGCCACCATGCAGTCTGGCGAGTAGAGATAACATTGTATAACACTGTGCCTGCCAGAGCGGACGTTAATTCAATGCTGCCTGCAGCTTTTCGCTTCTGCTGTTCGAAGCTTTTCGACATTATTATTGAGTGCACAATGCGAAGCTGTGGGGTATGGCAGAAATTTAGCCCGTAGTGCAAAAACAATCAATATATCGTCCTTACAAGCCAGGAACGGCTAATGTAGGCCACGAAATGTAGAAATGCGCACTGCGTTTGCAGGAAAGCCGCAGGACCCACGTGCTCTCTGTAGCACTGCTTTCCCACTGAGAGTTCGTGCCTTTACGTGTTATTATGGAGACAGTAAAATGCGTGCGAGACAGAAGGTGACTTCAACTTCACTGATGAGTGACAGAGGAAAAGAAAACAGGAGAAGGAGCTATGTTTGGCCACCCTCTGCCGAAGGTCTCCCGAGACTGCGCTGTTGTTTTCCAGAAAGAGAGAGAGAGAGAGATAATTTATTTGAAAGAAGGCAGAGAGGTCGGCTTCAGGTAACGCGCTATAGCCAGCTACTTTGCACAGGAAGAGCGGGAACGGGTACATAAAGGTGTGATATGGGATGATGATGACATAGAAATAGGGATGCACAACGGTGAAAGGAAGTTCAACATTCTGATGATGAACATTCAGAAATCTCATCCATGAAGCCACTGTCAGGTTCCGTATCTTGTCTGAGTCACTAGTTCAAGTGAACCTAGAGATAAAAGTGCTAAGACGAAGCTGGTGTGTGCGCTTCCCCTGCGTGAGCAGCACAGGCAAAGCTTTACAGCATGTAAAGAGCTGCGACAAGCGGCTCTGTTTTGGCAGTCTCTTCGCTATGTCTGTTTTGTAATGTAATAGAAACAATTGACCATTTTTATGATGCGCTGCAGTTTCTCCTGTCTGAGCAAGAGAGCGTTGAAGATTCCGATGCGCCAGTTTGGCTTGCCCTTGAATGTTACTGTAATGTTATTTTCCTTTGAATATTTGCATACCCGAAGCGCACGCACAAAAAAAAAAGAACATGCAATTCCATAGAGAACTTCATTTTTAACTCTCACAAATGGCTAACAATAGTGTTATTTTAACAATTTCTTTCTTTATCACAATTTGCTAGCATTTTATTTCTTTTAGTGAAAACACAGAAATGATATTATTCAAGGTTGATCGCTCAATCCCACACGTTAGTGAACTTTTAGTGAACTAAAAGCCCATTCATTTAATGCATTTTTTTGCCTGCGCCTCTTTATTTTTGGGCACTCTCCCTTGGTATAGGCCATAATATGCGACATAGTTTGAGGCTATCATCACAAAATGAAGGAGAGGTCTTGACCAGCCTATCTGCGTCATTGTTTGACCTTACGCCAGAGATTGCTGCAGCTACGTACAACGAAGGCTTCTGAGGTTTCGTCCGCCTCGCTCGTCCGATTTATACGCGAAAGGACCGATCCGATGAGGAAACAAAAATTATTTGTTTCCTAACAATACGCAATCACGAGTTTATGACAAGCGCTTGTGTCAGGGGAAAGTTCCGGCGTCTATGATATTTCTTCGGTCCTTGAAGTGACGACGACAAGACATTTAAACCAAGCGCAAGTGCAGGTGCTTGCGAGAACGGTGGTGGTGGTGGTTTTGCAGCAGGAGGGGTTAGCCTGGCATACATAGCCGGCAATTGTTCCGCTGAACGGCCCGAAGCCATTACATTTAATTTATATTTGTCCAACTATATTATGCTCTCGCGTATGGGTATCACCCCTTTCTTCTCGTTCAAAAAAAAAATACAGAGAAAACGCGGTATTTTTAGCTTCCAGAGTCATAAAAATTTAACAGCCGCGCATTGCGGTAGATACATCAAGCGAATCGCTTTTGTACTTGAACGGCGAGCTCCATGCATTAGGGTAAAGAAAGGAATTTGTATCGGGCTGTAGTAAAAACAAAAGGAAAAATGGCATTAGAAGCTTGTTTCGCTCATTATTTAGCAGTTTGCGGAACCTATTCATGCATGAAAAAGGAATGTAACGTGACTTCGTGTAGTATTTTGCATCTTTTATTGGCACTGTTTATAAGTGAGCTAGGCATGCCCACAGCAGTGTGGAGTTTTACCATGCGGTAATGTATTAATTCAGCTCTGGTGTTCTGCGTTAGCGGTGACAAACACATTAACAAAAGGTTTTCGAGAAGTTGTTAAATATGTTTTTGTCTCAGCTACATATTTTGAACAGTTCTTTTAAGCTTTAATGCGAATACGAAACACGGCGTTCAACAAAATGTGCATGCATTTATTCGATGTCTCTTTCTACATTTTATTACGTGTACCTTTCGGCAATCTTCAAAGTTGGTACGCCGCATTCAACTATATGTTTTCTCATTAGCAGCGCGAACGCTTGAGCAACGATGTATTGCAGAAGGGGATCGTGAAACACGCTGGAACCAATGCCTGGAACGGTACCGTTTGTTAAGTACTTACTGTTTGTTATTTAATTTGCCCCTCTTCAGTTTTGTGAAAGGAAACGATCGCCATCCAATGGAATGAATACGCTGGCCTATGTGATCACCTTTGTCCACGCGAGGCTTTTTGTTTTTTGCTCGCGCATATGTTTAGGTAGCTTTCTCTTTGACTCTCTCTCTCATCTTGGTATTATTTTCTTCCGCCGTACCTGTGTAGGGTAGCCAAACGGATGCTTTTACAGTTTATCTCCTTTCCTTCCTCAGTGCTTATCCTCATTTTCTTATTTTTCATTCGTTTATATCATTTACTCGTTTTTCGTGGTGAGGCTATGGGAGACCGTTTGCTTTTTGCTTAAGTTGGCTTTTCTCTAAGAAAGGAAGTAAAGAAAATAAGATTGTTTGTAAAAACGAGAGAGGCAAATGAAAACGTTTGCAAGTCCTATTATCTACAGTGGCGAAAACGTGTCATTAAGCTACCATGAGCACTTGGAATAGGATACCATGCAACCATCATTAAAGTGGCTTCGCGCAAGTCTAGATAGTAGGAAAGTGGGAGGTCGTATTCAAAATGACTCGACTTTAGTCAGATAATTGCGTTGGCCCCTATGTTTCTCCTTTCTTAATTCACCCTGCGTTATGCATCTATGGTGAAACAAGTGACGAACAGGCTGACATTTCAAAATAAATAAATTAATTAAAAGCTCATTGCTTGCTTTCGTCATACAGCAAACTGGTTGGGTGCAATTTGTCGCAAGCACATCATGAACATGACCTCACGTTATTGCAAATTGTGGCTTTGGTAAGGGAAAAAAATGTATGAGCTGATGGACACGTGCGGGTGACGATGAAAGCTTTTGTCGTTACTTTTTTGTAGCCTCTCGCAATTAAAGAAACATTCAAAAAATAAAAAAAAAGAACGCGAGATTAAGAAGCCAGAAGGAATGGCGACAGAAGCTAGAAAGGCAATTAAGAAAAAAAAATAAAAGGTTCTTTCATGTACAATTGCTTTTTAGCAGACAGAAATGTGGCCGGTCCCTTATGAAATCTATTATCAAGAGAGATGTCTTTTTCACCGCCAACTTCCCTTTCGTCTTAGTTTTCTAAGACAGGTGGTACTTGATTGTTCTCGGTACAGCAAGCGTCCATAAAGTCGATCAAGAAGCGACAAAATGGTAAGTGGAACTTAGATTGGCGTTGGCGATGCGATAGAAGAAAAGGGAAAAGCTTTAAAGAGTACACAAGTGAGAGTGAACGTGCAGGACTCTGTTGAAGAGCGGCTAACTGGGATGCTGGTTTGCAGCGAGACAGCTCTTAGCTGCTCGAGTGGAGAACCAGTGATGGCTTCATTTACTGCAGCTATCCGGAGACGTGGGCGGGCAGCCTGTTTGCCGAGCAGAATGTTGACAAAGGACTTGGCGGTTCTGCGAACAGGCTGCTTGTTGGTCGCGGTGCAAACGCTTCCGCTACGGTGCTCAGCCTTTCAGTATCGATTTCCTCTTCATGAAATTTCGCTCCCAATGCACGCTTCCATTGTGGCCGTATTGTGGGTCAAGCCTAGTAGGCGAAATTTAATAATTGCATGTTCATGTGTTAATAAACAAAAAAGTTGTCTTATTACTCAAAGAAAATACGGGTAGTTTTGGCTACCTATCTCCCATTTCAATATACAACGTTAGAACAAAAAGGTCGCTGCAGTTAGGAACGCAAAGCTACCATCTGCTTGTCACATAAAAGCGTTACTAATTGAAGCTAGCTGCTGTAGCGTTAGTAAGACTTATTAACTGGAAAATTAGTCGACGTTACTTATGAAGCTTAGTAGCTCCAAAACGTAAAGACTGTTATCAACGCACTAGCATTATCATAAATAGCATTCTAGTGGAGGCCTATCCATTTTGAAGCGTCGCGTCCGTGTCCATAATTACATCACGCTTTGAATAAAAAACAAGAAAAAACTTATAAAACTTATAATTTAATATGAGAACCATGTTTTCTTGTATTCTGTGATAATTCCTATGCTATCAATTAATAGTTGGTCATGGTGATACCCCAAGTGTTGATAGTCGGAATTACACTGCGGATAAAGCAAAAAAAGACACAAAAAGAAAAGAGAAGGAAAAAGAAAGCTAGATGACAGAGAACACGTCGCACAATGCAACTGACGGGTCTGCTATACAAAGTGTGTGTTACAATGACCTGTTAAGCATTTAGAGCCGTAACATTTTGATAGCGCGCCCCCCTCCCCCGATTCCCCTGCCCGCCATGATTATGTGCAGGTATACTCCAAATGGCACCCGTTTATCACTGACTGATTAACAAAGGTGGCAGAGTTAGATAGGTCAAGAGCATTTTTTCAGCCATGATTGCTTCGCTTGTTCCCCGCACTTTCCGTCTGCTAGCTACCGCCTCGGCCGCCCTGATGGCTTTGTGGCAATATGGCGTTGCGCTTCTAAGCGCGAGGTCGCGGATGCGGTCCTGGCTGCGGCGGCCATATTTAGATGAGGGCGAAATGCAAAAGCTCTCGTGTAGGTGCGCGTTAAATAGCTCCAGATGTTCAGAAATAATTCGGAGTCCCCCAACACATGTCTCATAATTAAATTGCGGGTTTGTGCGTAAAGCCCCCGAATATACATTTTTATTTAGCTGCGGCCTTGCAAGATGCGCGTGTCCCGGAGAAAGTGCAAACCGAGGTGTTCCGAGTCAACACGTGGCATTTGATATCGAGTGAAGACGCAAGCCCCAACTCAATAAAATGAGGCATAGACATGTGCTAAATGCGGAGGAGCTAGAGGATCGGAAGAAGCGTCGTCCGGATCAGGACTGTCTTCGACATTGAGTGAAACTGGTTTATTACTCGAGTGCATGGTAGCTTTGAATCTTCGTGTGGAGTGTGCAATAGACTCTGGTGTCTGTCGCACTTGCCTGTGGCGTTGGATCGCCACACGTTTACGATGATCGAAGCGCCTCTCAAAGCAAACGCATGGAACTTCGTCGTGAACTCTTTGACAAGAACAACGTTGCTCGCAAAACACCAGCGTGAGCTTCGCTTAAACCAATTTCCACGGAGCGTGCGAATCGCATAATTTTCCTCGAGGTCTCCCACAGACATTCGTTGCCGAGAAACAACACGATCACCCAACATGGCTCAACACAGGATAGGCCGAGTCGGTGTGTATGTAGCCATCATTACTACTGCTACAGATTTGTCGTTCGCAGACTTGGTTCTCTACGGAATTACATGAGAGGATGACAAACACAGCCTAACTGTAACATACATATGTCTTCAGGCGCGTCACTGTTTTAATAAAGCGAATTGATTTTTAAGGTGAAAGCATTATATGAGCCATGAGGCAGAAAAGCCGGTGTTGTCCGCAACTGGGGGTAACACAAATGATCATCATCAGTGCCGTCATCAGCGTCTTGTATGACGCCAGTAGCAATACCGAATTAAAGTTAGAACAAGTTAGATTAAGCTGGCTTAAGGTGTATTAAAGTGAATTAAGGTTAAGTAAAGTGAATGAAAGTGGATTAAAGTGTAATAAAATAGATTAATGTTGGTACAAATTATAGCAAGGTGAATTAAGATGTATTAATGTGGATTAGGGAGGAGTAAAGTGGATTAAGGAGGATAAAAGTTGGTAAAAATTAGAGAAATGTGGATTAAGATGGATTAACGCAGAGTTGTGAAGGACAGGTGACCATGTATGATGTCACGTAGCATGGACAGAACGAATTAATTAGAGAAGTCATTAAGCTGGCACATTAAAATAGCGTAAGGATACTTGAATGTCATTTGCTGGCTTTTTCTGACCTTTTAAAGCGAACAGCGTTCTTTGTTTTTGTTTTTCGCCCATCATCATACTTGAAAAGTCACGTTCATTAGAGGCGCGCACATGTCGTGCGAGAGCTTTGCTGCGTCCGAAGGTTTGGATGCTCGGTCGGTGGTGCCACCGCGTCGCACGTTTCTTCGCCGCTAAAGATATTCTTGCCTTCTGATCCACTCTCTCAAGATACAGTCATCCTCTAAAGGTAAAGCACATTTTAGGATCATATATTTACAAAACCTATGCGTGAGCACGTTTACTGTTCATGTATATGGCACTCAGCGGCTGCAGCTTCTGTGGTAACCTAGCTTTAATGAGAAATCAAATAGTTTAAAATATTACGTTTTTTTCCCCAGGACAAATGAAAGCACGCGCGTGTTCGTCGCGTCACAACACTTTTGCCGTAGGGTGGTGTCGAGTGCGCCATCGTGGGAGGAATGGCACTGCTCGAGCCGATAGGGAAAGGAGTAAGCTTGCACAGTGCCTCCTTCGCAATTTCCCGTCTAGCTGTTTGCCGGCTCGTTTTCCGGGCTGTGCAGACTCAACGAGCCATTGCCGATGATGCTCCTCGCTAGCGAACCGGAAATGGCATTGCGCCTTCCCGTCCTAATCTCCACCAATGAACTAAAGCTAACGTTCGGTGAATTTCTTTGGGAAGTATTTGTTCTTTTTGTTTATTGCACTGGCACGTACAAAAAAGCGTACGAAAAGCGACTTTGGTAAAGAACAATGAAACAAGCCTTGACGATTTAGCGTCTTTTCTCGATTCGTCAGTTTTCCGCTTACTTCCTCCATTTTCCGTTAGGAGCAGCGACGTCGATTTGCTTCGTACATCAGGACAGGAGATAAAGGCGCCCATGGAAGCAGAAAATCCAATGGTCGACGTATACTTCGTATGCTCCATCAGGCCAGCGAGACAGAACGTGTCGCCGATATTTCGTCTCTCACTTAGCGATAAAAGGGAGAAGACGAATGTGCAAAGAGGGAAAAGGCTGACATATCGTCGTTGGCAGTGATTATGTTTTTCAAGATGCACATTATCTGTGTGGCTGCGGATCAAGGTTTCAGAAAGCTTGCTTCGTATCAAAAGCATTCATTCATTTGTGCTTGATTATTATCATTGACTTTTTTTGAACCTGTAACATTTATATACAATTGTCTGTTCCAAACGTCCTCGGTGAAAAAAAAAGAATACGTGCGCCTAATATCTGTCGTAGCAAAGGACGAGAAGTATAAAAGAATCAGAGTTGCCAGATGTCCTTCGTTTTTTTTTTGTGACAACTGCATAAAGAAGCACTATGTGAACAGACAGAATAACAGACAAAGCAGTATAGTAAGTAGTTCTATAGGAGGGACATTACATTTTAACCCTGCAGAGGCCAAAACATTATTCTTTGATGCGCTAAATAGGACGCCTCCAAACTCCTGTTTAGTGCGCGTCCTTGTTTGTATGGTTTGTTGTTGTTATATTGCTTCCCTATATCATTACATACAAACTAATACAAAACACTACCCTTTTAACCCCTACTTAAACGCGGGAAAGATAACTGAAAGCAAATAGTAGCACTTTTGGGTAAGCTGGATCAAGATTTCAGTTGCTGGTAGTTCAGGACACAAATTGTTAATTTAGAAATACTGTACTACAAAAACAATACCAGGATAATCAATTATTTATTTTAAAAAATTTATAATTTTTATTGTACGAACGTACTTTCTGTGGCCAAAAAAACGAGGTTAAAGAGTGAACGGATTAAATGCGACATAAACATCTCACTGAAGTGCTCTTCCCCTATTCACTACGTAAGAGCAAGCAATAGCGCCTGTAAAGGCTGCTCTGCCTGCAGTGACGCAAAGCGTTAGAGAAAGAAAACTACAAAGGTAAAACTGCGTGACGGGAAAAATTTAAGCCGCACTACAACGAGAGAAGAAGGGGCGCATTGAGAAAAAAGGTTTCTGTGTTTAAAAAGCGCAGTTTTCATCGTTATACGAATGTAATAGAATTTTCTACAGAATAGTGAAGAAGTGAAAACCAGGTGAAGTGCAGTGGGGCATGGAGAACACGCCAACGTTGCAGAAATGAACCGCACTTTCAAAGAGAAAATTAGACCGACGAGGGCTTTGCGCACGCGAAGAATTGCGGTCTTATGTGAAATTTGTGTTTACTGATGTCGCATCGTTCATGCCATCATCATTATCATCAGCCTCTTTTATGTCCACTGCAAGGACGGAGGCCTCTCCCTGCGATATGCAATTTCCCCTGTCCTGCGCCAGCCGATTCCAACTAGCGCCTGCGAATTTCTTAATTTCATCACCCCACCTAGTCTTTTGCAGTTTTCGAATACGCTTCCCTACTCTTTGCACCCATTCTGTAACCCTAATGGTCCACCGGTTATCTAACCTACGCATTACATGACCTGCCCAGTTCCATTTTTTTTCTCTTAATCTCAATCAGAATATATCCCTGTTTTCTCTCTGACTCACACCGATCTCTTCCTGTCTCTTAACGTTATGCCTAACATTATTCGTCGGATCGTTTTTTACGCAGTCCTTAACTTGTTTTCGAACTTCTTTGTAAGTCTCGAAGCTTGTGCCCCATGTGTTAGCACCGGTAGAATGCATGATTGTACATATTTTTCTCAATGATAATGATAAGCTGTCTAATAATGATGCCTGCCGTATGCGCTCCAAGCCATTTTTATTCTTATGTGAATTTCCTTCTCATGATCAGGGTCCCCTGTGAGTAATTGACCTAGATAAACGTACTCCTTCATAGACTCTAGAGGCTGACTGGCGATCGTGAACTCTTGTTCCCTTGCCCGGCTATTGATCATTATCTGTGTCTTCTGCATATTAATCTTCAGTCCCGCTCTTAAGCTATTTCGGTTAAGGTCTTCAATCATTTGTTGTAACTCGTCCCCAGTGTTGCTGAACAGGACAATATCATCTGCAAATCGAAGGTTACTAAGACATTCGCCGTTGATCCTCACTCCTAAGCCTTCGCAGTTTAATAGCTTGAATACTCCTTCCAAGCCCGCAGTGAATAGGAATTGGAGAGTGCGGTAACCCATGAACATGACAAGCAAGCTATTTGCTTCAGTGCGCATGTGAGTACTCTTTCTGTCACACCTTCCCTCTCCCCTTATATTTTCTTTATATTTCCGAGCGTGAATAAACCCTGCGCTCTTAGGCTGGAACGACTGCCTCGTTCACTACGGGAGGGGCGTTGCCTCCACCCATCAACCATCGTAACAGAGATTTAGTCTTCTTGTCTGTCCCCTTTCTTTACAGCTATCCTCTTACTTTTCTTGTGGAGAAATAAGGTAGCTGTGGAACCTCTCTAGATATTTCCCAAGATATTTCCGTAAGCGTCCTGTACTACTTGATTACGTAATGCCTCTATGACTGCTGGTATCTCTACTGAATCAAATGTCTTTTCGTAATTCATGAAAGCCATATAAAGAGGCTGATTGTACTCCGTGGATTTCTCGATTATCTGATTGATGACATGGATGTGATCCATTGTAGGGTATCCCTTCCTGAAACCAGCCTGTTCCATTGGTTGCCTGAAGTCCAGCGTTGCCCTTATTCTATTGGAGATTATTTTGGTGAATATTTTATATAATACTGGACGCAAGCTAATAGGCCTATAATTTTTCAATTCTTTAACGTCTTGCTTTTTGTGAATTAGTATAATGATAGACAGTTCGTATAAAGGGTCGCCAGTTTTTCAAGCATTATGTCTCCTCCATCTTTGATTAAATCGGCTGTTATTCCATCTTCTCCTGCCGCTTTACCCCCTTCCATATCTTTCAAGGTCCTTCTAACTTTACCGCTAGTTATAGAAGAAGCCTCTCTAACCTGTTCTTCACTACTTCAAATAGAGCTATCGTGGCTGCTCTGGGTACCGTACAGGTTAGTATAGAAGTCTTCCGCTGCTTTTACTATATATTCGAAATTGCTGATGATATTACCCGCCTTAGCTTTCAGTGCATAAATCTTGGTTGTCTTATGCCAGGTTTCCTTCTCACTGATTTCATGCTGTGTTCATTCTTTTACTGCTTCTTCAGTCTTTCTCACGCTATAATTTCGAATATCCCTATTTTCTCCTTCTTGATCAGTTTTTTACAGTTCCGCGAATTCTACCTAATCTCGTGAGTTGGATACTTTCAATCTTCATCGTTTCTTTATTGGGTCCTTTTTTACTTGGGAGAGCTTGCCTACTGGTTGCCTTGATGCCTTACCTCCCACTTCAACTGCTGCTTCTGACACCAGCCTAGTTACGGTTTGAAGTCGCAGGTCCACGATTGATATCGTGGACCTGCGACTTCAAAGAGACGCGATACAATGCTGACGCAGTTCTCTCGCATATACTTTTAAATCGCCACTGATATTTTTATATTCTGGATGTGAGCAATCACTCAATAAAGCTCTGTGCGCATCACTTGCCTCTCGGCAGTATAGTACGGGCAGACACAAATTATATGTTCGAATGACTCGTCACAGTTGCATGTATCGCACGCAACCCAGTGGGTTGTTCCAGTGAAGAAGGCAGAAAGAGTTAGTAAACGTGACGCCGAGCCACAAGCTGGGCAAAACGGTTGGTTCCCTCCATAATAACTTAGGCGGTAGACGAAGTATTTGACTGGGGAACAGCGAACGTAAGGTGATGCATACACATGGGATAATGCACATTCACGGCGCATTTGTTCTAGCACTCACTCACGTGATCGGGCGGCTTCGTCGGCGCGGTCATTCCCACAGATACCGCGGTGATCGGAAGCCGTTGAAAAAAAAAACATACCATGTCCGTTTTCATGACTGTGGTGATAAATGTGTAGAATTTTAGAAAACAGTTGCTGATTGTGTCTACGGCGTATTCTGTGTTGTATGCTGGGGAAAGATGCTTTGAAGTCACAGAAAATTCAACTTTTTGGGATGGCCCCTGACTAACAAACTTGTGTATACCACGGAGTGCAGCAAGTTTTGCAGCCGCCGAAGTATTCAGATATTATGTCTTGAGCTTGATTTCTTGAGATTTTGCCGTGTTTGACGACTGCAACCGCAAAGCTGTTGAACGTCACCGAACCATGTGTGCAAGCATGTTTGATTATGTGCACGTTGCGATGTTCATAGGTTGCTTGCTTAAAAGCTTAAAACCGCATAGCAGCTATATTATTGAAGTAAGTTATGACACCGGGCTTGTTCATGTTCTTATGGAAACCCAGAATAATGCTTGTTGAAGAAAGCGGAATGGTTCAGCTGGGTAGATCAAAAGAGCTCGCGTGTGAGGAATTGACCAATATGACATGCTGATCGAGTAGGTCAGTCAAACATCACGATACTTCCTAGCTCAAAAAAGAAAAAGAAGCTACAGCTCCGGCCAAATGTCTAGAGGATTGATTTTATGAGTAGCGAAGGACGAAATATAAGAAACACTAGTTCTTGAGGACACCAGTAAAAAGAAAAAGTAAGAAAGCGTATTTCTTTGCGAACTTTGCTTTTTTCATGAGAACTTGCTTTTTACAAAGCAAGCACGTCATTTCGAGCAAAAATAGATAAAAGAAGCAATAGAACTAAATAGAAAGCGACGTACAGAGGTTTTCTATTTCAGAAATGCATTGATCGAGCTTCCAGCTTACAATACCTGAAAGCATATTGACTTTGGGATCTTTTGCTCATCAAAGAGCGTTATGGATGCAAAGAAGTTGTGTTAATGAACTTCCTCCATCATCGGCGTCTGTGCATTTCAAAAGATGGGCTCTGCCTTTGATCGTGCGGTGTCTGTTAGGAATAGGCTTGAAGGCGGGCGTATTGCGTCAAATATAAATAAACCACTCGTGCCCAAATACGCACGCACGCGAGCACGCACGCAGGCACGCACGCACGCACGTAAACAAGAAACACTGAGAAAATAAGTTTTGTGATCAAATCCTCTTCGGAGAAGCCGTGGCCTATATGCATTCAAGAAAATCAAGATATCACAACAACTGGCTACGGAGTGGAGTTGTTTCTGATTTTGTTATGCCAGAGAAATGCGAATGGGAAGTGAAAAGAGAATAAGATTTGCGCATTATGTGTGCATGCTTATCTTTTTTTAGTACTTCATGAGAAGCGATGCGTACTCGAGTTTCATGTTAGGCGCCAGTTTATATTCTGAGCATTCCGTCTTCATCAAAGGCAAATCTTTTCCCCAACACAGGCAGTCCAGCTGGTACTTGCACTGGCTAACCTCTAACCTCCACTTTTCCCCCACTTCCTTTAAACATTGTTTGATTTTAATTACTTTGTCGTTTGTGCTCGGTACTTATTCTTATTGGCGAGAGATTACCGACACTTCTGCCCCCTCTTAAAGAGATTAGCTTTCTTTGGCTATTTCGTCCGTCCTCGTGGTGCAACTTCGTGGTGCAATTGCAACCAACCCTGACGGGTTGGTTGCAATTTACTCATCGGTATACGGATGTGCCGATACAAAGGGCACGGGCTCTTGCGCAACCGAGTTGTGGGATACTTTCGTCGCTGAATCCCGACCATAGCTCTTCGAGAGGCAAGCGCTGTCGCGTACCTGCACCACCCTCCCCCGCCGTAGTGGCTTAGTGGCTTTGGTGTAGCGCTGCTAAGCTCGAGGGTGCGGGATCGAATCCCGCCCGTGGTGTCTGCATTTTGATGGGGGCCATATGCAAAAACGCCCGTGTACGGTGTATTGGGTGCACGTTAAAGAATCCCGGGTGGTCAAAGTTAACCCAGAGGGCCCCGCTACGGCGTGCCTCATAATCATATCGTGGTTTTGGCATGTAAAACCGCAGCACTCAATTCAATTCAGTTCTATACCACTGCTACATATGTACTGGTTAACGGCGTATGTCCTCTACGGAATTACGCAATGAGGCAACAAACGCTACCTAAACAACCTCCTTTCATCAAATATGTGTCATCAAGCGCGTAATTCCTTTAATGAAGCGAATAGACTGCAAGAAGCGTGGATGCTATTCGCCTATATTGACCGTCACCGCCAGCGGTTTCTGCACAATATTTTACTTCCGCGTGGTCTTAGCGCAGGGTTATTTCGCCAGTCAAACTACTACTCGACCACGACTCATAGGCGACGGACACGACACCCTGCCTCCAAAATGAGTTCTGTCAAGACTCATGGTTTATCCAAGATCCACGGGGCAGACTTTATCACAGCAGGTCTCGAGAAAGCACGCCGCCTGATGGGCGCTTCCAATCAGGCTGCCCGCAAACACGGTTCAAGCGTTTTCACTTGGTTGCTCATTTGGTCGACGTGTCCGTTGATCGAAACTTGAGAAAATCCCCACGCTCTGTCGACTTCGCTTTTTTATGACCTTTTAATATTTGGAGAAATGGCGGAGAGTCTCTCAAGGAAAGAGTGTGATTTGTCGGGTTTATTATTCGTTTTTTCCTTTGTTGTTTCTTTTTTTTTTACTTTTTGCTTTAGTGAGAGCTTTCCTCAGAATGTACGTGTTGACAGGCGTGCCAAGTGCGGGAAATTGCTTTGAAAGCCTCCGTACACAAAAGGTCAGCCCTGCGCTTTGGGACATAGCTTAGACGGAAACCCCTCGCAGTGGCTCAGTGACGATGACGTTTCGCTTCCGGGCACCAAGTACTGCGTTCAATACCCGGCCACGGCCCTCGCATGGGAGCGAAGTGAGGTGCCATGTTTTTATATAGTATTTGCTATGTTATTTGTTTGTTTATAGACCATGATAAATGAAGTAAACCATTGCGCTAAATTAGAGAGGTAGAATAAGAGGAAGTTGCAATTTCTTTCCGCGAATGCCTTCGATTGCTCACAACAAACGTAATAGCTCCTTTATCAGTGTGCTTTCAGAACGTTCAGACGATTGAAGAAGTTCGAAAAGAGAGCTAATTCCGGCTGCTTTATTTGTATACATTCCGATACAACATGAAATATGTTACAGCCATCCTCAGAAGTGCTTGGACGCTCTCTATATTTTATTCAGAAGGCCAGAACTTTTACAACTGAACTTCCTCTTGCATCGTTAGAGCGGTATTCACCTTTTAGCTTTTTTCAATACTTACATTTTTCTTAGCTTTGGAAGAGATACTGAGAAAAACGACTGAACAAAACCGAGTGAATTGAACAAGACTCAAAAAATTAAACAACGATTTATGTCTAGGCCAAGAGAGAGAGAGAGAGAGATGCAAATCAGAGAAAGGCAGGGAGGTTAACCAAAGTTAACGCTTCCGGTTTGGTTAAGTGGATGTAAAGACGAAAGAAGAGCGGGGACAAAAAGAAAGGTGTGAAAGAAAAGGGGGCGGGATGGGATTATTATAGTCTTTCTAATTGGCCACTGCCACGTAAAAAAGGTCAACAAAGCCTTGACCGACCTTCAGTGCGACGACAGTTAATGTCGGCGTTCCAAGACTGTCGGTTCTGAAAGTGCCTGCCGTCAAGGCGTGCCAACACGGCCGCTAGTGACAGCAGGTGCGCGCTGTATCGAAGACAGCAGCAAAGTACATGTTCCATGGTCTCCTCACCGCCGCAGTGACTGCAAGCCGCGCTCTCGTCCATCTTGTGATCTTGTGAAAGCGACACCAAGCCACAGTCGGCAAAGTAGTGCTGTCTCGAGTCGAGAGAGTCCAGATGAAGGTCGAAGTCGAAGGGACGGGTCCAATGGGTGTAGACGTGTGTGCTTCAAGCTTGGTGAGTTCCATAAGGATCTTATGGTTTCATTTGCAAGCACACGAATTTTCATTGCTGCCTGTATTCTTGAGAATGGAATAGAGTCTTGCAAGCCCTCTTCATGTGCAGATCGTGCACATGAGGAGGGCTGCATCGGCATGTTCATTGCCCGTTATGCCACAGTGGCTTCGAATCTAGGCCGAGACGAGCACGGTACCAAAGGGTATGATGTGGTTTAGATCAATCCGTGGTTCTCTGTGTCGTCAAATATGTCATTGTTGGGGCGCTTTTCTTTTCTTTATTTTTTCCACCTTGAGATTGCGGCTACAGCCTGAAATTGAACCGTCGACCTTTAACTGAGCAGAAACGTGACAACCACTCGCATATTAAGTGAATGCGTTGCAAATTAAGGCGTCAAGCAGCTAACTCCGGATCTACACCAGCCACAACACTGCGCAGATAGCTTCAGCAAGTCCTTGTGCTGCAGTACAGGAAAAAATTGTGTATTCGTGTGGACAGAAGTGGACCGGGGTCAAAGGACCAGGATGTGCCTTTCTGCATCGTCAGGTGGCTTCAGGGAATGAAGGGATCATAAGTGTAGAGGGGGGGGGGGTGAGCGTTGCAGGGCGATGGTGAGCTAGGACGGCTGCCTAATCCTCTGCAACCTTTGTGCAAGGAGCCGTTAAGCGTTCTGCGATGCAAAATAAACCCATCGTCGATGGAGGACGTGCACCCATGCCCGAGCGTCGCGCGCCACTCAAACAATTATGCAAACGACGCGCCATTGCCCTGAGAAGCACTCATCCAGCAAAGAGCACAGCTGTGTTTTGTGAAGCCGTCGACCCGGACAGAGCCTGAAAACGCGTAGCGTAACAGAGGCTCGCCTTCGATATGGCTTTCTTTGCCTGCGGCTTAGAACGAGCGTTCCGGTAGCCGCTCCCCGACGTTCAAGAACATAGGTTGCGGTAAGAGTACGTAGGTGCTCACATGACCGAGAAGCCCGTGGCACGGCCTCTCCAATTTGGCTCACTCTGCACGTGGTCGGGATGAACAGCATTTTCTTCTCACGGTGTCACGTCTTTCCCGCAACCTTAAGCATGCTGTTTCTCGAGAGATGTTAAAAAAATCGCTGAAATACGTTATTAGGATAGAGTGTCCCCCTTACTTCACCGGCAAACTTCGAACTTTCATATTAAAAGGTCTGATCAGCCCTTGAGTCAAAGAGCGAAGCTCCAGAGCATGTTCAAGTGTACATTAACCCCCGTATTTTACGTCGGAATATCGGATGTCCTTTTTGATGGCTTTAATGATGTGGAAGTTGTTACTCATGTACCATTAGACGTAGGGAGAAATGGACATGTAGTACTCAGCACTCGTATAACGAAAGGGAGCACTTAGTTTAAAGATCAATTGTCTAGAATTATTTTGCCGTTTGTTTCTGTAGCACTGCTAGGTCACAGTATTTCCGTTGCTTAGAATATAAATTAGTATTTTGAAGTTTGAAGTATTGGCAGTTAAAAAAGAAAAAAAAAGAACTGGGCCACTCGTCCGCAATTGAAAGACGATTGTTCAAACATAAACACCAAGTAAAGTGTGCTTAGGGTACGGTGCCCGCTTTCAACCTGAAACAATAAGCTACGGCACTATATTACGTAATGTTTCATTCCCTACCTACATTTTTTTAACGACCTTGTTGTCTTTCTTTTGTCGCGTTTGGTAATAACCTTGTCTTATTTTTTGTATATCGCAATGGCGACACACTTCGGTGACCTATATTTTCAGGTTTGCATCACTTAATAAACAACAGCGATCTCAATAAACGCCAGATAAGGTAACTACACGAGACGTTTATTTGAGGGATCGCCAGCCGTTTGTGCACAGGCGCGAGTAAGAGCGGATGCGAGAGAGAAATTCTGGGGGATTTTGTTCCTTGAATATCTGACTCTGCCTAGGCACTACAGAGGAGGTTTCTTAGCGCGTGTTGTGTTTGTCCTCTAGACATGCCGGCATGGCTAAGTGGGGTCGAGTTTACGTTCCGACGCTGGCTGCCCGGGCAGTGAGGCAGTGGGCACAGACGCGCCATTTGGTGATCGCTGTGTGTGAAGGTACGTCAGACAGACTTTCTCGCGCCTGCGGTGCTGGTGCTGAGTCAGTCATGCCGGACTAAACTTTTCTTGCCTTTGAAGGGGCTGTACCTTCAAAAGAACATGACTGATTTTTCCAGGTGAACAGTAGGGTGAAATAAATTTTGAGTGAAATACACGCACAGCGTCTTGGCAACCGCGGTTTAATGCCACTGCCTGATGTCACGCCGTGAGGATTATTGGATTTGCGTCTCGCCCACGTTAGGTTAGCTTAGGATTACGTTACCTTAGGTAAGATTAGGTTAGCGTAAAAGGCGTTAGGGTGGCACGGCGTATTCTCACAGCGGTTACACCATGAGGATTATTGTCTTTTCGTCTCGGCCACGTTTTCTTAGGTTAGCGTTAGGTTAACGTTAGGCTAGGTTAGCATAAGAGGCCTTAGGGTAGCGCGACGTATTTTCATAGTGGTTGCAAATGCGTCGAGCGTGACCGACGGCGTTTTCAGCCACTTGCGTTCAAACGTGGTTGCTAAGGCGCTCTAACTTCTAGATTTTCAATATATGCGGCCCGGCCTGTGCTACAGTCTCTACGGCTCGCACGGAAACATCTGTGCTGTTATTTCCAAGGTACATCGCCGTAAGGCGCGACAAAGCTATTGTCCGGCTCGACTGGCTGAGCACGAGCTTCGCAAATGGAAGACAGTCCGCCCGACACAGCAGTCACTAAATGGGGCGCCAGTGCCCGCTGCTTCACCTATTTGACCGCGCGGGCAGCCAGCGTCCGAGCGTAAACAAACTCGACCCCACTCCGCAATGCCCGCGCGCCTAGAGCTAAAGGCATATAACGCGCGCTAACAAACCTCCTCCGCAGTGCCTTGACAGAGTCGTATACTCAAGCAGCAAAAGCCCCTAGATCTTCTCTCTCGCACCTACTCTTACTCGCACCTGCGCACAGACGGCTGGCGATCCCTCAAATGAACGTCTCACGTTAACTACCATATTACCAGCGCCACTTAGAAGAAAGATCCCGTACTTTGACGTTCAACGTACCAACAGTCTTGTGCCGTTCACAGCAGTCTTCGGCATACGTAAGCCTCGAAAAAGTTGGGTTGAACCGAAAAGCTGGGTTCAGCCTCTAACTGGCTAGTGCATGGAGAAATTTCACTTTCAATGTTCCTCAATCAATTCTTTGCGGCGTGCCTCTCCACAAAGTGGTGGGCAAACATGGTAGCACAGTGACCCGCTTTGCCTCCAGTTCTCAACGTTTCGCCGATCGAGGAAACGGCAGTTGCGCATCGAAATGCCATCGCACATCGGAATGCGGCCGCTACGCACAGAAATAGAATCAGGAGCTTCGTGGCCGGTAACAGAACGCTTCTTACACTGAGCCACAGATGGGTGCAGAAAAAAAGGAAGATAGGCGCAGCAGGGTATTTGGAAATGTCACGAGATTAAATCAATTGCGTTGAAGGGCATCTCAACGAAAATAATAATAATGTATCGTATAATGCTATAATATAATATTCGTGCCGGTTGACTAATCCATAGCCTAATGTATTTAGCATGCCTAATTCTACGCAAAAGGTATTCAGCGTCTGAATAGAAGGTTCTATAATATAATCCTTCTGAATGCAAAAAGGCCTCGGTGTTTCGAAAAATTAAAGCCTTCGCTACAGACGTAGAAAAAACTTGTAAAACCAAAAATGAGTAAAGCGTGGATAATAATACCTCTCAATAATCTCCTGTGCACCATCTCACTCCAAACATTTAGAAATGATTTCGAAAGCAGAATGGAACTGAGCTGCTTTAGAAACAGGATAATGCTCTCTGTAGTGCGCTGAGCAATGAAACCTGATAATAGTTCTGTGTGCCTAATTAATGAAAGCATGGCGTCCATGGTTGTCCACAAAGCTGTGCTTATGACTTTGAAACGTCGGAGAGACGCGACTGACACAGCCGGAGAGTTATTATAAGCACATGCCTTACCACGAACAAAAGCGATCGACTTACTCGCGCTCACAAGTGATAGTAATAATGCACTGAACAGGGACGGAAGACGCAAACACACGATAGGAAACTTCACTCTCTCATCGTGCAGTTCCACAAGCCATATTAGTTTAAGCCACTCTCATTTGAGTCCACCTAAATATGCACGCTACTTCGAGAGCACCATTGGGGAGTAATTCACGCACGTCACTTTCCCGCTACAGCCATACTGACTCGTCCTTCGAGGGCGAATATGCGTATAGGTGTCGCAAGGCCTCGTAAATTGTGTGCTTGTGCAACTGCACCAAACTATGCAGCGTGCTTGTGTAGGTATGCCGAATAAACGAGAACGGGCTTCATTTTCCTCTCTCTTTTCGGTAGCGCTGGAAGCAAGTTCTGCAAGTCGGGTTCACGTTTCCTAACCTCCATCGTTGAGCAACCCGCGCCATCTCGCAGAAGTGCCTCTGGGTACACGAGTGGCTGATTGACCACTGGCCACGGCGGTCAGTGCTGTACTGTGCTGTCGACGAGGCAAACGTTTTCTGTGCGAACAGACATATGCAGGGTGTTCCAGCTAACTTTAGCCAGAGTTTAAAAAATATGCGAATGCCACGTAGCTAGACAGAAACAAGGCAATGTTGTTTGCCGTCGCTTGAAGATGTTATTACTTTTTTCATTCCGTCTTTAATCGCATAATCAAGGAATAACAAACAAATAATCGTTAGTCCAAACTAATTAATCAACTTTTCAAATATTGTAATTCGATGAAAGGTGTCAATGAGAAAACTGCAGAGAGACATGAAAAACTCCCGATACAGCTTTCTGCAGCTCAACACATACTTTATAAAAGTTTTTCCGAGCGCAAATGCACGCAAAACTGCCGCGCTAATGGCAGCTCGAGGCACTTTGCGTCTATTCGCGGGTTTCGTTCATGCTCGGAAAGACACTTCTATGTAGCACGTATTGAGCAATAGAAAGCTGTATTGAGAATTTTTCATGTTGCTGTACAATTTTCTCATTGACACTTTTCCTCCAAATATAATATTTCAGAAGTTGAGTAAGTAATTGGGATTAAATATCTAAATAGGTGAAATGAAAAAACAAATTGTCTTGGTATATCCAAGGGACAGCAAACAACATTACCTTGGTTCTGTCCGGCTACGTGGCATTCGCATATCTTTAAACTATGGCTAAAATTAGCTGGGACACCCTGTATACCACCATGTAGGTAGTTAAGGGAAATTTTCTTTTATCTGCTTATTCCTGACTGCTGTTTAACTATTGTCGTTTGGGCACTTCTCGGACACCTTAGTTTGAACGCCGGCCACACTTTGCGTAGATATGTCTTTGAGGCGCTCTAAGCCAAGACGGAGGGCGACAATTTTTACTGTAAACCTTTAGTGGCAACGTGAAGTAGAGAAACAGGGTTATCTGGAGAAATTTATGTGGTGGATGTGTGTAGTTAGGTTGACGAGTGTAATTTGGTTGTGTCTTTTCAGGTGTGTATTGCGCGAAATGCTGCGCGGTTCCAACACATCTCTGATGAAAACGAGTAACGGCGCCGGACAACGTGACGTGACTGAGACCGACGAAGTGCTGTCAAGTCCCGTTGTACAGCGTTCTTACTCGTGTTCTTCAGACATGTACGATGTAGCCCAAGTTAGCACGTCATTGGAGTTTAGCTCACTGTAGAAATCCGATATTGGGTGGTGCAATTGTGGTGTCACTTGTAATAAATTATGAGCCGCTGCCAAATTATGAAGCCTGAGACAGGCTGTACTGATTGAATGTCCAGGAATACGATGTCTACTCTTCTTTCCCGCCAGCATGCGAGCAAGATTTGTCATTGTCGTAGGCTGAAATAGAGGGATGCTTCTTAGTTACTACGATAAAAAGACCCTGCTACTCTCAAGTTCAGATTCGCAGCACGCAGTGGAGAGGCTACACATCGTGTCGACACTCGCTCGTAGTGACCTTACAAACAGGAATATCATTACCTGCCGCACACAGTGAATTCATGGGATATTACCTTCATTAGAAAAGGAGCACGAGGTAAGAGTAGTAGACCAGGCGCACGTCAGCTTGCTGCCCTAACGCGAGGCAGGTGGTAAAAAAAAGTTTTTTTTTTTAGAGGACACATCATAAAGCAACACGCGTAAAAACCTAGGCTGTGCTAGTGCGGGACAATGCTTGTGCCTTACCGACTTCACTTAAATGCGACGTCGACCCTTGCACTCCTTATTTTTTTCTTTTACTTTTTGTCATGTAGAAAGGGAGGGAGAAAGCTTGTCGTTAAGAAGGAGAGAGAGGTCCACCTGAGTTGCATTTATCGAGCTGCTTATTTGGCCCAGCCAGGCGAGAAGACTGAAAGATAGAAAAGCGGGTTACAGTGAGAACAGAGAGAAGAGACGAACAGCACGACGGGAAGTACTACTAAAAAATCTACAGCTCGAATCCTGGCTATCTAAAAGTGCGAGCAACGCTTCTATGGCAAATACTCACAAAGTGGCACCAAAGAGACGAAAATAACGTGCTTTCGCATGAATTGGTTCCCGAAAAAAGCAACAGGAGCAGCGAAACTTTGTTGATCGTGCTCCTTGTGAGGGAAAAGGCATAGTATATGGTCCATATATAGTTCCAGGCACATCGACTAAGCTGTCAGTCTGAAAACTCGGTGTATCGCATAAAGTCAACACAATGACATCTAAACGTCACTCCCAACATGAGCCTGCGCAGAAGACGGACGCTGCCAGTCTGTCAAACATGGCAAATATTCGAGCAGAAGATACGTTATGTAGTTGGAACAAATGTTCAGCGAAATGTTGGCATGAATTCAAATTCCCGTGGATGGGATTGAAGAAAGAGAGCAGCCACTTAGCCCAGAAAATAAACCTTGGTGCATGGCAAGCCATGCATAAACCATGCATGGCTTGGTTCAGATATTGAAATTTCGTTCTTGTTTTCGTTAAATAAGGCAAACATTAAATATATAAACCCTGCTCTGAAACCTCTGCTTTGTATTTTTCGTAGCATTTATTCCTATGATATCCATATAAATAAAACATGCGTAGTCCATCCTCAGCTTAGCGGACCACTTGTTTCTGTGGTTTGTAAGCAGAAAAACTGACACCAATATGTTTCATTTTGAATGTTATCGAATTATCTTCTATTTCCTATAGCGTAGTTACACCAAAAGCTTTCTCATAAAGCTGTCAAGAAAAGCACACAAGCACTTATCACGATTGAGGGAAATAGTGCTTATGTCGCTTTCTCAGGATTTGAACGCGGTGAGCTTGAAACACGGCAGTTTTGAGGAACTTCCCCAGCATCTAGTGCAATGCAGCTAGTGCAACTAGTGCAGCACCATCTGAAACACTGCGCGTAACAAGAGGAATCTCTATGCCTACACAATTTATCTGGTTTCTTTCTTCATTTGCTTATAATATGTGGCGATGAACCTAATAATAACAGCGATAATTCATCATTGTGTAGAAAATTGAAGAACGCGTCACTGACGCGTACTCGTAGTACATGACAGCTGGAGGCGATATAAAGAATGAAAATGAAAGAAAAATGCAGCTAAATCGAGTAAACGTGTTAGCACTTCTCTGCCCGCCTTTGGTGTTACCATGACAGAAGGTGGACAAGCCTCGGCAATAAGCGCCTTTTCTCAAATGTCGCGGCAATCGGGTCATTAAAGCAGGAGCAGCGAGCCTGGACGCAGCCACTGATGTATGGCGTTTTGAAGAAGACCAGCGCTTCACTCACTCACTCACTCACTCACTCACTCACTCACTCACTCACTCACTCACTCACTCACTCACTCACTCACTCACTCACTCACTCACTCACTCACTCACTCACTCACTCACTCACTCACTCACTCACTCACTCACTCACTCACTCACTCACTCACTCACTCACTCACTCAAACAGTAAGTGGATCAGTCAGTCAGTCAAATAATCAATCAATCTAACAATGTTAATTTGTGTACTGTAATGCATAAATAATCGTTTTCTTGAAAAAAAGTAAGTGGAACAAAGGAAGTTTGACGGCGCATATCTCGAAATCAGTGCCATTCTCAAAATTATTTCTGAGTCCGTAAACCTTATATACACGCTAGCTACAATTCGTCGACGGAAAGATGTGCCGCAAGGTAAATATTAGAAAGTTAATTAGAATTATCATGTTAATTATTCAATTAAGCTTTTTGATCTGTCGTAGAAGTAGAGACCACCTCATAGAGTAATTTACAGGAATGATTAAAATTGTGCTGTCTATCACACGAAATTTTCTTTTAAATTTGGTGCAGCTAAAAACACACACACACCGCATATTCATTGCATTCAGGATATTTAGATGGCATCTGTTGTTTTGTTGCGTAATTCTGTAAAAAAAAAAAAAAACGCTGGTGAGCGTCACCTCTGTAGAGGTAGTACCGATATAGGCATAGTCCGAACTCGCTATATCTGTGATATTCTGTGTAAAACGATCACGTATTTTCCGTGAAATGCATGTCTCCGCGAGACCTATAGAAACGCACTAATGCTGTAAGAAAAGGCGATCGTGCGGTAACTGGGCATTGACATGCAAAGAATGAAAAATAGGTATAATAAAATAAGAATAAAAATAATTAAAATAACAAAAAGTAACAAAATAATAAGTATAATAAAGAAAAGGTAAGCAAAGGTAAGATGGGCCCAACGCCTGCCTACTCTTTCGGGAGGACGGCATGAAAAGAGGCGAAGAAGAAAAGAAACAAAGAAATATAAAAAAAACAGGAAATAAACAAGTGACAGAGACACAGACAAAAAAAGTATCAACACAGAAAAAAAGTCTATAAGTGGGAGGCCAAATTAATTTTCTGCATGAAAGTTAGGAAGACTCTATGGGCCTGGTCGCGTTGAGCAGCACTCCCTCTCGGAAAGAGGCAATCTTCAAGGGTCGTACGCTTGAGCCCAGTCAGTCCATATTCCTCAGTTAGCAGTGCACGTTACGTGACGAATGCGGGACACCCCAACATAAGGTGCTCAAGTGTCTCACAGGAGCCACAGGACGTGCACGACGGACTGCCCACACGTCCTTGTCGATACAAGCGTTCGCGCACCAACACAGAGCCAACTCTCAATTTCACTAACAGTGCTCTACGCTGTGCCTATGCCATGGACTTACTAACACTAGGCCACTTGTTCACAAGAGGAACAGCAGACAGCTGCAGCTTACTGCAGCTTTCTCATCCGTAAAGCTTTTTGCAGGCACTGAAAGCTGTATGAGCCACGCAACGGCTTTTACTTGAGGCATGTGTGACCGAAGTATCATGCCGCGCTGAAGAGGAAAGTTGGGCTACCTATATAGTGTTCTTGCTATCCATGAGATATCTGGTATAGCAATAAAAAAATCAAAGGTCCATAAAGAAAATAAAGAACCATGCTCAGATGCACTTGAGGAATCCTTGAATGTACCTCGATGCGCTTATGAAAAATAATAGAGAAAACTCTTGCGTTTTACGTGTCAAAACTACGATCTGATTTTAATGCACGCTTTATTTTGGGGGAGGCTCCCGGATAATTTTGACAATCTGGAGTTCTTCATCGTGCACCCAATGCACGGTACACGAGCATTTTCGTATGCCGCTCCCATTGGAATGCGGCCGCCGTGGCCGGGATCGAACTAAGCTATCTCGAGCTCAGCAGCGAAGCACCTTAGCCACTAAGCTACAGTGGTGGGTAATGCGTTACATGGCTCAACAGTTACTTTATAGATTTCTCTTTCTAAGCGTGATATTTTTTTCATGTTGCGTATCTACTTTACTTTATGATGAATACGAGTACACAATTTTTCTCTCTAGTTTATTTTTTTTTTTCGTTGTTGGAACTTCATATGAATGGGCACAACGATAACAGGAAGAAATCATAACTGGTACATTCATGAAAAGAGCACGTAGCAAAAAGGGTTGGGCTTCTTGATGGGAAGACGACACGCTGGTATAGTCCAACTATAGGAAAAGTAATGTTACAGCGCGACAGAGTCATTTGCACCGTAATATATATGTTTCCTGATGTCAGCGACAGCAAACCCAGGGGCCAGTGCGTACACCGCGCAAAAGATCAGCGAATTGCCACGCTCCCTGACCGACTGATTGACTCGAGGCACATTAGCCTTTGCCATAACACTGCACGGAATTACTGGGACGTAGTACAGGATAACACAAGTCCGCGAAGGCGCGCCGCAATGCGCCGTCAGAAACGCTCCCGAAACAATACCGGCGTCCAACGCGAATCGTGTCTATACCGTGAAATACACGGCGGGCCGAAATTGCACGCCCGCCCATTCATACGCGAAAGGGTAGACAGAGCGAATGCTCTGTCGACCTTATGTCTCTGTCTTATAGAATAAATAAATAAATAAATAAATAAAATAGACACCGTAGAACACAGTGTCGAACGTATTCTTTTTTTTTTACTATAGTGCTGAAGCAGCCCCAACAGCCACGCGGTTGATTCATATATATTGCCATTTCTTTTGCCCCCACTTATGTGTAGATTGCCTGCGTTCCCTATGATGGCAGTATACAATATAGATAACGGTGATTGCATGTTTGTGCAAGATGCGTTTCTCTGACGAAAACGGGGATTATATTTCGTCGCTCCATTTGTCGGACAAAAGCGAGCTTGAAAAAGAATCGAAACGTTCTATTTTCGTGAAGGTCGAAGACTGCTCGAGACGAATTCAGAAGTCGGTGCAACC
This sequence comes from Dermacentor variabilis, assembly GCF_050947875.1. NCBI lineage: Eukaryota > Metazoa > Arthropoda > Arachnida > Ixodida > Ixodidae > Dermacentor > Dermacentor variabilis. Next base: position 174,443,001 of record NC_134573.1, read on the forward strand.
ATTGTTCGCGATTGTTTTTTTTTCCTAAACCATTATTTGCTTATACTTCACTTTGAACCCGAAAACATTCTTGGCGCTCATTCTCGAGAGTTAGAGTTAAGTCTCTACAAAGACTTCGACCACAGTGGAAAGCACTTTAAACACAGTACCTAAACCGGTCTCAGCCAACGACGATGTGCAACTTGTCAATCTTCTGAATGTGCTTGTCAACGTCACCAGATCTCTAATCGCCGGTCGCCCGACACCAGCAGCGTCACCAGCAGAGCAACTTTTGGAGGCCCTCGTTCCAGTCCTCAACGGCCTTCCCTAGTCGTTTTACCAGAAACAATTTTAACAGTTATCAGCAGCCTCGCCCCTTTGTGCTTCAGTGGAATGTCATGTCGATGCGACTGCGGCACGCTGATATAGTTCTTCGACTCATCGCTATGGAGACTCCGCCAGACGTTATAGCGCTTCGGGAAACTAACGTAAGGAAAAATTAATATCGATTGCCAGGCTTCGTGGGGGTCCACAGTAACACCTTATGCGCTGAAGCAGCTTGTGGTTCTTTCCAGTGTGTGGACGCTGCGCATGCACGCAATGCCTCGAAAGCATCAGTGTACGCACGTGGTGACTTAGATTTAGCAGTTCATGACACAGACGGCATCTGTGATGATGAGTTTGAGTGTGCAGCTGTTACTGTGAGCCTCAGGTGTGATCCTCTACGACGGTGGCAAGCATATACAACAGGCCCACACGTTCTTCAGATACCTCACTACTTGAGTGCTTAGTGTCTCGGTGTGGTGCATCGTTTGTGTTATGCGGAGACGGTAATGCCCACCATCCGGAGTGGGGTTGGCGTCCACAAGACAATTCTGGAGCAGAGATGAATGAGATCATTATCAAAACGAGCTCCAAATACTGAATGACGGTTCACCTACATTTATGGGTAGAGGAAAGGAGCATTCCACTATAGACCTAGCGATATCAACGAGAGATGTGTGCTTAGTCTGGTCATGTGAACCTGACCCGTGGGGCTCAGATCACCTACCCTTTAGGTTAACACCAACACATACTGCGGGGCGCCAGACTGTCGTGTATACAGTGACAAACTGGGACAAGTTCCGTCAGCTAATCTCAGAGGCACCATTTCAAGACAGCCTGTTCAAACTGATGAGCGAGTGTTTACGAGAAGCTACAGTGCAACGACGACGTAGTATCGGCAACCCAAACACCGATCTAAAGCTCTAGCGGCTCCACGCATGTCGACGGCGCGCTTATAGGCGGGCAAAGCGTTCTAAGCGAGGCACCGAAAGGACAATATATAATCGCATTGACGCAGCCATACGGCGGCATATAAAACAGCTTCGTCGCAAGAGCTGGGAAGTCTTATGTAGTTCGCTGCATACTGGAAGTGGTTTACTTCCAGTATGCAGACGAAGTGATTTACTTACTCCCGAAGGCTCTCCCGAAATCTGCAAGAATCCTACGGCTGAATTGTGCATAGCGACTGGCCAGTCACCAAAAGTTCTAGCGGCGGCGCTTGCGCACCTTTTCGTCTCTCCTGCATCCAGTGACACCACAAATGGTGACCTTCCTTCTTCGACACATAACCGCTTTTTACCGTCCAGCCTGCAAGATGGAAGAGGTATATTTCACTCTTGAGGAGCTGCGACAGGCGCTGAGCCTCTTCAAACGCCGCACTGCTTCAGGTGAAAATGGTGTGACATATCAAGCATTGCAGAACGCTAAAAAAATTTAATTATGAGTTTTTGCGTGCCAAAACCACTTTCTGATTATGAGGCACGCCCTTAGTGGTGGACACCGGAAATTTCGACCGCCTGGGGATCTTTAACGTGCCCCCAAATCTAAGTACACGAGTGTTTTCGCATTTCGCCTCCATCGAAATGCGGCCGCCGTGGCCGGGATTCGATTCCGCGACCACGTGCTCAGCAGCCCAACACCATAGCCACTGAGCAACCACGGCGGGTGCAGAACGTTGATAAGAGTTTTTATGACCGTATATTGGACGAGTATAATTAAGTATGGAGAGCTGGTTTAATCCCTGCTGAATGGAAATCGTCCATGGTGATACCACTTTTAAAGCCCGGGCGCCCTGCAAGACACCTCGTGTCCTACCGGCCAATATCCCGAACTTCGAACGTCATCAAGTTAATGGAGCGTATGGTCTTGTTTCGCCTAGGTGTCATGCTAGAGAAGCTGAATTTTTCCCTGATGTCATGATTGGTTTTCGTCGCCATCGTTCAGCTCTGGACAGCATATCAGACCCCGAATTTGCTAGACGAAACAAGCATTCCACCTACATGCTCTTCCTAGACATACAGCAAGCTTCCGACTCAGTTCCACACAAGACGATTATTTTCGCTCTCGCAACCGCGGGAATTTTGGGTCGTCTGCTCCGCTTTGTGCATAATTTTCTATCGCAGCGCCAGATGAAAGTGCGTGTCGGAGGAATAACTAGTGAATCCCGAAATGTGAAGTGCGGTGTTCCACAAGGCAGCCTTTTATCGCCGCTTTTGTTTAACATCGTACTCGCCGCGTTTCCAAGTGGTTTGCCTCGGGACAGTGACTTCCTTCTGAGCATAGCTGTCTACGCAGATGACATTGCTCTGTGCATAAGCGGCCCTTCGCACCTTGGTCCGCGGCTTCGTGCAAGCTTGCAAAGAGCTCTTTACTTAACTTCGGACCACTTGGGTGAAGTTGGTGTCCACATATTATGTGCTAAGTCAGCTGCAACAGCATATCACTGTAAACAACGCGCTCGTCGAACAATGAGCCGACTGTACCTTGATGAAATACCTATAAACTGGGTGCCACAACACCTTTATTCGGTGTTAATTGTGGATGATCGCAACTCTTGGCGCCCTGCCATTAAATTTGTACGACGCAAATCGCGCTCCCTCCTGAAGTATGTGGCCGCCTTGACTGCTGGAAGTGCTGGCTGCGACCAAACAACGGCTGTCCATGCGTACCAGTCATCTCTACACCCAGGCATTGTGTGTGCGCTACCAGTGCTGAGCTTACCCACCTAGTTTGATGGCCCAACTGGGACGAGATCACCACGTTGCCCATCGACTAATGCTTGGATTAGCTCGTGAGGCGTAATCTGTTGCATTACTCACTGCCCTGAGGCTGAAGCCCCTGAGGCTGCAAGCAGACCAGAGAGCTCTATATCATATTGAGTGTCTTCACCGCGCATCTAGTGGTCAATCACTCCTTGCTCGTCTCATTCAGCGCCCGCTATCTTGCAAAGGGAAAATGGCGGCATTTTTTAAAATAAATATCACTGACATTTCTGAACATGCTGCCTCAGTTACAATTCCGCTTCCGAAAGGTATCATGAGACAAGTGTTCTCCATTTACCTCACAATCCCTGGCATACACAAAAAGTCTGATATGCCTGTTTCGGCAATATTCCAATTGGCTCAGTCTCACATATTCGAAAGATTTCCAGATTATCTTGATTTCTAGATTGCATGATTGCGTAATTTACCGTAACATTACGAATGACACTGACCGCCACTCCCTACAAACTGACCTCCATGCAGTAAGTACATGGCGCTCATCCTGGTTATTGTCCCTTAACGTTTCTAAAGCTAAACTCGCGTTTCACTCGTACATCTCGTATTCCAACCACTTACATGCTTAATAGCAGTACTGTAGAACTAACAACTTATAAGTACCTTGGGGTGCACCGTCAGGGTGACTTAATATGGCATCACCATATCGACCTCACCTTTGCGCCTGCTAACCGCTCAGTTGGTGTTCTTAAACGTAACCTCAAACATGCTCCTATCCACGTAAAAAAGCTTGCTTATGCTATCCTAATACGCCCTAAAATTGAATATGCTGCGTCAATTTGGAACCCCGATCAGGCCAACGCTATTTCTAACATCGAATCCTTGCAGAGCCGAGCTGTTCCTTTTATTTTTTCAGACTAATTATCCCATACAAGCGTGTCAGAACTAAAAAAGCGTGCCCATCTGGAAGACCTATCGTATCGCCATAAACTTGCTCATTTAACACTTTTCCATAAGCTTTATCACCATCCATCTCTTCAGGATGATTTCTTTCAGTCACCCCATGCCATCTTTCAACGACGTGATCATTCTTTCAGAGTTAAACGCCTAAAGCGCCATTCATTATCTCATGCCAACTCATTCATTCCTCGCACGATTATTCAGTGGAACAATTTGCCATCGCACAACGCCACAGAAACTGACACGAAAAATTCCAAGATTTATTTCGCTGTGATGGAAATGTGTAATAATATTTTGTTCATTCTTCTTTTATTCATCCTTTCCTTTCTTATTATGCTTTACGTTTTCATTGCTGTTTTTATTATTGCTCTATATATTGCTGTTGCTTTTTCTAATATCTACAGCGTTATTCATGATTGTATCGCCCCCCCCCCTACGTAATACCCTCCCCGGGGGGGGCCCTTAGGGGTAACATGAATCAATAATAATAATAATAATAATAATAATAATAATAATAATAATAATAATAATAATAATAATAATAATAATAATAATAATAATAATAATAATAATAATAATAATAATTTAAGGGCATATATTTACTGCGCTCTATTGGTAAGATTGGTCAGCCAAATGAATTACGAGGATACCTGCAAGGTTCAAGTAGATTCGAAACACAGAATCATTGGACTTCTACATAAATTCAGGTCGGAGCTTGAAAGTGAAGCCTATGGGCTCCATTAGAAAATAAAAAAAAGAAGAATAGACGTTCGCAGCTGAAGAAACATTGCATTTTTCTTCTGAACCTGATGCTACAGTCGGCTGAACAGGACCCTTCTTTCTCTAGACAGAGGAATCAGACGGAGCACTCAGACAGCCGCCTGTATGTCCCTAATGGGTCGTCGTTTTTGTTTCTCCACGCTACACCATCCGTACTGTTTCCAAGAAAGAGCATTCTCACTCGGCCTCTGCCCTCGTATTGATGGGAAGTACAGTGCAGTCGGGATCTTCCTCCGAGCTCAGAAGGAAGATCCAGGCAGCACTGTGAGCGCGTGCTGGGGCAATGGCGGCGAAGCCCCTGTCTGCATCGCGATACAGATTTCGAGAATCCGCCTCTCGGTCTACAATTTAGAACGTTTCGATGAGTACGCTCGGTCAATACGTACATTGTCTCTCTTTAAATCCGCGCATCCTTGTAAAAGTTGGAGCCAGGGACAACTCATTGAGGTTCTGGTCACAAAAGGAACTGAATATGTCTATATGCGCACGCGTCCTTGTGCATTTTGTATGATGAAGCTCAATTGCGTCTCTTCTGCCTGTGTATTATGTAATATACTTATTTTTCTCATTCGTGCGCCTGTTTATGTAGGACGTCATCGCAGTTTAAATGTATATATCTTGGGAACTGACTATGCGCGTATGTCTTGGGACTCAGTAGCTTGTATCGTGCGACTTGTACTACCCCTTTGTCTCTGAAATTCTAGTGTGTCGATGACTGTATGCAGTTGTCATTTGCTCTTTTTAGCTGACGCCGCTGTACATTTTCTGAGCCTGTGATGTTTCTTCCTAAAGTACGTTATTATTATTATTATTGTTATTATTATTATTATTATTATTATTATTATTATTATTATTATTATTATTAGTAGTAGTAGTAGTAGTAGTAGTAGTAGTAGTAGTAGTAGTAGTAGTAGTAGTAGTAGTAGTATCCGCCACTATTATAGGGTGGCTCAATCTAGTTCCTTTAATTTTATTTCAATAAAAAGTAATTAGACAGTCTAATAGAAGTTGATATACGTTCAACGATGAGGTGTGAAAAAGACAAAAAGAAAGCCGGAAGACTTGAGGCGTCAAACTTCAAGTGTTATCTTTTGGCTTTCGACTATTGACGTGTTTGGAAGTCTATGAACTACAAGCGAGCAGAAAGAGACTTGTTAACAAGAAAGGTCTGTGTACCGTGTATGGCAATGGCGACGTGTATGCAAGAAGAAAACACAGTCTGTTTGACGTGTATACGCTTAAGACTAACTATGGTGGTGTTTGTAAGACTTTTCTAATTCAAGGTTTCACTGTCTGCTCTAGGTTCAACCACTGACGACGGTTTTAGCTACACACGTTTAGAAAAGTACACTTCGCCTTGCACGGAGCAGTAAATGCAGTATCGACAAAACCTCTGAATAAATTTGCATCCTCTTTTCTGCTGCCTTATCGCAACAAAAGGAGATCTCTTTGTTATTCAGTCATTGGACATTGTTTCTTGCTGTGGAACCGGAATAGCTCCAGTGCCATCGACTCAGAGTTTCCTTTGTATTCACGGCATGTTCCTCGGCAGAGACGAGATGAGCGTGTGTGGTGGCGTAATGGCGGTCGCTAGGCTAGCCTCTCCAGCTATCGTTAAACTTTCTCTTTGACGTTTTAATGAGGTTCATCACGAAATAAAGCCTTTATTCTGTGTCTGCGAGGTGACCATTGAGTTAAACAGCTTAATACGTAGGCTTCTTTGTGTATGCGAAGGAGGGCATGCCTCAGAATTCCCTGGGAGGGGTCCTACCGAAGATAGCTCTCACTTTTGCAAAGAAAAAGTGGGAGCTATCTCTCTTTTGACATCTGAGGCTTCACATCTCACATCTGAGCCCCACATCCCAGATCTGAGGCCCCACTTTTGTGATGTAGAAGTAGGGTTTCAGATGTGGGCCGTACAGATCTAACACTTGAATACACAGGGAACATTATGGCTCCTCGCTGTATGTATATACTGACGTATCTGTCTCGTCATAGGCGTCAGCCGCGGCTTTCGCCGTGCCTGCACATCGTGTCATTCGACGGTTTCATCGCCGTAATGGAAGTAGTGGCCATCAGAGAGACCATTCTCTATATTTTGCTACAGTCACCTTATGTACGGATAATCTTTAGTCACCCGAAATCGACTCTTCTGCTAGTTAGAGTGGTTATGAAAGAAAGCTCCTCATGAGTGTTGGCTCTTCAAACTGCCGAGCTATACACCCTAGTGAAAGAGAACTGCCAGCACATTACATTTCATTGGTTTCCCAGTCACTGTGGTGTTTTGCATGGTAACGAAATGGCCCATGTAGAAATGAAGAAGGCACTGGAAGAATCTTAACCACTGCTTGCAATTCATTATTCAAGAGCGGATGCCAAAATGCCTTCTCTCAAGTATCATGCGAAAAGCAGCAGAAAATCACTGGAACTATCCGGAAAATTGCCACAGACGACTCCAGATATTGGACCCTAACATTAAATTTAGGCTACCACCACTGTGTCAGTCTTCTGCACAGACTTAGGCTGGAGTGGCGTTTACGTGTGAGTATGTGTACCTAATACGAGTCACTGAGTCTCCAGACTGTGTTGTGCCATGTGCATGAGACTATATAGTACATGTGCTGTGACTGTCCTCGGTACGTGGAAGAGCGATAGACGTTGAGTAATGATCTCGCGCGCTTCGACAGTCCATAGTTGTCGGAGAACGTTATTTTAGTCCCTTCCAGCTCTTACCTTACTGTTTAAAAAGTACGGATCTAGAGTGTAGGCTTTGGGTAGTTCTAATTGCGCGAGACAGGAAGACAGCTGTGGTGGATTAGAGAGCAAAAGGGGATGGCCGATCTTCTAACTGACAATAAGAGGAAAAATCGGAGCTGGGCAGGCCATGTAATGCGTAGGAAAGATAACCGGTGGACTTTTAGAGTTACAGAGTGGGTGCGAAACAGAAAATATGGTAAGGGTTATGAAATTAAGAAATTTGTAGGGGCACTTTGGAATTAGCTACTGCAATACAGGGGTAACTGGAGATCTCTGGGAGAAGTCTTGGTCCGTCAGTGTACATAAAGATAAGCGGCGGTGGTGGCGGCTGCTGCTGAAAACGATAAATTGCTTGTTATACGTATTGCATCTTCGTTCTATCGTCATCGTCATCCATCATGCTTCTGTTTCTTTCCCCCAGCGAAGGAATGTTCTCAGGCTAACATCTCTGCATTTCGTATGCTTAAACTTCTCTGTCTCTCCCTCTCTCTCTGTCCATCTCCCTATCTCTGCTATGCATTATTTGCCCGGTTAGTCTGTCTGATTGCAGAAGGCCGGTGCCTGTCTAACGTTGCAATGCTCTCCGCATAGGGGGTGGTAAGAGACAACTATCTCCCATTATTAACAAAAAAGCGGATTCGAGACACCACCAATTTTCTTGCCAAAGATTCGCAGAAGAGGCGCCAGCCAAATTAGTGAAATGACCGTAAATACGCAACATGAACGATTACCTAACTTAACACTTTATGTTTCAAATTTATTTTGAGGACTTTCGCGCTCATGTCGAACTTAAGCCGATCGGTGCCCAAAGCACTAAGCTAGTGGCTTAAACTCAAAGCAGTAAGCAGGAATGCCGAGACTAGCAGCACTGAAATATCCGGCTCAAAGCATGCGGTGAAATGCGTTGGTGGTCTAGTAATTTTCCCAGCAGGTCTTCCTTCTGCACTGAGTAATGAGACGGTTGAAAAATGGCCTATCTTGTGGTAGATTTTGATAAAGATTATTGCGATCTTAGTCGAATTTGGTCTCCAATAGCTATCAAAACGTGACAGAAACAAGTTCTCTTTCCGATACATGGCTCTTGTGCAAGACAGCCCTTGTTCAACCACTCGACTGTAGGCCACTGTGGCCGCATTTCGATGGGGGCGAAATGCAAGAATGCCCATGAACCGTGCATTGTACGCACGTTAAAGAATCCTAGGTGGTCAAAACTAACCCGGTGTCCCCCAATATGGCGTGTCTCATAATAATATAGCCGTTTTGGCACGTAAAACATCATAATAAAAAAAATAAAAAAAAGCAACTGATGCTCGAGCTGTCGGAGGGCGACAGAAACCACGGCTTCAACGCCTCCGAGCTGAAAGCAATTGTTTCTAAAAAAAGAACGATTATGAAAAGTGCTGTGCGGCGTACTGATTTTAAATAAATAACCTAGAGCTATCTATGGAGGAGTTAATGACATCTTAGTTGAAATCACGAAAAGGAAAATGGCATAGGCAGTACTTGTAATGAGGAGCGAAGATAACCGATCGTCATTAAGGGTTACGGACTGGATTCCAAGGGAAGGGAAGCGTAGCAGGGGGCGGCAGAAAGTTAGGTGGGCGGATGAGATTAAGAATTTTGCAGGGACAACATTGCCGCAGTTAGTACATGACCGGGGTAGTTGGAGAAGTATGGGAGAGACCTTGGCCCTGCAGTGGGCGTAACCAGGCCGATGATGATGATGATGATGATGATGATGATGATGATGATGATGATATATGGAATAGCAGGCCTGACTCAGGAAGCAACAGAATTCTGTATTAATACCGCCAACTCGGCCTGTATTAATACAGGCCGAGTTTGCGGTCGTGTTTTGCAAGCCGTATTGGTCTGCATGAAGATGCCAGTATGAATGTGACTCGGCACAGCAGAATTCTAAGCCACGTTTGCATGAATGCGACAAGTGGCGGCATCTAATCGCTTTCGTATAGCGTCACATCGGCATGTGTGCGACGTTGATGCGCTAGAAAGGCGAATCGCAATAATGCGCGAGGTGAACGTAGATTGAGACGGGTAATTCGAATCACGTGGTGCACGTAAACGCTTGCGTAACCAATCGAGGTAGAGAGAAAAATCACCGCCGGCGAGCGCACTCCTCCACTCACCGGCAAAACACACACTCCTGAAATGTCTTCAGCCTGTTTCGGACGAAATGTGTTGCGCAACATCTAAATGCTGTCGCATAGTACTGCTGCGATGCGTCATAAAATGTGACACGCTGCTGTCGCATTCCTGTAAACGCGGATCTAGAAAGGCATAGCAAGAAGTTTCCTGTGTGCAACTCGGTATATTTCCGAAAAAAGTTGGTCATGTGCTTTGCCTGAGAATAAGACAAGTCATCTATATCTGATGTGTAAGCATCGCGTTTTCTGTTATTTCTGGCGCTGGTTTCCTAAAGGAAACCGCACCTCAACAAACAAGAATCATTTAAGTTATCTCGTGCGACTTCGTACACAACGGCTGACAGTACGTTACCATTTGATATACATAAAATGACTGGCTCAATATGCGCTCTCAGTGGAAGAGGAAAGGGATGAACCCCGGCCAGATAGATCCAGGATTAAAGAGCCACAATATTTACGAATCTCGATGATCTTGCAGTATTGCCTCTCCAACGAGCGTGCGCGACGGTATTTAAATTCGCTGAATCTGCCTTGAGTACCATGCATAGTTTTCGGGCTTCAAAGACAATTCTTTGCTATAATTTAAAACAGCACTTGTAGAAAAAAAAGGTTTCTAAAATTTCAAAAAAAAAAATACAAAGGAATGGAAGGGGAAGGTAAATAAAACTGTTTCCTCCCACACGTGTGTGTGCAGGAAAAATAAGGCAGAGCGGCGCGATTGCTGTTTTTTTGTTCGTTATTTCCTTGCGGACAAAATAAGTCTAGGGCTTTTTCTTTAGAAAAGCCATATCTAAGCTTCCGATCTACAGCAGTAACCTCAAAATCGCTAACGATATTGCGTTAATGTGATTATGAAGTGATACGAATCATGATCTAAAGGTGGTTTAAAAAGACAACTTTTGTGATGGTAACGGAATCGACCACGCATAGGTGTGGGCGCCGACTGTAATCTGTCTTGACTGCGTAGTGTTGTAACTAGCCCGTAAACGCATATTCTGTCTCACAACGTTTTAAACGGAGTTTACCACTGCAAGCTGTGAAGGAATACATTTCCCTCTTCTTACTGAACTGAGTGTAACAGGCTTTCAGCGGCTAGCTGCTGTCATCATGTCATTAAGAAGACGAACGGGCTGCGGTACAGCGCTCAACCAAGTCCCAAGTAATGAGCACACAACACACAGCGTCTCCCTTGCAGTTCCATCGCACCGCCACAGTCAATCCATTTGCGGTGCCAGCGACTTTTTCTTGCTGATGTTTTCTCCAATGTTTCGGTTGTTATTTCAGGGAATGAGAGAGAGAGAAAGTGATAAATTACAGTCTCGCTTGCGTACTGGGCACGTAGTTTATCGTTCCATTAGGACTTCTCCTCACTATAGGCTGAGCTATCTGTTTAATTTCGGTTTGGAAACTGCAGTCCGGGCTTAACGGAGTCCTTTACTTCTGTTTATAAAGAGACAAGTTAGGGCGAGGACCTAACTCGATTCAGGAGATTCCTTTTTTTTATTATTCTAGTTTTCCTGAGGTGAGCAAGATTACGCAAAGCTGCTTAACTCGGAGCACCTCTACCAGGTATAGCTTAATTCCATATCAGCGCCAAGCTATTAGAAGAAAGTCATGAAAGCGGCATACATAAACAACCTAAATGCCAAGGGCCCTTAGGATATATGCCATTATTTCCAGCCAGTCGTATCGAATCACAATAATGCATACGGCTGAATGTTCTTGCCGATTAGTAAGGACGCTAATTCAAACCAGAATGACCTATACTGCGCAAGAGACCATTCGCTAAACGGCACACGGCAACTGTTGGTCGGGAAACGTGCGCGCTATGTCGGTTTCCGCCTTTAGCAACACGATTCCGGCTTTGCAGTAAGGTTGTGTTGAACTCTGACTGTTAAACTCGACATTGTGACCTTTTCTTGTACACAATGAGCCTAGAGAAGTGGCAAATTACCATTTAGTTTTAGCGTTGCCGCTTTCTCCATCGCGAAGAAATCTTACGTGCGAAACTTTTTCTGTGTATTTGAGAAAAATGGCAATAAAATATCATGGTGAATGCAACAGCGCATCATTTCAAACTTTTCATGTCTTAAAGCTGATTTCCCGTCTTACAGCTGATTTCCAGTCTTACAAAAGTCCTCCAGAAATCTGGCTTCGTTTCTAAGATCTGGGATTAAGTTCTTTTCTATTGCGGCCCCATCACTTTTATTTCTTTTATATTAAATGCCACAAGCCAAGAGTATAATATTTCCTTCAGGAATGTTAATTGATAGATGTGAGAAGAGGTTTAATATCAGCCCCTTATGCAAAGTCACAACGAGCGGGAACGGCGAGGCATCCCGAAGCACCGTCCAAAAAGGCGCCAGCAACCAACAGCGCGAGCCGAGCCGAGCCGCGCGTTGGCGGTGCGGATGTACCGCGAGACGCGTCTTCTTCTTCACATATGAAACAAAATATTCGTTGAATATATTTAGCGCAATGCAGAGTTTACTTAAGCCAGGTTCGCCGTTTGCGCATGGCAACCCGAAGCGACGATATATTCAAGCATGTTCTACTGCTGCTTGACCAAAACATCGGAAGGCATGTTTTTTGAAAGCTTGGCACAAAGACACCCATTCTTTGCCTCTTCAGAGAACAATGTGCAATATTTTGACAATACATCTCAAATGCAATTTAAGAACTGCCGTAACTGTAATTTCAATCTCAAAGAAAATTGTATAGCACGCTGGCTTTCTTGAAAGCAAATTATTTCGTCTGTGAATAGAAACGAAAGTGATTTGAGCGAAAATAAGGAGCTGAATATGGCCATAGAATATGTAGAAAAGCGACAATGAAGACCCACACAGAAAATCCGCCAGAACCTAGCCATAGATAGTTTCGCTGTGAAAAATCAACCGAAGTTGGAATGGATCAATGGGAATATGCAGAGACCGTTCGCAATTCGCAATTCCTTAAACAGAATCAGGGACGCTTGCATACGCGCCAAATCAGACGCTACGTTGTCGGGTGTTCGCACGAGGGCATTTTGACGAAACCTTCGCTTGTGGCGAGCATCGGACGCACCCGAGTGCACTCGGCATGAACACATTTTCCTGGTGGTCTTTGTTCGATGTTGACGACCACTCGTGTAATTTGACAAATAAGGAAGAACTAGAGAGAAAGAGACCAGTAGAGATAAATCGATAATCACCGAAAAGAGTGGGAGCGTCTTAAATCTTGCAGCAAATACGTTGCCGTTGAGCATAGCTCCGTCCCTTAAGCCCTGAAGTGCACATAGAAGGATTTGTAAGAATACAAGCAGAAAACCAAAAGATTTCGGACGTCATCTAGGGACCGCATATGTTGAGACTGATCCTGAATTCCACAACTGTAACAAAAGTGGTGTATGTATGAATGTATGTATGTACGTATGTATGTATATATGTATGTATGCATGTATGTATGTATGTATGTATGTATGTATGTATGTATGTATGTATGTATGTATGTATGTATGTATGTATGTATGTATGTACGCACGCACGCACGCAAGCATGTACGTACGTACGCACGTACGCACGCACGCACGCACGTATGTATGCATGCATGCATGCATGTATGTATGTATGTATGTATGTATGTATGTATGTATGTATGTATGTATGTATGTATGTATGTATGTATGTATGTATGTATGTATGTATGTACATACGTACGTTGGGTCCGCAATCATTTGATGCACCCGCGACTTGGCCACGGAGGAAATGGGCGCCACATGCCCAAATTCAGCTTCCCTTGAGCTTTATATCTTCTATTTTTATTCTTCTTTTTCTTGGAGATCCCCGGCAATCCAGTTTCTAGCATTTCCTTACTGCAAACGAGCCGTTGCGAACGAAGCTACTCCCTTACGAGTCGAGTGCAGGCATGGTATCAGCGCACTGATGGAGTCATTACACGAAGCCATGAAGGGTCTGCGCCGTGATGCACTTGCATTTCATCGTACGAAACAGCAAAACCCATATGTGGACCCCTGTCCTCCCTGTTTTATTATTGTTTTCATTCCTTCGTCGAAACAAGAGGCACAGTTCGCCGAAGCGCACACGTGCCGAAACGCAGGCGAGGTGATGCTGGTAGTCATGCGGCAAAGGCTTGTGGACGCGTTGCGTTTCACGACGGCCGAAATGGTGGCTATAGACGTAGTTAGCAGAGAAAGCGTAAGATCGAAACTAATTCCAAGAGATTGCTGAGGGCTGGGGTAAATTCTGCGTAAACGTTATATGCAGTTTACAGTGAGCGCTATATCTGTTGTCATCACTTGAAGGTTATGCTATGGATCAAACGTTTGTTTTTTGACGTTCAATTGAAACAGTGCGTGCAAATGAAGACTGGTTAGTGCGCGCGTTATTTACGTTTAGACGCAATACCATAGCTGTCGTCACTCATTGTGTATCGGACCGAAAAGGCAGCGTTTGTGTTAGCTATGAGAATTCCTAATTAGAGAAAACAGTAAATCATAGTATTATGCACCTAAGTACACTCGAGCTTGCTTAACAGATATTATTATATGGCATATTATTATACCACTGACTGGCTTCTGTGACCTCACATAAACCGATGCAATCTGCATGAAAGCGTCGACTTAAACTGCTTCAATACGCCATTAATTTTGTGTTTTGTACGGCGTCTCGACTCGGTTTTTAAAGGGATTTCCACGGAAGACGTCACTACTGTGATAATCAAAAATTTGCCTGCTGGACTTACGTAACATAGGATATCATGTTGCAGCAAAACAAGATGCCCATCAGTGACTCCCATAAAAATTTCGTCGACACTGGGTAATCGTTTCCTTAGCGCGAACCTGCAAGCGAGTATTGCTGAAAATAAAATAAAATAATAACGTCTACCTTCATTAGTTTCCTTTGAACTTTTAAGCCGATAATGACTCAGCTTCTTTGTTGTCAGAGTAATACCTTCCTCTTTTGATAAATTTGATTTATTTTTTTAATGCATGAAAATCACCACTGCCTTTTTTTCATTGTGATACAAGACCCACGCCAAAACAACTTAACAGACGTTAGAATAACCACAATGGTTTAGTACAGCATTGCCTGTAGTAATTCAGCGTTGCTTGTTGTGATTCTCTGAGCTTTTCCAATTTGTGAGAGACCAAATAAAGAACACTGACATTCTAATCAAGAACACAGACAAAACGTTGCGGTCTGGGTTATCCACGTATTAACGATCTGCTTCAGAAAAATTCAGATTAGGAGTGCAGAGCCACGCAAGTACACAGGTCCTACATTGGAATCAGTAATTACGTTTCCAGGAAACAGACTGGTTTCATTCATTTCATTAGCAGTTTTTAAACGGAAGGCTGCGTGTTTGACTTGAAGCGAGAAACGCTTCCTTCTGAAAATAAACGACAAAGAAATAAAAAAATATAGAAAGAAGTGTGGTTTCAAAAAAACTTCCAATCTAAAAAATCTCACCGCACTAGCTGACGTCTTGCATTTATCTGGATACGCGATAGCTGAAAAAAGCTCAATAATAATTTCGCACATAGCACTGGAAAGATTTCACAAGTATTCAAATTCAAGAAGGGGGCTGACAGATGAAGTAGCGCACCGTGGTATAAAAATTACAAACAGGGATAAGGTGGCTCAGAAAGGCTGGCCAACGTTTCGATGGCAGGACCTATTTTCGTCGAAGGTGACATTCTCATCCTTGGCAGCTTAGTGTTAATATCTTAGTAGAACGACGTCACATCGGGTTGTTGTCGGAGGCGGTTGGCTGTAAAGGGAGAAACTGAAAAGCAGGTGCGTGCGCATCGAGGCACCCTAATCGAAACGTTTGCCAGCCTGTCTGAGGCACCTTATCCCTGTTTATATCTTTTATACCAGAAGAGGTACTCAATAGAATCATTAGGAGAATAATTATTAAGTGTATCTCAGGGTTGACACCTTAACTTACAACGCGTACTTAAGCCGTGGACTAAAGCCACCTGTGCGTCTCTGGCTACAGAATCACTTTACACTTTCTTGCGAGACATTGGTCTTAGCGAAATTATTTATTACTGTATGTTCTGTTGCAATGGTCCTGCAACTATTAAGAGTCGTATGTCTTGTGCATATAATTTATTTTTGCAGGTACCTGAGGTAGCATGCTAGCGGTCTTGCGAGGCAAACCTCTACAATATTTAATAAAGAGCCATTCCTCTCTTTTATTTTAGGAGATGAATGCGATTATACGCGAGAGCATGATCAAAATCCACGCACAGAAAAACGCCTCTACCTTATGTAATGAACAGGCTCAGCGTTGATACGCACGCTACAGCGTGACAGCGTGAAGCATGATACAACCACGATAACGCACTCAGGATAGCTGCTGCAGCCTTTGGCCAATTAGAATGCTCTATTAAAAGTGACAAGCTGAGCTGGAACACACGCGAGCAAACAACCCCTGCCATATATCCTATGAGCGACATATGCCGGAATAACCTATGACAGGGTATAAAGATTCCATCGTGCGGCATCCGTATCGCTTCACCACGTTCCATATTTCTTTCTGGTGAAGATGCTCGGGTTTTTGATCTGGGCGACAAGAAGTGGGCTCTTTCCCTCTAGAGTTGCCCATATCATATGCACGCTTCTATTGCAAAAGGATTCGCAGCAGAAAAATACAAGAAAAATAAAGGTTTTCTGAAGTTTCGCTCTGGATCCAGTCATGATTCTGAGGGTGCCATATACGAGGAGGAGGGTCATAGTGGTTTATGCGAGCTCTCAAAGCATCCAGGCAAGAGCAACAGTGACAAATATACAGCTTATTTTTTTCTCACTTTGAAATGTACCGCACCATCTGCAGGTTCGTTTCGTAAATGCGAATCCCAACGCCATACATATTATACGAAGCTACGAAACAGTACACCGCCTTCACAGATGATGTTCTTTGCGTATTATCGCTTTTTAGAGCGCAGCTCTCGAGGTCCAACCACTGGCATGCTTCGGCACGCGTCGGCGCGCACCGACAAGCCAACGCGTCGCTTCGCGTTAGTTGAAGGAAAAGGGCGCGCAGTCACGGGACAGAAGCTCAGACGCGCGCCGACGCTTGCTCCTTGGTTGCGGCGGACTGTTGCTTGACCAGGTTGTCTTCAACAACCCAAGTCCGGCCTAAAACAACCCTATGCAAACTGAGCTCGAAACAATAAGTTAGTGACCTGTACGCTCTTTCACATATAAAAAAAACGCGTTTGATTAATGAATGTATGCCTGCCGGAAGCTTTCTTTTTAGCCTTTGAAGTAGCGATAGTGCACAAGATATCGACATGAACGCTCGCGTTCAGTGTTCTCTCGTGGTCGTCTGTCTACAACATCACTGTGCTAACACCTCCACAACCGTGCCATATTATATCAAGCGCTGTCGTACGATTTCATTTTTGGTGTCTCATTGTACAGAAAACTGTGTAAGAATTAGGTGCGCAAAGTATCATTGAAAAATCTTTAGTGGAAATATAGTTATGCTTGTTGGTGTATGCAAGAAACGCGAAAAATTTGGTTCTGAGAAAATCATCAAGAAAGAAGCGAAACACCTGCAGCGCTCGCAAAAAGAAACCGTCTAGAACAGTTCAACTTAACCGAATTTGTCGCTTGTTACCTCCTGATCCTTGTTTCTGTCTAATCTTGCCCATGGAGCACATGGTTTATTTTAGAGTGTAGTTCTTATGCACCTGTTCCTGCGGCGTGCGTCGGCATCGCCGTCGGTGTGACCGAGTGAACGAGCATAGCGAAAGAGGAAAGCAATCGCGGAACGCAACGCGGGATGAGAGACGCAAGGAGGAAAGTGGAGGAGGAGGGTATGGCGAAAGGGTGAGAAGTAAAGCGTATTGCGGCGACGATGGCTACGAGATGGCGTCAGAGTAGCGCGCGTTGTCTTTGAGGTCTGTCGGCGGCGGCTGCTGTGAAAGGCGCCCCCGCGACAGCCACGCGCTGGCAATCACGATCTCCAGATTATTGAGTCAGTCGTGCCACACTTCACTCAATTTGCAATGTGCCACACGAGACCGGTTGTCCGCGCCAGCCAATATATCGCGAAATTAAAACATTAGTGGAGCTGTGCTCAAATTTAGGATTAGGGAGTGTCGTAATTGTCGGTGAATTTTTATTCGTAGACGTCTCTATAGCTAGCTTATATAAACATTGCGAGCATTGCAGAAAGATCTTAGACGTCAGCGAGAAGGAGAGAGACAGACCGAGACAAAACAATATGAGCGATCATAAATTCTTGAACCTATTTATGCTTTTCCCTGTTAGCTGAAAGGAGAAGGAGGTGCCGAATTCGCAGACTTTCGCTGAAAAAGAAATCAGATACAATGCCGCTTCTGTTACGGCTGTGCATGACGACCTGGCGGCGTACTATGGTGTAGACAAAGGACATATTTAGTGATTATCGCAAACTCGATTGGGCTTCTTGTGCTCGGAGTACAAACACATTTGAGGGCGTACAAATCACTAATAAGACGTTGCCAAACAGTGTTCGTTTCTCAATCTAGTATGTTTTGCGATGCCACACTGGTCTGGATTCCACACTTCTCAAGTTAAATTTGCAGAAACTCTTCTCGATCCGTTGAACGTTAGGATCAGAGGTAAAGCCCATTTATGACGGGGAAATTCTCTTCACATTCAATTGGATGATATTTTTCCAAGCAATGCAAAACACCTACCGTACCGAATGTGAAGTGCTATTTACAGGGTTATTTAATAAAATCACAAAAAAACGTAACCATAACCACTGATGCGGTGTTGGTATATTCAGCTCTATTCTCAATTGGTAGTTTTCCTGCGGCTTCCAGACATTTTACCAATATTTCTTGCTGAATTTTTAGCAGTAGCACAGGCTCTTCATAAATTAAGGCCAATAATACATTATGTAGTCAATGTTACTGATTCTCTGTCCTTGCCTACATCACTCACATCGCCTAATGAACTCAGGACTCTGCGAGTGTTTAAATTCTTAGAACATCAACACTTCATATTCATTTGGTCTGGGTACCTGAGCATACAGGCCTAGTTCTAAATGAAACGGCTCAGTCATTGGCGAGAGCATCGTTAGCCTGGCCCAGACATTCAAATTCTCCCTACATCAGCCTTGATCATAGCCGCAGGATTTCGGAAGAAAATGATGATGCGAGAATTCTCTTTCCCATCTATAACAAATTCTTTGTATTTTAAACACTTGTTGTATCCCTGGAAAACCACTCCTTCCCAATCTAGAAAAAATGAAGTAGCCGTGTGTAGGTTTCGCTGCCGCATACCTTCTTTAAATGTTTATTTATACAAGGCTCGTCGGCACCCTCACCGATTTGTCATGTGTGTAGGTGAGATGAAACTCTATAACATTTTTAATTTCTTGTTGACGACTTATTAACTTAAGAAAACACAGCCTAGAAAGACCGCTCCGCCTTGTTGGATTATATATAACTGTTCAAAGTGGGCTTTCTTTCGGTGCCTCTATACTTGGGCATAGCGACGCGAAGGTTAGCGCTTACACCCAAGATTTTCTTTTAGGATCAATGAGATTTGAACTTTGAATACAAAATCTTTAGCCTCTTTTTCTTTCATTAAAATTGTACATGAGTTTTTACTTCATGGTAATGGTAGAATTTTCAGTTTCATAAAACCATGCAGGCTCTACAATCTTGATCTTTCGTTTATAGCTTACCTATCATAAAATTTTGGCTTATTTTACACTTTAGTATAGCCTACCCGGTTCTTTGCCAGTCCGCCGGAGTGGGTACCCGCCAATAAACCACAAGGATCTACATCTACATCTATATTATCAATCCAAGTTTTAAGGGTACATAAGTAACTTTGCAACGATTGATGAAGCGAATGCAGATAATCAGGATGCAAAAAGAGCGATGTCAACGGCATAAACGTGTGCATGAATGTCCTGGAACAAAGGAATTGAGCTTAAAAGTATATTAACTAAAATAAGAGATAACACTGACATTTTTGGTATGCCGCGTTTCTGCTTATGCCTAGACGATGGACATCCGCTTTGAAAACAGTAGAATTCTCTTTTACTTAAAAATTCTGAAATGCATGCCGAGATGTATTTAGTAAACCTGTAATTCTCTAAAGGCTTTTATCAGTATGCCATGCTCCACGGAATCATGAGGTTTAGCTGCATCTAGGGTCACTAATGCTGAGTATCCTGATCAGCAACGAGCAAGTTGTGTGCAACTCTCCAAGTCTACGTGGGCACACCATATCGAAAGCCCAGATCTAAAGCCAATTTGACTGGAGCTAAGTATGAAGTTTTCAGAATTGTAGGTCGTGATTCGGCAGTTCAAAATTATTTCTGTAAATTTAACCAATTTGAATGTGAGAGAAACTGGTCTAATATTATCTAAATCATATCCACTTCTTTGTTCTTTAAGTACAGGAGTTACCTTAGCATTTCTCCATTTTGGAGGTATGCAGGCATTCTTTAGAGATTAATTTACCATGTTCAAAATTTCTTGCGGGGACAGCTTATACAGAATTTTTATCACGGCTGCGGTAACTCCGTCTGGACTTGGCGCTGAAGAAGGCAGACAGCGAACAACAGCCACCAATTCTTGTAATGTGACTTCCCTAAATTCCTCTAGCGGCAATGGTTTCAATCGGTACTGTTGAACTTGAAGTGAATCTGTCTTCTAGACCCATTCCAATATTTTCCACTAATTCGGACTCTTGCACTATTGCAGGCCATTACTGGGCGTCTCTCTCAGGGTGACGAAGCTTTGTTTAATTTTTGGCAACAATCACAACACGAATATTAAAATCTTCAATGTTTACGCGTTCTGTTACATACTTCGTTTTCTGCGTCTAAGACAATATTTCTTTTCCGAATATGACGGTTGTTAGTCGTGGTCAGCACCGTACAAGAATTCAGCCTGTTCGCAACGAAGAAAAGGACCACAAAGGTCGTCGTTCTGTTAGCTTGGTGGTCTGTTCTAAATCAGCATGGTGAAGGATCGAAAAAAAAAGAAACGATATGAAAATAATAATATTTGGGGTTTTACGTGCCAAAACCACTTTCTGATTATGAGGCATATGATTACTATATGAAAATAGTATACACTCAAAGAAACACAGGTGAGAAAGCGCAATTATGTGCTAAAACACTCGAACCAGCGAAGTCGACGTAACTTTTAGGGTCTATGTATTTATTACGGAGTTTCAGACAGAGACGTGTGTTGTTTTTTATACGTATTTATTATAAATTCTCCTTCCCTTTGACTGTTGAGATCAGGGTTTAGTGGCGTGGTCGGGGACTTTCTTTTAGAAGGGTGGGGGGGGGGGTAGATTATGCACTTAGCGGGGGAGAAGGATTGGTCAGGCGAGTGTTGTCACACTTTGGTTTATGCCAGGTTTACTGCGCACAGAAATTGCGGGAGTTGGAGGGGGGGGGGGGGGAGGATAAACGTGTTCGGTACGTTTCTCACCCTTGGCTACGCCTCAGCTAGGGGTGCTTTGTGGCGACCCCTTTTGTGAGCTAGTCTCATGTCTTGAGGTAGAAGAAGAAGAAAGAAGAAGAAGGCAGGAATTCTGTGGCCAAGCGGAGACAGTAGACCATTTCTTGTTGTCTTGCAGGCGTTTTTCTGTTATAAGAAAACGACTACTCGAAATCCCGCTTCGCACTATTGGTCTAAATTTATCAGTGCATGTGATTCTATCTTTTGGAGCCTCCATAATTGGGTTCAGTCACAGAAATGTTTGCTTGGAAATCCAAAATTACCTCAATGAAACCAATCGATTTCCATGTTAGACTGATCGTTCTCCCTCCCCACCATAGCTTTCTTTTAGTTCTTATCTATTATTATTATTATTATTATTATTATTATTATTATTATTATTATTATTATTATTATTATTATTATTATTATTATATCCGGTTTCCTTGTGAATGTTTTTTTTTCTCTTCAAACACAAAACGTCTACTTTTAAACTCCAATGTTCAAATTGTTAACTCCCTTATTAACATTTTTTGCACCTGATTTAACCACCCGATTCATGGCCAATCCCCAACTGTGGGTATGTGCCACGGCCCCACAGGACAGTAACAGCAACATCATTGGTCGACGCGTCTCTGATCGGTCTTCCATGCCTGAAGCAGCCTGCTATCCGTCACATATGCTAAGCTTCGGTAGCACTTTGCTCACGTTGATTTCCATCTTTGTGGTCACTGTTGCCGTGGTCGTGAAAGCAGCACTCATTAACATAAGCTAGTGGTGGACCTTACAGGAAGAAGAGGCCGGCGAGAGAGGAAGCTTGTTCTGCTGCCAGGAAGAGATGCGCGAAAGCCTGCGCTACATCAACACTAACGTGAACCCCTGCCGAGATTTTTTAGCTTACGTGTGTTCGAGCGCCATCAAGCTTCGATTCTGGCCGGAGGCCAACAATCAAGACGAGTTCGAGCGTATGGTGTTCATTGCAGTGATGCTGCGTGGTGCACCAAGAAGTCAAGCCGGGGAGTTTCTCGTCGCGTGTCACAGGTCCTGCCTCGAAACAATGTCGCGCGAGAGCATCGCTAGCGCGCTTGCCGGTGCCCTCGTTCGAAAGCAGCAAGGCGTTCTGAAAAATATGGACGCGAGAAAAGCGTTTATCTACGCAACAAAGGCGACTGTCGAGGAACTGCTTGCAACAGCCTTTTACGTTCTTAAACTGCTTAAAGAGCAAAGCGTCAGTGTAGGCACAACGCCCACTTGTAACGACGACTCCTATTCTCAGGACGCCCTTACGGCCTCGGTAGATGCTGTCAACAGTGTTTTACGCCTGACGGTCACCGCAAAAAGAACGCTCGAGCTCAAAGGCAACATATGCAGTATTTATCGTGCTAATCGCGAAGGCATCGTGGCGTACAGAGCCGCAAACCGTAGCGACTTCCAGAGTGACGTTTGGGACATGGAAGACCTCGAAGCTGGCTTAGCAGCGAACAGGCTCTCGCTTTCGACCGTGGCGTTGTTCAAAGTTAACAACTCGCGTACTGTCCGAGCTATACTCGACGTCTTTTCCCCGGAACGAAACGACGGCTCAACTGGTGCCGCTTATCTCCTGTGGCAAAGCGTTGTGAGAGGCGTCTTGCAGTTCAAAGTTTCGAGAGACGGCCCACCGCAGCGCGTATTTCAAGTCTGCGACATAGAATTCTCTCACATCTGACGACTGGGCCGCCTGTTCCAGACAAATATTTTTACCAGCCCCGAGAGAGACGCTCAGCTTCGCGCCGTCTTCGACGCCGTAAAGGACGCCGTGCATGCTGACTTGCAGGCGAGTGGGCTGGTTGAAGCAGACGACGTCGCTCGCCTTAAGAGATTCTTTAAAGCTCTCAAAATGATCACACCTGCAGAAGTTGTAGACACGGCCTTAGTAGTTCCAGTGGCATCACAAAACTTTGCGAGAGATTTGCTTCAGAGCCATGAATTCGACTTTGAAGCTGCCAAGGCATTTTTCGTGCATTTCGACCGGGAACGTTTACTTACCTTCGCCAACCTAGAAATTGCTGGCAATCACAGCGTGTACGTTACCATTAACCTTTACTACTACATCCACATCGGTGCAGCCAACTTGGACCTGCCCAACTTTCAAGCCATGTTGGGCCTGTCGTCCGTTCTGAACGCATTTTACCGGCCGCAGTGGTTAGCGGCGGTGAAACCTGCCTGGGGCTTGTGGCGCATGTCGCACGCCCAACTGTACTACATTCTTGCCACGTACGCGCGCTGTCCGAGAGCGTCTACACCGAAGGATGTGAGCTCCATCAACGGGCCGTTGACATACCTCGGAGACTTCGTAGACGCCTTTCAATGGCAATTTGATGCACTGATGGGGAAATGCCTTCGTTATTCTCGACCTACCCTTGCATGATTCAAAAACCCACGTTGACTTCTTGCATAAATTTAAGCATACTTCCCTTTATTACTGCAGGTGAAGTCTGCGTTTTTTTCTTCAAGGTGTGCACACCAAATGCGTGCTCCACGATCTGATAGATTTTTGTTCACACCCACTTTCTCGTATCTTTGCGGCAGAAAGCTATATTTTTGCTACTCTAGCCGCTGAAGCCCCTGACAATAGAGCTGGTTGCAATATCTATTGCGATGCCTTTAGTCTACGAAATTGTCTCGGCATTTCAGTTTAGCAGTAAACGCGAGGTAATTCTTACATCAGTGTAATAGATTTGTCGTGCAGGCAGCTTAATTTACACAGTTATTAAAACAGCCTCTCAAGCGTTTAACCGTCTTTAGGAACGTTCAACGCGTTGTACTTCTTTGGTAGGAGTGAGCAGTTATACTGGTGGGAGCCTGAATTACATCGCAGGATGCACTGCTTTCACGTAAAGGCGGCTTCAAACCTCGCTTCAAAGTATGTTTTAACAGTTGTAAGAACCTTTCTCAGTCGCAAAACTGCTGGGCCCATAGCCATCGAGAATATCGCAGCGAAAAGTATTCAACGCACTTCTACACTATCATGAAGAAACAGCCATGCCATCCTTAACAAGTACTAGATATTGCACTGAGTAATCACATGCCAGGTTCATATTGGAATATGAAACTGGCAACGTTTAACGCTAGAACGTTATCTAGTGAGGCGAGTCTAGCAGTGCTATTGGAGGAATTATAGGGCAGTAAAGGGGTATAATAGGGCTCAGTGAAGTTAGGAGGCCAAAAGAAGCATATACAGTGCCAAAAAGCGGGCACGTCCTGTGCTACCGGGGCTTAGCGGAGAGACGAGAACTAGGAGTCGGATTCCTGATTAATAAAAATATAGCTGGTAACATACAGGAATTCTAAAGCATTAACGAGAGGGTGGCAGGTCTTGTTGTGAAACTTAATAAGAGGTACAATATAAAGGTTGTACAGGTCTACGCCCCTACATCCAGTCATGATGACCAGGAAGTCGAAAGCTTCTATGAAGACGTGGAATCGGCGATGGGTAGAGTGAAAACAAAATACACTATACTAATGGGCGACTTTAATGCCAAGGTAGGCAAAAAAAAGCAGGCGGGAGACAAGGAAGTGGAGGAATAGGGCATAGACACTAGGAATATCAGGGGTGAGTTATTAGTAGAGTTTGCGGAACAGAATAATATGCGGATAATGAATACCTTCTTCCGCAAGCGGGATAGCCGAAAGTGGACGTGGAGGAGCCCGAACGGCGAGACTAGAAATGAAATAGACTTCATACTCTGCGCTAACCATGACATCATACAAGATGTGGACGTGGTCGGCAAGGTGCGCTGCAGTGACCATAGAATGGTAAGAACTCGAATTAGCCTAGACCTGAGGAGGGAACGGAAGAAACTGGTACATAAGAAGCCGATCAATGAGTTAGTGGTAAGAGGGAAAATAGAGGAATTCCAGATCAAGTTACAGAACAGTTATTCAGCTTTAACTCAGGAAGAGGACCTTAGTGTTGAAGCAATAAACGACAATCTTGTGGGCATCATTAAGGAGTGTGCCATGGTAGTCGGTGGTAACTCCGTTAGGCGGGATACCAGTAAACTATCGCAGGAGACGAAAGATCTGATCAAGAAACGCCAATGTATGAAAGCCTCTAACCCTACAGCTAGAATAGAACTGGCACAACTTTCGAAGTTAATCAACAAGCGTAAGACAGCTGACATAAGGAAGCATAATATGGGTAGAATTGAACATGCTCTCAGGAACGGAGGAAACCTAAAAGCAGTGAAGAAGAAACTAGGAATTGGGAAGAATCAGATGTATCCGTTAAGAGACAAAGCCGGCAATATCATTACTAATATGGATGGGATAGTTCAACTGGCTGAGGAGTTCTATAGAGATTTTACAGTACCAGTGGCACCCACGACGATAATGGAAGAGAAAATAGTCTAGAGAAATTCGAAATCCCACAGGTAACGCCGGAAGAAGTAAAGAAAGCCTTGGGAGATATACAAAGGGGGAAGGCAGCTGGGGAGGATCAGGTAACAGCAGATTTGTTGAAGGATGGTGGACAGATTGTTCTAGAGAAACTGGCTACCCTGTATACTCAATGCCTCATGACCTCGAGCGTACCGGAATCTTGGAAGAACGCTAACATAATCCTAATCCATAAGAAAGGGGACGCCAAAGACTTGAAAAATTATAGACCGATCAGTTTACTGTCAGTTGCCTACAAACTATTTACTAAGGTAACCGCAAATAGAATCAGGAACACCTTAGACTTCTGTCAAGCAAAGGACCAGGCAGGATTCCGTTAAGGCTACTCAACAATAGACCATACTCACACTATTAATCAGGTGATAGAGAAATGTGCGGAATATAACCAACCCTTATATATAGCTTTCATTGATTACGAGAAAACGTTTGATTCTGTCGAAACCTCCGCAGTCATGGAGGCATTACGGAACCAGGGTGTAGACGAGCCATATGTAAATATGCTGGAAGATATATATAGCGGCTCCACAGCCACCGTAGTCCTCCATAAAGAAAGCAACAAAAGCAACAAAATCCCAATAAAGAAAGGCGTCAGACAGGGAGATACGATCTCTCCAATGCTATTCACAGCGTGTTTACAGGAGGTATTCAGAGACCTGGATTGGGAAGAATTGGGGATAAAAGTTAATGGAGAATACCTTAGTAACTTACGATTCGCTGATCATATTGCCTTGTTTAGTAACTCAGGGGACCAACTGCAATGCATGCTCACTGACCTGGAGAGGCAAAGCAGAAGAGTGGGCTTAAAAATTAATCTGCAGAAAACAAACATAATGTTTAACAGTCTCGGAAGAGAACATCAATTTATAATAGGTAGCGAGGCACTGGAAGTAGTAAGGGAATACATCTACTTAGGGCAGGTAGTGACGGCGGATCCGGATCATGAGACGGAAATAATCAGAAGAATAAGATTGGGCTGGGGTGCGTTTGGCAGGCATTCTCAGATCATGAACAGCAGGTTGCCATTATCCCTCAAGAGAAAAGTGTATAATAGCTGTGTCTTACCAGTACTCACCTACGGGGCAGAAACCTGGAGACTTACGGAAAGGGTTCTGCTCAAATTGAGGAAGACGCAACGAGCTATGGAAAGAAGAATGATAGGTGTAATGTTAAGGGATAAGAAAAGAGCAGATTGGGTGAGGGAACAAACGCGAGTAAATGACATTTTAGTTGAAATCAAGAAAAAGAAATGGGCATGGGCAGGACATGTAATGAGGAGGGAAGATAACCGATGGTCATTAAGGGTTACGGACTGGATTCCAAGGGAAGGGAAGCGTAGCAGAGGGCGGCAGAAAGTTAGGTGGGCGGATGAGATTAAGAAGTTTGCAGGGACGACATGGCCACAATTAGTACATGACCGGGGTTTTTGGAGAAATATGGGAGATGCCTTTGCCCTGCAGTGGGCGTAACCAGGCTGAAGATGATGATGATGATGATGATGATGAATCACATGATGTTACTATAACTTTCTTCTAATTCTAATTATTATTGCTTGTATATTACGTATTATATCTTTTCTTGTATTCTCTGCGTGTATTATTTGAACCCTCTGTGATTCCTCATCTATGTATATGTTCATCGCAGTCCACATCACGGCCGTTTGTGTGTGTTTGTGACTTTGTTTACAAACTCATTGTGGTGCAACTTGCATTTGACTTTTATATTATGTTCATGGGTGCACAGGACTGTGGGCGGTGGATTTCTGACAGTATGACATGAGTTCTTTTCATTTTCTTACATATTTCTATATTCTTTTTTCCGCTATGAGAAAAGGGTGTAGCTGTTACCATTACAAGGTGACTACGTCTCTTTCTTTTATTTTCATTTCAATAAAGAACAGTTGTAAGCTTTTTGGTTTATATTTTGTTTATAGAGCCGGTATGTTGTTACCCGCACGGCCGGTAAACTTACTGGTGGCGTTGCCACGCTTCGTGTCCAGTTTAATATCTAGCACATTTTAACGCGATAGCGTTAAGGGTCCCGTGTCAAAGAAAGGTGTCCGACGCTGACCGTCTCGTGAATGAATAATCATTCCGAACCACGGATACCCAACCACACAGGCCCTCCGTGCAGCGCAGAGGCGTTGCTGTTCTAACTGAATTTCTCGAAGTAAAATGCGTCGGAAAGATCATAAAGTACGACTTATACACAACCTACAGACATGATAGTGTGTGCATGTAATTTGAGTGTATGAGAAAACCTAATCGTGTTATGCGGAAACTCAAACACAAAGCCTTTTTTCCAGCATTTCTACCATTTAGAGAGCGACAGCACGGTTCCTTGCCACATCATCCAGATGGCGCTTGTCTCCGCGCATGCGTAGCCCACGCAAGAGGTCGCGTTTCTACCAGAAAGCTCGCCTTCGTGCACAACGTTTGCCGCCAGGGTTTCCCGGTAAACATTACGGTTACATAAGCTGCAGCTGCCAGGAAGCACGAGAAGCAGTCAGGGATCTTTGAATGCTGTTGCTTTCTACTCTTAAAGGCGAACTTATTAGAAAGACCTCAGCGGGCTCAGTACCCGGAAGTGAAAGCAGCTTGCAGTGTTCTTGCTTCCATTATCAGCATACGCGCTTCATTGTAGCCATAGAGTTTCTCACTACATTAAGTTGTAGTGAGAAACTCTATGACTGCAGACATGTTTTTCTGAGTACCCAACCGCTTCCACTTTCCTTCTCGCTATTAATGAGTTTAGTGAGCGATTAAATATTTTATAGTTAAAAAAGTAAGTAGACGCGATTAAAGTGGACGGCGAAAACTTGTATAGGGAGGGGCTTTAGGGTCGATTAACCTTCACCGGTGTCGAATTCGGCACATAAACCTTTGCATGAGTAACTGTGGGTTCACCTCATTGAATTTTTTCGCTTCATTCGATTATGCAGTCATTGCAGAATTTTCTCTTTCGCTGAAGACATGCTTCAGAAAGTAGGATATACTTTAAGAAAGTAAGAAAGTAGAAGCTGCGACATTCGCATGCTGGCTGCTGCCTCACTGCTTTGCTCTACTTGCGCAGGACTACGTCGTTATTACAGTAAGCGAGACGTGCTAAACGCTTTAAATTATGGGGTTCTACGTTCGAAAGCCTCGATCCTATAATGAGGCACGCCGTAGTGGGGGGCTCCGGAATAATTTAAACCACCTGGGGATATTTAACGAGCACCTATAGTTAAGAGCGCGGGGGTTTTTTGCATTTCGCCTCCATCGAAATGCGGCCGCCATGACCGGGATTCAAGGTTCAAGGATTCAACAACATCATCTTAGGGACCCTGGACTGAGGGTTCCTTCCACACTGCCCTCGCCATTCAAATAATATTAATAAAGATGTTTTACTCTCAACAACAACAACAACGACGACGACGACGACAACGACAAGAGTATCAGGCTGATGTCCCGGAATGCATTTCGCCACAATAGCTCTAATTTTTCCACTCGATTCAGCTTAAAGAGTATGACAGGTATTCTGGTCGCGAATAGATACTGAGTCAAGACTGATGAAGATATTTCTTTATTTACTTATTTATTTATTTACTTTCAGGGCCCGAGGCACTACAGAAAGGAGTGGGGGAAACATAGCAAACAATTTGTGCAAATAACATTGGATTTAAGAAAAGACATGCTGAATGGCGCTCTTGAAGTTAGTAGTGTCCGTGATGGCATATGCGATATAACCGCATCGGGTCAGAATTTCTCACATATGCCATAGGAAGTTGATGAATGGCTCATTCGGCTGCTCCTTCTCGAGATTAGAGCCACAGAAAGTCTACCTGAGTGGAACCTTGAGCAGCCATGTCACCAGATTTCTGTAGGATCTCGGTTGTGCTCCCAGCTCGAAGGCGAGAGCTCGCCCTAGCGCTAAGAGCAGGAGCGTGCGGCTCATAATGAATTCTAAGCGACGGTGTTTCGAGCGTTACATTGCGACCAGACGATTCTAAAGTGCACCACCAGAGTGTTATGGAGGACTAGAAAGCGATGACTTGAATGTCACATCAGTATCCGGGCATGGTTTCCCCACTAATACACCATCATCGGCCTATTCTTTAGTTACACCGAAAAGGCAGCCAACACCTGCCGCTCATGAACTCATGGGAGAAAATGCAACGAATGTGTTGCAGTCAGTGGCAGACGCAGAAAAGAAACCAGCGCCCTCCCCTACTTCCCAACCCTGCGACAAGCCTTTCTGGCACTTCTGACCCATGACCTAATTGTGGAATACTGTGTGTCCTAGCTAATGTTAGCCGAGCTGTTCAAAGGAAAAAAAAAAGATTAAAGTCATGGTGCAAGACACGATTATATTGTGGTTTTCGGACGTCAGAGGTCTGACCAACGAACACCGTATAATTTATAATCATAAATTGCACCATGTTTCTTTTTTATTGTTCTTAAGATTTAACAGCTTAGCTAACGTTAGCTTGGACACCCTATGCAAGTCGCGCAGAAACATTCGTGCGCTGACAAATTGATCGTGCAGTGCCTCAACATCACCTCACCCCTCCTTCCCACGCTCCATATTTCTTTTAATGAGCTTACCTCCTCCTCCCACCCTTCCCCAATTTATGCTACTCAGGAGCACCTTCGCAGCAGTGAGCCATATGTAGCACTAATCGCCAGAGCAAACGTATACATGGACCAGATATCCTGCGACGAAGCCGATTTTCTATGGCTTTTTCGCTTATGGCTGTAAATTGAAATATGTATAGTGATACAATTGAAACTTGTCATTGCGAACTTTCGAGTGCAATCGTAAATTTTAGTTTCTGCGTTTGGATTACAAAACAATGCAGTATTTTCAGAGAGCCTGTGCTCCGTATGCTTTAGCTCATGGGTGTACAGGGTACATGCTCGTTGTGTTGCACTTCGGAAAGTCTGCACTTTCAATTAAATGCCGAAGAAGTGCACCTGGAATTTCCTAATAAAATGTCGCAGTTTTTCATTCGTGCGACAGTGACAGCGCGAACGTCGGCGAATCAATCATTATCACCACGCATAAGGAGCTGGGGACAGGGCACACGAGAACGCTCGCGAAGAACCGGGGAGTAGATCTTGTGATCCGATATGCTCTTCGTGTAGCCCACAGTTCTTTGCTTGCTGCAGTGATCACTTCAGATTGTAGTTCATGTAATTGCACTTCGGCTGCTGATCGAGCTTAAAGGTTCACAAGAGCCATTGCAGTTTCTGTTGTGTTGCGGATGATTTTTTTCTGCCAGCAATGAAAAAGACTTATCGGTAGTGTATAATCAACTCAGAACTAAATAAGGTGGCTTGCAATAATAAACGGGCCTGAACAGTAAGAAGAAACGTTTATTAACTCCGCGACACAATTTTTATATGAACCAGAACAAAATTTACACGTTATTCTTGTCTTTTTCGAAACTTTCTTTTCATTCAAGCCTTCTTGATGAAGGTTTCATTGCTTAACGAGCTCATTTGTGAAGCAAGCTGACACCGACCAAGTTGTGCTTCTGAAAAGTGTTTCTTAGCTCTCTCCCTATATCGTGTGGTGGACCAGAGCCAATTTGTATTACTGGAAATTCTCCTAATTATATCGGCAAATCATCGCCAATTTTCTTGTATTTATTCTGCACCGAAGAGCCTCTACCATTTTACCCACTAAGATCTTCTGTTCGTTCGCGTGGACGGCTTGCCTTTTTTCGATGGATTTCTCTGTTGTCTTTTGGCCCCTTTCCTGCCTTCAGATGCAGTTCATTTTGTTGCTGCCTGCTTTAAGCACGAAACGAATTTCAACACGCTTTGCACTAATCTGTCGAGCTTTCGGACTTTTTATGGGACCTTGATGCCCACAGAGTGCCGGAACTAAATCCTAATCTGTTAAGCTGCTGGAATTTTAACGGATGGCGAAGCAATCCGTTAAATCCAGCAGAAGCAATGGGAACCCAATTTCTCTGATCCTCTAAACCGGCGAAAAGAAAGAGGTGTTGTAAATGATGAGAAAAAAAAGTGTACGCGACTCAATAAACTCTTATACAGCGTACAATACGTTCAAATTTCAACCGTGTAGATTGCGAAAAAAAATTAAGCCTTTATAATTTTTTTGTCAAGGAACACTTCAACTTACTGTTTTGCTACTGTTTCATCTCGCATGCTCCACGTGTTAGTATTGCCTATAAGAGAAGTATAATAGCTACGTGTCTTGTTACTTACCTCAAAAGGCATTCGATACACTAACGCTTACTTCGACATTTCAGTTTAATTACTTGGATGGCTGTGTTTTCGTAACTCATTCCGGACCATAGGTTGCATTTCCCTTATCACAGATGAAATGTTCTGTAGAAAGAATGAGGCTAACACCCACAAAATTAAATATGAACGATTGTCTTGTAGACAGCTTTATGGTACGACGTGGTTGCTTGCTTTGAGTTTTCGTTCTAGATGAAGCAAATCAGAGAGTAGTTGGCACTTTTGCCTTAACGTAAGCATAGCCTCCTGCCGTAGCCTCAGCTTTTGCAAGGGCTACAGAATTTCCAGCTCACTATTGCATGACGATTTCTTTCACTGTATTCAAATATTTATTGAAGTAGCCATGCAAGCTTACATCCCATAAATCGATAATTCAGGTTTCTCTATGGATGCGATGCATACTTTTCATCTGGACCGAGTCGGAATTACCTGAGGTAATGGTTCACCTGGTTACTTCATAACGACCCCGTTTTGCCAGTTACTGGGGCTATATAACGTTATGGTGCTGCGACAACGCAATTATTATTGTTAATTGCTTCTTCGCAAGCGGCTCCGTAACTATATTGGTTGGTGCGTTTGTTTCTGCCTGAGTGAGTTCATAGTGCATCATCGCACGCCTGATTTTCGCTTTGTCATTTTGCAACTTTCTAGCTGTCGCTCTAGCCGCGCTTCAACTAAAACGCATTCTCTCTTTTTTTTTCTTTTAGACCACCGGTTATCTGTCCAACGCAGTAATGGAGAGCCGAACTCTATTTATTCCTCTCATTGTCAACTAGAATTATCGGTTACCCCCGTTTACTCTCTAATCTCCACCGCTGTCTTCCTGTCTCTTAACGTTACATCTAACATATCTTATTTTATCGTTCATTGCGCCGTCCTTAACTTACTCTCAAGGTTCTTTGTTAACCTCCAAGTTTCTGCCCCGTATGCTAGCACCGGTAGAATGCAATGATTGTACATATATTTTTTCAAGAATAGCGGTAAGTTGCCGGTCATGATTTGGTAATGCCTGCCGTATGCGCTCAAACCCATGTTTATTCTTGTGTAAAAAATTTGTTGAAGCGCATGCGGTAGGCATTACTTTCTTCAGGAATGCAGGATACGAAGAAGTGGGACCTCCCGATGCTTTAGGATCTCCCGGTGCGAGATTAGATTTAACGCCAACCACCGCTGTCCTCTACGTACTGCCAACAAAGGCTCGTTTCTCGCATCTGTGGTCCCTCTGGCGCTCGAACCGCGTGATAATCTGGCGCCACCGACTGCGGATAACGGCTTTTCCAGCACGCCAGCACCATCTCCCAGGTGATCCATTTCACACCGTCTCTCGTGCGCCATACTGAAGAAGCGGCGAGCGCGCCTGCGCGTTGAGAGCGAAGCGCAAGAAGTAATGGCGGTGTCTATGAGCGGTAGGGTAGGGAATACTGGCAATGGTGTCGATCGAATCAGGGCATCAAACGATAAAACGCAATCTCAAAGAATACCACGGTGGTTGTCAAGAACTTGGAAGTTTGTATGGCGTTTAACGAGAAGGGCGGGGGTCGGGGGGGGGGGGGGGGGCTGCGCTGACACCAAATGCGAGTAAAAAACAAATTCCTGCGTGCGAGCGTCTGCCTAGAGTATTCACTGGTTCTTGAAAACAGTGTTAAAAGGAACAAAAAGGAACAAAAAATAGCATTACTCCCGTCTATATGACTTCTGGTCCAAGTTTTGCGCGTTCTTTTTTGTTATACCATACCCCAACCAAGACCAACTTTCATCGTTCGAGGGTCCCTCCTTTACACGCTCAATAGTCGGCTGGACATTCGATTTCAGCGTCAAGATGGTGGCCAGTACGACACACTGAAACGACATATTGATGCGACTTCTTTGGTTCCCCTCTTCTGCTGCGACAGCAATTAGGAGCTTAAACTGTGTTTTCTGTGTTCTTCCTTCTCGTTACACCACCGATGACGGCCGTCGTGAGCCCGGATGTTTGTCCTGAGTTTCGCCATTGGCATAAGGAGAAGAATAACAAGCAAACAAGCAATCAAACAGAGCCAACGCGACTCGAAGTACCCGCCTGTGGTATTCTGATGTACTTAAGATGCGGAAAACACGAATACAAAAGCTCATTACAAAAATTGGGCATTCTCGCCCTATATTGGGAAATGGGTTTTTGACTTCACATGGCATTTTTCAACTGACTCGCAATTTAATGCTACGCGCTAAAAAACAAACGTCAAAATGACGCGGACGACAGTGTTCTCAGGGTTCGGGTTGTTTCACCCACATTCTTCTTCAAGCTACATACTTTGGATGTCGCACATAATTTCGCCATCTGCAAAAAAAAAAAAAATGCTAATTTCAGAAAAGCTGGTGTTTGTGGCAGGTAGCTTTGCCTACTACAGAGGTGACAGATGGTTGGTGGAAAGCGACTATCTCGCATTCTCCTCGCCACTTCCCCTTCAAATTGGATGTTCCTTCTTTTCTTCCTCTCCAATCAGTCTTATTTTGAAGAATCCATCGAGAAATCGCGGTGACGTTAGACACATCGCCTGCGGGAATCGTTACCAAAGTACTTCTGTAGCTTCAAGGAGCCGAAGCACATTCTTTCGTCTCTATCGAGCAAGCGGACTGATGAAGGGACGAACGGACCACCTAGTGCGCACGAGGAAGCTCTCGCTCTTCCCAACATTCTCGCCTCCGTCGAAGTCGCCTGGGCCCCATCGGCACGGAACGCGAGGACGCCCTTCATGCGCTAGCCATGCGGCAGAATAGCACAAAGCGCAGGAGCACCAATCGGTGGCATACCGAACACGTGCCAGTCTGTGAGGCAATTTTCCCGTCTGCGTTTACTTGTTTTCGTTTCGGCTGGACGTAGTACTTGAACGTACGTCAGCTTGTTTTGTTAGCGTTATAGACTTCCCTCTTTCTACACTGTGAAAATGGTGTTGCTAATGATCAAAATAACGCACACGCGCCCTTTACTGCCTCTAATTGAATTGTATATAGCGATAATTTTGACATTAGTTTAGCAAAACGAGCATCTCATATTATCAAGCCTCCATAATACCATGAAACCAAGCTATACCATCATTCGATATTTCTATGGTTACTGCTTGTAACGTAATGAAATTAAATACTGCACTTCAATTTTATCGCCGAACAAGGTTGCCTTTTAGGGAAGTAAGACATCATTGTTCCAGCTTGATGGCGCGCAAGAAAAGTAACAGAACACTGCGTTAGATATTCTTTAATGACATCGTTATGGCATATATGTTTCTTTTTCTAAACACGGCTTTAACGTTCTGGGATGTTGCTGCTCCTACATTCCACGTTGTAAAATCGCTGGCATCTATTGCACGTGTCCCTATCCCCCTTGCCCAATGTATAGTAGTAAACCGGTTTTAAGATGTTAAGATGGAAAACTGGGCGAGCTTGAAGGCGTTTATGTTGAAGGTATTGCAGCGCAGTTTCTCTTTCCCTTCCAGAAGGAAACTGTTCAGGTCTTTATTTTCACAGCATCGCTCATACTGTCATCGAAAGCAGCGCAACGAGCGTTACATCGAAAAGAGGTCTTAGCGACGCAAGCCTCCACGTTTTCCCTCAAATGGTTATATTGTTTTCACTAATTATGACTTTGGATTACTCATCTAAGTTTTTCTTTTAATTTCCTGCAGTAGTATTCGTTATCTTAAACATGTTGCAAATGTAAAACGGGAAATGGCGCTAAATTCCTAATTTATTATAGTTGAATATGCAATCCCAGTTACGTTATAATATTGCGATGCGCTATTGTTTACCGAAACCTCGTATTCATGTTTCCTTATACTTTATTGTATAAAGTATAAGTATTGTATGCTTCCTTATTTCCTTATACATGTTTCCTCATACTTTAGAACACTGCAGCAAGGTATCGTAGCCTGTGCACGGCTGAGCAGCTGCTGTGAAGGCTGCACCGTACAAATCTCTCGCTGATGAAAGATAGCAGCGTAACGACCACGCGAAGACATCTGACCGCATCCCTTAGCTACTGTAATGGATCCTACACCATTTCCAGGCGCTTGCGCAAAAGGGTATAGCGCAAAATATTCACTTCCCTTGTAGCTTTTTTAACGGCGCGGGAGAAACCCGTTTCCAAAGACTGAGAGCTCTTCATGGCTTTCACTGAAGGGATACAGCTGCCCTCCATGCGAAACAACGTTGACTGACTATGTACGTTCGTTTAATGACAAAGCTCGTCAACGTAAAGCTTTGCAGAATGAGACTGCGCGCTTTAGGGATCTTTCTTTCAGAAATCTATATGTATACTTTTAGATATTGGGACATTTGGTTTTCTGAGTACATTTATTTGTAACATGAATACATGCTTGCATACATACATACATACATACATACATACATACATACATACATACATACATACATACATACATACATACATACATACATACATACATACATACATACATACATACATACATACATACATACATACATACATACATACATACATGATGCGTTTCTTTTGCTGCTGAAACCTTCTGCCACTTGGGATATATTTCTACTATTCTTATGTTGGTAGACGTAGCCCCCACTATTTGCTGTCCTTGCCTGCTCTTTTTCTTGTCACTAATAAACAAACTAAATAATGTATGTATGTATGTATGTATGTATGTATGTATGTATGTATGTATGTATGTATGTATGTATGTATGTATGTATGTATGTATGTATGTATGTATGTATGTATGTATGTATGTATGTATGTATGTATGTATGTATGTATGTATGTATGTATGTATGTATGTATGTATGTATGTATGTATGTATGTAAGCATCCACGTTACAAATGAATGTGCCCAGCCCACGGATATAGCTTGACACCGAGATACTTAGTACACGTCCATGTAGAAATGACGAGCTTGCATATTTATACCCACATTTATCCACTCATACACAGTCGTCCCCATTTCGTGGCTTGTCGACCATAAGTTCCTCATGCAGGCTACCATGGCTAAACAACAGAAACCTAAATTTTGACAGCTCGTGTAGTTGCATTGAAACAACGTAGACGTTGATCATCAACTTACGTTTGGGAAGCAATGAAATAATAAATATTTGGTTCCCTCAAACTTTACCATGTTTAGTGTATTTTTTTCACTTGTGGCGCTGTGAGGCGAGTAATTTCGTCACGGATATTTAAGAAGACAGTAATAAATGATGGCGTAAGTTCACAAAGGGAGTAATTAGCATTTTTTAAGCCTGACCCTCATCAGTGCATGTGACGCAGCTAAACTTCAAGAGAAGTTGTTGCTCCACTTCCTGTTTGCTTATTTGCCTTCCGCCAAAGACGCTAGAAAGGACACCGTACCGCACTTAAGTCGGACTCCCAGACCGCAACAGTCGCACCGATCGATAACACACGGAAATAACCACACTGCTACTACTGGCACTCGAGAGCTTTTATTTTGTTGCCAAATAGTTGCGACTCGTGTCATGACAGTTCTGCAGCTTCCCAAGCGAATCGTGCTATTTTCGTAGCGTCAGTCATTACTGTTGTCCATGTTCTTCTCGCCAACTGCGTCCACGTTTATTTCGTGTTTTTGTTTGTTTCATTGCTTACATTTCCACGGATGCTCATTCCCCGCGGACCTCCTTTATCTTTGGTGCCTGCAGTGCGAGCTTTCTTTCCTTTCTTTTAACGCGACAGCGTTGAGCGCCCCGTGTCGCAGAAAATCTGGCGTTGGTGTCGGTGGTGGTGGTAAACATTTATTTCCTTTATTTACAGAGAGAGTTGAAGACGACCTTAAGGGCCGGCCCCTTACAAAATCTAGGAGGGGTCCCTAGTCCGGGACCCCTGTGGCCTCCGCGGCGGCTCGGGCCCTAGCCCCGAGAGCTCTTTGGCTCTCTAAGGTAGAGCTGCCGAGCAGGGCAGCCTCCCAGCTCTCTCGGGTGGGTTGGGGGAAGGGTAAGCCGGGTTAGAAGGGCAAACACATACCATATGGAAAACGTCCGAGAACGCGTAACCACACAGTGGGAACTCCCCAGAGAAAGCAGGGTTAAAGTACTGCAGTACTGCCGGGTACAGGACAGTGTTAGTATAGAGATGTCCGCGGCCGAGAAAATCATCCCGAATCACGCAGGCCCTCCGCGTAGTGTATAGGCGTTAATAAATTAATTGAATTTTTCGAAGTAATATGAGTAAAAAAAGTGGTAAAGTACGACTTACACACATACTACTGATACGATAGCGTCGCATTGTAGTTTGTGTATACGAGAAAGCATAATTTTGTTGCGCGGAAACTCAAACACAAACCCCTGTTTTAGTATAGAGCGGCGCGATCCGTTGGGTTCCTTGCAACACCATCAAAAAGAAAAGAAAAATAAAGGAAAACGCCAGAAAGCTCGCCTTCGTGAATAACGTTAACCGCCCGGTATCCAGGAAACCATTTCGGTTACATGAGCTACAGGTGCCGGGAAGAGTGCGAAGCAGTCGGGGATCTTTGAATACCATCGCGTTCCGCTCTCAAAGGTGAATCTTACGCGCCCTCCCAAATTTTGACTTTCCTTACAAGCTAGAGAAAGATTTTATGATTACAATAGCAATGTAACTGACGCTAGAGCAATGTAATATTATACAGGGTAACCCCGACGGTTGCCCCTCGGCTTCATGTCGTGCACGATCAAGGTGCGACGACTGTGACGCCGCTACTATTGTTCACCATCACGCCAGGGTTGTGACAAACCTGGTATCTGCCAGGGTGCTGTTGCTTCTGGTTATGCCTCCCATGCTGCGTCACGCGAACGTGAAGCACCCCCCACCCCCCTATTCTTAGAACGTCGCCCGAGGAGTTTAATAGCGACGCTAAACATTGCTGTGGCTTTCAGCACTTTGCTCTTAGTGTGAAACTGCCATACTTTTATATAAAACGTAGCGATGTCGGCCTGAGAAGATGCGCAGTAGCCGGCCACTTTAAGTTTCAGTATTGTCAAGAAGAAAAACAATGGAAAAACATTTTACGTAACTGCACTGCTATACCTGAAGAGGCTATTAATGTTGATTTTCGGCTTTCGCGTTACCCTTGCTACGCCATCAATTCAGGACAATCGTAGCAAACAGTTTGTGCAACGCTGAGTGACAGTGCACATTGACCAGTTCTCCGCTCAACACTTAATCGGCGCATGCGTACTAAACAAGTGCGTCGACTACTAAACACTTGTAGCCCACAAACCCCACGTTTATACTATGATAAATTAGGAACGACCTAAGGCTAATTACGCGCAAGGCCTCAATGAAGAAACATTGTTCACAATATTATCGTTTCTGAAGTAGGCACAATATTTGCCGATAGCGGCGCAAACCCAATGATTACTGCGGTTTAACTCTTCTTGCAGCCATGGCGGTTCTATGGTTCTCTATGCTGCCGCGAGAGACGCCATGACAATGACTTCGACCACGAGAATACATTGAAATGAAGTAGGAAAAGCGGGCCAATTGGTGACGTCTATATTGCAATATTATTTACTGGCGCTAGATTTGGAGTGGAGAAAGCAACATGCACGCTAGACACGCACAGGACTTGGCCTTTGTTCTGAGTGTGCTTTTCCTTTTGGAGGGGGGAGGGGGGATGCAAAGGTCGTGACGCCGGTGGTACGAGGTTGTTTCACTACTGCTGCAAACCACGATCTGATTATGAGGCATGTCATAGTGAAGGGCTCTGGATTAATTTCGACCACGTGGGGTTCAATAACGTGCACCCAGAGCACGGTACGCGGCCGCTTTTTCACTTCGCCCCAATCGAAACGCGGCATTTAACCGCGTATGATCATTTCATCCCGCGACCTCGTGCTTAGCAGCGCAACGCCAAAGCCACTAAGCGACCACGGCAGGTAATGCTGACAAGGCCGTGAGTGGCACTGGCTGACACTCCCAGAGGTAATCTTGCGCGAGCGCGCGCGCCCACGCACGCACACACACACACTTTCTTTATTCTAATACATATATTTTATTCCCTTAGAGTTTCTCTGGCTTGTGTCTTTGAA
Source organism: Dermacentor variabilis (assembly GCF_050947875.1). Classification (NCBI taxonomy): domain Eukaryota; kingdom Metazoa; phylum Arthropoda; class Arachnida; order Ixodida; family Ixodidae; genus Dermacentor; species Dermacentor variabilis. Next base: position 174,482,869 of record NC_134573.1, read on the forward strand.
ATCTCAAGGCTCTCTCTAAACTGGCACGCATACATCAATGTACGTCAGTGTATTCCTACGAGACAAACAAATAAATGGCCCGTGGCACATGCAAGAACAAGCTACGGCGAACGGAGCCTATAATAGTTATTGCCTACAACGTTAAATAAGTATGACGCCTTCGATAATGTTTATACTCTGTCGTTTGGCTCCCTTTAATTGATTTAATACTTTCTTTACTATAAATAATACTGCTCCCTAATACCTGATTTGTTTTCATTTTTCTCGTGTGCGATATTGTTCGGGATGTTTAATTCCCCAATAGTTCATATTACATGTAGTGTCGTTTTGAGAAATATAATTTGGCCATTGACTCCTGGCATAAATTGTGTCTGCGTGCCGCCCAATGTATGCCTTAATTTGTTTTCTCGGATCCAGATCTCCTCATGCTACACTTTCGTCTAATTGACTGGGACGATTAAAACATTCATTCATTCATTCAATCAATCAATACTCGATGAAGTTTATTTATTTATTTATTTATTTATTTATTTATTTATTTATTTAACGAACCTTGTCAATGAAAGCATGATCATATCTCAACTTCAGAACAGAACGGCTGTCTCGAAAAGAGACTGATGCGTCCCAGATTTTCTTCCGAATTAACCGAACTCTAGAAGAGAGATCTTGTTTAATGACGAAATTTGAGCCCTTGAGTTTTGAAGCGTTCCTTCATTTCAATAAATACTGGTTGTAAGTACACACGACTAATGCTGATATGCCGCATAAGCCCATAAGAGCCGCATACCCAGATACCTCCACCAGGCATAACGCCCTGTCGCGGGCCAGTCTCGCTGCAGCCGACCTTGTTCATCCATTGCCGACCTGAGAGCAGCACAATAACGTGCAAGCGCAAGCGCCCCGTCACGTGGTATTTTTTAATATTTCGCGGGCTTTATTTGAACGCGGAAAAAAAGACCACGTGAGATATATCGTCTTGGAAGCAATTTATTGAGAGGTTTCTCAAGGTGCTCTATAACGTTGCGCATCACACTTGGGGTCTGCAGCCAATACTTAAAAAGATGATTAATCAAACATAACGAATCCGTTATTTAAGGGTAATATAAAGAAAGATAGCCTGAGTAGCTCTAGGCCAGTGCCAACATTATGCATTCGGTTCAGCTCACGTCCGGAGTGCCTTTCATTCTTGAAGCTCTGACTCAATTTATGTGGGACAACCTGTATATATAAGGGTCTACTGAACTTGTCTGCCCAAATGCGCGGCCAAGTTATTCGGCAGAAACTGTCACTCTTCTAAGACAAAATGTTGGAATGCATGTGTCATTTCATTCCCGGACAGCGGCACTTAATCATTTCTATATTAGTTTTGTAATTACACTTATGCCTTAATCTAAAATGGTGACTGTAGATGGTGCAGGCGCGTGACTGTGCTATAGTAAAAGATCAAATAGAAATAAAGAAACGCAACAATTCGACAGATAAACTGCCTGAAGATCGCCTGCCTGAAGCAGGGCCTGGAATAGGAGTCGGATATCTTGAGGGACTGAGAAAAGGGGCCCATACTTTATTGCATTTGGTCACGAATGCGAGAGTGGAATAAATGTGCGGGAATGGAAGGGCTTTTATTGAGATTATGGTTCACTTCAAGAGAAGAATAGGGTATGCTAGTTTTTTATAGATATCTAGCGGCTGAGTAGAGAGAGAAAGACACCAAATGATAAATGAAAGGTAGGGAGCTTAACCAGGACTGAGCCCGGTTGGCTACCCTACACTGGGGAAAGGGAAAAGAGGATGGAAACATTAAAAGGAGAAGAGAAACTCCACTGGAGATATCATTCGGTCACTCAGTCCAGGTCACAGACGGTGACTCAATCCGGCAGCTTTCAACTATAGCAGCAGCGCTTTTGTGGCTTTTTATAGCTGCGATGTGCGAGGTCATGGTCCCAAGATATCGTTCAAGGTGAACGGTTTCCTATCTAACTGATTGACAGCTGTGCAGAGGTCATGTCTTTCATTTTCAAAAGATGGGCAGTAGCACAGTAGATGTTCTATAGTTTCCTCGACGCTGCAGGCATTGCACTCGGCGCTATAAGCCATTCCAATCAAAAACGTGCATGCATTGGTGAATGCGACGCCCAAGCGTAAGCTGTACAGCATTGTTTCCTCATTGCGCGGAAGCTGTGATAACAGCCGCAGTTGCATAGATGGCTCGAGGGAATGCAATCGATCTTGGGTGAACTCAGGTGCGCGCGACTTCTCCAATGTCATATGGTGGGCTAGCTTGCTTAAGTCTAGGGCTGCGTCATTCCGCGATGAAGGTACAGAAACAAGGGTTGCTCCTTCGAGTGCTTTCCTAGCAGCTTCGTCAGCGAGGTCGTTGCCGGAGATACCGCAATGGCCAGACAGCCAGCCTGAGTATAGAACTTACCATAAGCTATGAAGGTGAAAAAGCATACGATACTCGTGGGCGTGGCACTTTTATGACACAATCTCATCCGAAAGGTGCGCTCTTCTTTCGCAGGAGTGATTTGCGGCACTCCTACTTGATGTCCTGGCGTTTTGACACGGAAGATATATCAGCGGGAAGCCTGATGAAAACCGCAGACAAAAGCCTACCAGTGAAATCAACTAATATCGCAGTTGTCATAGCATTCACGTTCGAGTGCAGTCAGCCGGATGTTTTCTTCAATACCAGTAAGACTGCTTTAGCACTGATTAGAAAATAGACAAACTAATCTTTCCGGCAGCAGCTGAAGTAGGTTAAGGACGGCAAACGTCAATAAACTGCGTACAAGGGTAGGACAGATTATGTCAAGTCACGCTTGGTGCTTTCCCGCAAAGGTCAGCAGGCCCAGCCGGCTTGCCCAAGAATCGGGTCAGGCGGTTCCCTAAGGCGGTTCCCTAAGGATGTCACCAAAGGTGCGTCACGCTTTCGAGAGTACCGTCCCGAAATGCGCGAAAATGGAATACAGAATACGTGCTTCCCCGTTCGGGACTCGATGAAGTAATGAGCGCGTCCCGAGCCCTGGCACAGTTATGCAAACGAGGCGGGAATGCGACCCAGGAGAGGGTCTTCGCTCTTGCGAAGACAACGCTGCAACGATCGTTTGCATAGACAGGGCTCGTTGTCAGGAGATGCGAAGAGCAACATTCGCAATATGCCCGCTTCTCAGGCGCACTGCCTCATGACTGGCTGTGATCGTATGTCTGTGCTCCCTGTCTTTCTCCTCTCTGTGTCCTTTCCTGTCTCTTTACTTCCCGCTTCCCCGTTCCCTCATCTAGAGTAGCAAACCGGATTTTGCCTTCTGGATAACCTCACAGCCTTCCTAATTTCTAATGCGTTATATCACTCCTAGTCGCCCCCGTATTCCAGAACGCTGCTCCACTAGGCTGTCCACTTCGACTCGGGGAAGTGGATGGCAGCGCCGCACCTCTACAGAAGTGGTCACTGCTCTGCACTGAAGCTCCACCGCAATTCAGGAGAAGAGTAGCGTCTTTCGCAGTCGAAGCGCGGCGCTGTGGTCAACTCAATTGCGTGAAGGAAGCGCTTCTAGTGAAGGATTGTTTGAGAATACGGGAATCATGGTGATTCACACATTTTCGGTGGCTGATACTGAGAAGAGGGAATTTATAATTTGGTAAAAATAAAGCATGTCCATTGGGTTTCCTTTCGAACCTAAATTCACTTGGGCTTTCCGCGGTGGCTCATTCTCAAAGGCCCCCACTATCAACAAAATTTTGCTCTCCTTTCCTTTTTTCGAATATCTCTTTTCTATTATCTTTTATTCCGCTTACCCCCTTGCTCAAGCGCACTGTAGCCAGCCGGACTGAAGACTGGCTAACCTCCCTATTTTTCCGTCTATTCCTGCTTCCTTCCTTCCTTCTGCCAAAGGGAAACAGGCTCAGTTGTCACCAGTGGCTTGGAGGGAGGTGGAACGACATTAATTCCAATGCGTCTGCAGCGCTATTAAAACGCTAGAATATTGAGGGATTGGTCTAGGCTTTGATTGTTGAATCTGAGGCTTTATAGGGACTGTATGCGAGCAGGGAGGCTAAGTATCAATTGCAAGTGCAAACAACTTGATCAGCTTGTATTTGATAAGGAAGGGGAAATTTAAGTTTCCAGAACACTGCGCACTTTTACGCGGTCAACAGAAGGAACCCAGCTTGTTTTCTATGCTGTACAATGCCCACGTGGTATATTTCATCATCAAATGCCATAGCCTTTAATAAATGATCCCTGCATGATCTTGGGTATGCAGAGTGTTTTAAACAAATAAGGTGTACGATGCTCAAAGGAATACCATAAAGCTGAAGGGACCAAGATTTGAAACACGCTCCGCATGGTTTGGTCGAAAGATCTCTCATTCGTTACCTGTTTACCCACCGACATCAGTAAAGACAGTTCATATGATGCCCTTCGATTATGGATGTTGTTTGAACTTTACGGTTTGTAAGTTTACGAGTTCACGTTGACTCCCTGAGAGGCGGTTCGTTTGACATTTGCTTTATGCAAAAAGAAATAAAGAAAACCTAGTGCCGGTCTTGTTTGTGACCCATACTGCAAGAAAGGAAATACTGAAAGGAAGTTGTTCGTTGTGAATGAAAGGTCGTTAGAACCAGCTTTTCTTGAGAGGGCATCTCTGGTTCTGAAAAGTGGAAGCATACAAGGTACACTTATTTAAACAATGATGCCCTAGGCAAAAACAAACTACGGGAGCAGCGTAAATATAGGGAGGTTAGAAAAAAAAGTCGCACTTTCACCTGAAGGGTGACGCATATGGTAAAGATAGATTTATCGTCCGTATAAGCTTGTAGACACAGGCATACTAACTGAATTAGCAAGCATGGTATCATGCGCGCACAAGAAAACGAGCACATTTCATTCGATGACTGCGGAAACTCACTGTCAAAACGCTGGAGTGAGGAAGCGCGGCAGCAGCAGCAAGCGAATTGACCTTCGTGCTGCGTCTCACATCGACTTGAACTACTTCGCGACAACAGCGCGCGGCGGCCTCTGTCTCCGTCGCAGATGGCTTTCAAGGTACAGCGGCCTGGGCGGGCGAGCGTGCGCCCCTCCCTGCCCTCCCCTCCGGAGCCTCGCGCGCGACGGAAGACGGCGCGTTTCCTCCCCGCTTCCCTGCCCTGTGTGCGTGAGATTGAGCTGCGATCGCCGGCTCACGCTCGCACGCTTCCACTCGCTCATACGGCGTACAGCGCGCAGCGACGATTTCGTCGACAATGGATTTTATACGTAACCTCACGACGGTGGCAAAGCCGACAGCGACGGCTACTGCTACTGCAGAAATGCGCGTATCCGTACAATTGCTATCTCAATAAAATTAATGATGAGAAAAGAACTGCCTGTAGCGGTCCCCGAAAGGGTAAGTGGGGTTGCGTTTACGTTGTTGATTCTGAAGTAATGAGTTCGATGCCCTGCCATGACAGCCACCTTGCGTTGAGGTTGGAGTGGAAAAAAAAAAAACGTTCATGCAATGCGCACTGCGCGGGTGGCTGAACAGTCCCAGGAGGTCAATAATATTCGGATGTCTTCCACTGCGCGTCTCTCATAGCTCTTGTGTCAGTTCAGGACGTTATTATCAATCAATCAATCAATCAATCAATCAATCAATCAATCAATCAATCAATCAATCAATCAATCAATCAATCAATCAATCAATCAATCAGGGATATACTATGTAGTGATCGAGCATTTTTCAAGCAAGCGATATTTTGTGCAAGAATGCTGAGACATACGGGAAGGAGAGGAAGCGGAGGAAGGTGGAGTTCGACAAATTGCGATACGTATTCAGACCTGAGAGGAGGGTCTGCATGACCAGCGCTAGCCCCACAACCACAGACCTCACTCCGCTAATTAAGTATGCGTTGGTTTTACTTTCAGCATTCGGAAACTTGTTTAGGAAACGAGAACACATTGATGCAGCGTATAACGTAGCAAGGGAGTGTTGGCACCGGCTAACACTGCCAAGTTTAGTTCTAGTAGGAACACATAAATACTCAAGGAAGTGGATGGGAAAATCGCGACGCTGTAGCTCACTTGGTTAGAGCATAGCACGCGTAATGCGAAGACGTGGGATCGTTGCCCTGCTGTAGCAAATTGTTTCGTCATCCACTTTCATTGCCATTAATTTATCATTTCTTTAATTTAATTACTAAGTACAAGTAATTCCTCCTATGTTTTTCTTGATGTATTTGTTTGTTGCTTCTCATAATGGATGGATGGATGGACAGATGGATAAACCTCAGCGCTGCTATAATAAAAATCGGGCTCCTCGGTTAACCCTCTTTTTACCTCGACATAATGTATGCTATTCTTCTCTAGTTGTACACCGACGGCTATGTTATCGAAGAGAATGGAGCTATCGCAACGGCGTACGTGATATCGACCCTAAATGTCAAATGCGCTGCCAGACTTGACTGCACCGTGTCTTCTAGGACATGTGAAAGTGTCGCCATTGCAGCAGTCTTGCGGAAGCTGAATTCCTGTCAGCCTCAGCCCGTAGTTCTTTTTTCAGACCACCAGTATGCGCTGCAACTATTACTGCGCGGATCTCCCCTCAATGAGTACATTCAGCATGCACTACATGCTGTTAAAAAATAACAGAAAGTCGCATTTACTATTGTGTTCTAGCGGGTACTTTCCCATATCAACTAACAGGCAACGATACCACTGACAGTCTCGCGCGCCAAGGGCAGCAATTCAAGCCAATGAAGAAGGCTCCACAGGACGCGAAAAATAGACAAGAAGGCCGTCTTAGCTGAGGCCTCCACCACATCAAGCTTGTGTGGTTACAGCAATTAAGAGAACTGATGCCGGCCGCTTTTGTCGCAAAATCCAGCTTGGTGGTGCAAGACAGGACTTGGTTCATCACTCTTGCGTGCACATTGCCAAGCTCTTGGCGACATTGAACATTACATGCTTAAGCGTCCTGAATTTGAAGCGGAACGTGAGAAATTAATAGATGGCCTTAAGCGCAAGACGGCAACACACTCAAATGCAAGTGACATTTTGTTCCCGCGAGGACTTTGGATATTTGGGAGGGAGGTTCTTCGGTTCTTCCTGAAGTTCCTCCGTGATAGAGCGTTAGGAAGTGAAGGGTGAGCCGTATATGGGTCGGCGTGGTTCAGAACGCGCGCAACGTATTGTGCCCCCAGTCAACTTGTTTTTGGAACCTGGTTAATTAAAATTAAATAATGCGTTTTACGTGCCAAAACCACGATCTGATTTTGAGGCACGTCGTAGTGGGGGACTCCGGAAATTTTGACCACCTGGGCTTTTTTTTTATTCATATGATATAAGGAGATGTTGGCGCGCAATTTAAGGCGCCGGCTACTCCTTATCTCTTGGGTGGTTCCGTCATACATCATTCAGGGTGCACGGTTACATATCAAATAGTCTTTTCACACAAGCACACCTATGGCTCCACACCTACGTAGTCGAAAGTCTCAAAAGTACAAACGATACTGTCGCCTAATAACACTGTCGCCTAATAACACTTAGCACACTATGTCTTCACACCTATGTAGTCGAAAGTCTCAATAGTACAAACGATACTGTCGCCTAATAGCACATCTTCTAGTCAGCGGGTCAGCGGGTACATACAATATACATGGCAAATGTCTTCACACTTATGTAGTCGAAAGTCTCAAAAGTGCAATCGATACTGTCGCCTAATAACACGTTGTCTAGTGAGCGGGTGGTATATACATCGTGTTAAAATATTAGCACATACAGTCACAACAAAGCAGTCAACATAACATAATTCCCAAACAGATGGATATATAGAGTGACATTCAAATGAACAGAACAATGAAAGCACTAATAACGTCCAACGATGCCACTGTCTTTAAAAAAAGTCCTTAGTGCTTTTAAAGCGCTCTTCTGCAAGGCCGTTGTTGGCCAAGGGCCCAAAAGTTTCCTTAAACTGAAAGGTCTGCGGTATAATTTACTTAGCGCTGATTTAAGTCGGCATCTTGGTGTGTCGTGATGTGGGCAATCTAGAAGGAGGTGATATATATCTTCATCTACAAATCCACAATCACATTCGGGGGTTTCCGCTCGGCCAATTCTGTGTAAGAAATGCTTTGTGTAGGCAGTGCCTAGCCGTAATCGATTAATAAGCGTTTCCATAGTTCTATCTAATGACAATGAAAATTTGAATTCAATAAATGGATCAATATGATATAAGTCAGAGCTCTTAGAATTCTGGTCAAACCAAGTGTTTCTAGACATGTTGACAGACGTTGTCCTTATAATGCAGCGTAATTCATTTTTTGATATTGGGAGCGGAGCCGTATCATCTTTCAGGTGCGCTTGTCGTGCTGCTTCATCGGCTGCTGTGTTGCCAGGAATGTTGCAATGCCCTGGTATCCACTGGAGTGCTATTGCATGTTTCGCTTCGCTTGCCTTTGTGAGGTTTTTAAGTGTTTCATAAATTATACTGTCGCTGAATGCTTTCCCCTTTGTGCTGCAGAGTGATGTTAGAGCCGCCTGTGAATCGCTGAAGATTACCCATTTTTGCGCTTCTGTTACTGACAATATAAATTTTACCGCACATAGGATTGCGAACAGTTCAGCCGTTGTGGACGAAGTCGCACGAGATAACTTAAATGATTCTTGTTTGTTGAGGTGCGGTATAATGAATGATGAAGTTGAAGAGGTTGCTGTACTGGAGCCGTCTGTATAGACGTGTGTGTATCCTGAATACCGCATATATATCTGGTATAGTGCGAGTTGTTGAGCAGCTTGAATGAACATGTCTCTTTTGCTGAATATTCCTTCTACTGACAATTCGATTTTTGGAACTGTAAGCAGCCATGGAGGATATTCGATGTCTGAGTTCCAAAATTCATTTCCTGGCAATATGTGAAGATTTTTTTCAATTTCTATATGAACATAACTTCTATCTCGTTTCATTATGTCTAGAGCCAATGGGTGGTTTTTATGCTGGGTTTGAAGACGGAAATAATGCCGGCATGTTTCTGTAGTTCGCATAACTGGAAATGGTGATTGGCGAGCCTCAGCTATTACAAGAGAACTCGAAGTCGCTCGTGGAACTCCTAGACATAGGCGTAGTCCTCTAGCTAAAAGTCTTTGAGGTCTCTCTTCTGACGTGTGGGAAAGTCCGTGTAAGATGGGCGCGGAATATGCAATTTTTTGTCGTATTAATGCATTGTAAACAGTCAGCATGGACGATACTGATCCGCCCCATGATGTGCCTGCAAGTCTGCGAAGTACAGTCACTGTGGCATTGACCTCGTTTTCGAGTTTTTTTAAGTGGGGTGCCCAGGATAGCTGCCTATCAAGTATTACGCCAAGAAATCGATGCTGTGTGACAATCATTAGAGGGTGTCCTTCCAGATTAAGAGTGAAATTTTTTAACTGCCTCCGAGTGAAGGGCAATACAGCAGTCTTTGCGTGTGATAGTACCATTCCTCTTTCTCTCAAAAATTGGTTGATGATATTTATGCCGTCTTGCAATGTTATCTGGAGTAGTTGAGCATTAGATCCAGATGTCCAAATACACACATCATCTGCATACAGAGAAAACTTTAACTGTGATGGCAGTCTTCGTGTTAAATCAGCCATGACGCAGTTAAAAAGGAAGGGGCTGAGTACGCTTCCCTGTGGTACTCCCTGTTTGACGAGATGTTCAGCACTCTTTCCTTCACCCGTCTGAACAAATATTTTGCGACCTGATAGAAATTCAGAAATCCATCGCAAGGACCTGCCAGACAGACCAAGTTCCAACATGCTTAGCAAAACATGAACGTGACTAACAGTGTCAAATGCCCTCTTGATGTCTAGGAATACTGCTATAGTCATGTTTCCACATGCACGCTCGTGCTCCACACAGGTTACTATATCTAATATTGCATCCATTGTGCATCTATGTTTTCTAAAACCTACTAAGTAGTTGGACAACACATTCGTTTCATTACACCACCATTGAAGTCGCGCGTCAATCATTTTCTCCATTACTTTGCATAAACAACTTGTCAAACTAATGGCGCGGAAGGATTCAAGGCACAAGGGCGTCTTACCAGGTTTTAAAATTGGTATGATCCGAGTGACTTTCCAAGAGTCAGGTACAGTTTCCTCTATCCATAAGTTATTATAGATGTCTAAGAGCGCATTTGTACCTGTCGGTCCGAGGTTTCTTAGCATATTGTACGTAATGCCGTCCGGCCCAGCAGCGGACTTTTGGCGACATGATGCAATTGCACACTGGAGCTCGCTTAAAGGGAAGCTGAAACGGTTTTCAATTTCCATGAATTGCTGGGATTGGGAAGAACAGACCTAATAATTTACGGTTCCGAAATTTTTTTCTTCGTTTTGTTAATATATGAGGCGGAAATCGCTTTCTAAATCACCCCCGCGGACACGCCCCCATCGCTTCCCGGAGCACCGGGTGAGGTGGTTGCCAGAGGAGAGAACCGGCGAGAGTGACGTCACGCGCGGGGACCGAGCTGCCGGACCGGCGTGCTGGCATGTGTTGGCATGCCTCTTTCCGTCCCGCGCTTTACTGAACGACGCTACGAGAGATTTGCCACGGCCGACGACGCTCACGTTTGTTTTCTTTTGCGATTTTCGTAAACTGTTCTTTCCTTCGGTGCTTCGTGAGTGCCTACAGCCAAGGGCGCCCAACATGCCCTCGTTCTGTGCAGCATTCGGCTGCGCGAACACAGGCGGGCGAGACGATGTGGTGTTTCACAGGTTCCCAAAGGACAAGAAGCTTGCAGCGCAGTGCGGTGAGGAGAGATAAGTTCGTGCCGACGAAATCAACTGTGCTGTGCTCGGACCATTTCCGCGATAGCCGGATAGCCTTACGACAAATGCGGAAATGCGTTGTTGCTAGCGTTGCTATACTCCGTTTCATACATCAGGTGCAACGCTGTGGAGGCTTGACATACTTCTTGCAGTGGCTGCGTTCGCATTTAGAAAAAGTTCGGTGTTTCTTGACCCGATTTTTGAGAAAATTTTTCATATATAACCTCAGTTCTGAATGAAAAAAAAAAGAATTTACCCTTAGAAACAATACGGCTGCTAACACGTTCTTTTAAATCAATTTTCTTTTCGGCATTCTTTAATTGCATCCCGTCGCGGCAGCTTCACGTGCATGCTCGCGCGACCAAATGCCGCTGGCACGCTGTGAAGCATATACGGAAACGCGCGCAGTAATAAATTTTGGTAACCGGACTTCGTGCGTAGCTTCCACAGCGTTGCACCTGAGGTATGAAATGGAGTATAGGCTTGCCTAGTGACATTCGACGTACGCTTGCAGTTATTGTGTTCACCACACGGCGGTGCTAAAACTGCCTAATATCTTTATGTCAACAATAGCATGGAGCACGCATACTGATTCTTGATTGAGCCACAATCCCAAAGTCGTCGAACCATAGTATGAGTATTGCACATATAATATCTCTGGACATCTCTGGATGTGTATGATAAGCAACTCCCATGACTGTACCTCGCAGCACTGCATGTGCGCGCTTTGAACGCGGCACTTATGTTCGCGATCGTGTATCAACACTAAAAAAACCACGGGACTTTAGACAAGCAGCGGCAAGGTGCTTGACATCGCGGAATTGCACCCGTGTTTACAATTAAATGAGAAGTTAGTGCTTCGGCATTCTTCCAGCAGCAAGTTCCCAGTGACACACTAGCGCATTTTTTCTCCCGTCGTTGGAACGTGCAGCTACATGAAAAAAAAAACAACAACATACGTACCAGCTAAGATTTCCAACGTGCGAGAAGGTGCACACATCGCTCTCGCTTTTGGCACACTCAACATCGTCGTTACCGCCGTTGCCGCCATCGTTTTCCGTATCGGCTGTCGGTTCGAACATGTACGGCGAAAATACAAACTCTCCGAGACAGCGAGAACGTTCCATAATGCTTACAACTCAGCTATGAAGCCAGAACAGAACAGCGTGCTTACGCTCTGAAACGGCGGCGCCGACCGGCGACTGCCGCGAGTGACGTCACAGCGGCCCCGACCAATCACGGGCAACAGCGGCGTTCGCGCGATACCCTGAGGCGCTGGTGCGCGTTTTCATGAAAAAAGAGTCGTTTGCGCTTGTTTCCGCCCTTTTTGAACCAGATATGCGTGTTCAGGGGACTCAAAACTGTAGAATGCCGTAGAGAACTCATTTTTTTCGAAAAGTGTTTCAGCTTCCCTTTAATGTGAAAGTGTGATCTAATTGAGGATGTTGGGCCCAGTAGCAAGCAGTAATTTTTCGCTTAGCCAACTCTACTGAAATATCAAATTCTGCACATTGGGATGAAAAAGCAGATCTCGAAATAAGCTCACAAAATTCATCTGCAACTATTATTTCACACGTGTCCCGGGCTACAGCGAGAGCACGAAATGGGAAGCTTTGTGTTACAGGTCCGCTTAAAGAACGAATTACAAGAAAAATTCGTGGGACAGGCGTGTGAGGAGACAGCGTGCCGCAGAAATCGCGCCAGCGCCGTTTGCCTAAGCTTTCCATTCGTCTGCGCATTACATTGTGTATTTTCTGAGCGTTTCTGTATGCTTCCAAACTTCCGCTCCGTCGGTAAGCTCTTTCGGATCGGCGTCGGATGGCTCTTAGGTGTTCATATTCTCCGTCAACTGCAGCATAATCTTTTGGTATTGGGACCTTCTTTGTGCATATGTTCATATTATCCTGCAAAAATCCTGTAAATTTTTCCACTGTTGCATGTTGGTTAACTTGATTCGTTAGGCGGTACCGAAAAGCTTGCCAGTTGGTTAGTCTGCTGTAACGCCTGATATCATACTGCATGCTAGGGTGGTTAACAAGGATGGGAAAATGATCACTTCCGCGCGTTTCCATATCTGTTGTCCATCCCACACCATTCACTAGATCATGTGAACACAGGGTAACATCTATGCAGCTTGAGTAATTATATCCACGAAGGAATGTTGGCGACCCATCATTTAAAACAGTCAAGTTGCATTTATCTATGGCGCACTCAATAACATTACCCCGTGCATCACAATGATCACTGCCCCAGATGATGTTGTGTGCGTTGAAGTCGCCACATATAAATACATTAGAATGAGCTATTTTGAAGATATCCACTAACGCTTCTACTGAAACCCGGTTTGAAGGTTGTAGATATAGATTAATCACTCTTATACAGAGCTTGCCAAAGGATACTTTACATGCGATGAATTCCGGGAAGTCTGAATCACTGGACTGAATTTGATAAGATGGTAGGTCCTTTCTGACGCACAGGAGCACTCTGCTAACATTACCTTGACGAGAAGTCTTATATATCACATAATTCGAGAGGCGAAAGTCGTCAGTGATTCCCGTCTCCTGAATGCAAAGTATTGGGAAGTTGTATTGTACAAGCAGTTTACGAAAGTCAGCGCACTTTCTTCGAAGACTGTTGGCATTCCACTGAAATATGGAGACATTTTTGTAGCGGTTATTCATGTAGTGCCTGCCGCAGTTTCGGCCCGGATTGTTGACACAACAGTGCTTCTAGAGGCAACAAGGCTTTTACTTCTGGTAGGTTGTTTGCTTCGGGCAAAGCAGATAGGATTGCCTTAAGAGCTGCGAAAAGCATCGGCAAAATCAGTTGTGTCACCGATGCTGTGGTATGTTCGCTATTAGCTGTATCTGTTCGGTCGCTGTTTTTATGTGGTGCTCTGAGTTTTCTGGTTTTTTGGATAGTTACGGTTACCTTTGACGACGATTGATTAACAAGACATCGGGTGAAGATTCAACGAGCCAGGCGCCTTACAGGTACGACATTTCTTTTTTGAAGACCTGACTATTACCCTGCCGCTACGGTGGTCGGAAGCCGAGAACATCGTCACGAGCCTTATGCTTGTCCAAACGTAACAAGCCATATGAATGACGCTACGGGCCGTAATGAAAAGCCTGGAGCCTTGCAAGCGTCACAGAGCTTCATAAAGCCGGCACGTTTGGTTCTCCCCAACTCAGAATCAACTTCAGCGAATTCAGGAATGATGGCTGATGGTGAGGCCGAGACCAAGAAACCTCGCCTAGAAGACAGCAAGTACGATGATAGAACATCGACTTATGAGCTAAGTGATGAAGAAGAGATGGGTGAAGATGCACCATTTACTGTGGTCACATATAAGAAAAAGCGAGCCGAAGGCATTCCGGTTGTCTTTCGCCCAACAAGTGAAGGTGCTACTTTTTGGCAAGTAAATCCAAACCGAGTGTCTGCCGAAATAGTTTCTGCTGCCAAAGAAAAAGTACAGTCTTTCAGGACGACCAGAGATGGAAGTTTCAGTGTCAGCGTTGCTTCCTTAGCATCGGCGAAACGCCTTTTGATGCTCTCAAGTGTAGGCGGCCTGGAAGTCAAGCCATTCATCCCACAGTCGTACACGCGAAACGTTGGGAAAGTGAAACATGTGCCTCTGCAGTACACAGACGATCAACTCCTAGACTTCTTGAAAGACGCAGGAGTTATATCAGCACGCAGACAGATAAGGTATTCCCGCCAAGAAGATGGAGCAGTGAAGTCATATCCACTTCACACGGTAATCCTGACTTTCAGAGACGACCGCCCTATTCCTGGAAGAATTTACTTGGGTTTCACCAGTCACCCTGTCGAGGAATACCTAGGACCCACACTTCGCTGCTATAATTGCCAGAGATTTGGGCACATGGCGAAAACCTGCCGTAGCACACGTCGATGCAAAATCTGCTCAGAAGACCATGACCACAAGGAGTGCAAGTCACTTCTTCAACCTAAATGTGCAAACTGTGCGGGGCACCATGCCGCCTCCTTCTCAGGCTGCCCACAGAAAAAAGCAGCGGCACAAATGCGTCGACATGAACTAATTCATGGAAGACAACCGCGACGCAATGAACCCGCACCAAACCTCGAGATCGTGCATCCAGTGCCAGATCACCCACCTCAGCGGGCACCGGAACCACCACAGCCAAGAGCACCAACAAGATATCCCTCCTCTAGAGAACAACCAACAGTGCAATCAAGAGACCAATCAAGAGGATCAGAGTCAAGCGCCCAGTCTTATGCATCAGTGCTACGGAAAACCACAGGACAACAGGCAGAAAGTAATACACAAGAAAGCTCCTGTTCTCGCACACATTTCTCTCAGCGACCTTACGCATCTACTGCAGAAGTAACACCAGCTAATAGCGACCACCTGGGCTTCTTTAACGTCCGCCTAGATCTAATTACACGGGTGCCCATCGAAATGCGACCGCCGTGACCGGAATTCGATCCCGCGTCCTCGTGCTTGCAAGCCCAACACCATAGCCACTAAGCAAACGCGGCGGGTGTTGGAACCTGGTATTGTTTCAGATCGTATCGCGGTTGATAGGTGGCGTTCAAGCGGAGAAATTGCCGGCAACTTTTGCAAGCCTTGGTCCATCTACAGCAAACACCCCACCTCATCCTCGGCTGCAATAGTATGTGGTATGACCTGTAATTGTGCGTTGGAAGAAAGTAGTGGCTTGCAGGATTTCTCTCAACCCAAATGTGCCGAAAATTTAAATTATTTTTCACTCACCTTTCACTTCTTCATAATTATACGGCACTAACAGTGGTGCTGACGTGGAACCCTTCGAAAATTGCGCCGCACTTTCGCTCTGGGTATTACAGGCATCTTCATCTTTTCTTCAACGCCAGCCTGAAATGAACACGAAAGTCTCAAGCGATAAACGAAAGTGTGCGCGTTATCGCTTTCAGACAGAAAACATTTGCTCAAGGCCGTTTTCCCAGGTTGGAATGATGCACCGCGCTGTCTCGCAACTAGCTCATTTTCGTACCCTGCTCTTCAGCGTGAACAGGTGATGGTTTCGCCGCAAAACAAAAATTAATTACATGGGAACAGTCATTAGCTCTGAAAAATTGCCGTGTCAACGGCTCCGAGGGCTCATTAGCATAATATAGATTGGGTGGAGAAAACTAATAAAGAGAAGAAAAAGACGTGGCGTAAACCGAGCGTGAAAGATTCGCCGTGTCCGTTATCGATAATCGTGGAGCCACGCGTTGCTTCATAGTCGTCATGCGAGGCTCGGTCGCAGAGCCAAGCGAGTAAATGTCTGTTGAACTGCGATCTCACGAGTGGTCGAAGGCATACCTGAACTAAATAACTAACTAACTAACTAACTAACTTATTTCATTTTGTTTATCATATCCTTCGGAATGTTGAAACAAGTATGTCGACGGCACGACCCATTCTTTAAGAGAGAGGGAAACGAGATGCGAAAGGCGGGGTTGTAATCAGAAGACAATCCTCCAGTTTACTACCCTACATTGGAAAAGGGGCAAGGAGAGCCGGAGAGATAAAAAAAAGAAAAGCAAGTGCAATGAAGGAAGAGAGAGAGAGAGAGTCAAGATTTAATGATGTCAGCAATCATGGGGACGGACGCAGCCTCCCTCCGCCTACAGATGGCCGAGATCCCCTGGGTCTCAGCGGCTGCCTCGGCTAGCTTGATGGCCCAGACCTGGTTTCGTTGGTCTGAGATGAGCAGCAAGGTTTCTCACTGCTGCCAGTTTTGAATTTTGCGGCCCTCGAAAGAAGCCGCATTCAAGCATGCTCATAGAATATCTCGAAGGTCCGCCCTACCCTTACGTAATTTACATAGATCATTGTATTGCCCTGATCATTGTATTACTTTCTGCGGGCAACCGGGCTGGGATACATGTTTGTTTGCAGGAGACAGCAGGCCACCGCCTGTTTTTTGGTAAGCTCAGGCGTGCTGGTGGGTACTGGTTCCTTGCCAGCCGATAGCAATCAATCATTTCTTTGTAGCTGACCATGCCGTCTCCTATCGTTCCCGGCGGCGCCGGCTCTCTTGCTCGGCGAGTAAGTCATCGAGCTACGTTGTGAGCAGCCTGCGATCTTTGAGTCGCTTTTAATTCTAGCTTTGGTGGAGGCAACCGGTAATGCTATGGATGGTTCCATTGCAAGTTCGGGGTTGTCCTTTTTCACGGTTCCTCTCGCGAGGGGTTCTCCGCCCGCGTCTACCCCTACGATGGACAACCCGTTGGGTCCTCTATATTCCGCGGCCTCTGCGTAGGCCATGCCCTCTACGTCATGGTATTTGCGCTTCATGTGGGGCGCCCTTGCTTCTCGTCGGTATTTGTGGTGCTGTGGGTGCATGTTCTTTAGTGGTAGGGCAGGAATTTAAAGTTCGTCCTCGTCTCTAGGAGAATGCTGAGTTTCGTGTCGTGTTGCGCTTCGTAGTGAATATTGAGTTTCCGTAGATGTGTTGCCACGTGAGGCTCTGCGAATCTTTCGTATTGGGCAGTGGTGTACGGCTCGATTAGTTCGTCAAGCGTATTGTGCAGCCCCAACTCTTAAGAGTATGTCGTTGGATGTTGTGACTGGGACGCCAAATTTAATACTGTCTGAACGCTCGTCTGATGTCGCATTCAATTCCGTTTTTTTTTTCTGCCACGCCAAATGTTAGGTACGGTGCCTCATAGACGACGCGGCTGATGACGAGAAAGAGAAAGAGAGAGGAAGAAATTGCATACACACGCACACACACGTATAAAAGAAGGCGGTTATTTAAGAGTCGTTCAACTAGGTTCACTTCCTCACGGAGAAACTTCACCAACAGCTTCGTCGCCCCCAACGTTGAATCGTTGCATGAGTGAAATGGGTGAAACCAGTGCTTCAGCAATTATCAATCGAGCCTCTCTGTAAAATATCGCATCTTGTTGCAGCTGCCGCTAGAATCACGTTGATAGATTTCACGAGTCGTGATTGCGCATGTCAGTGGTTCTCAAACGGTCTGTGGTCGCTTGCTTATCCGTCAAGGTAGCCAACGAAAAGAACTTTGAAAATTATTTGTTCCGGAATAAACAATGTTTCAGGCGTGTGTTCTTCGTGGGATGAAATCTTAGGCCCTAGCATACTCGTTGGTCCGCTCGCAAATGGCCTCCAAAGTTTGAAGGAAATTTAGTTTGCAATTGCCTGAACAATGTTACATACATCACTACGTCGTCAACCGTCTATATAAGTTGCTATGTGCTACCTTCATTATAGAGCAAGTTTGCAAACAAACAATAAACTGTTATCTATTACATATAGGGCATTTATATGCAAAATAGGCTAATCCTGATATAAAATATATATGGTTGCAGAATAGTTTGTATGATGCCTGCAAGCAATATGTACTTGTGTACAGTTGGAGAGACAAATCCTGAGAGTTGGCATTTCCCTGCCTTCGTGTTCTCTTATATGCCGCTCCCACCACGTGATAGCCCATTTTTTCCAGTCTGAGGTCAGTGCAATCTATGTTTTTGGTTACAAGACCAATGCCGTGTTTTATGACTATAGTCTTGAAAACTGAAGCTATGCCAACCGCCAATTTCATTGCTTCACTGGTACTTCCCTTATGCTTACCTTTCAAACTTTCTATTGTTACCTAACCAAACGAAGGTTTCTGACGCCGTTAAGTTGTTTACGCTTTCTATTCATTCAAATTAAGCATAGCTCATTCAGGCACCAATAATATTATCCTTTAAAATTTCGTTTCATTGAATTTCTTGCACCTTCGAAAGAATGAAAAAGGACAGCGGCAGAAAATATTAGGAAGTTTCAATTTTTTTCAGTGAATTTTGTCAAGTATACAGGATGTGGACTCAATTTGAGACCCTTTTACAGAAACATCACAGTTGGGAATATCAACTAATTCATCGTTGACATTCTTGGAAACCACCTATCCGGACACTTGAAATGTATGCGTGATGTGTGTAGTGTGCAAACAATAACAGAAGTGAACTAGCTACGTGAAGACATACCGAGGCACTGCAAGAGCAAACATCCAGCCGTCTTATTTCCGACTTCTTGTACAAAAACACTGTACAGATATACAAACTTGCACTGCAGGTCCAATCAGAAGGTCTTCAAAATGTTTGTGACGCAGCTTAAGTATAATAATTTTAATGAGTTCTTTTGATTTTATGCAGTATCTTCGTCGTGCACAATTGTGCGCATAGCACCCGAAGGGAATAGTTATCTTGTTTGTTAAAACTTATACGAACAATATTTATAGTACACTAGCCGAAAGAACCAAAAAAAAAGAAAGATCAAAAAGGGCACAGAGGAGGTAGGGGGTGCATCGCCTATTATCCTTTGGCCCGCACTCTAAGCGACGTATTACAGGCCTTACCAGCTCGAAGCTCGTACTAAGAGCAAACCTTTGAGCCGATTCTCACTTGGCACGTACAAGATATGCTTGCCTAAGGCGTCACCGTCTTCACAATATGATTCTGACTGAAAATACTCTCAGTACTCTTCTCTCATTTACCACGCATACATTGAAGCAAGGGGTTTCGTTCGCAGTTTAAATGACGAAGACGTGACGGGCGGGATAGCATCATTAAGCGAGAGCTCGAATAAAACCATTCTAGAAGGTCAAATAAACCAAAGCTTCTGTTGAACCCACAACAGTGATAAACGAGTTTACGGCAGGACGAGGGAATGAAGAAGACAATTATGGCACGATGACGGTTCAAATTTCCCGAATGCAAGATCGAATCATCAATAAGGACAAGCCAGCTTAAATATATTGTTTTTTTAAATATTATTATCCAAAAAATCATAGTGATGGTAAGCGTGGCCATATTATCAGTGACAAGCACTACGAAATCTGCACGAAATAATATTAAGTATAGTGTCGCTGTAAAAGAAAATCAATGCATAAAAGTTCTCTACACCGTTATAGTCTAATTTTAAATCACAATGAGCTAATATCTAAAAGGCATGAAGAAAGAAGCTCGCAAGGATTCACTGTCGGGTTAATTGGTTCATTATCAAAGAAAGAACAGCGCTTGAAGAGGAGACACAAAGGAGCAACCACACACATAGCGTAGTGTGTGTAATTCCTCCCTAGTGTCCCGTCTTGAAGCGCTATTCTTTCTGTGATAATGAAGAAAGAAAATGTATTCTTTTGTGCATTAAAGCAAACGACAACTATAACGCATGGGGAGAAACAAGCTATGAGACCGAGAGAAAAGCAAGCAAGAATCACCGTGGCTTAATCTACGGAAGGGTCGCGGTCTTGCTTCCCGAAAGATATTTTTCGTCTGAGCTCGACATTTTGACATCGTGTCAGTAGGACGAGGCAACGCACGAAGGTTCGCTCGCTGGCCCCACTTAGCAACACCGCAACAGAGGCCTCCTGCGATGAGGGGAACCGGAAAGGTCGAGGAGAGAACAGAGATCGCTCCATCATTGTCACCGATGACCGATGCAGCGCAAACAGAAACCCGTGTCGAAAAGGTCAAGCGAGCCACCAATAGCGAGCCTTGGCTGCGGTTGCTTCAGCTTCCCTAGTTAAAAGTATCAGTGGTGGAGCTGTCATCAATGAGCCACGCTTCGAACCACTTCGTACGCAAGTTTTGGTGGCCACTGCTGGAAGCCACGGGAGCGACGTCTGTCTGTACAGCACGAAAACGGCCGCCCCCTTTATCGATTGTTCTGTTTCTCATCTTAGCGAACGCTAAGCTGCGGCAGACAGACAACGTCGCAGGCATCCGTGGTCAACGACACTTTACACGAGAGAGAAAATGACTAAAACGGCCTTGCTGTAAATTTGCCTTCGTTCTTTCGTTGCCATGTAACTGTAAAGACAAATCGTTTGATGAACACATCTTTTTTTTCTTGAACTGTTCACGGAAGACGTCATCTAACTGCGACATACGAAACCACGTGGGCACATTACGGAACTCAAGCCAGTTACCCCCTCCAGACTCATTTACTTCGTCCCAGTTGCAAGTGCTTGGCACGTGAGAAATGATATAAGGAACCGCTGGAGTTAATTCTAGGAAAAACAGAGGTTGAAACTCCAAATCCAAGCAGAGAATGCTTAACTCCTCCTGCAACTCCCACAACCTCTCGCGAAAGTACCAGAACGGGAAATAAAGAGCAAAACAATCAGCGCAACCGATTTATGTTGTACGTCTGAAACACTGCATAAATTGCAAAAGAACAAAATAACTGAAAACGAACTCATTCGTGGGAAGCACTGTAAAGACAAATAAATAAATAAATAAAACCCCTTGATTCAAGTAATCTTTTCTTGCAGCACACGGCTTTCATTCTTTATCTGTTCTTATTTTTGTATAGGTTCTGCCGGGAACATTTTGTGACAGAATCTTTGGAAGTCCGTGGAAAAATCAGAGAAAAAAGTCATACCTTGTTATGAAGGTTGATCTTTTCTGAAGCTTTTTCGAAGATTTTCAGTGGTGCCCGAAAACTGGATGTTGCGATCCTTTCGGTTTCCAAAAATATCTCGAGTGGAATGCAGAATCTAGCAGGAATCACCATCGTTCTAGAAACAAAAAAAGTGAGTGAAGCCTAACCATACAAATTGAAACTTGGCTGCACGACAGATGGTTATTAAGGTTAGAGAAAGAGAGTAAGTTTATTTCTTTCTTCTTTTTCGAAGTTGTACCGAGGCGCTTTATCCATCCTATGATGCGAGATTGCCATATAGTCTGAAAAAGAAAGTTGACTTATCTTGTACAAGGGTGTCTGCAGGTACAAAACTTCCTAACCATATGTTTTACGAGTTGAGCCAGCTAGTTCGCGAAAAGGACGAACTCTTTTCTCAATATAGCTTATAATGAAGGAGTACTGCGTTAAGAAAAAAAAGGGCGATATGTTGTTGTTATTGTTTTTTTCTTCTTGCTAGCGGCAGCGTGAAGTGACGTGATATCAACGAGAACAAGAACAAATGCGAGCACACTCGCACGCAAAGGTTATAGAAGGAAAGACAGTTATCTCTGGATGCCTGGAAGTGAATTCTCTCTTTCTCCGGCGCTGCTAGAAGTCAGAAACGTTCCAGCTTCTTTCTATTCTTTCTCCCCCTGCCCTGGAGGCACGCCTGCAAGCCATGCGTGTCTTACGCTGTCTTAGACCCAATGCGTCATTCTTCACACACACCAGGGTTGTGTGAAGTCAGGAACGTCCCAGCTGCTTTCTGTTCTTCAAAGGTGTGATTTAGAAGATTACGCTGAACTCGATAGCTAAATCACATCACGGAAATACCAGTAAGGTCAGTCTTTGACTGAATGTATGCTTGGTAAATTAGAAAACACGTTACAAAAAGGCAGAATTGCTGGCGCCGCCACTTCACAGTTCCCGAGTTAACTGCGTGTGACGTTCTAAATTTGGACAGCACCAGCTTTGGGCTTGTCACCTGTTTATCTGTATACGAAGATCACGTTCCATTCGAAGGGGACCAAGGACTGAAGGCAACGGGATTTGAGAACTTTTTAGGAACAACGATTGACTCCGAACAGGTGCAAATACATGACACATACATGACAATCTCCTGTATTTTCTGTAAAGTCTACGAATTTGGACTCGTTTTGCGATATTACGAATGTCCATCGAGTATTACGAAAAATAAGATCTCCTCTCGCAAAATGTTTTGCTCGTCACTCTCGGGCAATATTATTGGAAGTCTTGTGATTGGGAAAGTACACAAGAGGGATACCTGCTTTAAGCAAGCTTATTCACATGTTACTCCATACCAACTCTACCTTCATTGGCGTAGGACCACATGTACTGACTTGAGACTTTTCAGTCCCACACGACAGAGTTCACTTTATGAAATACATTTCGCGAAACAAATGTGCGCCCCAAAAGCCGTCGCCAAACGCTGCGTTTCTTCATTAAAAAAAGCATTACTAATTTTACACTGCTCTCCGCCTCCTTCCCCCCCCCCCTCCCTATCTTCACACCCTGCTGGTATTGTGTCCTTGGGAATATTTTTGAATTTTAGTGTTGGCGGGTTGGCAGTCATGCTATGTTGATCCTGGCCTAACACTGACATGCCAGATATGCACTTTTTGTGCACAGAAATTCAGAGAACAAGACGTCGCGATTCGTTTTATCTGCTAGTAGCCAGCGCTTTCCCACGCAGTAAGAAAGAAGATAGTCTAGACAAACAATTTCACCCGGCTACGGTGATTTGGCCCAGCCTCTCATTTTCAAGAAACTCTCTCCGCATTGCGGATTTTGCAGAAGGTTTCGGCGTTCACTGTCTCCGTTTCTTCTTTTCCTTAAGTCACAAAAGAAATTACGCAGTCCTTTGACAACGTTTCCCTAAGCCGATTATTTTGACACCAAATTTGCGAAAGGCTGCGGCAGGCACTGGTTCCGTCTTCACACATGGCGTAACTTACATGAAATTTACGTATGCCACAATGAAAAGACATAAGGCCGCCCCTAAGGCGCCGTAAGATGGCGAACATCTTACGACACCAAAGAAAGCTCACAAAAGAAGTGGTGCGAGATGGCCGGTAATTGGTTAGAGTAACCGTGCAGTACGATAGTATGCTATAGGAATAGAAGCACTGGGCAATGGTGGCATTGAATTGGGTTAGATAATTTTAACAACGCGGAACAGAACAAATTTCGAATACAAATACAGAAAATAAATTGACGAGTCGAGCTCTCGCCTCACCTATACTTAATTGATTTTTTTCGTTTACTACTCTTCTTCCAGCCTTGCGCTGCCAGTATGAACGCTATTAGTAATAATCCAATGTCTCCCCTTTCGGTCCTGACAGTGAATTGGTGCTGTGATAAAATGAGGAAATTTGCATGTATAATAGAATAGAGTGTTATGGCGAAAGATAGGGGTAACTCTACATTGATGGGACAGGCGTTCGCCCTGGAGTGGACATGAAAAGACATTGCCATAATGAAGACGATGCAAAAGACGACAACGGGTGTCATGACTGGGGTGAGTGTAGGTATGATAATCACGAGCTGCTGCCATTAAGCTACTAGTGTGTTTCTTCTGAAGTGGCCCACCAAGTAGCTAAAACATTCGTGCGAAAAATTCACAACCTTCCAATAGAGCAACGAGATTTTGGGTAATATATATATATATATATATATATATATATATATATATATATATATATATATATATATATATATATATATATATAATTATTTTTAGACCTCTTCACAGTCTACTACATCAAAAGTGAAACTGATTCTCGCGACAACCTCGCCGTTAACGTACCCAAGGTATTCTTGTTGAGGGCAATGGTGAAATCGCGCAGACAGACACTGGTGTCGATGATAGGTTTTACAACAACCAGCAACACAACCACCTATAGAACTCGTGTACAGGCGCCAGCATCGGTAAACGTGGCCAAGTTTCATACTGTGCAAGACATGTGCCTTACACGGTAGCCACGCGGCCACATAGAGGCGGGAATTACAACTCGGCAAGCATGGGGCGTAGAAGACACACGCCGACGCCCGGCAAAACGGCCCCTTAATTTGGAAGTACTTTATGTGTCGTTTTCGCTTAACCCTTTCCCATGCAGAAACTCATCCAACAGTTTCCAGCATTTATAGTTGTCATTGTTACCGCAACCGTCGTATAACGGACATAGCGGAATGGATGCAGCACCTCCGGGACGCCAACATCCAAACCACTAAAACAATCCAGTGTACGGTCGAGACGCCCGAAGTCGACCACCGGCTCTTACACCTGTGGGAAGCCCGGAAGGGCCTCCTCAAACGGTGGAAGCGACAGCGGTTAAACCGGAAACTACGTCTACGAATCTAGAAAATAACAGACAAAGCCAGAAATTACGCAAACGAGCTGACGCAGCAAAATTGGGTACAGTTTTGCACCTCGCTCAAGGGTACCCTGAGTACGGCGCAGACGTGGGCCATCCTACGTTGCCTGATCGAGCCCGACAAGGCGAAATCAACAACCAGTCGGACGCTTATAGAAATCGCTCGCAAGTTCCCCGGAAACGACCAGGATCTGACTGACACCCTAAAAACCAGATACCTGGGTAGCGACCCCATACAACCCTGCCTCCTAAAATATGAAGGAGAACCAAGACCAGAACTGGACGCTCACATCACGGAGGAAGAGGTGTATGCCGCGGCACGAGCCTCACAGCGCAACACTGCTCCCGGAGTTGACAAAATCACCAACGCCATGATTAGAAACCTGAGCCCGATGCACATCCAGGACTTGACCGAATACCTAAGCGAGGAACTCTGGAGCAAGGGCCACGTACCGAACGAGTGGAAACACGCGGAAATCATGACCATTCCCAAACCCGGCAAGAAGCCCGCGATCGACGCCCTGCGTCCCATCTCGCTGACTTCGTGCCTCGGCAAGCTGTACGGGAGGGTCATCGAAACCCGCCTCCAACATTACATAGAGGACGGTGACCTCTTCCCGCACACTATGCTTGGCTTCGGGCCGGGACTTTCTGCGCAAGATGCGTTCCTAATCCTAAGGGAAGAACTTCTCAAGGGCATCCCGAAGGGAGGAGAACACCTCCTGCTCACACTCGACCTAAAAGGGGCCTTCGATAACATCTCCCACGAGGCCATTCTCAAGGGACTGAACGACATCAGCTGCGGGGAGCGCATCTTTAATTACGTTAAATCGTTCCTGACGGGCCGGACGGCAACCATCGGTATAGGCAAGACTCGATCGGATACGATCGACGTGCCGAACAAAGGAACACCGCAAGGGTCAATAATCTCCCCGATTCTCTTCAATGTCGCGATGCTAGCGCTGACCAAAGAGCTGCGGAAGATCCCCGACCTAGGTTACGCCCTGTACGCAGACGACATCACGCTCTGCGCCACCAAGGGCTCCCTAGCGCGGAAAGAGGCGACCCTTCAAGAGGCCGCGACGGCCGTGGAAAGATTTGCGGCAGCGAGCGGGATGCGTTGTGCGCCCGAAAAGTCCGCTGTGATCCGGGTGCACGGAGGAGGAATCTACAAGTCCCCCGGCCCTATCGACCTCTACCTTGAGGGCCAGAAGATAACGGAAAGCAATAACACTAGGATTCTGGGTTTTTGGATCCAGAGCAACCTGAAAGCCTCCTACACCATCCAAACCCTAAGGTCTGCCACCAACCAGATCTCGCGGATTATAAAACGAATTACAAGAAGCCGCAAGGGCATGCGAGAAGAGGACACGATTCGCTTCGTCCAGGCTCTAGTGATCAGCAGAATAACGTATAGCATGCCGTATCACTATCACTCGCTAAACAAACGCGACCAAGAACAAGTCGATGCCATCATCAGAGGCGCGTACAAAACGGCCCTGGGTCTCCCTGTCACCACCTCAAACGACAAGTTAGCGGCCCTCGGGATCCACAACACCTTCGCTGAGCTGTCGGACGCGGTTATGGCTTCGCAAAAAGCCAGACTACAGAACACGGTGGCGGGCAGAGCCATACTCAACCGGACCGGAACGGCAACGGAGCTCCGTGCCCTCGATGGGCAACGATCACTCCCGCTTGAGGTCAGAGGCAAGATCAAGGCGAACCTGATACCGAAGCACATGAGTCATGAACTCCATGAAGGACGACGCAAGGCTCGCGTCGACAGACAGCGTCGACAATTCAAGGGTGACCCGTACGTAACGTACGTGAACGTGGCGGCGTACTCTGTAGGGGACCTCTTCGCGGTGGCCGCCGTGAACGGGAGAGACAACTCCTTGAACCTCGCGGCCTCCGTAAGGGCAGAGATCCCAGCTGGGGCTGAGACCATAACCGGGGCGCTGGTAATAAAGCAAGAAGACAGGGTAGGCAGGGAAGTCCATGTCTTTACCGACTCGCAACAGGCCTGCCGTAACTTTACCAACGAACGAACACCGCTGCTGGCGGCTCAAATTCTAGGCCCGAGGCTGCAAGAATACCATCAAATCACGTGGACGCCGGGCCACGCGGGTCTGGAGGGGAACGAAAGGGCGAACGCCCTAGCTCGAGCGCTAATCAACCGAGAGGGGCAAGACCAATCGTCTCATCAATCCCCACCCTTTACCTTCATGCGCCTGCCATCCAATTACTGCGACCGACTCGAGATCCAGCGACTCAACCGCAGGATTTATCCTCCGCCTCACAAAAAGCTCACCATGAAGATGCCGCAGCTCTCCAACTTATTCAGACCAACACATTTCCAAACCTACACAGATACAGTAATATGTTCCCACATACATATCGCGGCATCTGCCCCTGGTGCGGCGACACACGCCCTACACTCTTTCACATCTCGGGGGGGGGGGGGGGGGGGTGCGAGGGCAAACCTCAACACTTAAAGACTCCTAGCACGTCATTTGAGCGGTGGGAGGTACAGCTGACCGGCGATACCCTGGCGGGACAAGCAGCTCTCGTCCAGCAAGTACGTCGAGAAGCCATGGCCAGTGGAGTTCTGTAATGAGGACACCACCCACTCGACCTCAAGAGCAACCACCTCGATGGTCCGAATAAATGTTTTCTCTCTCTCTCTCTTTCTTTACCTAAGTCCACTGGGGAACGTGGGGAACGGGTATTGGCGGCTGGCGCAACACTTGAGCTCAGTGTGACTCACAGAGACAGCGAGAAAAGTACAAGACGGTGAAAAAATTCCACCGAAACCAGAAACGCACCTTAAACGGGGCAACGCTTTGAGGTTCCATCAATGAGAGCGCAGAGCGCCACGTCCTGTTTGATTCGAGGAACTCTGCTTTCCCAGCACTCATTTTGCATTCATGCAAGTTCCCGCAAAGTTTCTTCTTTCTTTATGGATTTTATTATTCGCCAGCAGCGTCAGCAAACGTGCTGATACATGCATGCATGCATTAGTGTTTATGGTGAAGCAGGCGCTTTTGGATGTCTCAAAGTGAACGCTTTTTCGACGAATGTATAGTTCACGGCTAACTCGTTTCTTTATACCACCACACTGATCATGGAATCCAATCCATGTAGTTTCGCGCTATTACTCATATGTGGCCCCCAACTTCTTACGTAAGGCCTAAATGCCCGTTTGCAATATCTTGTGTAAAGATTATGTTCCCTTTCTCCTATTTTCGCTCTTTCTATCTTTTAACCTCTTTTTCTTCGTAAAAGGTGTCAAACATGACTCTCCAACTAAATTTCTTTACTATTGCTCTGTTTACGTTGTCTCTCAAGCTAGCGCCAAATGAGATATTCCTTGCGTCCAACTCGATGTCTGTCCAAGACCACTCGAAAGACGATAGAACGAAAGGTGATCATTCTCTCGTAGAAAAAAGAAGCAAAAGTCGGATAAGAAGCGGCAATTGAAGGGCTGTGAAACCGTCCTTCACACCGGACAGGCGGCTCAAAGGGGCGACAACAATAGAGGTTTGTATGAGAAGAGCGAAATCCTGCTGTGTTTACCGGCACGTCCACTGATGAAATAAAAAAGGTGGGGGAGGGTTTTTTTACGACGCGCACGACTAGAGCCAGAGCACTTTCGCTGATGGTCCTGTACATCACGCCATGGTATACCCTCACTACGGCGCCAGCATGAAGTCTTGTGAGACAACCCTAAGGAAACGAACGGCTGGGCCCTGACTTTCAAGAAGCTCCTGAACATCCTTGAATACTGAACGTCCTTTGCGTCCTGAGAGTCATTTACTAATAGTAGTGTGAAATGATTTCTCTTGCAGCTCCGAGTTCGCGTGTTTTCGATTCCCTAGTGTTTCCGCTTGCTCATTTCTTTTTAATACCTTTCTGAAATTTCGTGAGACGCCGGCAATAAAAAATGTATTTTTTTGGTGCCATATGCGCCAATAAAAAAAACGCTCTGTTGGTACTCGTCATTGCATGTAACTTGATATGCGATGCACTAGATTGAAAATCTCTCGCCGCAGCAGCAAGAAAAGAGTAATAAAAGGTACCGCATTATAAACACTTTTATCCTCAATTTGTTCTGTTTCACCTGCAGAACGCGAAATGAGGAACGCCGATAGATAAGGCTCCGGGCTGCAGTGATTGGAACGCGAGATCAAGTTTCTATGAAATCCAACACTGCAAAAAATGAATTAACGCAAATAACTGAAGTTGATTATCACGAAAAAAAGATATAGAAGACGAGACCTGTTAACTTTACGAAGTATTAAAAGGGCAAAGTTTGGAATTTCCTTTGAGTTGGCTTTTTTAAGGTACTCAGTCCCGACAATCAAATGTTTCACAAGAAAAACTTGGCCAGAGTTATCACTGCGCGATGGTATTCGCATGAGTATTTATTCGTGACCTTTACCTATCCAAGGATGTCATCCTCTACAGCGCTATAGTGCAAAAAGAGCAAGACAAAAATGAATATTAACGGAATAACAAAACAATAAAGGACGACGTTTATCACGCTAAATCAGCTGCCCATTATCGTTGCTTGTCTTTCTGGATCGTATGCTACTTAAGTACGTTATTCGCCGATCGGGTATAATGGTTATGTGGTTCAGCATATGGTTATATATATGGTTATATGGGGAGAGGAGTAACACTGCGATTCTGGAAGTCGCATATCACGACGTCTACGGCGGCAGAACTCAAGGCTCTGCGCACTTCACTTCTATTCATTGACAAAGAGAGTTCTGGTAAATGGCCCGTGTTTTCCGACTAAAAACCGGCTGTACAGTGTACACCAGACAGTTCTTTGACTTGGATCTCACGAACAGCTGACGTGCGAAATCATCAGGCTTCACCATGGCATCAAACAAAAAGACCACGAAATTTCTTTCCAATGATTACCCGGCTATATCGAGACCAGCGGTAGTCTCCACGCAGACATAGCTGCTGGAGCGTGACATTAAGAGGACAGCGTTCCCATTCCTCTGTTCAGCACAGATGCTGCAAGACAGCTTCGCCACCTGGCACGCACGCTCTCGTTAGCAGAGTGGAGCACCCCAAATATAAGGTACCCCAGGCTACCGGATCTTAAAGTAAAGTATCGACAGGAACTAAATCCTTTGCTACAGCTCCGAGCTCTACCCGTGCTTAATCGACGCGAGGCATCGCTTCTGTGCCGGCTGCGGTTAAGAATGACCTTCACGAAGGCTCACATTACATTGATAGAAATGACCGACAGTTCTACGAGCAATGTCTGCGGTAGCAAACAGCTATTGTGTCCTCGATTTCTGTCACAACGACAAACACTTTCCAATGCATTGCGACGACTGGATGATGGTCCGCTTTCCATGCTGGCGCTGCTAGCACACCGTCCCCATCTCTCGTCGGCCAACGAGGCAGTCAAGGCACTTTCGAGTTTATTGAGGGCGACTGACCTGAGCGCACGCCTTTGACTTAGTGGCGCCTTCCGCGTGCGTGCACGAATTAACCGCGTATTTCGTTCCTCTCTCTCTCTCTTTCTCATCTTTCTATCCACCCTTTCCCGTCTCCCAGTGTAGAGCCAACCACATGCTTCCCTCGTTGACATCGCTGCTTTCTCCCTTTGTTTCCTTCTTCTCCTATTCGCCGATCGCTATAATTTGAAATTCAAGACGTGATGGGTTTGCAAGAATGTCGTCATTGACAAAACTATAACTGACACGATGGCGCATAAGTTTTAAGGCGTGGAACTTGACGAAATAGCTTGCAGTGTCCACATCAGTAGGTCTAAGATTAGGCTCGGTTCCTTGCAACACCATAAAAAATAGAACCAGAAAGCTCACCCTCGTTCATACCATTCGACTCCAGCGTCTCCAGGAAAACATTACGGTTGCATAGGCTGCAGTTGCCGGGAAGCATGAGAAGCAGTCAGAGATCTTTGAATGTTGTCGCGTTCTACTCTTAAAGGCGAAGCTGAAGCATTCTCCCTAATTTTTGTAGATACATCTGGAATAGCTCAACGAATAGGCGTATGTGTGAGCTTGTACGAGCAGGCGCGCGTTCTTTGTTTGTTTATTTATTTCCTTGTGTGCGTGTCTGCGTGAGTGTGCCCTCTTATGTATGTGTGCACGTGTGTGTGTTTATCCGTTTGACCGCGTATGTGTTTGTGTATTTGTATATGTGTATTTGTTCGTCCGTGTGCACAATGGTTCTTCAGTGAGTTCTTATACGTGTTTCTGTGCTCGTGCCTATTTGTGTGCGTACTATATCGTCGTCCGAGAGTGCGCTAGTATGAGTTCACGTCTGCACTTGAGATTGCGTGTGTGGGAGGGTGAGTTCCATTGTGTAAATCCTCACTCTGCAAATAAGGCACCCGCAGTGATGTAAAAAAAAGTAATAATGACTAGAAGCATGAAGGGTAGTATACGGCATTCTCAATGCGCGACCCACTCTAGAGTTCGCTTTCTTTCGTCACAATGCGGGGATGATTAAAAATCGACCGCCGGTCTACGTGTTCTGAACGGCAGTACAAATTCTGACTGCAGATGCAGCCAGTGAACGAGGCAAGAAGAAGTAATACACGGTGCACGTCCACAGTGGTGACGTCCTGACGGCATTGTGTTTCTTGAGCTTTCTGCATTCTTTAGAATAATGCCCTCAGCAGTGCCTCGCTTTCCTCTCAAAGAATGTCTTTCTCGGATAATTTTGCAAATAAACCAGGCAGGAAAATAAAGCAATGAAAATAGAGATATACCCCTAGAAAAAATACTCTGAGTGTAATTCCATCTGGCGATACCTAGTTGTTATTTCACTAACTGCATCACCCATTGTGTCCGCGCGACATGGGTCAGCGCACTCCCTCCAGCAGTGAATTCGGTGTAGGTCTTTGTCTTATTATTGTATCGATTTCTCTGAAGGGGCAAATAAAGAAAGTACCAGATTGTCTGGAGAGGCTGCTCATCAGTGACAAATTTGTTGCCCGCAAATTTCCAGTTTTTTAGCCTGCTCCGTTCGCCATCTTGGTGGGCTCGCACTTGTAGAGGAGGCGCTCTGAAAAATGAAAGGGAGCGAAAAGAACTGCTAGATGGGTTCAGCAGAGCTGATTCCTATGCGAAGATCCAGTTCCCCGTGTTGTAGCGAGCTTGTCCTGCACCTCCACCAACATTGTTACGGGGAAAAGCTATATGCAGAGGATATACAAGTAGTTACAAGGGAAGCCGCGCAACGCTGCAGCAATGGTAGGGCTAGCGCGTGCACTCGAGGCAGTCACGCCGTCGTCGTCATCGTCATAATACAAGCACCGACCACAGGATTGCCGTCCGTGACAACATGTTTCGCCCTGGGACTTGTAAGTATTTCATTTTTTTTTTCGTGTTGTATCATCTAGATAATTTCTTTTTCAGTCAGTAAAGAAGCGTCAATCGCAATACACCACGTTTATTGGTGTTTTATTGCGATAGTAACTATATGGACAATCAAGGCGCATTTCCGCCGTCGCCATCGCCGTGAGGTTCCGTATGAGTGAAAGCGTGTGAGGGGGAGCCGGTGAACGGGGTTTAATCTCGCGTGCGCAAGCGAGGAACGCGGCCCGGATGCGTGCCCTCTCCTGTGACGCGCGAGGCATGGGGGTGAGGCGAAGGTAGTTCTTATCTTCGCCAATCTCTGCCGTTTCACTGTTGCCAACAGAAATATTAGATATACTTTCGCATTGAAAAATCAATAATATAAGGCATGAAACACATATTTAGAATACAAGACAGAGGTTCACTGCAAGACGAAGACTTCAAATAATCAACAGTGGTCGAATGAGAAACATATGTGGTACAAAGATTTCGAAAACGGGAATTGTCGTTAATATACAAACGAAGTATGTTTTATCACGTTGACAAAGATCATCCGATACCACACAATGGCTGGTTGTGATTGCTAGTCCTGAATCACCTTGTAGTTTGAGGCTTGAAGCAATGGGACAAGTTGCCGCTGTTGGAAGTCTTGCAATATGTTCTCCTTGCAATGCTCTCCGTCTTCCCTGGATGTGCCTCTACTCTATTACGAGCCCTTCTTGTGGCTAACTGAGTTTCGCAGAAACTGTCGGAATGCATGCAGTCTTTATCGAATGCCTTTTCAGCAACATTATTGCATTGTACGAGCCATCGCCAAAATTTGTTTGAGCGAGTCAGCCGCTCTTTAGGCGAAACGTTTTTCAATCAAGTGAGAGCTTAGGAGGGACAACGTGCACGTTTGAAGGGCGCTACGGCATTCAGGTGGTCCTTTTCAACCCATATTCCCCAATTTTACGCTTCTATCGACTCTGTTCTTCCCGAAAATTAGCTAGGTGTAGGGGCACTTTTGGTGGCACACGCACACCAGCCCCATGTCTGTCTATCTGGACATATCTTTTCAAGCCGAATAACGATAATAAATATAGAGTATCAGACCGAATTTCGCCGTCTCTGTGCTATAATTTGCTACGTTGCTCCATTGTATTGACTCAATGTTAACATGCCTCTTAACCATTGATAGTTACTTCCTTCAGTTCAGGCGGTAGTAGCGGAGTATTGAGCAAGTACAAGAATAAAACATTTGCCATACACTTTGGCAGTGCAGTCAAGTACAAGGGCAGCCTTTGAAGAATATAGGTTCAGCTTTTGGCACGTCGCCAAACTAGCGCGAGGTGCGCGACTCTTGTTCAGGTCTTTTTGTACGAGGGTGTTTTCAACGGTCGACGGCAGCGTCACATTTTTAGATTCACATAATATACCATGTTACCTTTAACATACTACAAACGCTCATGATCTTTCAAGCAGGGTAGCTTGTGGAATAAATTTCGAGGCTTGAAGCGAAAATATGTTTCCGATACAAATCCATCACTACCTCTATCTCGGGTCACGTTCACGTAAGCCTACTCCGAGTCCCGTCACCGCCACGTTTACAGATTCTGCCAGAAGCGAAGATTTTCGGGCGAGTTTCTCCTGGGAAATTAACCGCTGGCGATAGAGGCTCGTGTTCTATACTTTTACGTGCCGACAGAGTGAAGGACGAGGTCATCGCCGAATCTGACTTTAAAAAGAATAAGGAAGCACTGGAAAAGCCCACAGTACTGCCAAATGACCCTGACTCTTGAGCCTCCGTTGCTAGCATTATTTAATAGATTATTTTGGTTTTCTGTCTCGTTAATCTCTGTTTTCATTTGAGAGACTTATCCTATCATACAATAAACTTCTATTGAACAAGGCAGGCTTTCTTTAGTTTTTATATTATTGCCTTTACTGACTTCTGGTTCCCCTTACCCGCCGTGGTTGCTCAGTGGCTATGGTGTTGGGCTGCTGAGCACGAGGTCGCGGGATCGAATCCCGGCCTCGGCGGCCGCATTTCGATGGGGGCGAAATGCGAAAACACCCGTGTGCTTAGATTTAGGTGCACGTTAAAGAACCCCAGGTGGTCAAAATTTCCGGGGTCCTCCACTACGGCGTGCCTCATAATCAGAAAGTGGTTTTGGCACGTAAAACCCCAAATATTATTATTATTATTACTTCTGGTTCCCCATCTTTTAACGTTACAACTATCCTAATGGAAGTTGGGATAGTTACGAGTATTCCTCCTAGTGGTGCCTAGAGATCTTGTGTTGATAGAGATTCTTTAAAGGGAACCGCTTAAGTTACCCTCTACACGTGAGCAGACTGAAAAAAAGCCTCAGTGGAACAGATCTAATCCAGTCAGCCAGTGGGTAAAAAAACAGAAAATGCAGGTGCCGCTGCAAAGAATCGTATTAGGCTATATTTATACAATCCCAATTCTTTCGTTTCTTGTTGCTCAACCAGTCCATAATTTCTTGTTTGATAAAAACACAATGTCAGGACCTCTAGTTCGTCTTTTTCTTATATTAGCTTCTATTTTTCTGTTTTCCCTCGCCCTACGTAAGGCCAACAGCATTCTGCTTGCCTAACCTCCCCTCTTCCATCTATTCTTCTCTCTAGCCACAACTACTACATTTATTGTTACCTTTACGTAGAGAGCACGATATTCGAACACGCTCAATTTTGGCTCAATGCATCGCTAAAACTGCGTATAGAATCAGCGCAAGAGACGGAAGAAGGACAAAAAAGAGAGCGCATATCCGCGAGGGTTGTATATATGTTTGGAATGGGTGTCCAGTCTTTCGCGCTCTTCGTTCCTAATGACAATTGATGGGGTTTCATGGAACAAATGCGACTAAGGCCAAATATTACCAGACAGAGGGAGAGAGAGAGAGAAGTAAGGAAAGGCAGGGAGGTTAATGAGACGTACTTCCGATTTTCTACCCTGCACTGAAGGAAAGGGATATAGGACGGAAAGAAAAAAAAATACGAAGAGAAAGAGCACTAGTTGCAGGCACAATTCAAGAGGCGCGTCGCCTATGAACAGTCGTATTGAGACCTGTCGACTTCAGCTATTGTAGCAACGTCCTCGTTGCTTAACGCCTGTGCCAGGCCACGCGTGTCCATGGTCCTTCAACTACAGCCCCATGCCATATACCTTGCAAACAATGCCAGAAATTTTGATTGTGCTAGCTCCTTATTCAGTAGCGCCACAATGGGCTCCCTCTTCGTTACTTTACTGCGTTTGGAGACATTAAAGATTCATAGATCGGCGTCACATTCATCAGCTTCTGTGCCCTTCTCACTTGAATGGTGGACAGCCTCCTTGCGAAACATGCATTTGTCACGAGGCCTTCCCACACTTTCACTATGGCTACCGGCACATTACTTCGGGGAGAAAAGTAATCTACGCATCGCTTGCCAGACTAGACAGTCGTCCAGTACAAAAAAAATGAATAAATAAATAAATAAAAAGATAAAAACAAGAAAAGTGCAAAATCAGCACTCGAAAACTAACTTCATGCAGAAGACTCTATCTGTGCGGCTGAGGTTCGTGAGGTCTTGGGGGCTACATAATAAACTATGAGAACACTGCCTGCAACCTCAGGATCGTTCACGCGGTATACTTCATATTCTAACAGCGCAAATAGACAGCACATAAAAAGAAGGCTACCACGGGACAGCGCTTGTCCCGTGGTCGCTATCGTCTTTGTGTGTTGGCCTTTCGCGCTGTTCCAATGTGCAGTTTCACCAACTCGCGCAAACCTCCATATTATTATGGCTTACTTTGTTCTGCTCCATTTCACTTTCTATTCCCTTAACCTTACACCCGTGGAGGGTTCGCCAAGTAGATCAAGTTAATCTCCTGCCTTTTTGTACATCCTCTCTTTCTCTCTGAAGGTCGTTAAGTTGGGATAAATGCAGTATACTTGTTAGTGGAAGGCGTCTTCTTCTCCGCGGAAAACGTACACACTGGCGGTGAGAGCGGAGAACACTTCCCGGCGCATGATCGATTCTCGAGAGCGGTCAGAAGCAGACGCGTCGTTTCTCACGACTGAGACTATGTTGGGAGCGTACTCGGGGGACTGGCACCGCAGTGGGACTAAGTGAGCGAGGCAAGAAACTTGAATCGCGCTTCGAACGACCCGAAATGAGCGCTTTTGACACCCTTTGGCCCTTTTAGTTTCCCAGATACGAACGAGAATGGAGTTTCGTCTACGGACAGCGGACAAGGCTCTTTCTTCTCTGCCTTTTTTTTTCTAGTTTTACGGAAACGACTTCACCCCGACTGGTTCAGCGATCTGCTTAATTGCAGTATTTCATATAGCCTCACGTTAAGATTTTGGTTTAGACGAAAATCTAACGCTGTGAAAAGTACTTGGACATTTACCTTGCCAGGATATCTAATACCACGGTAATCAAGTACATAAAAATATTTGGCACTAAAACTCCAGTTCATTCTCTCTCGTTTTATGCGCTGTACCCGCGCATCACTTGTTTCTTTCCTTTCTTCTTTCCTCTTGTTATTTTCTGCCCTCGTCCTTGTCCCCCAGTGTAAGGTGCAACATGAATATCCTCACTGCATTTCCCTTTCTCTCTCTGTTTCTATGCGCTGGCTTCTTTGCGCAACGTTAAAGGAAGATCTACCTCTGAAGGAAGAGAAGGAAAAAGAGAGGGAAAGACGGGGAGATTAGCAATTGTGAATACCGTCTGGCTACCCTTTGCAGGACAAAAGGGGTAGTGGGAATGAAAGGCGATAGAAGTAGAGATGCGAACACACACACACACACACACACACACACACACACACACACACACACACACACACACACACGCACACGCACACGCACACACACACGCACACGCACACGCACACACACACACACACACACACACACACACACACACACACACACACACACACACACACACAGATGCATCGAGTAAATATGAGCACGAATGAGGCAGTGCTGTTAAAGCCCTGATTTCTGAACCCAGTCCGGTACCTTAGGGCTGTCTTTCATCAAGGGGTGATAGTCCAGTTTGTCAAGCTCGGTTTATAGCGCTTTTCTAGCCACACAGTAACGGGTACAGTCACAGTAAAGGTTCCTGATCATGTCGTTGCAGTCGCAATTGTCACAAGCAAGGCTTTCAGTTATTCCCATGCGGAAGGAATGTACTTTCGTGAATGCACACCGGGCAATAGGAGGCACAGAAGTGTCTCATCGGCTCCTGGTATCCCTGGTGCAAGACGGGTTTGCAGACGTGGATCCAAGCCATGGCGGCGTCTGTTGGTAAATTGGTGTGAGTTTCACTCTTCCAGTGTGCGCAATATTTATATGGTGCAAGTTGAGGCTGTTATTATTATTAGTTTACATGTCTCAAAATAAGAAGAATGTTCCAGTAGACGCTCGCGGTTGCGTCTGTTTCGACAGTGGTATCGGTATACTGTGCACACCACCGTGGGCCAATCTCTACCAACGAATCAGCTACTGCCTAAATACATGGGGATGTAAAAATCCTTACGTTCGGTAATAACTGTCCAGACTTTCATAACGTTGATTTATAAATTTACGTACAAAACCCAAAAGGTCCCAGTGAAAGGTTCTACATGAGGGGTGGGCTGTTGGAGTAGTGTTAACGTTTGTACAGTTACAGAATCGTTGTTGTACTGGAGTGGAACATTTCTCTAAAAGTGATGCCATAATTCGAAATTGTGATTCGAAAGGTCGAGGTTTAAACATTCTCTGTTATATTCAAAAGCGTTTGAAGCTACTTTGTCTCCTGGCCAAATAAAGAATTCTTACGTTTCTTATCTGCCTATATATGTTCTTCGATTGGGAGATCATTGTCGGGCACAAGCTAGAGCTTGCTTTTGCGAAAAAGCTCTAGCTCGGGGTCATAACACCGAGCTATGGAATAGCTGCACAATATGACAAATTTATAAAACTATGGCAGCAATGTTCATAAAACTTTACTATTGAAAATAAGCAATACGTGCGACTATACAAGAATTGTGTTCCACAGTATATACTTTTTGCGCTCATACTTCAAGAACTGGCATAACATGAGCGACACATAAATTTGAGTTACGTTCTTTGTTAGCAGATGTCTGAGTTGCAGGTTAGGGAAGAACGGACAAAAAGAAAAAGAAAGAAGAGCAAAAGTGCGAGGAGGGAACGAGGTAAGGAGCGAGACGTGTCACCTTTGTAACGCGGGACCTTAGTGCAAGTATCCGACATGCGTAGACAAATGTCGGTCAGGAATGTCAGACCCTCGTCCGCAAAAGAATTTCTTGACCCAATCCTGTAAGCAGACACCCATCGAATGGGGTCCTTTTGTGTCCTTTGTACGGGTCCAGAGCGCTGCGCTCGGCACCTTGGGGAGCACTGTCCACTGCAACTACGTAAATAATCGGCTGAGCATTCGGTGCCGAGCCGGTCCAGTCTCTGTCTCATTCAGACTCTCTTTCGGAACTTTTTCAAGGTTGACTCGCCCGTATTTTAAAAAAGTACGAAAGATCAGGATACTTGACTGGTTACACATCTCAACTCATTTGCTGCGACAGTTGCGTCTCCACTGAGGACGTCCAACGGCCCGAGCTGCTTCAATCGTGCGCGAACTATCACCACCGTATTGGACGATGGCAGCAACGGCACGTTCACTACATAGTTGGGGTTACGTAGATGAGCGCGACGTTGACTGTGATGACACCGTGACGACACGACACGACGAGAACAGGAATTCAGTAAAGTGGAAAGTTGGGCTAGTTGGTGAGTGATCATCATCCCTTACTGGTGAAGCAGCGCACTGACACGGACACAGTGAAGACAAACAGTGCGCTGCTTCACCAGTAAGGTATGATGATCACTCACCAACTAGCCCAACTTTCCACTTTACTGAACTTCATTTCCATTACAACGGGCCCTTTTACATGTTCGAACAACTTCAAGCAATATGACCCTAGCACCCTGGCTACAGTTATGGCGATATGCGTCTGCAAGGCAAGAGTGGCATCTTGGCATATAAGGTACAACGTGTGCCCCCAGGAACTCGAAACCATGTGCAAAAAAAAAAAAGCAGCGAGTGTCGTCTTTTCCTGTTTGTCTTCACTGTGTGCATGTCAGTGCGCTGCTTCACCAGTAAGGTATGTTGAGAACAGGAATGACGACCTGACGATGGCGACGACACACTGCAGTGAAACATAACGTAATGATGGGCGTAGCAAACCATGTTTCAAATTCTTAATTACTCACATCTTAAATAGCGATGCTGTCGATGTACTATGTATTAAATTGGAACTTGGAATACTTGCAATTTCAGGATACCGTGAAAGGGCGCGAATCAGAGTTTTTGAGTGTACGACGGCTGTTTATTCGTCCGGTTTCGAATTTTCTGAGGAAAGACACATGAAGGATAAGCATTCCTGCGTGACGCAAACGGTTCACAAGCGCCGCTGTCGCCAGCAGTTGAGCGAGTTTTCGTGTACGCCGCGCCCACCCCAGGACATTCAGCCATAAACAATTAGCGACGCACCCAGGCTTCTACAGTGAGGCGTTAATGATGACACGTGATCACTCACGACCAGCGAGTCTGCTTGAGAGGCGGTGCTGAAAGGGATTTCTAGTCACAGGCTGCGCCGAGAATTAGCTATAGTTTTATTTTATGTTGTTGCGACAGCAATTAAAAGCTTGAAACTTGGTGCGCCACGTTCGTTTTTCGCAATTTCGTTACCACGACATCGTCATGCCGCCGTCGTGTCATCGTCGCAAAGTCCAACTCCTCATCTTCACCTTCACTTCACGTTATGGCGAATACAAACAAAAGTTGGGTAACTTGCACGCTATTTATTGTAGCACGCTTACTTTGAGAGCACGCATGGGTTTCGGAGGATCCAGGGGACAACCTCATGGCATTTTCAGTTTTGCTGCTTTCTTCGCCGTCACTACTACATGACAATATTGTGCTCTTTACAAATAAGTTGTTTCCGAGAAGAAAGAGAAACGTATAAAAAAACTGATTTTTCTTTGCGTGTGTGCGTGGGGGGAGGGGGGGGGAAGGGGAGTGTAGCCGAGGACTAACCTCTTTCGAAAGGCATAGATGGTGGCTGCACGCCAATCATTCTGGCGCTGGTTATTCGGAGCCGCAGGCGAGAACAGATTTCTTGGCGTGTAATGAAAATGAAGTTCGAAACAAAATA
Organism: Dermacentor variabilis; assembly: GCF_050947875.1. Taxonomy (NCBI): domain Eukaryota; kingdom Metazoa; phylum Arthropoda; class Arachnida; order Ixodida; family Ixodidae; genus Dermacentor; species Dermacentor variabilis. The sequence goes on from NC_134573.1 coordinate 174,523,046, forward strand.
TCAAACGAAGATTAGACCATATTCTGAGTGAATCACCACGCGCTTCTTTAGCCTATGCGCAAGCTCAACGAAGTCGCGTAAAACGGTGTTTGCTCCCTTCGTTCTGCTCTGCCATCGTTTCTCACTTGATTGCATCTAATGAGATACTCGTCTAGAGAAAGTACACCTGAGTAACCGAGACCTCAGTGTACCTCGCCGCGCTACACGCAGAAGTAAAGGAAACGCGGCTTGGAGAGCCAATCAGCTGTTTGCACATTGGCTGCCATCTTGCGGCGCTCAACGTCAATGACTGGAGCGGAATCAACACATATGTCGCTACGGCATTAAAAATCGGAGTACTTGTACTTATTTAGAAATGTAGTCGAGCGCTTTTGTGTTGAAAGAATATATCATAATTTCGCTTTCATTTGTACACATGTGTTCATTTATTAGGCTTTTCTGTACAAAACGAAGTTGTTATACTGATCCGCTCAGACAAGAATTGATGCAGAAACAATCGAAGGTGATAAACTAAGTAAGCGAATAGTTTCGTTATCCGGCGCGGTCCGTGCGTCTCTGAAATTCGAATGACGCACTAGTAATAACTTGAAGACATCCCCTGGAACACAGCTATAGGTGACCGCTCACACCGCACAGTCCTTAACGAAGTGGTTCTCGAAATAATTGACAGTGCAGCAGTCGACAATGGTTGCTGACATTCCGCTTCGCGACATTGAGTTCTAAACTTTCTCGTGCGGTCCAGTCGTTGCTGCCACTGCGCACCCCTTTTTACAGCACAACTCTGTCGAGACTTTGCGACCCGTGGACGACGTCACTATGCCAACTCTTCTTCAATGAGGATCCGTCTTGGCGGCATTTTTAGAGCCAAGTTGCACGTCATTCGTGATCGTCGAGAAGCCATTGCAAGTTAAGCAAGGAAGTGTGGAACACTCGCAAATTCCAGCTCCGCTCACTTAACTTCTGTCTGTACTACACAACGCCGACGTGACGTCAGAGTGGCTTCCAGCAGTCGGAGAAACTGGCACGATCCTCTTCTCCCTTTGATCTACTTTCCTAATGCTGGCTAGGCCCCACTAAAAATCCCTTCACCTCTGATGGGTCCTCGCCTGTCGTCTGCCTGTGAGATGAGAAAAATCTGTCGCCGTTGGCAATGCTACTCGCTTTAAAATAAAGAAAAGGACCACCTGTAAACGAGGAGGACGTTTGATTGGGCTGTTCAGAAAACGTTGAAATTTCATACCGACGCTTGCGTTTCTAGTTGCGTAAATTTGAGCACAGAAGATTCAAGAAAAAATCTCAATTGTATATATCGCTTAGCAGTATAGCGCCCCACATCATGCGGATGCAGACTGCGACGCGTCGACGCTGCAATGTCACGAGTGCGAATGCTAGTTAAGAGAAGAATGATGAGGAGCGATGTATGCAAAGAGGAGCGCAAACATGTGTTAATGCATTTAAGCTTCTATACCCCTCCTCTCACACTGGCACATGCTCATTCCTGGAGACTGGCTAAGAATGGCGCGCATCCGGCGATGCATTCCCAGAAACCCAATAATGGGGCGGCAAAATATCAGAAATATACGAAGTTCAAAACAGCCATTAGAAACCATGCGCCGTTTCGTTACGATGTCTATGCAGTTTGCTGATGCCTATGAGCCGACATTTTACTCACAAGTGTTATATAGGAATTCATTGCTTGACTGTGCATAAGATAGGTGCGTTCACTAGAATCTCTTTTCCAGTGAGAATCTCGTGTTATGCGGGGTATCCGGTGGCACATGCGCAGTTGCCAAATAGGGAGATCTAAGAAGGCATTTATTATCATGTGCTATACCTTTAAAATATCGGTTTGTTTTAGAGATACCTGCGGGGAAAGCCTACATGTTCAGGTTTTGTGATATATTGTTTGAAAACAAAAAACAGAGATGGGTTCACTGCCACTACGTCGTCGATCAGCACTCACTGCTGTTGTGTATCTGTTGTCTTGTTGTATTCCAGTGCCAGATGAGGTGCAGGGGTCGAGATAAGCATACAAGATTTAGCCCTCGAAACACGTGGTGAAATGAATGATGATGGATGAAAAAACTTTATTAGGGTCCTTTAGGGCGCGCCCTAGCGCGCAGCGGGCCGGTCCCACGTCGGCACAGAGAGGCCGAGCCTCTCCGCTGCGTCGCGGGCCCGTTGGACAGCCCATAACTGTTCTTCGAGGTTGGGGCTGCGTAGGACAGTATCCCAGCGTGAAGAAGTGTTACTTTCATCGCCGCGTAACACGGGGCATCGCCAGAGCATGTGAGGTAAGTTCGCTAAGTCATTGCATAGTGCACATGCATTTGTCGTCTGAATTTCGGGGTACATGTTGTGAAGAAGTAGGGGTTTGGGTATGCCCCCGTCTGTAGAAGCCTTAGTGTCAAAGCCTGAGGTCTATTAGAAAAAAAAAGCCACCCAGCGGTGTAAAAATCTCTTCGCGAGAAAAGTTTTCTCGGCATATAAATTATGTCAACGTGTCCTCACAATCTCCTTCATTTCTCAATCTCGTTATCAGTAAGAAAAAAGAAGATGACTGTGGTTCGTCTCTCCAGCTGCCATTTATTATTATTTCCGTACTTCACGCAGCTTATGTCACTCGCCACCGGCAACACCCTCAGCGTTGGCTTGAGCACCGGTACAGATTAGTTTTCGTTAGAAGCACCAATTATTTCATACCTAGCCTATTCTCTAATTACGAGCAGCCACTTCATCAAACCCGCAGTCTTCGTTACGTTTTTCAAGAATCTGCTTTTCTACCTGATATAAATCTTCAATTGCACCTCTTCATTTGGAACGTGCTCATTAAGTATAGCAAAGACACTGTAACTTTTTTTATTTCCGCCAGGGTTGATCTTTTTACTGAATCCTAAGCCTGGCTTTTCTGCCCCTTATTTCTGCGCATTTTGTTACGGCAAACCCACAATACATTCTAACCCTGTGGTAAAGATGTGCAGAAAGACGTGAGAGATGTAATTACCGAGGAGGCAAAAATGAACTCTATCATTGCAGGGGGAACAGGCGACAGGCCGTGATTTTCCCGAAGCTCGGTCATTCGTACTGTGTGGTTCTTTTCTAGAGATAAAAAAAAGACGCAAAAAGCAAGGAGAGGAAAGGCACGGAGCTCAACCAGGCGTGCCTTCGGTTTGCTATCCTACACAGGGGGTAAAGACAGTGAGTAATGGAGCGTTGCTAGTGAAAGCTAAAAGCGCATTTTCCCAACACTGGTCCAGAGCCTCGTTTATGCTTCGATGCGGCTGCCTTGCGGAGCTCTGTATCCTCTCAACCAACTTCATTTATATTCGCTGAGGTGGCAACTGGGACACGGCGCTTAGCAGCTCGGAGGTTGCGTCCCCGCGATCAGACTACTTAAGCTTATTGCTGCGCACTCTGCAGCGTTGTGCTGTTGCGTACGAGATCGCGGATTCGATTTCGCGGCGTGGCCACCACAATCTAAGGCGGGGAGGGGGCGGGGTTGTAATGCAAGAAAACTCGTTTACAGTGCTTTGGGTGCGCATTAAAGGGCGTCGAGGGAGACGCTAACTACAGAGTAACTGTGCGGTTAGCTGCGCTGCACTGGGGGAAGTGGAAAGGACAGAAATATAAAATCATTCAGAGCGCTTCACTACGGCGACTACCAAGAATCGCGCGTTGGGGCGTTAAATTGCATAAATTAAGTCAAATTGTGACCCACGCTTCTTACTCCTCCTGCTAATAATCATTATTTTGACAAGCAAATACTTTTACGGTTACGTAATGCACTAATGTTGAGAAAGACTACCTACCGCAAAGCTTTCGTTCCAATGGAGAGCCCGATGTAACAGACACTTTTTTTTTCAGAATTATCTAGAAGAACATTCAGAGCTGTTATGCAAAACCTCTGGGAGTTCGTTATTACCTGATGTCTTGAAGTATCTAAGTAGCACTTATTGTCAGTTCCAGTACGTGAACAGTAGGTTGTTTAAATTTTTCGTTATCTCTTTAACTACTGCATAAAAGTACTTTGATAACATCGCTATTATTTATGCACTTTTCCCTGTGAGCGATATTGCAGCTGGTAACATTAGCTGCCGCCGTCGGCTGCCATTAATTTTTATGTCATTCCGTCGTCTTTGTGCCGTCTTTGTTTCTGCTATGAAGCAGCGAATGTAAGGCGATCTTACGCTGTTGGAAGTTTCAGCAGCGCCACATTGCTGTCCTTATCTAAAAGAAGTATATCCTTTTTTTTATATATACTAAGTTGCGCGTAACCCTCCCTACATGCATGTTAGAAAAAAAATTAAATTTCTCTTTTTCTAGTTGATCTTTCTGCCTTAGGCTAGTTTTTAATGATTCCCTTTAGCAGCGCACTGAAGGCAATTAACGGACAGGAGTGCCTGATAAAATGTAGCTTTGGCAGGTAAGGTTCATTTTTTTATTTCTTTCTTTCGTCTTTGTCTTCTTTAAGTGTCAATCCCGAAACCTTAAGAAAAAGCAATTATTTTGGTCAGAACAAAGCAGAAATAAGAGAATCATATATGTAAATATATTATGTTCACCTGATTAAATATGGCCCGTCTATAGAATTAATTTGAAGCAGCGACCAAAAAATAAAGACAGAGAAATGTGAGACCTTGCAGTGTCTTACATATTTCGCTTACGCTGACCGAACATAACGACAACGGCGGAACGCAGCGACATAGGTTTACAATTTCGTCACGACAGAATACATGAACTGTTCACTTGTTTGTTAATGACGTTATTGAGTGAGTGAGTAAATAAAGTAAATGTAAGTAATAAATAAGGTTAAGTAAACCATTAAATAAAGTTAGTTCTTTTCCTGTTTTCTTTTTATTATTCATTTATTCGCTCTATTGTCGATTACTTGGAGAACGAGAGTTTGCCTTGCATTAGAGATGCATTGGTGAGCAGTGAAACAGGCTCAGGGCCCGCCTGAAAAAAAATACTGAATGCATAACAGAAAGAAAGAAAGAAAGAAAGAAAGAAAGAAAGAAAGAAAGAAAGAAAGAAAGAAAGAAAGAAAGAAAGAAAGAAAGAAAGAAAATGGTATAAGGAAAGACAGGATCGGCGATGAAACACACAAGCACAGAGTAATATGATGGATGCCCGTGAAATAGCTGTGCAAACTTGAGTGAAAGACCAGGCTCTGCTTCATTTACACAAGGTTGTAGGAGTCGAGCGTATAGGTAGCCTGTTTGTCGAACGCCATATTGACAGACGATTGCGAAGCCGCACACACACACCACTGGTTGATCTCGGTGCGGCTGCTTTCCCTCGCACTCTCCCCTTCCGTGTCGACTCACCACTGATGGCCGAATTTCGACTGGGAATGTTGCATTCAGTTGTGTTCCTGTTGCGTGACCGGAGGGAGAAAATGTTTAGTGGAAACTGAAGGTGTCAGTCCAGCTGTTATGCAGAGCTTTCTGCTTCAGATGAGGTGTTGGAGATGACATGAAGAGAGAAAGAATATCAGAGGCGGAGTAGAAAAGAACACAGAAAACTAAGAATAAGTAAACAAATCAAGCCGAAGTGGCTAACAAAAAATCTAAGAAAATCTATAACCAAGTCCCAGAGAAAACCGCTACTAGTAAAGCCGAGATGGGCTCAGCGTAGGGTTTCTTACACTTACCGCAAGAGTGAAAACTAGCCTTTCCATGCTTTTGTATGCACGGGAATGCCCGGATGGTATGGCTTCGGAATGGCACCTTTACTGGAGAAACAAATCACCGCGAAGATGCGTCCGGCTAGCAGCATTGCGTCTATGACAATGGCTCATTACCTACCGCGGTAGCTTAGCGGCTATGGTGTTGAGCTGATAAGCACGAGGTAGCGGATTCAGATCCTGGCCACGGCAGCCGCTTTTCGATGGAGGCGAAATGCAAAAACATCCGCGCTCCGTGCATTGGGAGCACGTCAGAGATTCCCTGGCGGTCAAAACTAATCCGGAGTCCCTCACTACGTCGTGCCTCATAATCAAATCGGGGTTTTGGCAAGTTAAACCCCAGAATTCAATGGCTCATTCTTGACTAATACAACGTGAGAAATACAAATTTTGATTTATTATTACTTAAAACCGCTTTTATTATACTACGAGAACTAGTGCTGGATTGTAAAACTATATTAAACGGGGACAGTACGGGCGGCTGCTTCAGTATGAAGAAAAATAACCAAGACTTCGCTCATGGTGTGCCAGTTCCAATTGTCTGTTTAGTTTCCTTCAATTGAATTACATATGATTATACGGCTACCAAAGATGAAATGCGGGGAAGAAACACATAAATGTTGGTTCAATAATACAAAAGCACTATTTTGCGAAAATGACTATGTTTTAAGCAAAACCTCACACACCCACATCCCGGAATTTCCATGATTGCCCAAGACCTGTTGAAAAGTTTGCATGGATAGCATTGCCAAATTTACCTTTAGGTAGTATTCTAATGAACTGTACGGGGACCAAGTAATGCGGACATTGCCGCCGTAAAATATAATTGAAAAGAGAAAACGTTGGTTTTTTGTAGGTTTTGGCAAAGTCATGTCCTTATTAAGGGGGGGGGGGGTTGTCTCGACAAATCCTGGAGATCAAGCCACAGAGTTCAGAAATATTGTGGGTGTATACTGACGTGTGATAGCTTGAGCACACTTCGTTCTTTTGCTGCAGGTATGTAGAACCTGGACATCGAACCTCCCCTTTGCCACAAGCCATAATAATAATATTTGGGGTTTTACGTGCCAAAACCACTTTCTGATTATGAGGCACGCCGTAGTGGAGGAGTCCGGAAATTTTGACCACCTGGGGTTCTTTAACGTGCACCTAAATCTAAGCACACGGGTGTTTTCGCATTTCGCCCCCATCGACATGCGGCCGCCGTGGCCGGGATTCGATCCCGCGACCTCGTGCTCAGCAGGCCACAAGCCATTCCCGTAAACCTGAATGCAATGCCTGACGGTAAAATGAGTATATGCGACTGACCATTCACTGTGTCCCGGTGATTTCCAGGTCACTTTCACAGTAGATATTTTATTTGAGCTGTTTGACTGGCCGAGAAGGCGAAGTCAGTATCAACCATGATTCGTTACTCTCTTACCGAAACAAACAGTAATAAAAAAAAGAAAAGAAAGGAAAATGTCCCGGGCCAGCTAGGGCCTAAAGTTAAGGTTGTCTTTCGAGTGATGTTAACTTAGAGGGACTCATTCTGGAACTATCAGGCATTGTTTCGGGTATCATTGGCCTTAGTGAGGTTAGAGCTGGTGAGGCTTATACAATGCTGACTAAAGCCACGTCCTCTGCTATAACCGACTCCCAGATATAAAGTTATACGAGGTAGGCTTCCTAATACCTAAGGACACAGCGGGCAACATTCACAAATTCTACAGCATTAGTGAGAGGGTAGCAGTAGTCGTAATCAAACATAATAAGAGGTACAGATTAAAGGTGCTACAATCCTACGCTCAAACATCCACTCGTGATGGCGATGAAGTAGGTCAGTTACATGAATATGTGGAATTAGCGATGACAAAAGTACAAACTCAGTATACTGAAGTAATGGGCGACTTCAATGCAAAAGTAGGTAAAAAGCAAGCTAGTGAACAAGCCATTGGCAACTACGCCGTGGGTTCTAGAAACAGTAGAGGAGAGATGTTGGTGGAATTCGAGGAAAGGAACAAGCTTCGAATAATGAACACGTTCTTCAGGAAGTGTAGCAACAAAAAATAGACATGGAAAAACCCTAATGGTGAAACAAGGAATGAACTCGATTTCATTGTTTCTGCCGATCCCAGCACAGGGCAGAATGTAGGAGTGTTAGGTAGGGTAAATCGGGGTGCAGTGATCATAGGTTATTGAGGTCAAGAATTCACTTGAATTTGAAGAGAGAAAGTAAAATTGGTCAAGAAGAAACAGGCCAACCTAGACGCAGTAAGGATAAAAGCGGACCAATTCAGGCTGGTACTTCCAAACGAATATGCAGCCTTAGAACAGCGAGATTTCGAAGACATAGAGGTAATGAATGAAACCGTAACTAGGCTGGTTTCAGAAGTAGCAATTGAACTGGGAGGCAACGCACCAATGAAACCAGTAGGTAAGCTCTCCCAAGCAACGAAGGACCTAGTAAAGAAACCACAAAGAATGAAACAGTCCAACTCAAGAGTTCACATAGAATTCGCAGAATGGGCAAAACTGATCAACAAGGAGAAAATAAAGAATAGTCGAAATTATAACGTAAGAAAGACTGAGGAAGCAGTAATAAATAGACGCAGCATGAAATCAGTGAGAAGAACACTTGACATAGTACAAGCCAAGATGTATGCACTGAAATATAAGCAGGGCGATATCATCAGCAATTTCGAAGTTATAGTAAAAGAAGGGGAAGAATTCTATATTGACCTGTACGATACCAAGAGCAGCCAGGACACTTCCATTGAAACAAATACTGAACAGGTTACAGAGGCTCCTTCTATAACTTGCAATGAAGTTAGAAGGGCCTTAGAAGACATGAAACGAGGAAAGGCGGCAGGAGAAGATGGAATAACAGTCGATATAATCAAAGATGGAGGTGACATCATGCTTGAAAATCTTGCGGTCCTTTGTACAAAATGTCTCACAACTTCAAGGGTCCCAGAGAAGTGCAAAAATGCCAACATTTTACTAATCCACATAAAGGGAGACGTTAAAGATTTGAACAATTATAGGCCGACTAGCTTTCTTCCAATATTATATAATATATTCACCAAGATAATCTCCAATAGAATAAGCACAACACTGGCCTTTAGTCAATCAAGGAAACAGGCAGGTTTCAAGAAGGGAACTTCCACAATGGATGACATCCATGTCATCAATCGGGTAATCGAGAAATACGCAGAGTACCATCAGCCTCTCTATATGGCTTTCATTGATTGCGAAAAGACACTTGATTCAGTCGAGATACCAGCAGTCGTAGAGGCACTACGTAATCAAGGAGTACAGGACGCTTACGGAAATATCTTGGGAAATATCTACGGCGGTTCCACAGCTACCTTATTTCTCAACAAGAAAAGTAAGAGGATACCTATAAAGAAAGAGGACAGACAATGAGACATCTCTCCAATGCTATTCCCTGCGGGCTTGGAAGAAGTATCCAAGCTGTTAAACTGGAAAGACTTAGGAGTAAGGATCCGCGGCATATGTCTCAGCAACCTTCGATTTGCAGATGAATGATCCTGTTCAGCCACACTGGCGACGAGTTACAACAAAAGATTGAGGCCTTAATTGACGTGTAAGAGTGAGGTTGACTATTATTATGCAGAAAACAAAGATAATGATCAATAGCCTGGCAAGGGAACAAGAGTTCAGGATGGCTAGTCAGCCTCTAGAGTCTGCGAAGGAATACGTTCACCTAGGTCAATTACTCACAGGGGATCCTGATCACGAGAAGGAAATTTACAAAAGAATAAAAATGGGTTGGATCGCATGCGGCAGATATTGTCAGATGCTGTCTGGAACCTTACCCTTGTCATTAAAAATAAAGGTGTACAATCAGTGCATTCTACCGGTGCTAACATATGGGGCAGAAACTTGGAGACTGACAAAGAAGCTCGAGAACAATTCCAGGAAAGCTCAAAGAGCGACGGAACGAAGAATGTTAGGCGTAACGTTAAGAGACAGGAAGAGAGCAGTGAGGATCAGAGAGCAAACGGGGATAACCGATAATCTAATGGACATTCTGCAAAAAAAAAAAAAAAGAATGGAGCTGGTCAGGTCATGTAATGCGTAGGTTAGATAACCGGTGGGCCATTAGGGTTACATAATGGGTGCCAAGAGTAGGGAAGCGCGTTCCAGGATGGCAGAAGACTAGGTAGGGTGATGAAATTAATTTGCAGGCGCTAGTTGTAATCGGCTGGCGCAGGACAGGGGAAATTGTAGATCGCAGGGAGAGGCTTTCGTCCTGCAGTGAGCATAAAATATGATGATAATGATGATGATGATGATGATGATGATCAAACCTTTTGCGTGGCAATATAATGTTATCGATCCCTTTCGGCACGTATGCGACAACTGTCTGCCAAATTTTCTTTGCTTAGGAACCGTTTTAGCGGTATTAACGTTCCGTGGCACGCCACCGCAATTTTCGATCAGCCACCGCAGGCTAAAGGGAAGCGAACCAATCGCAAACTCCGGCAACACCTTCCTCATCTTATTAGCTATTTCCTTTGCGTGAGCTCGGCCCCATCGAGACCCTCTAGACTTGAGCGCGCTCCTCGTCTCTTGTCAGTCAGTCAGGTAAGAAAAACTGCTTAAAGGGCCCCTGACCAGATCTGCCCATTTTGAGCTGGCAAGCACAGAGCATACTGTCACGTGGTGGTGACGTTGAAGAACACCGTAGCAATACTGTGAAAGACAAAACTAACGTTTATTGGGCGAACCTGTGCCCACAAAAACAGGCTACACTTAGAGCACAACGATAGCGGCGAACACGGTCGGTGATCGTCGAAAATCTGATCAGCGGGTCAAGCGCGTCCGCTTTTATACGTCAATCGTCGAATGTTCCAGAGTAATCGCTGGGACCCGCATGCCTTCTACTAAGTTCTACATTATTCGCGTCGCGCACACATGCGATCAGATTACACAAGGTTCGGTCACAGACAGCGGATGGAAGCATCGATAACATTCCAGAAGCTTCCGATACATGCAGGCGCGTCCTGCCGTGTGCGATAAGATTTGTTAGGCGGTGAAACGTGGTCGCCCGATAAATATAAGTACACGCGTAAATACATTGGGCGTTAACTATCATGTCTGCAAAGTATTACATCGCTACGCGCCGCGGAAAAACGTGAAATTTCTAAGCGAACGCCGTTTTTCCTTCTCGGCCGCCGCGCTCCAAGCCGGACGGTGATGAATTCGTGCCCCTGCGTCTACGTAGTCGTGTCCGCAGTGTGACGTCACTCGTGGTGACACGTGACATCGAGAATTATTCAACACAACAACTGTTATCTGTGCGATCTGTTGCTTCAATTGACAAATTGAAGTGTAGAGAAATAATAAAAAACACAAACGGAATATCTGCGTGTTTTTTTGTTTTACTTCGCGCCGAAGGAGGAGAGATGTACCTCCACTTCGTCTGCTTGTTCGCACGGTCATGCGGTCAAGTGCGTAGGTACCGTAACTATGCCACTTTCTACCGTGCTCCAGCGCGTGATCATGCTCTGCGATCCGCTTGTTCTGCCTCAGTATTCGTGTAGCACTGAATTATACCGCTAGTCATGTTTCCTAGTGCACAGCGCGCGAAATTGCGCTCTGCGCGAACGAGACAACAGCTCGCGCGCGACGCCGTCAGGGGAAATGCATAGCGCCGGAAAAAGAAGCGAGGAGAAAAAAGTGGAAGCGGGGCCTGTGACGTATGCGCACGCGATCCTCAAAGTCTGGTATGGGAGAACAAAGGCAAGGAATATTGCTTGCGAACGCTAGACGGGGCGAGTGGAGAGAGCGTCTTGCTTGGCAGTGGAGCCCGCCTGCTGAAATCATGGGTTCACGGTGCTGAAATATTTCTATCTCGGCTATTAAGGAGCCGATATGAAAAATTTGTGCGGCAGAACGCTAGCTAGCGGACACGTAACAGCTTCCAGCATATAACCGAAATTTGCTATGGGGCCTGGTGAGGGACCCTTTAATGTAGGCAATTTTTGTCGTTTTGAAAGCAAACAAAAGTGTCCTATAAACCAGGACAGCGTTTGAATGGGCTGTTCAGACAACGCTGCGGGTCACCGCCCGATGCTTGTGTCGGCGGTTATGTAAATCTGACGTCAGTATATTGGAATGAAAACAGATTGGAATAGTTTTACGTTATGGGGCCCAAGCATCCCCCTTCATCCGAAACAAGACGGAAGCTGTTTTCGTGAAGTGCCTTTCGGCGGCAATTGCGCCGGAGACTGCACGCCGCCAACTGTCTCAGTTTTCCACTCTCGATGAATGCGATGCGACAGTATTTACGTGCAGCGCGTCAGACGATTTACCTCGCGTCGAACTGCGCTCTCCTTGCGCATTATTGACATTCGCTTTCCTAGCGCACTACGGCCGTTTACATGAAGGCGACGCGCTACAAAATGCGACTAATGCGCCATTTGTCGCGTACATGTAAACGCCGCCATGTTAGAAATTCGTACGAGTGCTTTTCTAACTATCTGATTTACCTCATTTCTTGTATAATTAATAAATTATGCAGTCTGGTGTTATTCACAAACGCCTTGAAACATAAAATACATGCAACAATTTTTACACGTCATTATTTTATTAGTAATACTTGAGGCGTTACTTTTGCGCCCGCAAGATTCTGAAAAAGAGCAGACGCTTTAAACAATCAAAAACAAACATAAGTTACGTTTCAAGCGGAGACCTGTAATTACAGAATATGCTGCAGTTGCAAACGCGAACGCCAAAGAAATTGTACTTAAATGGCCACCAACGGGACAAAATAGCAACCTTGGTCGAGAAATGTCCTAGTCGTCGCACTTTGAACCAATTGGAGGGAGGCACCCTTCTCCCACCGGTCTTTCGGGAACCTTGGATCGAACGTGGGTGAGTCTCTCGCAATATGCACATTATTAAATATCGACCGAATGCCTCTCTTTCTGAAGAAGCGAATTCTGTCGACAGATTAAGTAGCTAACAAAAACTGCACAAGAAAGGGTACAAGAAGGAGGGAGACTCTTCCTCGTGTCAGTCAGTTTTTCGTCCCGTTTCTTGCACCGTTTTTGTTTTAAGCAGCATGTACCATCTAGACAGACAGCAAGTTTTCCAGAAGTACGACAGCTAGACGCAATGAAAGGGCGGCAAACATGTAGGCTCCAGTGAAATAGGCGTCGCTGAGCACCGCTGGCTTGGATGCATTGCTGCAATGTGCCACTCGCTTTCAGTCCACGGTTATCGCTGGCATGATGACTTTCTTTTTATGATTTATGTGTTTATTTGGTTGTTAATAAATTTTTGATATCTTGAGTATTAACTTATCTTTATTTCCTTGCTTTGACGGGCACACTTTTTAAGGTACCAAGCCTTGTTCTTCTTCTTCTTATATTATTATTATTATTATTATTATTATTATTATTATTATTATTATTATTATTATTATTATTATTATTATTATTATTATTGTCTCGATTGCAGTTTTCTTGTGATTTGTTATAAATGTGTTGCTATGAGAACCTGAGGTAGAGAATTTCTCAGTGTTAAAAAACAAAAATAATTAAAGAAAATAGCTGTAAAATAAAAAAGTAAGAAAAAATAGCAAAATAACTGAATATGAAGCAGCTGACAATGCGCTTGAATAAAAAAACAAAAAACGAGTACTTGCTCTGGTTCATTATATACAACTAAATAAAACGCATAAGCAAAGGAAGGAAGGCTGACAATATTCTGATACAAAACAAGGGAAATAGGAACGAAGAAAATGAAAATGCGCGTGAGAAAGAATAACGAGCGCATAATCTAGTTCATTATACACAACTAAATATAAGACATGAGCAAAGAAAGGGTGCGTTACAAAACGCTGATAGAAAAGAAGAGAAATAGCAAAGAGGAAACTGACGATATGCGCGCGAGAAAAATAAACAGTCTATAATCTGGTTCCTTACACACAAATAAATAAAACTCATAAGTAAGGAAAGGATCAGCCTTGCGCACGTGTAAAGGATGAAAGTAGTTCAAAGAAAGGATGCACAAAAGTAAGCGCTTAGCAATGAGCGACACATCGACCGACATGTGTTAGATTGATGACACAGCTTCCACGAAAGACTCGACTGAGAGAAGACAGGCGACGACATGTGTCATATTATTCCAATCTGAGATGGATCTAGGAGAAAAAAAAATGAACACTAGTAGGCGACCGTTCTGCGAAAAGGACCTACTATGGTCCTGTCATGTTGTCCGCGATTTGGCCTAGAACTGCTAAATCGCGGACGTAGTAAATCAATAGACGTCTTTCGCGGTTTGTAGAGAGACTTGGGGTAATGAAAACGTATTGAATGGTACTGAAAGGTGGTTGAAAGTTAGCAATAATCTCTCTTTCCCATAGAAATTTCGGAACAAGGTCTCAGCCGCGACTTCGGCATGCCCCTGTTTCCCTGTAGATGTTCAGGCGTGTCGTTTAGCCTACGGATAAACTGAAACGAGAGATACGCATTAAGGCAGACGTTGGCCATTTAGCCTGCGGACAAATAGAAACAAGAGGTGCTCACTAAGGCAGACCTTGCGAAGCTTGTCTGAAGTTAACCGTCGACCTGGTAGCAAACGTTCGTGGCCGGCTGGCTTTGCCGTCGTTGTCGATGAGGTATACGTGTCTCGCAGTTGGTGGACTACTTTCAGACGACCTTTTTGTCCTACGATAGCTAATCGTGGCAGTTGTCACGAGCCATATAAGAGTTTTATTGCTCATATCTTTATGCACTTACACGTGCCTATACTTGCTATACTATACTAGGCAAATTTGTACCGCACGATCATTTGTTTGAGCATAACGATATTGTACACCGCCTGTAACGCAGAATGTCACTTAGGCTAAGACCCTGAATGACACGGCAATCATGCGCACAATGAATTCCCTACTTTATGTCAATCACTATGCAGAAAATGGTGCATTTTATCAATTATTCTGTCTAAGAAGCGGTGGTAAACGTACGATTGAGGAAGATATCGACACGGAGAAGCTGAATGAGAAGCGGTTGGTTCATAGCAAATATGTAACATATTCGCCTATACCTACCCAGTTTGAATGTACAGACGAAGAAATGCGTCTTCAGAAGGTTTGCAGCATTAATCCTATGCAGGATTCAGAGTCTGCCACCGTTCCAAGAAGGCAAAAGTGGATGTCGCTGACACTACAGCCCATTTCGGCGATTGAGTGAAATAGAATTTGACCAAAAATGGCCATACCAATTTGCGCAGATGCTCTATGTTTCTTTTCTGTTTCTGCATATTTTTATTTTTTCTTTGTAAATGCAATTTAGACATCCTGCGTACATTATAACAGAGGTATCGATTTGCGAGTGGCAAAGAGCTAACGCCAATAAGGGATATCTCTGGCGTACAAATATTTGTGGCAAGTACCTTTTTACGTCGACTGTAACGTTTTCCCCGAACGTATTAAAAAAAAGGAAGGAAGGTCCATTCATAACGAAATTACCTCCTAAGGATGCAATTAGTTAAGTGACATTCATCATAATAATTAGGGGTGTGCGAGTATTCAAAATAGGGCTTCGAATCGAATATTTTCCATTCGCCCTTCCAAATAATATTTGAATACTTTGCGAATACTATTTCAGAACTTCAACTTTGCCCAACTGTGCATACAATTAGGACAAAAGTACGGCAAATTGTTATCCCGGCGGGCACAGAATAGGCATAAGACATGAGAACTTGCGTAGCGGACGAGGCTACGTCAGTTAGGTAGCCGTACTTGAGAGGATATGCAGCAGTCATTCGCGCTCTCTGAAGAGCCCTGTGTATGTGAAGAAACTACTTGTTTGGCTCCAATGCTCCATATTTATATTAGTAAACAACGCTTCATAACATGCTAGGTTGTGGCTGAAACTTGCTAACTTTAAGAATACATATTATTTATATTAACGACTATTTATTATTCGGATACTATTAAAAAAGTATTTGATATTCCATTCCATTTGATTCACTTCTGGTACTATTCGATTCGTTTTCTATTCGGTCTCAAAAATCACATTTACCGCACGCCCTGATAATAATTCTATGCTTTCGAGGATGCACTCAAGATAACTATAATCTTTCTCTTCCTCAAAAATTCCTCCGAAGTAGCATTGCAGTAGCTTTCCATGATTCATAGAAATAGCCTTCTAAGGTTTGCTCAAAACACGAACATTGCAGAATTCAACAACGGGGCCGAATTGGACAATCTCCAGAGTAGCATTCCCAGTCTAGCGGCAGTCCACTAGGAGAGCTGCACAGCAAAGCTACCGCAGTATTTTTCCAGCTAATATTTCTTATCGAGCCCTCCTGGACTTTGCTGACCCTAGATTCTGGGCGCTGTTGTGTTGCCGAGAAACTCACGCACAGTAAATAAAAGAATTACGAGACCGATGGTGTAATTGAACTTTGGTCTCCAAGCACAACAGCCCGATGTTTAACGATTAAGTCACGATCATACGCATACCACTCTCGTGTGTAACATTGCGTAGCACGCGTGCGCCAGAGCACGGGTGCGTAAAAGCACGTGAAGCCGGGCGCAGGCTACCACCCTGCGTCTACTACAAACAAACACGTACCCTTCACCCGCCCGCCTCCACCTTATATTTCCGGACGTCTACACTACCCCCAACTGCCGGTGCTGTGGAATTCACCCGGCTACGCTTCCGCATATGCTATGGGAGTGCCCAGCACAGTACACCCAGACTAACACCACGACTCTCTCGTCGAGGTTGCATGAGGCTCTGCGGAGCTCCGCCCTCGACGACCAAACCTGGGCGACCCAGCACGCCCGCGAGGCGGCGGCGAGGCAAGCCCTCGACGTCCCTTCGTGGGAGGCCTAGGCCCGGCCATCATAAAGTGCTGGTTCTACAATAAAAGTTTATTCCTCCTCCTCCTCCTAGAGAGACGCTTCAGGGAAGCTTCGCTTCACACAGATTCCAACACGCACGTTCAATATGCATATTTTTTTTTAATGCGTAAGCATGTCTATGCCTACCTAACAAGGAAACCCCTCCGTCCGTCACGTAAGGCGATCGCTTTCAAGATAGGGCCCGAAGCAGCGACCAAATTGACCTTCTTGCTGCCTCTTGATTCAACGTGAACTAAGAGGGGGGGGGGGAGCACAGCGCACACGAAGCTATCAGCATTCGGCGCACTCTGTCCTCGTCGCAGATTGCTTTCAATATACACAGCCGCCGCCGGTGTACAGTTCAATGGTTCGACGTGGATGGATCAGGCGCTAAACAGTGATAACGGTTTATAATGATCGGAACTCCATCAGCGCACCTGGCGCCGCCACCGGCAGAAGTTTGCTGGCGTCATCGTACGGCACGGAATTGCTCAGGCCGATAGGAAATGTAAGAGCAGCACCAGTCCCTCTTCCATAATTTTCCGCCCATCACATACCCCGCTAGTTTTTCGGTTCACGCGGATCCAATGAAGCGATGCCAAAGAAGCTGCTCGCTAGCAAGCCGGAAATGAAGTTGCCTCTTTCATTCGGCATCACCGCTACTGCACCAGAGTTCGTGTTCCATGCGGCACTTTTCCCTAATCTTGTTTCCTTGTTCTCTCGGAAACAGAAAAAGAAGGCCACGAGGGGAAACGAGAGAACAACAGTGCGAGGACATAACGCTGTCATGTGCTAGCTTATTTGATCTCGCTTTTCTCACCTTCTTTATTTTTTCATGTTCTGCTCTTTCCGCCAGAATGAACGAGGCGGTACTGCTTCTCGCTGCAGGAAAATGACTGTGCTCATCAAAGCGGCAACCCCCAACGAACGGCGTGTATCGGCTTATGGGGCCTGACCCTGGCAGCGAGACGAGCGTCGCTAATGTGAGATGGGCTACTTAAGGGATGATAGACGAACAAGGAGAGGAACCCGTGGTAGAGGTGCAAGTTAATACTGATCACCAGAATGGCAATAGTCGTTCCCAGTAGGAACAAGTTAAGTAAGGTGGTGTGTCATACTGTTGGAAGCGACTATTGACTCACTTGCGTAGGAAATAAGCTCGTTTCACAATGCTGTTTGAAATGTTACTGAAAGGCAGGCGCGCAAACACGGAACACAAGAAGGAGCGAAAAAGGACAACACGAACGCCCTTCGAGATGTTGGACGTTTGCGTTGTACTTTCCCTTTCTTATTGTGTCCGAGTTTGCACGGCCGCCTTTCAGTAACATAAACCCCTACTAACTTGCTCGAGTTTCAGTCTTTCTAGGTTCTTTACATCTGTGACTGCTTTCTAACAAACTTAGCTTAGCTTCTTCATTTTTATATATCTTTCCTAAATTTGGAAAGCATACAACATACAACGTTTGAGGGAGTTTTGGTCTTCTTGTAGTTTTTACCGGCGATACCTACTGCCTGGCGCTACGTTGAACAGGTGTCCACACGCGAACAGAAAATCTCAAAGGACAAGTGTCAAACCTTTATTTTTGTACGTTTGTGTTTAGAACACGCTTTTTCCTTCAGCATGCCAGTCGATGAAAGGCGCCTTGACGACGCTCGTGAGTGACCTTTGACTCTGCACAACAATTGTTTAATCCCTACGCTTCGAAAGGGCCTTGACCATGGTAGCCGACGGCTCTTGATTTTTCTTGTGTGGAGGGAACCGCGAGGGCGTGATGTGCCCTGTATACGCAGACAGGTGCAGAAGCCAGAAACGCGACACTGTTGCTAAAATAAAGAAAGCAAAGAAAAGCAAAACAAAACAAGACTAGCGTTTTGTGCAGATATGGTGATCTAAGCGGTATTATAGAAGCTGCAGGAATTGAAAGGGCTAGCGGGATGTTGCGTCCGTATGCATTCTCTTACGTTATCAATAAGGAAGTTGTCGTTCCACAGTTTTGCTTTTTATTTTATTATGCGCTCTTGCTGATGCAGGCGTTTCTTCAAGCTATCGCTTGCGAGCCAGTATTTATGCGGTGCTATCAAGAAGTTAGCGTTCAGTTAATTTCTTAATGGTATCGCTGTCTCCTTTTGTTATTGGTGTTTCCTGGCGCCATTTGCAAACCATGAAAGGTCAACTCGCCCAACAACACATTTTGCTATGCACCAGCTTGCGTCAATAAGGACGCTGCAGTTGTGCTGTGGTGACATAGGTGGTATATCCTTTTGTCTGATTAAACATGCGTTGCTCCCACTCTTTCGCCACGTGCAAACATCTACGCAAAGTCCACATTCCTTTCACTTACTGACCGTGTGGTCAGTGCACCGGCTGGTCGATAAGTCGGCCTTCCAGAGCATTCCGTCTAAGTAGTGCACTTGAAGTTTAACCAACACTGGGGCGCGTGCCTAGTCAAGCTACCTGCTGCTAACCTGCCGCTTCCCTTGCAGTTAGATAACGAAAAGTTTTCGCTTTGGGGTCAGTTTCTTTTTTTTTTCATTCTACATGTTAGGTCCCCCCGCATTCGGAGAGTTAGTAATGTTGCGCAATGGTCATAATGAAGCAAGGCTTAATTCATTGTTAGTTGAGATGCCTGTATTGTCAAGCATACATAACGAGAAGCATGGCAAAAAACAATGTCCCTATACGTATAACCTTGGACATCGCCTACTGAACTCTGAAATGGAGGAATTACCTCTCATTTATTCTTTGAAAAGAAGTAGCAATGTAAAGAATCAGTTGTAAAGAATCAGTTGCTGATGTACCACGTATGAGTGAAATCATTAAAAAAAAAGCATCCTCCGTCATGGATAACTGTGAAAGTTTGCTAGGACGAGCTCATTGAGGAGCGCAAAGGCTGTTCTAATAAGTGTCTTCTTTTTTTCTTGGACGTCAGGTTTTCTTTATCGCACCAAGATACTTTACAAAGCTTCTGACAATATCATAAGCATTACAGTTTTAACTGTCGCGCTATTACAGCGAAGCGGTATATGGCTAGGGTTCCATGCATTTTTGTTCATCGCTAGAACAACAACTATCATCATCAATGGCTCATACCCCCGTCAATATTTATGCTCCCGTAAGCAAGCAACAAATGCAATGGCTCATAGCCCCATAAGGCAGAGACTACAAACACTCAGCAAAGTGAAGCGAACAGTGCTTAAATTCTTTCTAATCACGCATACAACATACAGAACAGCATGTCGAAAACTGTCATCAATAATGGCCCATACCGTGTGAGCAAGCAAAAAATGCAATGTCTCATAGTTCCGTAAGGTTCATGGCTGCTCACTTCGCGCGAATTAGCTACGATGACACTACCCCTGTTGTCGTTGTCGGTGATTTCAGTGTGGATGTGTCTGTACCGAAAGGGGAGCGGTTTACGCGTTCCGTGTTGCAGACACACCCCTTGCGATGCCACATCGATCCGGCCCAACTGACCACCCAGCGGCGTACGTACATCGACTTGACATTATCAAGGAATGTGATTGCAATTGCGAGTGAAATAGTGACCACCGATCAAGACAATAAATGAGTGTGCGTACCTTTCGTCACGATGACCGCCCGTCAAGGCAATAAATGAGCTCGTACCCTTGTTTAAAATTATGTGTCACTTCCGTGTCGTGTGCTAAACAGCTTCGCTGGTCACCTTCGCAGAGTGGAATGGCTCATGTTTATTCAGTTTTTCTTATAATGCCTTACAATGCCCAAGTAGGGCACAGAGCAATAGGGGCGATACACGAAGGTTATGCATAGGAATCATTCGTGAAAATACATTTTTTTTCGCTTCGAATTACAATGGGGAAAGATATTCTAAACACTAAGAACTGTCGAAGTTCATACAGCGCAGGCGAACAACCTTCTGGCATGTGAAAGGCGCAATGTCGGTAATTTATTTATTTATTTATTTATTTATTTATTTATTTATTTATTTCTTTCTTTCTTTCTTTCTTTCTTTCTTTCTTTCTTTCTTTCTTTCTTTCTTTCTTTCTTTTTTTGTTCTGAATACCCTGAATACATAGAAAGAAAAGGCATAGGTGTTCTGCAACTGTAAATTGGAAACATTGCGCGCAGTGTCTGAAAACTCTAATTTCACCTCACGTAAAAAAAAAGAGAATGAAAGTGGCCAATTTTTTTTAAAAGACTGCTAGAAAAGGAATGGTCGCGCATTTTTCAATAAGGTACGTCTTACCACGAATTGGTAGATCCTAAATGTAGGAACTGAACTAGATAATAAAGTTTAATATGATCAATGAGAAATGCCCAAGAAAATACTGAACTTTCAAAGCATTTGAAGATGAATATTCTCAAATGAGATGCACGTGAAAGTTGCTGTTCGACCACTACAGGTTTCATTTTTTTTCGCGGAAAGGTCACTACGTACCCGCCCATCAGCGCTGACTGCCTTCCCGGAACGCGTTCGTCGCTTCCAATCGTCGCTGAAGAGTGGTGCGCTTGGAGGTCATTAAGAACAGAGTGGTGGGAGAGGAGGGAAAGAGCACGTTCATCGCTGCTCTAGCAAACGACGGGGGCCCAACGAACAATGCGCGAACCACCCTGCGAGCGCCACTCGATAATGAACGCCTCAAAGAACGAAGGCATTTTGTCGCTAGTACGGTACAGGACACCCAAACCTGACCTTGGGCAGTTGTGACATTAAGAAGCGAAGCCCATCATTACCGCAATACATCGATTATTAAACCTCACATAACTGCTATGCGTATTATTCTACTACAGAGCACACATTGCGCATAAGTGAGGCCACTCAATTCAGAGGGTGTAATTTTTTTTTTTCATCGCTGATTTGGGCACCAGCCTCAGTACTGAAATTTCAGGTTTTAACCTGCTTCAAAAATGTGTTGGCCTGCGCCTGCAGTAGTACCGGCTGGCCTCAACTTTCAGCTGTGTATGTTGTTTGCCAAACGGAGATGTTCGGTATGGCGACCACATGAGTATAGTCTGCAGCATATATGTTAAAATTCGATCACGAGCATTCCGTTCAATTTACGTGGGCATGTTTTGCACGTTTCGTTTCAAAACATGATGTTCACCAAAACCGATGTGGTACAAGCTATGCATTCTCCCAGATCACAATATACACTCTTCCAACTGCTTTGGTGTGGGCACTGTTTGGTGTCAGTATACCTGAATATATGCTGGAAAAGCTTGGCAACCGCGGTTAAACGTGGTTATGTTAAACTATCAGAAATTTTAATAAATATGATATGCTAGCTACGGAAATGCTGCTTTCACAGGTGCCTTTATACACTTTGGTGGACACAACAACTTCTTAAATTTCGCGACTATGGTATATCGTTAAATTGTTAAATTGAAAACAATGGTAATTGTAGATAAGTCCATGTTTTTGAACTTGTAAAGCGTTTGACTTCCATGATATGTCTGGTAAAATTCAACCCTGAGTATGCTGATTTCGCTTTCAGAGGTGGGAGCTTTAATATAAAGACAAACTAGCCATGTGACGCTGCCTCCCATGAAACAGGTGAAAAGAGAGGACCTTCACATGTTGCTAGAAGCACAGACCCCGTGTCACCGCCAAGCTTATAGTGTTTTTTCATCGGTCGATCTGGAACGGCTGCCGAAATCCTGGTGTGAGTGCTCGGATTTCACCACTCCGAATCTGCCAGTGGAGAGCAGAAATGCTCCGCGGTAGATCATAGCGTAACTCTGTATATTCAGGTGACACAACATGATTTCTGCTGTTCCCGATTTCATGGCAACCAAAGCCCCACGGTGAGCGGGAATGACATACGCTTCTCTTCCTATTTCGGTGTGAATCCGCAAAGCGGTAGTGGAGCAAGTGAGAGCGATCCAGCTCGAAGCGAGCTAAACCGAATCTACCAGTGGAAAGCGGGAACCCACTCCAGATCGACCAGCGAAAAACACCATTAGTTGACGATATAGCCTATTTTGCTTGTACTTCCTTGGTTGTGGCCAGGCGACAACGAAAAACTCGGTCATCAAAACTCCACCAGCGCTTTTGCACTATCCGCAGTTTAACACAATACAAGGTGAACCAACAATGAACTTAAGGCGTATAACTTGTTCGACAGTATTTCTCATCGCTCAACGCTCAAAAGAGTACTATATAAATGTACGCCTATGTGCCCGTAGCGCAAACGAAAATGTGACAAAAAAAAAAAAAAGCTGTGCAAGCAGCTTCACGAACCCTTCAATTTCTTTCAGAAAGGTCGAAGTCGGCAGCAAAACGCACGATTGCCTATGGTGATAATTATGATGGTAATTATGATGACGTGAAGATTGTTTCCGGGTAACAAATGTATTTACTAAAATATTTATTTATTTATTATTTATTTATTTATTTATTTATTTATTTATTTATTTATTTATTTAACCAAATTCAACAATATACAAGGCTGAGGGAAAAGAGGAATCTCAGAAGACTGGAAGAGCAGGTCAGTCATATCCTTCACAAAACTACACCAAGGTTATCAACAAGTATGCAATGGTCAAATGCACGGGGAAGAGAACTCCGAACAAGGCCAGGACTGAGTACATAAGCATCTTAGTGCGCTTCTAAAAGTAATGTTTTTAGAAGCACATTAACTAGAAATTAAAGAAATACGACAAAGTAGACTAAATATCTTAACAAGTGACAGAATGTGCTAAGCGTTTCAGCAATTTATCAGGATTAGTTATAACTAATCAATATCAGACATAAATGCCACATAGTGACCTAGCTAAGGAGTTCCCGTGAGTGCACGTACTGAACACAAACGAATAACAGTGTCTATTATTCTTTGAACAAAGAAAGTTAAACGGGTATCGATAATCTGGATGATCTCATATGGAATAAGCACGATGAATCCAGCGATTAAAGGGACACAATCACACACAATCACACACAATCTGGCATAATAACGTTCTCTTCGCGCCTGTAAGTCGAACTTTTTGTGCACTACAATAAATCACTAGGAAAAGCTTACTTTTAATTCTAAAGCTTGTGGATGCGGTTCCCGCTCGCTAACACTGAGCAGAAAAATGGCAATGTGCTTGGCCACTTTCGATAGTTATCTGTTTTATCTGTTGAAGCAACTTTATCTATACCATTTATGGGTCTGACTTGCAGGGCGCATAAAATACGAGTTAAGACATCGTGACGCCGTGGCCGGCATTACGGCCATTAAGCTGTAATAAAGAGCCGCCTGAACTCTATTTTTGTATATATGATTTGTTATCTCTAGAGACCAGATATTTAGGCAATAAAACGGTGCTTTAGGCGCCTGTACCAGAACATATAAGTGCCATTTATCATCTCTCAGGCCTTTATATGAGTGAAGTAATAATAACTTCCGCTGTGTAACTGAGGATAAATTATAATGTTCTGAAGAACACATCCGTAATTTGTGAAATCCATTTTAGTTTCCCTATAGAATGGATTCAGGTGCTTTGCGTAGCAGCGTATGTTACAAGGTCTATCGAATGTCTCCTGTGACTAGAAAGCCCGAGAAAAGTCATGAAAGCAAGCAGCGAGAAAGAACCCCTATCTCATGGTTTTCGGGTTTCATGTTGTTCTTTCTTTACTGAGTTCACTTGAGAAAAGGGACACTTAACAGCCATCGAAGTTAGCGGCGCATACTTGTACTTCGGAACATTCGATGATCCAACGCCTTTGTAATTGTAGAACATTCACGAGGAGAGCATTGGCCACTTATTGAGGTGCTGTCTGGAATTGGGAGCACAAATACAATCTACGTCGAACTCATCCAGGAAGCAATATGATCGTCATCTGAGTGAACAGACAATACTATAAGACCGTCCCGATCATCGCCTGAGAAGGCAGTAAAGGCACTTTTGTACTTTCTGGGAACGTCTGGCTTTTACGAGCGCCTTTGACTCTGTAGTACTGTACGTTAACATCTCTATACTCCCCTCTTTATCTCCTCCTTCTTTCTCCTCCCCTTCTCCTTTACCCAGTGTAGGGTAGCCAGGACAGGACAGGACAGGACAGGAGGAGACAGGAGTTAAAGCTGGGGTAAACCTTGAAGAGGGTCCTGCCCCCTTGTACAGTTGACAGCAGAGCACTCGAAAATGCAACACTTAAAAGAAAAATAATGTTTGATAATAACGTTAATGATTGCTTATCGTAATTGGTTCTTGGTGTACGGACATGCCATTCTTCTTTATGCCTAGTATCACGGACGCTACGGTTTACGTTCAGATCTGCTAGAGTAAACACAATAGATTCATTAGACCTAAAATGTGACTTGTAGCTCAAAATTAAAAGATAATTGTATAGAAAGAATGCAGGTAAACTGTCAAACCTTACGAATAAATTTTTCGTAGAACATGAGCAAGGAACATTGGCAATGCATCGCACTGCTCTTTTCTGAAGCAGAAGCAATTTCGTGAGGTTTGCCTTGCCAGTGGTGCCCGAAACGAGGTTGCAGTATTGTAAAACTGAAAACACAAGAGCTTTGTAAAGTGATATTTTAATTTTAATAGGAAGGTTAGAACCTTTGATGCCGGTTAAAACCTTTGATAATCATTCCAGAACGGAAACCTGGAATTTTGTTCCGATATAGATTGTATTCTCCAACTAACTCTATCAGCAACAGGTTGGGGACATCTCGTGAAAGTCCAAAAGAAGGCCCACATTGTGGGCCAGAATTGAGCCCGAGTATTAAAGTTCCGCGATGACGTCTGACAAAAGCGGGAAGTAGGCACCCAGGTATTCTAAGTCACTTTAAAGTCTATCGTCACGTTTAGAGTAATTTTAGCTCTTCTGAAAGCGATGTTCTCGTCTTCCGCTAAGCTGTTAGTAACAGCCTTTAGAAAGAAAAAGTGTTTGTGGTACTAATCTGATACCTTTAGCCGTGTTCCTCGGCGGGTTATAACAGTATAAACAAAATGAAGCTAGGAGCAAAATAAAGGTATCTTTAAGCTCCAAAAATTCAATACAGGCACCGACATACAGATTGGCATTTATAGGCAGAATAAAGGTGCCCCTAAAGTGTTTCTTGTTCCATAGCTGAGAGGAAGAAAACGACGCTGGAGACATTGCTCATTCACTTCGGCTCCCGCTTTACTCAACGTTTTTGCGACGCTTTCCCAAGATTTTAACGCAATATTTGTGCACAATGGCATCGTAAAGACACAATGACTCTGTGGACACATTTTTGGACGCAGTGCGTGTTCATTTCCGCGTTTTTCAACGACCCTACCATCGTCGCTCCAGCAGCGCCTCGCTAGCCCTAGCGCGTGCAAACTCCGACGTGGCCCGCACTAGCTAGCGCGGCGCCGCAGCTGGCACGGCGCTCTCCTCCACGCCGTCGCCGCTGCTTCGGCTGCATTTTCTCGCTAAACAACGGAATATCAAGTGTGGGGGAAGACATCGCCCCAGAGGAAATCGCACCAGATCAAGCCTGGCAAACCGCCACCTCTCGCCGAGCAATATCTCAATATGTACGTGCTAACCCCCCTCCGACATATGGCGCGCTGAAACGCTGCGAGAATAAGTTCCGCGGTAGAGAAAATCTTAAAAACAACATCATCTGAGCGAGCCAAACGCCGCAACTGCCAAAATACGATATCGGAATCATTATCAGACCTAGAGGGGGACTTGATATCGCCAGGGTTGGCCCACCGGTCGTCGCCGACCCCATTGCCACCTCGGCCGGTATCAGCCTTGCGGAACAACAATCGGGCCCGCTTTGTTCTAACAACAAACAGACAATCTTAGTGGCGAGCAAGCCGAAAAGAGGAAACGCGAACCGCTACGTACGAGTAAAACAACTCTGCATTGGTGAGAAGATCTTAGAGATTAATGCTTACGAAGCGGTACCACAATCTATATGTAAAGGCGTCATCCGTGAGCTCCCCGTGCAAGACGGTTTGGTGAACATTGATGCAAAGATTGTAAACGAGAGAAATCGACTAGTCCTGGCCGACAAGTGCATCGGCAGTACCATCGCAGATTTACTCTTTCCGGTAAGCTGCACCAGAACGTGAGCTCAGAGACTCTCACAGTGCTAAAAAATACGACACTTTCGAGATCATTGTTTGCTTTACTGTCACATCCCGTTATCGTTACTACCAGTGCCTTCATCTTGCAATGTTCTTGCACCCAGCACAGTCCCATTTTGTTCATGTCGCATAATTCTTGTTTCTTTTGGAATGCTTTTAATAAAATGGAACTGTTAGCGTTGGTTTTCCAGGCCATAGAACAGTCCGGCTTAGCAAGCTGTTTGGTGGCCTTAAGGAAGACATGTGTTTAATTTATTAAGGAAGAAAAAGAGACGCCGCATTTGGTCATCGTGTTTACTGTTCCCGAGATAGTTTCACTTGTTTCACAATATGTTCCTTTTATTTGTCGTGGATATAGACTAATTCCAGTTTCGCTTCATACAGCTAAGGGACGTTCCCCGCCTCCACCCGCCCTACCACCGTGGATTATGATCTGACCACTATAAAGCTAGACAGACGTGACTGTGCCAATTAGCAGAAAATTTATGCGCTTTGAATAGGAGAGACTGTCAATGTCACTTGTTGTTCGTAGTTGAGTCCCTGATGGAAACCTCGAAAAAGATCCCTATTTCAAGGAGTCGTATAAAATGCTCCATGCATTACAAAGAGCTACGACATACACACCGTCAGAGTAAATAATATTAGCAGGAAACCTTTGGAAAGAAACATAAGGCCTTATATACCAAAGGCCACTTTGTAACTCAGCTCTAAAAAAATGGATGTAGCGCTGCAGCGTTACCAAAAGATAAGGATGCTGTAAAGGAGACCACAAACTTGAAAACGAAGTGTAATGTTTCGACATTACATGTTTCGACATCCACGTGCTTTAATATACCGGATGCATGGGCATCACGCTGCATGTTTCGACATTACTTTACGTGCCCAGGTTCAGAAAAACGTATATAAGGAACCTGCACTGAAGACAAATCTCGCGAGCTCAGCGTGGATATTTCTATCACATCAGGGCCCGTATTCACAAAGGAGGCCTTGTGACAGAACTATTCACAACAACAGCTACCAATCATTGTTGACGTTGCAAGATTTACAAACGGATGCTGCAAAGGAAAGCTTTGAAAGTTCGATCGCAGATGTGGCGGAAAAATTTTAGTAATTATTTTGCCAGTACCCTGCATTCCAGAGAAAAAAATTTTCCCAGCAGCACAATACATGCATCCAGGAAGGCGGGAACTTGAGTTGTAATCGTGGGTTAACTAACCCGTTATTGCACAGAAAATAACTATTCCTCTGTCACTTATGACGCATGTTCCAAGACTAGAATGGAACATAGTAACTCTGCCTAAGAGTCGCCCCAAAGGGGAGAAACAACTTCGAAGTATTGTTCCCCGAAATTTGTGCTGGCACGGACTGGTATTGTTATGTAGTTTTCTGCCGAAGCGCACAGTGAACAATTAGGGGGAAACGAGTATGAAAGATTAGTGCATTTCACGACACGTTTGCTGACACCACAGAGGCTGCAAAATCCATAACGTATGCAAACATACAGGATCCAGAAGCAAAACGTAGTGCCCTGCTAAGCCGGGAAACGGAAGGATGATCAAGCGGGGGAAGAAAAAGGAAACATTGTTCATATATTTATACAAACCGTGGTGATCGTCCTCCTTAATAATACTTGTTTAATATATATCAATTAAGGAAATCAATGTTGTAAATAACAAGTAATGTTGCCTGCACCTCAGTGCTACATGTCTCTCAACTTGCTGCTATTGCATTCGTGGATTAGAGTCTGGCTAAATTTATTGCGTAGTTATCTGCGACCGCTCTTGAATTATTGATAAATAAACATTGCAGCCTTCAGGAGGGTAACTACATCTCTAGAAATATTTTGCTCTTCCTTGCGACAAGGCTGCGACTTTCGTGAGAGGAATTAAGCGATATGCTTAAAGGGACGTTGGAGTGCTCTTCCGATATAATTCAGTATAGATTTATTAAGGTGCAATAAAACACTTACATTGTTTTTCAGAAGCAAGCAAAGAGAAACGCTTCCTAGCTACGGTCTACAATTTGATACGGCAATACACTGGGAGGCACACGGCTCGCAGCTTTGGTGCCTTTGAGAAACTCTGAGCTTCTGAGGAAAGATTGATGGTTCCAATCAAGCCGCCTGCAGGGGCTTCTTTAGAGGTTCCGCTTGGCCGCCCATTTGATTGGCGTACGCCTTAATCAAGGTATTCCGGCACCTGCACTGACTCATGTTAAGTGTCCATCCATAAAGCCATTCCTGAAATTTGTTGGCGAAACTAGAGTAGCTTTAAAGAGGAGTATGTTCAATGGAAAAAAGCGTGACATATTATATACCGCACAGTGTCCATAGTTATTCAAGGTAACCGCGATTACTGATCTCTTCATTCAGTTGCAACCACTCAACAAAGATAAATAAAATATTGCACAATGAAATAGGAAATACTTACAAATATGTTTTTTACCGAGAAAGGCTTTTACAGGTAGAAGATAATAATCGACTTCGAAAGTATGAACTGTTTTCATAACTTGTCAAGAGTTTTCGATGTCCATATATGTAGCCCCGCAGAAAGATAAGGAAAATGGAGTAACGAGAATAAAGAAGAAGGGAACGCAGTCTAGGGAATGAGCGGAAGGCAGCAGCTGCCCGCTCGGTCGTAAAGACGGCGACCCAGAGGAGCTGTAAAAGGGTGGTGGTCCAGCCTCGCTTCCTCAGGTCACCTCAAGCCAGGAGCCGCAACTGGGCTTTTCTGTGTACTCGAGCTTTGCCTAAACTGTGAGCCGCCCGAAGAGCCTTCTTTTTTATCCCTGGCCAACGACTCTTCGTCGACGAGCCAACGGGTTCGCCAGCTTCTCTGCGAGAAAGTGCTCGCACACACACTGCACGTGTAAGATCCATCTAGATCCTAGCGTTCAACAACCCCAACGGCATACGTTCCGGCTTGCTAGATGCGAGCTCCATTGAGGAAACTTCAGCTGTCTTCAAAAAGTAAAGCGTTTGCGAATGTTACGAGGTGATTCATGCAGAATAATGCTTAGTTTGCCTGACATGATCTTATCAACGATGACTGGTCAGTGAGTGAGGGCTTCAACCCTGTGTCCCTATTATGAGGGTAAGATGCAGAAGGAGAAAGGTGCCGTAAGACGCTTTCATTCGAGGCATATTACAAGCTGGTACACATAACCCTGTCAGCATTCTAAAAGGATGAGCTCTTAACGATTGTATTTGAAACTTCGACGTAATCAACCGCGCAAGATTAATCATTCTGATATGGCAGTATTCGTAAAGGAGTGTGCATTAAAAACATGTTCTTACTTTAGAACTGTTAGTAATAGCAGATGTCAGCCTGTTGTGGTGTTGAGCAGACTACTGGCGAACGCGGCTGGTAAACAGCTATTTAGAGCAAGTGAGTTTCTGAATTGGTCCTCCGAGCAATTCTAACTGCAATAGAGAGGGACCACACATACAGGGTGTTTCAGTGAACAGTCTCAATTTTTTAAAGAAGTTGCCTTTGGCAGATACCACAATTCTAGTCCCTGAGCTGGTCTGTTGGAAGAGGTTGACCTTACGTGTACAATAAATTGAAATGTATAACCTGTCAATTAACGAAAATTCACAAATTAAGTTTTTAACTAATTATCTAACGACACACATTGCAATTTGCAAATGGTAGCGGGTGAGACTGCAAGGCATGCCCACTTGAAAAGAATTGTGTGGATGACACCACCTACAAGATACGCGCCGTCAAACTTGCGGTGAAAATGCGCTGTCATTCCACTATACTTTCTAACAATGTGTCGTTTCAAACATTGAAGCACAAAAGTAACTAGAACGCCCATGCATTTCTCCGCAAAGTTCGGGAACTCGTATATCGAAACTCTTGTTATCCTGAGAATTCCTTCCAAGTGGATCCGCCTTGCTAAATATCCGGCTAGGATTTGTGAATTACAACATGTGCCATGAGGTAATTAGTTAAAAATGTAATTAGTGGATTTTCGTTAGTTGCTCGATTGTTCATTTCAATTCTTTCTGCAATAAATGTCCACCTCTTCGAGCAGACCAGCTCACGGAGAGGAATTGTGCTATCTGCCAGAGGAAATTAAAAAAAAAAACAATTTTTAAATTGTTCGCTGAAACATCCGGTATACAAGGCGCTCCAAGACGGTCACTGAGACAAGAACTATCTAACACTAGTGTTGCCTGGATGTGGCGATCAGACAAGCGCAAGCTTTCGGTGCACAGCCTGTACTGGCTTTACTGCGTCCTTTATTCACAGGGGAGCATAGCCTCCACGATGGTTCTTTTAAGCCGCAAAAGGAAAAAAAAGAAACAGGTATAAGAAGCGCTGAGGCATGACGCATCAAAAGTTCACCCTCTGGTAAGCATTGTTATAGTTCGCCAACTCGCATCTTCCATATACTCTTCTCTGAGTTATGTTTGTTTTTGACCCAGCACAGAGTATCCAACCGGTACTTACACTGGCTAACTACCCTTTCTTTCTATTTCTTTATTTCTCTCTCTTTTTCCCCGCCTATAATGTAAAGGGGACTCTGAGGCATAACTGTTTGGTGAACCGCGCACAAGTGTCACTTATTTAAAAAAGGTAAAGAGTAGCACTACTTGCATGGTGTCTCATATCGCTTTTGAAGCGCTTCTTATGGCCCATGACGAAACGCCATCAATAGTTCGCTCTCACAAGGCCTGAATGGTACGTTCCAGCGTGGCCTTATACCATACATTTCGAACACGCTGGAAACCCTTATTTTCTTTGAGCATTTGTGCTTAGACCTCTTGCCGCGAGCTTTGACCGTCGCCTATATAACAGCACATGGCTGAATTTTGCAGAGCAAGCGACGCGCCACTACAATAAAAGAAGTATCACTGATAGCGTTAGGCTAGGCCTAGTACCCCGATTACGAGAATTGATGCACGAGTTGTTTTTGGTTGATAAGCAGTCAAGCTTCGACGAGTTAACCTAATGTCTTTCCATCACCTGCTCCTTTTGTGTACTTTTTTTAATCACATTCTAGCAATAGTAAGTGGGCGGTAAATGGAAATAAGCCATTATAAAACCACTCAAGCTGGTTCAGTCTTTTTTTTTTTCGACGGACGTGATGAACCCCGCTTTCGCTGATACGAGACGATCTACGAAATACCGCGAATACAAATAGCCCAGTGTCCGGAGAGTAGACGAATCACTATCACGACTCCTAAGGACAAGGTTTTTGGTTGTCTGCTTGCCCGAGAAATAAAAACGTAATATGCTAACGGGAAGAAACAGACAACGCGCATGCGTAGACAAGTCTCTATGTATACGCTCTATAGGACAAAATAATCACCGATGAGGGGAACCGGACTAAGCTTTGTCAGCAAGTACGAGGGTCATTTGATAAGTATGGTAAAAATACAAGAAATGGCGCTACAATTATGTTTTCTTCTAGGTGGTGCGTGAGAACCACCCCTTATATGACGGCAAAACTTGCTTACGCTGGAACCGACAGTTAACAAGCCTCTGACAGCCTTTGCCATTGAGCTGTGTGGTGATTCCCCCCAAAAATGGAAAAAGTTGAATTTCGAGCAGTGATCAAACATTTTTGTTTAGAACACTGGATGGCTGCCGAAATTAACGCCGAGTTCAGTGAAATTCATGGAGACTCTGCATGCACCATCACTGAAGGCCATTTACTACTGGACAAATGAATTCAAACGGGGCCGTACTTCGATGCAAGATGAAGCATGTCCTTGGCGTCCAGTGGAGGTCACCACGCCAGAAATGGTATTGAAAATTCGTGAAATTGTCATGGAAGACCGCCAAGTGAAGGTACGGGAGATAGCTGAAATTGTAGGCATCTCAGCCGAGAGCGCTCACAATATTCTTCATCAGAAATTGCAGACCAAGAAAATGCGATTCATGTACTGTTGGGCTGTATATTTTTTATTCATCCAGCGCTCTACTGAGTTATATTTTTTGTCACTATTCTCCCTTTCTACGCATCTTTTTTTTT
The DNA here is from genome assembly GCF_050947875.1 of Dermacentor variabilis. NCBI lineage: Eukaryota > Metazoa > Arthropoda > Arachnida > Ixodida > Ixodidae > Dermacentor > Dermacentor variabilis. Next base: position 174,555,626 of record NC_134573.1, read on the forward strand.
TTCCTTTGTCAAGTGAGAAGGAGTAGCTGGTGCCACCATAAGGGCGCCAACCTCTCCTAATATTCATTTCAATAAAAAAAAAAAGGTCTGTGCACATTGAGTGTCGCGACTGCTGACGATCGACCGAAGTCGCATGAGGGCAGACATCCCGAAGCATTGTTTATCGATACTTGATCGCAATCCGCAGTATATTGGCATCAATTTGTGACAGTTGACGAGACGTGGATGCATCGTTACACTCCGGAGTTTAAACAGCAGGCGACGCAATGGACTGGGCCTGATGAAGGTGCTCTAAAAAAGGCAGATACTTTGTTTAGCCGGAAAGATGATGGCGACTGTCTTTTGAGATTCACGAGGAATAATCTTTGTAGACTACTTACAAAATAGCAAAATGGTAACAGGACTATAATATACAAAACTCTTAGATCAACCGAACAAAGAATCGCGCACTAAACGACCTGGGTTAGCATGGAAAAAACTCCTTGTTTCACCAAGACAATGCTCTGCCGCACAGATGGTGTGTTGCAATGGCCAAATTGCACGAGTTAGACTTCGAGGTTGTGCCTCATCCGCCCCATTCTCTGGATTTGGCTCCATGCGGCTTTTTTCTTTTTCCAACACTGAATAATTGGCTGGGTGGAAAGAAATTTTCTTACATGAAGAAATTACCTCAGTGGTAAATGACTACTTCGAGGGCCTCGAGCCATCCTTTCTTTATTTCTGAGGGGATAAAAAAAAAAGAGATTGGAGCCCCGCTGGAAGAAGTGTGTGGAGCTGGAAGGGAACAATGTTGAAAAATAAAATATTGTTTTCTACAAACATGATATATTTAATTGCTTTTTACCAAGGTTATCAAACGACCCTCGTAGGCCACTCTACTATCACGTGACCGCGATTGTTTGGAAGTTGTTTTTGCGTAACTGGAGCAAAAGCGCTGCTAAAATATTTGCATCGACTTTGTCATCGTTTGATATACGTATGCAAACAAAAAATATATTCGGGTGAACGAAATTGTTGCGTTCAGTAATTTACTGCTTGATTGACTTTGACATATTTGGCATAATGCAGCAGCGGATTTATGTCTCCTATACACGTTCAATAGCGCGGCCATGCTTGCTGTTCGTTGTCAGCACGAAAAAAATATGTGGGCTACTTCGTTATTACGTGTTTGTTTATCAAGAAAAAAAAATAAACGGGGCTAAAACACAGTAATACAGTGCTACAAATATTCCTTATTTCCTAAAATTTCGTAATGTATACTTAGTCATTAAATTTCGGTGGAATTATTAGCTTCCTCAAATACTATAAGAGGTACAGTGTAAAAAAAAAAACTATAGGGAAATCCAGGTGTGCCTACTGTATACTGTGCTGGTGAGAGTTGGCCATGTGATGACTGCGGAGAGCGCCGATACCGAATGGCCTGATGGGCGAAGCCAGCTCGAAACCGAACCCACGACTTTTTATTCAAGACACATAATGCCGAAACCAAGATGCCGCATTTGCTACGTCCATTCTGCCTGGTCGGAACAGGGCAGCGCCAGACGGAGTCCACCATTCGATGGCTGAATGTATATTCTGCTCACACGCATGTTCGATTTGTTGTTGAACGATGGTTTGTCTATCTTATCGCCGGCTACCACGGATGGCTATGGTACGGACACCGACCGTTGAGAAATAAGTCTTGCAGCACGCCACATACAGGTATTCGGAAACGTTCTGTGCGTCATCCGACGATTTCATATGCTTTAGTCATCCTTTGTACCTGCGCGACCCAGAATTGGTGCGGGGAAGACACAATTTTTACTACTAGAGGAACAAAGAACTATAATAATAAGTCGGCATTCGAAAACGTTTCAAAAGAGACATCCGTCTATTCACCGTCTTGCGCAAATCCACTAAATATGGCTTTCAAGACAACGCGCACTCTTGCCCGCGAACTATGTAGCCTGGAGAGTTGCCTGCGCAAAGACCGCTAAGTCACTGTGCCTCGATGAACGTGTCGACACAGGCGGAACCGCGACTTCGCGAATAAAGCTGGCACGATCCGCTATCAGCACTTTTATTCCTTTCGTTCTGCTTCTTCTTCCTTTATTTATTTATTATTATTCTTTTTTTTGTTGCAAGAGCACGGCTCCGCTTTCACTGGCGCTACCCGTCGGAGATCGCTTAATTCTCCGTGAGCTGCAAAGGAAATTTGCGGCCTCGGGTTGTTCACGTGGCATCTTTATGCTCTTGTGCCTTGCGGTGTTTCCGGGCTGCCGTTAACGTTGCCGGCAAACCGAACACCGACGCTGTTCACTTTGAACAAGAGACTCAAACTCCGCTCACAAAATAATTGATCAACTTCACAGCCTCAGACCAAGAATGCTATCAGAAAGTTCCACCCGGAAACTGCGAGTGGCCCGTTTGTTCGTTTCATTTTGATATAATGTATTGAATAACACAGTGTGGGTTTGAAGTTATGACTGTTTAGTTGGGAAGAATAATTTTGTTACGTTTCTTAAAGCAAGAAGAAACAACATGACAACATTGAGATGTTAAAAACATTACCGTGCATGAGTATAAGTGAACTCTGATAAGTAAATATAGAAGAAGAAGAAGAAACTTCGTTAATGAATGGTGCAGCAGTTTTTTGTTCTGGTGGCCTCAGGTGGCGGCTCGAAGTCTTTGGACTCGGGCGGCATTTTCGGCTTGCCGGACGGCCCAGAGCTGATCTGCCAGCTCTGAACTTCTGAGAGCCGCCTCCCAGTGGCGGCGACGCCGACGGAGAAGGTCCCCGGTGTCTCCCGCAGCCGGGGCGCCGTCGGGAAGAAGCGAGCTCGAGGCTTCCCGTGCTGTGGCAACGGCCGCGATTACGGACGCGATCGTGGCCACCGCGCCTCATGAACCGCTCTTCCTGCTGAGCTTCGAAGGCGGTTGTTCCGAGTGCCACTATCGAAAATGTTTGTGTTATGTTAAGGAGTATCATATTTTTATTTATTTTGAGATAATATAAGTTGATGGATCTCCTGTTACTTACACCGTTCGTTAACCCAAATCACCCTACGTATCCAAATACCTTAAGCCCACCATTGAATCAAAGGCTCAGCATCCTCGACAATTAATCATTTCCCTTGGAACTTCTAGTATACCACCGGGTAACTGACAGTCCTAGTTTCATGGAATGCCCAGATACTCTTATTCCTTCGAATCGGAAGTATGATATTCTAAACTCGTATTCCGTCGCTATGCTGTTTTTTTTTATTTATTTTTATTACAGCCGCCCTTTGTTAAGAGTACATTAGTGTTTCAAATTCTCTTTTGAATTAGAGACTTCTCCTTTAGTTATTGGCAAACTAAAGCGGTTATTAACTTTTCTCTTCATACATATTAGGGGAGTCATGTACATATACAACTGCGAATCTATTAAAATGTCTTAGAAAGGCAGCGAAAGATACCTTCTAGAGGGAAACAACATTTCCTTATTATTTATGTAGATGTGGCTCCTATATACTATAAAACCACAGACACCATGTATCGAACATAGCCTTGAGAGCAGGCACCTTCATTTACTACTGCTTTCACTTCGCTTCCAATCTAATGAAAATCATCAATGCTACCAGCAGGTACTAAAAAAACTGTCTTTCTGCACTGCGTGACCTTGATGGTCGGTGATTTCTGCTACTGCACGCTATTAATCAAGCGAGATTGTATGTACGATCAACTTCTGTGGGGAGCAACTGTGGCGCAAGTAATTGACTTGGTTCCAACTTTTTTGAGCGCCGCAGAAGCTCTCAGCTTGACACAAGTGGCAGACTTTGTCATCGCGCCGCCCGCACGCGCGGGATCACGTACTCTGTTAATGACGACATGGCCGAGGATCAAGATGAGTAGACATACAGATATGAGCGTTCCTGTAGAAAGCAAAGACTCGTAACACAGCCCCGTGGACTTCCTCGCCCGGTCTATCCCGTGTCATAAATCATTACACGCAGAGACAGCTATGTCGCAGCAAGCAAGCGCGACCTCTGTGCTATTAGCGCGTGAGTGCCTACGTCGCCGCCTACGGGACGCTTTGTTTGCCCAGGCAGGAGAGGAATCCTGGCTAAATTTAGCTTTCGCAACGTCAGAAGCCGGCATGAAACACATCGTGGGCAGTCAGGATTAGTTTCCAAACCATGAAAGCCAACATGAAGGCACGATCTCATGTCAACCTTCGTATGCAGCCCGGTATATTTAGGGGCATGACGTCAGCTCGCACTCTCAATAGCACCGAATGACTTCGCTCACTTACCGGGCAATCCTCTGAGCCACGAGGTAATTGTTCCGCAAACGACAACGAGGCCACATGAACAAGATGAACATCTTTGACGTTCGCTTCTCCTGGCTTCTACTTCACGACTACGAATGCAGTGTGCTGCAGTGCGGCGTTCAAAGACAATAGAACACTGCGAAAATTTTCGCTGCTTATTTCATGCACACATTTGTAGTATTGGTACTTAGTGAGTTTGACCACAATTTGCTTGCCGCACACCGTAAGAGTGTGGTAAATAATATTATTGGTAGTTTGTAGTGATGCCTCATGAAGAAAAGCTAATGCAAGATCCGGAGCAAACGGAGATAAGGCACTGGATACACAAATCGGTAAGTATGTGTATAGGCATGTCCTTTTTCTTTATCTGATCTTGCCCGCTCTATGTCCAGACATTCACATTACTGAGCAAAAGAGGGAATGCCCAAACAATGTAAATATTCCTTTGCAACGGGAAATTTTGTTTTTTTCGTCAATCTCTTCCTCAATGACCTCGCAGTAACTTCCGCCCAACCATGAATACTTGCTACATTGTCTCACAAGTGCGCCGATACTTAAAACCCAACGTTCTACAAAAAGAACTCTTCGCACTGTCTTACTCATCATTTCTTCATGCTCCAATTATGCTTCTTTGGAGGAGGATGTTCTTTAAGAGGGCCCCTCTTTTGTGGCAAGTCGTTTCTTGCACCCGCAGGCTGCCCTTGCGCCGCCAATTTCGCTTCGGGCGAAATGGGAACTCATTCAGGGTGTCATTTACCAGGAAACTTCTTTTCTCCGTGACTTGTGCTACGAATGCCTATGCTTCTTCAATGAGGCTTGTATGGAAGTCCGGTGTACGCGGAGGCAGAGCTGTAAGTGAGCCGAGCCTGTTTAAGCGCAGTAGTCGTAATCATTAGTGCGAGTGCGGTATGGAACAGCCGTCTGGCATCTTTGGAAGAGATGAAGCACCTTTCATTGCGGCATTGATTTCTCAGAAGATATCCTTGAAACTAACGTGAAATGTGATGCTGGGGCTGTTTCATGAAATAAAGGGAGTAGTAGCGAGACAGTAAGACTGCCAAAAGGTATTCGGTTAAAATAAAGTCTTCTTTTTTTTTCAAGGATATGTATACATAGTTCCTTGGAGGTGTAACGAGAATTCACTACAGATCTGAAAAACCCCGCTTTCTTCATAGCGAAAGCATATCCAGTACATGGATGTCTTGAAATCATTCTCCCTGGAAATGCGAAGTCTGGGCCCACCAATCGAGTATACGTGGCCAAATTCTTCGAACACGTTAGCACTGTGTCCACCCAGACGCTAAGTAGCATTTTTAGCTGTTTTGACAGCGCCCAAATTTTTTACAAACGACATGGTCGTTGCGATAGGCCGCGATCGTCACACGGAAGACGAAACTCGCGATCAGTGAACGCAAACAGTGACAGCTTGCTACTTCCAGACGGTTGCCGAGCCGGGCCGTTGAACGGAGCTAGCATCAGTTTTGGAATCACTGGTGTCACTGCGCATGTGCACGCAATCACGCAGCACTTCCCGGATTTTGTGTTCAATCAGTAAAGCGCAGGTAAAGTGAATTACGCTGAACACCGCGCAACGAAAACGACTAAAAGGGTTGTATTAGGGCGCAGTGGGAGTTTTCCCAACGGCAGCCAAATCATGAAATTAATTGTTTATGTAACATTCAGTAATTAGTCGTATAATTAGCACACGAAAGTATCCTGGCGGCAGGTAAGAACTGATAACCGAAAACTGAAGGTATCAGGATAATATATTGCGCCAGTATTTTTCTTTTTTAGAGAGGTGAGCCAATGTTATTTGGGGTGGGTGCACTCTGTATGCGTATGTTATATAGGTACAGTATGGTGTATGTATAACAGTATAGAAACGAGAAAATGCGTCAAAGTATATATATATATATATATATATATATATATATATATATATATATAAACACAGACAAGGAGTTGTCGGAGCAGAAATGCTCATACGAACATGTTTTTTGGTCATGTAGCTGAATAATAAAAAATGAACAACCACCACATACTCGATACCACTGTTAGTGCACGCTGGTTAGTCAAAGAAGCGGAATCTTATATGTTTTCCCGTAACATATATAGCTCTCGAGTGTATACTGGAAGGACGCCTCTCGCTATAGTAAGGCTGGATGTTACATGAAAGCAAACCGGTGAGTGCCCTATATAGAATGGGATCAATATGTAATTCGGAAGCAGGATTCCCCCCGCTTATCAACCTTTGAAAATGTAACTGAGATCGAAATGTATTATAGCCACACAACCAATTCATGCTCGTATGGACACACGCCAGACGTTTGTCATGCCTTAGGGCCGCTCTGACAGCGTGGTTGCCAATGGGAACCACAGAAACATGCCAGAAACTTACTTGAAAGGTGACATATCCCAGACGCAGTAATACAAGTGGGTTTAGGACATTTTAAGGGTTATGCACAATAATTCTACTTAGGTACTTTAAAGCTTGTCCTGTATGCGGACTACGATTAGTGGGCGCACATACCGTATCACGCTAGCAACATTGAAACCGATTTCGAAAGCCGAGCTATTGCTGTACTGTGGACGCCAAAAGGATTGGTGATGTCAAGACTGCCATTTTTCGAAAGAGGCGAAAGGGGCACCGAAAGGGGTATGTCTTGTGTGCTCTGGTCACTATTCGCGGCGACTGTACTGACAGGAATAATAAATCTATAACGAACAGGAGAGGGAGAGAACAAGGATAGAGAGAAGAGATAGAGCGAGAGCAAATATGCCAACTAGAAAAGCTACCGTATGGTGCGGGAAGGAACCAGGCGATGAAAGGAGGGAGGATGGTGGCGAATGTGTGCATTAGCGATGACAAAACCATGCCCCCAGCCAAAGGCGCTTGCCACAAACCATTCATTTTCAAGAAAGCATGAAAGCCCATTCAATCCCCTCTGAGAGAATGGTTAGTGGGGACTGTATCCTAGTCTGCGGTCAGTGGATGATCACCTAGTTGCGGCATGGCATTGGAAATTCATTGTTTGGTATGTAATACCGAGTACATCGGCACAATATGGGATCTGTGCTCTCCTCTCAGGCCGCATACATTAGTTGCAACACTGTCAGCCATTTCAGTTAGTGCTAATAAGCTCTCGTGAAGGAAACTCTTAACCACAATTTACACAGAAGAGAGGCCTCACGTTGGGACAGCCTGGGTTGACTTTCGACTTGCAAAGAAGGGATTAGCTTGTGCAGTCTGTCTGTTCACCTTATATGTGCGCGTTATTCGACTTGGATAATGAGCGTATGCGTGCCAGATGACAAAGCTGCCTCGCAGCTTTTGTTTCTAGACAGTGGAATCCGGACGAAGTGATCTTCTACATGTGATGTTCGAGCAGCCCTGTCTCCCTTACAATTTCCAATGATGCCGCAGTGACCAGGCAAATACTGAAAATAAATTTCGTGCCATTAAAATTCTGAAATCAAATCTAGCGCGAGGCGGTTAAGTTTCACGATGTTCACGCGAATGGGTTGTGAGCTTAATCTCAGAGGAAGACTGCGTACATTGGGATGCCGGCTTTGAGTCGTAGAAGACTGCCGATATTCTAGAACTCTGTGTCGACAATCTGAAGTGCACCTGGAGAGCCGCAAGTTCTGCAGCTGTAGACTTTGTGACATGCGAGATTTTGAACCATGTGGTTATTCTTCGTATCGGCAGTACTACAGCGCCGCCGGAACTGCAAGGTCGTTGTAGTCGAATAATCATTATATACGTCTATGCGGTCGTTGCGTTTTTTACACGAGATCAGTAAATTGAGTTGTTTGTGTGCCGAAAGCGAAAAGGTTTTTCCATGAAACGCTGCAATTAGGACGTTTACTTAAGGACGGCACATACACCATGGAGGAAACAGCGGCCTGACTGCAGTGATCTTGCCTCGCTTAGCCTGATATAAGCGAGGCAAGATGTCCACATAGAGTTGAACTAAATGTCGTACGATCCCTTTCTGCGGGGACGCTGACGAGTTTGTGGATAAGGGTGCCGGCGAAGTGTCCGACGTGTACACGTATTGTTAGAATGTTAATGTGCATACTGATTGAGCAATCTTGAGCATTTGAAATAGTTTCTCGCGTTAAAGTGGTTCGCAGTAAGGCGCATGCTGAGCGCTCGGCTTTCAATACCATGGATTGCGTACAGGTTAGTTCTGCAGGTGTCGAAGATAAAAAGTAGGCTGTACCGCAGGGATGCCATAAAAATGACCCTGTATAGTCGCAACATTGAGTGTAACAAGGCTCCTCAAGTTTTTTTTTTTTTTGCTAGAAACTTAAGGATACGGCAAATTGCTGTCAGGCGTTTCTTTCTTGTTTTTTTTTTCAACTAAGCTGTAGAGAGATCTTGTACACTCCAGATGAGAGCAAGAAGAGAAAAGGTGGGGTCAAGTAGATGAGCACCCTGACTGCTGTTGTACGCAAATGATAACAGAAAAATGAGTAGAAAGAGGCTAAGAAGAACCTATACATACAAGCGAACGCATAGGAAGAGTACGAACAATCATTCATGCCTGTGCACTTCAACAGAATGGTCGGGAGACAGCAGGTTTAATGAGAGAAAGGCGAGCTTGATCGTCATATGAAGGACAGCTACACTGCAGGTGCTCACCCATTTCCTCTCATATACACGAGTTACACGTTGGTCTGTCGGCCATCCCATTACAGAAGGAATGAGCGTTCGTTAACGCGACTTCCGAGCCACACTAGCGGTAAATAAGCAAAAACTCATGCTCAGGGGGAGGTCAGGGTCTGGATCGACGCCAGTATTTACGCCTGCCTAAGCAAGTGATGCTGTCTCCCCGCCGCATCTCGGCGGAGAGATGCTCTTCCGAAAAGGTTGTCCCGCTCCGGCGGGACTTTTGCCTTTCCGCTGTTTTCCTCGTTGTGCGAGCACGTCGAGCGCGTTTCTTTCTCCGCTTCTAACAACCACAGGAAGCGTTGTTCTTTGCGCGCGTCATCCCCGACAAAGACAGCAGCCACTGGCACCGAGTCACCGCGGTACTGCGCCAGCCTTTCGAGGAGGTAGCACGACACTTGTATTTTTGTGGCTCCCTCGGTTGGCAGCCTCTGACAGGGCTTACTCACTTTGTCGATGCTACGCCGGACGCTTGTTTGCCCGCGGTCATGTTTGCCGCTTGCGCAGACTGCGTTGTTCTCTATCCTTATTTTCTTCGATGAAGCTCCTTTTTTTCTCGTTCTCTCTCTCTATTGCCCTTTGTTTTATCTCCTTCGCATAACTCGATAAGCGATAAGTCATACTTGTTCTTGAACCGGGTCACGTGACAATACGCGACTGGTGGACTACGCTACTAAGCTTGTTGGTGCATACTTCAGAATGAGCAAGGCTTGACAACGGGCTAGTCAGTAGTTGGAAGTTTGTGCTTGTCCGTGTCCGTCCTGTCGTTACGGAATTTTACCTTCGCACTTCAGGTTTAATAATTTTCAAATAAATTATGGCGCAATAACGAGAAGCGAAAGTGGCTGTCCTTCATGGGTATTATCATTTTTTTTTTTGCATTTTCAACCCCAATGCCTGTCTACGCCAGGACATATTGTGAAGATGCCGCGCCTGCCAACGCGGAAGCACAAGCCGAAGTTGGAAAAAAAATGTTTTATTTGTTTGTTTTTGCTCAATATGTGTCTGACTCTCCAATATTATATCCAAATCAAGCAGATGCATTTCCAAAGATCCCGTACTCAACATACTCCGAAAGGCTAAATATATTTCAGGAGATCCTGAACTGAAGTAAATTATCGCTGCCTCGATATGATTGGCACACAGAAATAGTCACAAATCATTATGTTGTCAAAGAAGAGTTACAATAGCACATCGTATCAACACAGAAAATCTGTTTTACCACATAACGTAGTGGTCTAGGCAGGACACAAGTGGATGGATGTTCCTTATTTGAGCTTTCGAAGCATCACGGATGGATGGATGGATGGATGGATGGATGGATGGATGGATGGATGGATGGATGTTATGAGCGTCCCCTTTGAAACGGGGCGGTGGGTTGCGCCACCAAGCTCTTGCTATTACACTGCCTAAAGTCCTACTAGGTTAAACAATAAAAAAAAAAGAAAAGAAAGCTATGAACTACCACGCCCAAATTTTCTGATCCCCTATTGCGAACTGTGCTTTTGTACGTCTCCATATTTTGTCGTTTCCCTATTTTTCGTCCACCAATCCTCCAATCGCCTCTTACTAATGCCTATTGCGGACATGTTTGCTTCACCACTGCTCCCGCTGAACCCAAGGACTTCAAGGAGGCTAGTGATGCCTGAATCGACCGCTTGGTAGACATCTTCTCATTTTAATGAAACATGCTCCGTCGTTTCCCTAGCTTTACCGCAGCAAGCACATGCTTCTTCTTCCTTCTGATATCTCGCTTTTTAGGTGCGTGTTCTAAGGCATCCTGATCTTGCTTCGAAAAGTATTGAGCTTCCCTTTGAGTTATCATAAATGGTTTCTTTCCTGATTTCGTTTTTTCCTCTTAAGTATAGTTACTCATGGCAGCTTTCTTTTCCATTGCCGCCACCCATGAGATTATTTCAGCCTCTCTCACTTTCCGCTTGACCTTCTTTGTTGCTGTGTTGCCCACCCTACACGTCGCATACTTGCTGGTAAGCTTCCTCGTTCTTTTCCTCCACTGTGAATCAATGTTTTTCCTGTACAGATACCTGAACACTCTCCCAGCCCATTTACTTTCTTCCATATTCCTCAGCCGTTCTTCATACTCAATTTTACTGCGAGCTTCCCTCACTTCAAAACTAGTCCAGCCCCTATTACCCTGCACAGCTTCATTTGTAGTCTTCCCGTGAGCACACAATGCGAGGCGACCCACTGACCTTTGGTTCCCATCGTGTCCTGATTATAACCCTTATTTCAAGCAAACAACTGCATTTCCAAAAGTAAGTCCTGGAACCATTACACCTTTCCACATACCTCGGAGGACCTCGTACCTATTGTATCCCCATAGCGCTCTGTGCTTCATTATGGCTGCATTTCTCTTCCCCTTTACTGTTATGATTTTTTCCTGTGTTTCCATGTATCCATTGCCATCGTTTATCCATATACCAAGGTATTTATATTCTGTTACCCGAGGTATTTCTTGGCCCTGTATCTCCACTGTCTGTTCACAGTTTTATTGAATACCATAACACCTGATTTTCCAACACTAAATTTCAAACCTAAATTTTTGCCTTCCTGTCCACAAATATTAGCCAGACATTGCAAATCACTTTGCTTGTTAGCTAGCAACACAATGTCGTCCGCATAAAATAAACGTGGGAGTTTCTGCTCTGCTACTGTACCCGCTTGTTTGTATGAGAGATTAAACCCGATATTACTTCCTTCTAGCGCCCTCTCCATCCTCACCATGTACATCATAAACACCAGCGGGGATAAAGGGCACCCCTGCCTCAGTCCCTTGTTGATGTGAACTTTCTCCTCGCTCCTCATCCCTTCCCATTCAGCGCAAACGGTATTTTCTAGGTAAATCTCTCTCAAAAGCTGTAGACAATCGTTACCTGAGCATTCCCCTTCCAGAATATCCCACAAAATGTTGCGGTCTACGTTGTCGTAGGCTCCTGTAATGTCTAAAAAGGCAACATAGAACGGTCTGCTTTCTGCTTTTGATATTTCAATACACTGAGTAGAACAAACAAGTTATCAACCAAACGCCTACCTATTCTGAAGTCATTCTGAAGCTCTCCCAAAATGCCATTATTCTCTGCCCATGCTTGAAGCTTTAATTTGATTGCCTGCATTGCTAGCCTGTGTATTACCGATGTAATCGTCAACGGTCTATACGAGAATTCTTTCTCCCCCTTACCTCTATAAATTAAATTCACTCTACTTTGTCGCCAACTGTCTGGTATTCGTCTATCTTTTAAAGTTTTCCCCACTGCTTTCACCAGAGCTTCCTTACTTTTTGGTCCTAGTTCATTTATCAGCCTAACGGGAACCTCGTCTAGCCCTGTGGCCGTGCGCTTAGGAATTTTCTGCTCCACTTTCTTCCAGTTTAAATTTGTCAGCACCAGATCCTTTTCCACTTGGGTCTCTTTCATGCCCTTTTTTTCTTCCTGGCACCGGGGTGACTTCATGCCATGTCTTAGAACGCCCCGTTGAGAAAGAGATAGAGAGAAGAAACGGGTAAGGCAAGGAGGTTAACCAGGCGGGAACATCCGGCTTGCTACCATACACTGGGGAGAGAGGGGGGAGATCAAGTCACAGACAGGAAAGTAGATATAGAGAAAGAAAGGGAGCACAGACACACAATCACAGTCGGTCACTGTCACCGCATGCAGTCACCGGACAGCCCAGTGGCACTTGTAGCACTCTAAAGATCAGTTCAGGCTACAGCCACTTGTCCAAGTCTGTTGTCTTTAAAAACTGCCACACAGCCCTCGATGCCTTCCGCAGCAATGGCTTTAGAATGTCGGAACGCCCCGTAAGTTTGTGTTTATCGCACTGCCTTTCGTAGTAAATTCGCTGAAATGGCTGAGCCTCTAAGTAAGACCTTCTTGTAAAAAAGAAAAAAAATCACGAGCCAGTGTAAGGCAATTTGTCAAAGCAGCAGTATTATGGGTGAGGGCTTCACTTCATTTTTAGTCTGGGCTGCTCACCGGCCACGAGAAGGAGCACGGCAAACACCACATGCGGCGAATAGCTTCTAGATCGCTTATAGAACAGCTTATAGAACAGCTTATATCTATAGATTATAGATAGACCGTCTTTTCTCTTTACTGCGTCGTGGAGTGACATCCTAGAATAGCATTCGAACGTTCGCAATGAGAAAGTGTTCAATGCGAGTACTTCAAACAATCCTTGTGGGCACGTTCTATAAAAAATATTTCACAAACATTTGTTATATTGAGACAATCTAAAAGAGAATAATTAGAACCTCTTCCGTACCTACAAAGTGTAAGAGACGTAACGTACAGACTACTACGGTGGGACAAAAAGAAAAAAAGAAAGAAAGAAATGAATACACGGCATACCCACTCATTATTCGCGACGTTGTCGTGCATGGCGCTCTGACAAATTAGCAGGTCCCCGCAGGGACTGCGCTAGTCTCGCATTCGCCGCCTCCGCGATGCCTTCGCCGCAGTGTCGCCGGGCCTTCCTTAATCACCGGGGGAGATTCATAACATGCGAGTGCGCGGAAGGTGAAAAATTAGCATCATTCCTCATTTTGCTTTGTTGCTTTCCCCCTAGCCAGTTCTGGTTGGTGGTGAAGAAGAAAGCATCTCGGCAGTCCGCCGCACATTTAGAAGGGCAGGTGGTTGCTGCCGTTTATACATTTTGCTTGCTTACATTTCAATCTTCTTGTTCTTTATTTTTTGTTTTTGCTTAGCCATGCTTATTTTTGGTGAATCTGGTGTTTGGTGTCGTGCTCATTGTTCCATGTTCTACTCAGCAATTAATAGGGAGGCCTTTTTGGGAGAAACGCCATGAGATTATTGAAGGGGCGAGGTGCGGATGGCTGCAAGAGCGGGTGCGATGAGAGGACGAAATCGAAGTTTGCATGCATAGCTTCTTTCGTTTTTACACGTGGCCTTGTATTCATTACGTCCTTGGATATAACGAAACTTTAATACTGTAATAAAGGGCCTTGCACTTACAAAGAATGCCAAGGGCTCAAAATTAACCTAAAGCTATCTACTGCGGTGTTTCGCATAACTTACTGTGCTGCTGTGTGTTGGATTGTATTAGTATTAATAAGCTTCCAGCAAGTTGGCAGATGTTCTTCGGTTGCTTTTACTGCAAAAAAAGTATGTTTTCTGCACTGGTTTGAGCCACTGGAGAGGTGGCGCTTTCATCATGGCATTCTTTTTAAGTTAGCTTTTGTCGCCGGAGTGACATACTGAGTTAACGGCAGTAAAAGGGGAACAAGGATTTGGGGCTAAAGGGAAGCATTTCCCCATCTTCCTTACTGCAGTGATCTTGTTGAAGTTGAACAACTATTTCATGACAAGTGAAATAGTTGTTCACTTCATAGTGCGGTTGAAGTCGTGTGTCAACTTCAACCGCACTATTTTGCCCTCTTCTACACTTGACTTTTGACCGCCAGAAAGAGAGCGGTTTCGATCAGAGAGCAAACGGGTATAGCCAATATTCTAATTGGCATTAAAAGAAAAAGAAATGGAGCTGGGCAAGTCATGCAATGCGTAGGTTAGATAACCGGTGGACCATTAGAGTTACAGAATTGGTGCCAAGAGGGGGAAGCGCAGTCGAGGACGGCAGAAGACTAGGTGCGGCGATGAAATTAGGAAATTCGCGGGTGCTAGTTGGAATCGGTTGGCGCAAGACAAGAGTAATTAGAGATCGCAGGGAGAGGCCTTCGTTCTGCCCTGGACATAAAAGATGATGATGATGATGATGATGATGATGATGATGATGGTGACGACGACGACGATGATAATAATAATGATGATGATCATAATGATGATGATGATGATGATGAAATAACATAAACTCTATTAGAAAAAATTATCGGAACCTCCCCGAACGGAAATTATCCAGGATAGCGTTATATTCCTCTTCGGTTTGCTTCTGCAGCCGTTGCGGCTCTTATGTACACGTGTTGTGGGAGGAGTAATGTTTGCGTATGCGTATGGATATAAATACAACGTAGTCACGTATTCTTGAGTTTCACGTTCCATACACGTGCAGTATTCTCTGTCCCTCTTGTGTGCGTCTCGTACTTCGTCGTGCTTCCTCTTTTACGTGTCTGGTCCCAGTATGCTTAGTACGAGTCTATCGGTGCTGAAGTATGACACGTACTTCTGCGTTTTCCCGTTGTAGATACCCAGTACGTAAACGTGGTCAATGCATCACCCCTGTCTTGTCGCGAGCACCTAGTCGACCGCAGAAAGTGTTAGACTGACGCGTAGACTGTTTTGCAACGATGCACACTATGTTTGCACGGACGAGTCGTTATTACGCCACACCTGCGTGCCGCTGTCAAGCGCGCACGCAATAAGCTGAAACTGCGCATTCTCCCCTTCTATTCGGAAAGAATTCAATACCGGGCCCCTGTTGGGCCGGAATGAACCCATCTTTTTATTGGCCACGTACGGATAGACAAAATTTTCGGACCAACCTGCCCTATCATGCTACGCGTTAAAAATTGTTAACAAGTCATGTTTCGTCGGCCTAAATTGTGGTCAATATAACCAGAAATATGTTTTGCGTATAAGGTTCTGAGGCAACAGTTGACAAATTGTGTGAGATTATTAGCCCATGTAGGCTGTCATGGAGATTCTATATTTTTCAGAACAAAGTCGATAAATGATCTATTGAATGCGTAAATAAGTTTTCTGGAGAGGCAGCGACCCTTCACTCGTCTCCGGGCGTTCTCCGCCAAGGATTGCCGGTTTTTCATTGCTTTGATCTTCTGAGAACACTGATATTCAGCATGACATTACCTATGAGTAGAGAGTGCAAATGACAATGTTCATTGAAAATTTGTGAACATCGCCTAGCTGCCACCTTAGCAGGCTTCTCAAGACTTTGAAGATTATTGTCTAAATACATAAAACTGAAGTACGCAAGCAATAACGTGCCGACTCAAACGAAGCGAACAGTAGGCTCTCCGGCACAGCCAATTTCCACAGAGGTGGAAACAATGGCGGCGCGTTTAATATCACAAGGCCGATTCTGACGTTATCTGTTGCCACTGAGCAGGCCCAAGTTCCTCCGTCGGTCAGCGACAGGCTGCCAAAGGTCTCGGGTATTTTAAGGCGTAAAATAGTAAGGTCTCACCACATCTTGAAGGCTGCATCTTCTGTGAGCCAAATAAACTGTTTCACTCACTCACTCACTCACTCACTCACTCACTCACTCACTCACTCACTCACTCACTCACTCACTCACTCACTCACTCACTCACTCACTCACTCACTCACTCACTCACTCACTCACTCACTCACTCACTCACTCACTCACTCACTCACTCACTCACTCACTCACTCACTCACTCACTCACTCACTCACTCACTCACTCACTCACTCACTCACTCACTCCTAAAGCAGCCACTCTGAGCAACAGCTTGACCTGCGTCATCCTTCGCTGTTATTTGTGGTCGTGATGGAGTCGCAAAAGGCGGGATAGCCTGGCTTGTTTGGTTGGCAATTGTTTCGTTTCAGGACCTCTTACGTACCCGCCGTGGTTGCTCAGTGGCTATGGTGTTGGGCTGCTGACCACGAGGTCGCGGGATTGAATCCCGGCCATGGCGGCCGCATTTCGATGGGGGCGAAATGCGAAAACACCCGTGTACTTAGATTTAGGTGCACGTTAAGGATCCCCAGGTGGTCGAAATTTCCAGAGTCCTCCACTACGGCGTGCCTCATAATAAGAAAGTGGTTTTGGCATGTAAAACCCCATAATTTTTTAGGACCTCTTACGCGATTAGCATGGATGCTTTCGGTGTTCAACTGACACGTCGATAAGCGATCTATACACAAACACACATTGCAACCTTACAACCAGGTATGTCATTTGTAAGACAGGAATTTTGACAAGATCTATCCTCATAACGGCTTCCTATTTTCGTACAGTCTAACTTTCCACCCGGTGGTCCCCAACCGATTACCGTGTACGGTTCGCGTCATCTTCCACCTCTAGGGAACCAGTCACATCTGCGCTGCCGATATATCCCGACATAGCGTCGCCAGGAGCGGCTGTGTGGAGGTGCTACTGTCGGCACCACCCACCGATCCCCTCGCCTCGGCGCGAGGCCGGGCGCCGGTCCCGGCCAATGCTCCGACCACGCGCGCTCGGTGCTAGGAACCCAGGCGCGCTTTCATGAAATGCAGCAGCCCATCGCTACGTTTCCCGTGACGGTTCTCGACTTCGCGGAAGTCCGCGCCGATTTCCACTCGCACCGATTTTAAGAGCGCTGTCTCTTATCCGGATTATGCCGCTCGATTTTGAACATTTGGCTGCAGGTCTCCCAGCGCTGCTTGTCGCTGCTTTTGAAGAAAGCGCGAAGTGTCGCGACTGGCCCGAGCGTGAGTCGTACATTTCGTACGCAAAGCTCTCCCTTTTAATCACCGTCGCCGAGGTTTGCAGCAATATCTATGGTATAGAAGACTGTGTTGCTCCGACATGGATTCATTTTATTTCAGCCCAACTCTTCCATGGCGTGTGCAGTGACACTGCGACCGACGAATTTAGGCTTCCGTGAGTCTCGCCTCGCCTTCTTTTCTTTTTTTGCGCTGAGCTTTTAGTTTACAACGCTTGGCCGCTGCCGCAACCTTGCTCCGAAAGATCGTGATTGGTTCATTTGCGTTATTGATGATCTCAACTAAGTAACCTAAAGACGAAGTGACGCAGAAATACTCCCGCTTTCTTACTGTGCTACTAATTGTCCTTCACATGTACCGGTGGTCCACGGGAATAGTTTTTCTTTTAGTCAGCTGAACTTCAATGAAAATTGACAAGGTTTGACATTCACCCTTGTTGGTATAGCCCTCGTGTGGTGTCCTCCTTCCCTCATTCTTCCTTTCCGTCCTTCCAAGCGCTTTCTGTTGCTATGCTTTGTATCTGTTTACTGAGAATAGTTTGACTGCACTGAAGCAAATGCGTCGACTCTGAGCAGGTCGCTTCCGTGTATAACTACAAAAACCACGTCGCTATACTCAATAATACCGCGAAAGAGCTTTTTTTTATCCTGTAATTTCTCACGCTGTAATGTATTGGTAAGAAAAGCTTCAAATTTTACGCTTTTGTCGGGTGTGCGCCGTTATTCCATCCACCAAAATTTCATGCGGTGCTCGTGCGGCAGTCAAAAGGTTTGCGCTAGGATTTGAGTTCTATGATTCATATATGCGAGAAGTTTATCCATGTTGTTCATCACAATTATTGTACTTCATAGACTGGAAAAAAAATAATAATAGCCACCTTTATTTTTGAATTTGATCTTATAAAACTGTCATGTCACTCTATCTGTACCACACATTAAAGACGAGTGACTACACAAATGTCAACTTTGTTGCAGGTGCCGGGTTAGCATTGGCGTGAGCAGAAGCGGGATGGGCGGAGCGTGCTCATCGGCTTCGTCATCATGGCTCTGTCGATCACCTTCGTCATCCTGGTGTTACTGGTAAGCGAGAAGAAAGGGGGCTAACCGAGGGGCCCCATTTTTATTCGTCATATCATAAGAAGCCAACAAACACTGAACCCAAGGACAACATAGGGGAAATTACTTGTGCCTAATAATTGAAATAAAGTAACGATAAATTAATGGAAGTTAAAGTGGATGAAAAAACAGCTTGCCGCAGGTGGGAACCGAACCCACAACCTTCGCATTATTTCGCACAACCTTCGCCAGGCGGCCGAAGACGTCCCGCTATGCGCGGTCAATATAGCCGACACTCCATGTCGGAGAGCGACTCGGACTTCGAGGTGGTCGGCGAGGCCGACGAACGCATTGTCGGGGCCCGGCTCGGCGGGAACCTCATCTATACCAGCGATGACCAATCGAGAAGCATGGACTTCTTGTTTGTGCACTTTGTTGTGTCTCCATTTCCATTCGGGCGAATGAATAAATGTTTGTAATTCAACATGAAATATCAAATTGTAGAGGGGCGGGGGGGCTGTCATAAATGGCTGTGACGAGAACAACGATAACGTTGACAGTGAGAACGACGATGGAGACACCATGGCAAGCACGAGGACAGCAGGATCACATCTCGACGGCTTACACAACACGAATCTGGAAATGAGTTATTAGTGTTGGCCCTAAAGCCGACAGGAATAACAGGAGTGGGTCGAAAGAGTGGCCACCACAGGCGAAAACAAAAGAAAGAAAGAAATGAAAACGAGATGAATTACCGATTTCAGCGTTGTCGCATACGCGTCGAAAACGCTAGAGTGAGAAAAAATAGGAATTTAAATGGCGTTAACAACAGCAAGCTGCTGGCGCAGCCATAGAAGAAATATATATATATATATATATATATATATATATATATATATATATATATATATATATATATATATATATATATATATATATATATATATATATATATATATATATATATAAACCACGTCTAAGGAGAGCAAAGACGAAAAGGATTAGGAATGGCCATTCTAGGGCATTTACAACAAGACCAAGAACATTAGCCAAAAGGAAGCACAAACATCCACTGAATGCCAACGAGCTGCGATCCAAGACTGGTTGTTCCTGTCTGGCCAGAGACTCAGCAGCCCTTGTTGTAGAACGCCGGCATGCGCAGGCCTGTGCTATCGGCGGCGGCCCACGTGGGAGTACCTTGCACTGTGATCGTAACTGTGCTTTCTGTATAGTGTGTCATACTATCCTGCCGTGACAGTAGGACTCTTCTATTAGTCTACATTGACTATTATTGTGTATAACATATTCCGTCTTCTTGTCAGCCGTAGGACTATAGACATAATTGAACACTCGACAGAGTAATCTTTCTTACTTTATGACAACGCCGTGATCCAGAGTCTTGTGGCATACTTTTCTCTGCACGTATACATATAGCTACTGACGCGATTTTCGCGGGAACATTTCTTACGTTCGAATCGACATACCGCCGCCCGAGAAATTACTTCAACCAGACTTAATTATCGTTTACCATACATTTTCAACTATGTGAAAATATCTATGTCTTTCTCTTTGATTTCTTGTTTCCTGCCTTGTTAGATTTGTCCTTTCGCCCTTTCTTCCCTCCCTGTCTCTTATAGGTCACTCCTTCATTTCCTTTATCACATTCCTTTTTTACTAGTAGAGTCTTCCTTTGCTCAATAGGCGGCAACGTTGGCTTCCGGCTTACAAGTTAGGGGTGCTGGCGTAGTCACCTAAGTTCAGCTCTACAAGGCTTGTCTACTGTTGTGTAGCCCTCACATCTTGCTTTAAACAAACAAGCAAGCGAATGAAAGGAAACTGTAATGCAAGCAATCAATGTAGCTTCCCTCTGAGCCTTCAAAGTGATCATGCATCAAGAAAAGGAAGATACATACACTCTGGTAATTGGTGCTCTACACGGTCGGAGTGCAAATAGCAGAGTTCAAACAGCAGGGAGCTCTCGCTAAAAAGAAGTGACGCAATGGGCCGTCTTGCAGTACAGCGCTCACGGGGCCTGCGTAACGAACAATAAATTGCTATATACCAAGATATCGATCGATGTCATGCTTTTTATTAAGCTCCTAGGACTAGCGCCCCTCCCGCACAGAAGACGGCGTGCTATTTATATTACTTTGAAAGTGGTGTCGCTGAGCACATAAACTTAGATCATGTTGCTTGCTCTAGTGTAATACGTATACCAGCACATATCATTATACCGGTTCATATTACGAAAAATCATTGCGTGAGCCATATTTATGTTGTCGCTAAAAATACGTATATACGACACAGACACACACACAAAAGCGCCCGTATGCTCTGCCGCCTGCAGTATGTTGAACTTGAACTCAACCACTGAAGCTGTCGTCGGTGTGACGGCCTAGGTAGAATCGGGTAACAGTTCCTCGCCGCTTATGTTGAGAAGTGAAGCCTTCAGAAAAACCTAAAAGACAACATGGCAGAACAAGTTTTCCTGCTTGAGAGGGAAAATAATTATGCCTTATTACCTCAGCATTGGAATAAAAATGGGCAAATTGCTTAATTAGATTCTCTCGACGGGCTTGTTAGTATATTCTTGAACGTTCTTTGATGATAGACAACGTACGGCCTTAGTGTGCAATCCACGGGTAACGAATGTTAACTTCCGGAGCGTCCTTGTACAGATATAACTGTTAAAGACACTTCATCTATATTGTGTGGAATCTGTCGAACCTGTCATCCCTATCATGAAGGTTGCTTGGTACAAGAAGGTCGCGGGGAAAAAGCAGCAATTGCTTTTGTGCCACTTGTCAACGCTCGTCCTATGTCGTTCTACCTCTGTGTGTTCCGTTGTTTCTGTGCTGATTAATAGTTATGCATCCTTTTTAACTAGCCCATTTTTCTACCTTACTACCTCAGTGCAATTTCGGCTTCTACAACGTGGAATTTCGACCGACAAATAGGTGCTACTGAAAGCATCTCTGCAATGCATAGTCAAACAGTAAATCTGCACTGTAATGTAAACATGTACGCATAATATCTGCTCATAGGTATTTCTAAAATAAATAAACAGCGTAATGAAATGGCGCAGTTTTCCAAGCTTCTTCGAATTGGTTTTGTTTCCTTTATTTTGTCCTGCAATGTTTGGACGCAATCCTTGGCGTGTGTCACTGGGTACGTGCTTATACATGGCCAGTGTGTCAGATATTAATGTGACACGAAGGGTAGATTAGCATCTAAGGGTACTTAGATATGTGCCATACTTCTCTGTGCACGTACCTCTCCTCACCATTCTTCCAATGAATAACATGAAACTTGGCATTCACCCTTGTGGCATTGCTGCGCCGCCGTCTTGCGGTATGCATCCCCTTGAACTGCTGTTCACATTTTAGCATAGCTTGCGAATGGTGTAGCGCTGCATCATATTAATGTTCTGACTCTGGAGTGCACAAAAAAAAAAGTCACATTGCATGACATTACACATTGAACGTCCCCATTGAGGTAAGAACTGTAAATCTCCCCGCATGCACCCGGAACCATAGTATCCCTCGTTTCACATAGTTACACTTTCCAGGAAACTCTCGTAGTTGTAAAAGCAGAAAAAAAACGCATATTAGAGTTCGTTTTCTTTTCTTTTTCTTTCTTTTTCTGGAACTGTTTCGCTGTTGTATGGCCTACAAACATTGCCTGATTTGCATCGTTGTTGTATGCGCTGCCTACGGATCCTACCGAAGCGTAAGAAAGGAACATACTCTCTGGTATACATAACCTAACCCTTTCGAACCGACGAGAGCAACGAGTCGAAGGCTCGAGACCAGCGAACACGGCTTTTACAGGTGGCCACTAGAGGGCGACACTTCGCTTTACGAGCCAGGCCAGAAGTAGCTGTGTTAGTCCAGGTCAGTGTAATGGCCGAGCCGTAAAATGAAGCGAAGTGCCAGGACACCTGCAATCTGCCGGCCACTGGCACACCTGTCGACTTCCTATATATGCATCCTTTTCTTGCCTCCTGATCGCGTACCGCTCGTAGTGGCAGCAAGTGGCTAGTTCTTACGTTGCAGCTGGGACTTGCCTCCAAAGACACTAAGGGACGACACGTTTGCTTCGTTCGTAGCCCGGCGGGTAAATGCACCTGCAGTAGTCTCACGTAATAGTTCAATAGTAGCCTCTTGCATGGGTGAAAGAAGCGTTAGCCGACAGGCAAAAAAAAAAAGCACATTCTCAAAAGAAAGCGCGGAAAGGGAACAGTCGCGTTTCTACAGTTCTTAGTCGAAGCTCGGGGTGAGACCACGGAGTTAGAGGTAGCCCTCTTTACGACTGTCAAGAGGCGGACCTTTTTATGGGCGGACTGGACAATAAGAGGTCAACAAGTGTGCGTGTATAGCACCAACACAATACACTCTTCGCAGAGGGTCGCCTGTGTTACTGGAATGCTTGCTTCTTTGTATCACTGTTTCCTTTTAAATGGCAGGATGAAGGTGTCGACGCTCTACATTTAAATATTTTCACGCGCTGGGCGACGAAGAATTATTGCCGTCTTTTCTCGACAACACGTTTCTAAACAAGTATTCAGAAATACTTTACCTTCTTGCTTTTCTCTTTCTCAATGTCTACCATCAGAAGGAAAGGTAAAGTGTGCGCGCGGTTCTCTAATCATGTTGTGACTCATTAATTAATCGACCAGGTCGAATTGCAGTAATAAAAGAGCGTCTCTATTTCTCTGAACCATATATTTAAGGACGTGCTGCATACAAACGTCATGCGAGTATATTCTTAGGGCTAATATACGCGCCGAAATATGAAACAAGTTGCTGCTTCTCTTTTATTCTAACTGACTGTAAACATTTATGAAATTAACAGCATGTTATATTAAAGCGAAACAATTTTAATCGAATCGTCGCATGCTTCTCGTTCTGATTCCCCACGGCTCTTTCATCACGCACTGGGTGGCATGCTTTTCGCTGCTTCTTAATTTCTTGTATCGCTCTTCGCTTGTGCTTTTAAACACCGGACACTTTTTATGTTCGCACCTCCGGCGACGTCCTGCCAGACGTCCTTATCGTAGCCGGACCAACGACTTTGGCCTGGCGCGGCAGGACACGAGGTCGTAGATTCGATCCCAACCGCGGCTGCCGCATTGCAATGGGGGAGGGATGCAAAAAAATCCCGTTTACCTTGCTTTGGGTTCACCCCAAATTCACTCAAGGAACCGCAGGTGGTCAAAAGTAGCTCTGAGTCTCCCACGCAGACGTCCCTCATAACCGACGGGGCCGATTCCGGTTGTAAAACTAACTCCACACTTTAATTTTTATGTCGGAGCTGGCATTAATACTGGCGCAACTTCGAAGCCTTCTCTGTCTTTAACTTTCCATACTCAAACAATCTCGAGGCGTCCTTACCAGGCTCGGCGAGCGCAGTTTCAGTGTTCAATGACTCTTATTCAGAAATTCATTAGCGACAGGTATTTATACATTTCGAGTCCCGCTCTTTCCTGAATTTCAGGCAAGTACTGTGCACTACGAGTGTTTTAGTCGCGCTGATATACTACGAATATATATACAGAGCGATCCAAATCACAACACACTAGAATGCGCACGTCTGTAAAAAAAAAAAAAAAAAGAGTGCGCGCTTTATCAGTTGCGTCATTCTGAATAAAACCTGTACCCGATCTCGGGTAGGCACTGCACGACTCAACCGTGAAATTGAAGTTGCTGCAACGATTCTGGAGAAATAATTACCTTCCGCCAGGGTCGCATCGATCGGATCAGCAGCCGCGCTTGAGCACTTTTGCCTCGCGTCCATGCATGGGTCGTGTCATATTTGAAACGGTGAATGCAGCGCGCCGACACAAAGCGGTTTGCGACGTGTCACTTTAAATCGAATAATAACGTACTTCTTTTAGGCTTTTAATGCGGTCGAGCGGACACGAATAGGGAGCTGGTTATGTAATACCGGTAGTGCTTCTCGGGAACTCCAAGAGAGCTTCAAAAGTAAAGCACAGTATTTGCTTCATAAAGCCGTGTATCAAAGTGAAGCACCGTTATCGTTTTATGACTAAATCACGCAAGCAACAAAGCGACTTACTGGGACACCACATCGCACGTTGTACTGTACATTGCACGCTTATGACCAAAGCATCAGCACGCAGTTGTGCCTTTGCGTTTTAGCCATAATACTGTAACAACAGTCCTTACCAATTGTCCCAACTGACGTCGTTACTTCTTTCGAATTGTAGACAGAAATATTTCAGATTTGAGTGTAGAACGCTCACACCGCAAGAAATTTTGTGCCTACGCCGACGCATATACCTTAGGAAAGGCCCTCAAACTCGCATCAGGCCAGGAACGTAGCTCCCGGTTGCCTGAATTGCGGCGTGTTTGTCAGTGGGAAGTCGGACTGCCGAAGACTAAGCGCAACTTCGAAAAACAAATCGGTAAATAAAGGTGGGTCTCATATGAATTGCACCTCATGTAGAGTTTGAGACTCTTTCTTTATAAGGTTCTTGTTCCTTAAACAGACATTTTAAAATATTTATCTGCAGTGCGGTAAAAACAAGAGTTAATTTAATTCTCGGCGTGGTCTCCAAGGGCAGCTGGCATTCATGAAAAGTTGGAATGCATAGACTGCGACGTCGTACATGCTTCATTCTCTTCACGAGAAACTGGGCCTGTGGGGCATGCAAGATAAAGCAGACAAGAGTGGTGTCGTCTTTCTTATTTAGGCAACAAAGGCCAGTGAATAAACAAGGAGTATCCAAAAGTCAGCGTTGCAACTGGGCAAGGAGGAAAACTTCCAAATGTATAGTTACCGTCTGTTTCCCCAAAGCCACCGGGCAGCTTACATAAGCCGACGCTTGTCGAATAACCCTTAGACCTCCTTTCCATTTCCGGTGCTTAGCGAAAGCAGAGTAACATGAACGACAGTGGAGAATGGCTAAGGAAGTCGACATGCAGAAATGGATTCGGGGATTGGGCACAGAATGGCCACCATGAAGACAAATTCGGATAGACAGTTTGAATCCTTCGGTTTTCGATCCCACTCTAGTATAGCTGTGCGCCACAGGACTTTATCGTTAAGCAGACCAAATCGTTCTGTACGGACGCTTAATCCCCAAAGTACGAGTAACAAAGGGAAGTTTTTCGGTAGAGCACCTTACTGCAATTTGTGTTGACGATTTTCTTCCCAGGATACAATGAGCTTTCGCACAAAGCCCACAGCTCGAGTCACATGGTGGTTTCACGTGGACACTGAGTACAGCAAACAATGTTGCACGCTATCTAACTGCTAGAAAACAAGAAACACGGCATCGAAATGCCACGGCATATATTGTTATTTGATTTTCTGTTGCGAATACTACACTATCTTTACTATCTTTCCTGATAAAAACAATCGCATGTCAAAGGATACCCTCAAAAGGAAAGACGAATATATGTTTTTCACAATGTAGACGCAACACGAAAGCAGATATATACAGATGAGTACTGTTTTCACAATGGCTGAACGTTTGTTACCCCGTTTTCAGGTGAACAGCGTTTGCTTAAAATCTCTCGCTTATTATCATACATTACAGCAGAGTCATGCGTCCTATACTATGAAGCAACGAAGTTCATTGCCGAAAGCGACGACGTGAGAGCTGGGTTGTTTGCTTGGACAGCGAGTCGGTGCCAGAACTTCTGAGTAACATAAGCCGCGCCGAGACTTCGTGTATACATACCAATTACTGTTTCAATTGCGGTATATGTGCACAGCGCGCCATCTTGTGGACATGATGCTGTATATCAGTGGGTGCCCATCCACATTGCATTACACAGGAACGGCCAGACAGACGAGATGGTAAAACGGGCCTGAAAACGGCGAAATGTGCGTTATTTCTCTCTTCAGCCATGACATAAGATGACACATCGTGAAAAAAAAACTGCCCATGGAATGGTCTTTGACAAAGTGGCTCAACGATACAGCGAAAAAAAATTTCCTTGTGCAGTGAACTCTGAGCTGAAATTCATACTTTTCTGGGAAACTACCGAGAGACGTAAAAACTTAGTTTTATCGACTTTGGCGAGATGCAGCCGCCAACAACCACTTCCTAAAATAGGACGCACTGAATCGGCATCATGTGCTTGTGGTGCAGTAATTGAGGACATAGTCACCTGCGCTGTTAACTTGTCTGTCCCATGCCCAGGAACGACGAAAAGTTGTGTCAAGTTTGTAACAATGGGGATTCACGCGCTCTCTTTATGCGCTGTTCTTCGACCGTGGCATTTTCCAGGCATTGCAAGAAAGACATTATGTACTGTGCGGAATGTTTCTTTTTTCTTTTGTGCAACCTTACTTCAATGTTTTGATAGTGTATATGCGTTAGAACTTATTTTTTTTATCCTATTAGTTTTGACTATGTACTGAGTCTGAATGGGCTTGAACGTTGACTGTTTTTTTATTTCCACGTCACGCTTAAGTGCGACATCACATCACGTACCATTTGGTTCTTTTCTTCATTTTGTTATGTTAATCAGTATTTCTATTTAGTAATTTTCATCATGCATAACGACTTAGCCCAAGTATAATTGAAATGTAGTAGCGGTAGGCACGTGCTTCCGACCTCTTCAACTGACTCCCTGGTTAAATTTATCCAAGAATCTCTGTTTGTGCAGTACATTTCTTATTAATTCACGAGGGTCTATCAAGAACGGCGGGAGCACGAGCTTTCACAAAAAAGGGTGCGCATCATTCCTGTGATAAGTGCGCCACGAAGGCCTACAATGAATAGGCGTGGATGAGGCACTCGGTATTCACTCGAGTGCCCGCCCCACAGCCTGCAGACTAATCTAAGGAAGGTATAGGAGAAATTAACTCTGATTCCTTAATGTTTGTGCTGTAGTTGAGGGAGGGCACACTTTGAAAAGGAAGCTCATCAGCCGACGTCATGGGTACGTGGAAGCTGCACTGCCGTTGGGAGAGAACGCAAGGCCAGAGCGAGATGTACTGTGATGAATTTGTTGAGCCTTCAATGTTGATTGTTAAGCGGAGTCATGGTGGCATCCGCTATTCAAGAGAGAAAAGGAGAGAAAGGAGAGGAAGAGGAAAGATAGCGAAGTTAATTAGAAACTGCTTGGCTTTCGTATGAACATGGCAAGTGTCCTGGTACACACGCAATAAAAGAAAGAGCTGTACCATTTAACTAGCGGCATCAGAACTTTCTCAGTCCTGGTTAACCTCCCTGCCTTTCATTTATCATTTGCTCTCTCTCTCTCTTTTCACAGGCCAACATAAATATATTGTGCACTGTAAAACGTGATGTTTCCCCAGAGGCAACTGGTCTGATATTTATACTTTTCTGGGTAAGTATGGAACTCTTAATAGAAGTGGACGTTACAAGCATGCTATACACTGGAGATTGAGAACATCGGGTATATGAGTAACGAACAGGAATCAACCGACGATCCATGTTCCGCACTTGATAATCTTGCGAGCACATGGCCCGCATGTATAAACGACCGGCAGCCAAAGTCAATACATCAATGTCGAGTCTCGTCTGTTTACCGAGGATATCTTCGGGTACTCACACCGTCGACTTCAGCTCAATATCAATATCGGCGTAAGATATTCATCAGCCTTCTCGGCACAGCGGTTCCCGTATTTCGCTACCGAAGTAAATACGAACCTGCAGAAGATAAAAAAAAAACTGTGAATGACAGCCCACGATCGCTCGTTGTTTGCAGGTTTTATTCAGGGCGAGCACCGTAGCCTGGAGAAATCATTTTCTTTCCTTTTTAAGAATTTAGGAGACGGTTATTAGAAATATGTAATAAAAAAGAACAAATTGCGATAGCAATTATGTGAACACTCCAGGCAAATTTAAGCCAAAGACATCGTCATTGCCGCGATTATTCGTGTATATATATATATATATATATATATATATATATATATATATATATATATATATATATATAGTGAAGCATAGAATCACAAGATCCGGTACAGAAATAGTTCAGAATAGAAGCACCTATTAAAATAACAGGTCTTTAGGGAAATTTCGGCCGGGGTCTGGCCTGATGAGGGCCGGACCCTGGCCGAAACATCAGTACAGTCCTGCTATTTGTTTCCTACGTGCGTCTACTCTTTGCACTATATATATATATAATTTCCCTTGTGCAAGAGACATTGCGTAGCTGCGAGGGCACTCTCCCGTCTACCGTGCAGCACTCGGCCTTGTGCAGCGTCGCTGCAATATGTCGCATCCGCAGATAGTTCGAAGACCTTTCGGCGAGCCGTCATCGTTGTCGTTGCCCATCCAACTAGTGACTCATATCCACTACGGGGGATTAACCACGAAATTGATGTATTCTTGCAATTTACGACCACAAGTAAACTTTCAGTACTGATTAATGTAAACGTTGTTAAAAGGCGAAAGTACCTGTTAAAACAAAACAATAATAGTAGGAAGAATCGAAACCTTACTATGGTCAGCTTTGGGTCCTCGTCTTCATTTACGCCACTGTCCAACTGTGTAGGACTCGATCAGGAGCATCTCAAACTACGGGTTTCTCTCCTGTAGCCCTTTCATGGCTGGAGCGGAAATAAAGATGGATTTATTAATTGATCGATAATTAAAAATTACACAAAGCAGGATAAGGTACACATTTAACAGGGCAATTGGTTGGACTGCATAGGAAATTCGTGGACGTTGCAGAAAACATCCCTGTGGCTCCAACTCGGCGACAGGGATACACTAAATATTTCGAGTGCAACGTTCAACCTTGCTATCGCTGTGAGTGCTTCGTCCAAAAGCAGCAGTTTCATTTTGCCAAATCAGGTCATATTGCACGATACTTTTTGTAGGCTCACGTCTCAGACTTCGGGCGTAGTTCGCACTGGAGACACGCGCGTACGCCTGTGACTGCTTACAACTGAAGTGTCGCGTTTCTTCGAGAAATGCGCTCTATTAATCATCTGGTAAAAGGAAATTGATTTTACTGCTCTTGAAAAATCGTCCAGGCTTTGGCCGATTGTGACAGTAAACATAGAACAAGACAACGAAGAATTTCAAAATTCAAATGCCAAGAACGGGGAATCAAAAGAAATTGAGAGAGAGTTCTAATCTGTGGCGTAACATTTACCAGATTCCTTTGCTTTCTCTTAATTATTTAAAACTTTTTATTTCTTCTCCTTTTTGCAATGCTGAATATTGTAATACGCATTACCTTATTTAACTAATTATTAGTTTCAGTCGTACATTTACATTTTTATTATAGTAGTTTATCACCTGATTCATGGCCTATCTTTCACAGTCGGTTCGTGGAAGCGTTGAAGAAAATCATCATCATCATCATCATCATCATCATCATCATCATCATCATCGTCATCATCGTCATCACCATCAAATTATAATATTTGCAAGGGAAGAATAAGTGTGGTCGCTCAAGACCAGCACGCTGGCCTAGGCTGAATCGTTCCTTCCGACATCGTCGTGACTACAGCATCCCATTGCCCTTACCTGTCAAAGAGCAAGGAAGCGAGGATTCTCAGGAAAAGAGAGATTAGAATACAACTTATACCTTGCCAGCAGGAAAAGGCGCGCTTTATAACTGCATTTTATAGGCTTAGCAAAACTGGATTTGCGAGGAGAGTTGGACTATTTTTCGATGGCGACAAGCGGCGAGCCAATGAGTTCGTTTCAGAAGGTTTAGAAGACGGTGCCATTGTTTCGTTATTTAATTAAATTATTAGATATAGTAAGGCAATCTGCAGAATGCGAAGTTCCGAAGTGCGTTAGCGAAAGCTAATGTTGGTTGGAACGAAAGTCATCTGCTCACTGCAAAATAAATATCTGAATATGAATGAAAGGAAGAGCAATCTTAAAATTAAGAACAGCCACGAAAATAGCGTGTTGGCTTTGTTCTGTAGGGACCAGCAAATGTACGAAGTTGCAAGAACGAAGACGAAGAAAGCAAGTTTTTCAGTTTATCTAAACTCAAGAACTTTAAAGCGTCGGTGTTGACTAACACTTCTATAACTATGAAGATTTGCCAGCTATAATGCACCAAGTCTTCTTAAGGAAACCGCGCCATTAATTATATAGTATCTCGTTAGCAGTGACATGAAGAAGCCTCAAATATATTTTTGTGTTGCTCTTAATTAATTATAGGTTACAGTTAATAATTAATTGACTTCAATTATTATACTTACGGCGGGTGTGTAATCACTGTATTGAAGAACACACTCGAAAACAATAATTTCAAATATTTTCCTCATGCTACCGCTTGCGGGGCTCTTTTTTCCTCGTGTTCAAAAGAGACCCCGTGAAATATGATAAAATAAATAAAATCATCAAATTCTGCTATATTGTCGAATTCACCATCTTGTCTGTTCTGATTAGCTCGCAGGGCTGCTACGCTCTCTCTGATTGGCTCAAAACGCCGCGATTGCAGAATTTGACAATATGGCGGAATTGGCCAGTGTTCACAATAAGTCCCATCCCGGCTTCCCGTTTACACGCCAGAGCGCACTGCACACCTCATTTAGGACCTAGCGAGGGAATCTGAAACACGCAGCTTTTACGCGCCAGAATCTTACGGATAAGCCGCATATGTTGTGGTAATAAGGTCACCACAGGTGCTCGTTTCAATCATGCTGATATCGATTAAATAATTTATACTTTACACTCTGTGATTCAGTATAGAAGCTTAAGAAACAGGTATGACGAGAACTTTGGCACGTGAGCGCTAGCTTGTGCTTCTCTTTTACAATAAAAATGAGCGGTGATATTGCTTCAAAGTTCATTTTCATACTTACGAGAATGCTCTATCATCCAGTAATGCCTTATGGTAACTTTTGAAAGTACAGTGCTCCATTACTCTTGCGTAAGAGCGCTGCTAAGAGGTAGGACCAGAAGCGCGTTTTTGTGCGTGCTTGTGTGAGCGAGATGCATTCTCAAATGCAGTCTTATGCTCTATACTAAGTCGCCTAGTACACTGACTACTTTGGGGATGGAAAAGCCGACCAGTCGTACACCATTTTTGTAGTAGTGTAATTGTACCACCAACTTCCACAGAATCCGGACAAAAGTCTCAAACATAGCAACATAAAATAAATGAAATCACTCTTATCTGCAGAACAGCCGATGCTCTTGCTTTTTACTGCCCCGCTGCTTCTCGTCCACTACACCACGCTCCAGTGCAGACCAAAGGGGGCAGTCCTCGGCTGTTCCCGTTCTATTGTCATCTATGCTGCCATCTTTCCCAGATATCTGACATGCAATCAACCAAAGCAAGTTAAAGCAGAGAAACATGGTCATCTCCTTTCTGTGGGCAGCGACAAAAGTTGGTACCCTTACATGTTTGACCGCGAGCAGCGTCGCGGTCACTCACGAGTTGAAAGAGCAGAAAGAACTCGGCAGAAAGGGATATCATTAAGACATCGCGCGTGTACCCCACTCAAGGACGTGGCTCTTCCTCGACAGCATCCTTTGCGTTGTCGAGGAAGAGTTGAAATACTACCCTGAAAGAAAGAAAGAAATAAATAAATAAATAAATAAATAAATAAATAAAAAAGAAAGAAAGAAGTGTAGGAGCTTTGATCAGGGTTAGAGCAGTGATGTTTACGGAAGCGCGACGACATTTCGGAAATACCATCAACGTGGCTGCGCCTTCTAAAATGAATATTTTAAATGTAAAAGTTCAGCGGTGAAAGTCCCCTACCAGAGCGTTTAGATTTTCTGTGCTGTGCGTCAGTAAAAGTAGAAGAGCCGTCATCCTAATGATTCTGCCCTTTCCGCGACTAATGCAAGTGTTTCAGGAAGCATTCGTGTTGACCCAGAACAGCCTTCGAACTACGGATCAGAATGAACAAAAAAGATATCGACGGATATGGAGAGCAGCTATGATAGCTCATGCGAGACTGTCCAAGTGTAACTGTAGAGCGATAGAGCGCAATAAGACTCGTTTAACGGACATCTTAAGCTTCACATGTCGCTTTTACGTAGTTCATGAATTAGTGGCGCGCTTGTCTCCTGTAGGATGATAAGGATGCGATTATTCTCTTACCAACGCTACGGCCGAACGCTTATAACGAAACGTAGCAACTAAGCTATACTGACTAAGCACAACGAACTGGTCGTGGAAGACGCTCTCCAGCCTTCCATAACGTTGGCTCCTAACTGCCGCTTTCCCAGACAGCAAATAACTGATCTTTTCAATTAAGCAACTACATTTCTTCACGATACAGTTGCCTGCGATAAATTCAGTGACCGGCAGTCATCAGGGCGACCATGAACTCTCGTTTTTCTTCCCTCCCTGATCGCAGTTCTCACTCCTCCGTTCTGGCCGTGATAAAATTTACGAGCACTTAAAAGTGCCTTCTGTCCATCAAGCCAATTTGTAACTTTACGTGACGCTCTGAGGGAGAGAGTCATGCTTAGTCAGCCTACCTCTCGGAGCCTATACATCCTAGAGCAGGAAACACGAAATTTTTACGTTGTACGTAAAGATCGTCTTAAGAATTTGCCTTTCCGCGTTCAGAACCCGCCGGGCTGGGTGTGAATGTGTGTTGTCTTGTTTACTATTACTTTTTGTAAACTATAAGTTTGAATATAAACAAGTTTCAGCATTCGCGACGAAGCAGAGTAATGCCTTTTTATCGCCGCCGCGCAATTGCGACGACGCGTCGATATAGATCTGCAGTGAGTTCCTACCATGTCGCCAACAGTGCATGTAAAGCGGCTCCTGTAAAGGCACTCGGTTGATTGAAAAACCACTTGCGCAAACAGCGACGGACTTGCTCGCAGGGCTGTCGTCGATGTGCTCACAGTGCGGCGTGGCTAGTCGCTTTGAAGTGACTGGAACCACGCGCCTGGAATTTGTTCGGAACTTGAAAGGCTCCGAGATAACAATCGATGGAATGCAATCGCGGTGGAGAACCCGAGAGCGCGAAGTTATGTTCTTGAAAAACGGAGAGACGGTATAGTTCAATGCGGCGGGCAGAGCCATCCTCCACCGGACCGGAACAGCAACGGAGCTCCGTGCCCTCGATGGGCAACGATCACTCCCGCCTGAGGTCAGAGGCAAGATCAAGGCGAACCCGATACCGAAGCACATGAGCCATGAACTCCATGAAGGACGACGCAAGGCTCGCGTCGACAGACAGCGCCGACAATTCAAGGGTGACCCGTACGTAACGTACGTGGACGTGGCTGCGTACCCTGTAGGGGGCCTCATCGCGGTAGCCGCCGTGAACGGGAGAGACAACTCCTTGACCCTCGCGGCCTCCGTAAGGGCAGATACCCCAGCTGCGGCTGAGACCATAGCCGCGGCGCTCGTAATAAAGCAAGAAAACAGGGTAGGCAGGGAATTCCATGTCGTTACCGACTCGCAACAGGCCTGCCGTAACTTTACCAACGGACGAACACCGCTGCTGGCGGCTCAGATTCTAGGCCCGAGGCTGCAAGAATACCATCAAATCACGTGGACGCCGGGCCACGCGGGTCTGGAGGGGAACGAAAGGGCGAACGCCCTAGCTCGAGCGCTGATCAACCGAGCGGGGCAAGACCAATCGTCTCGTCAATCCCCACCCTTTACCTTCATGCCCCTGCCGTCCAATTACTGCGACCGACTCGAGATCCAGCGGCTCAACCGCAGGATTTATCCTCCGCCTCACAGAAAGCTCAGCACTGAAGATGCCGTAGCTCTCCGACTTATTCAGACCAACACATTTCCAAACCTACACAGATACAGTAAAATGTTCCCACATACATATCGCGGCATCTGCCCCTGGTGCGGCGACACACCGCCCTACACTCTTCCATATCTTGTGAGGGTGCGGGGGCAAACCTCAACACTTAAAGAGGCCTAGCACGTCATTTGAGCGGTGGGAGGTACAGCTGACCGGCGATACCCTGGCGGGACAAGAAGCTCTCGTCCAGCAAGTACGTCGAGCAGCCATGGCCAGTGGAGTCCTGTAAGGAGGACACAACCCACTCGACCTCAAGAGCAATCACCTCGATGGCTCGAATAAATGTTTTTTTCTCTCTCTCTCTTTTCATACTCCTAGGAAATAGACTCGAAAGTGTACATTCTTGATCGGTTTCTTAACGGTATCTCATTCTTATCAGGAGTTGGTTATGAGATATCCTTTGTTCATTCATATTAACAGTTATTACTGGGAAGAATACGGAAAATAAACAATTGGCGTCTGTGCTAGCTGGGAGTTAGCCACAGGTGTAAGTAATGTACTAAAGTGCCTTCTTTCGCGAAAGGCTGATAACACAGCGAACAAATATTTCCTGCTGGAGGAAATAGATCCTATACACTCATGTGTCATGCATCTTGCAGATCTGCCGATGTTGATTATTGTTGTTATTGTTACTGTTATTGTTGAGTATTGATGTTGTAATTGTTGCTATTCTTTCTTGGTGTTGTTTTGCTAAGGATTCCGTGTGGCACATTGTTCTTTCATAAATGGTTTCGGTTTGTCGGCCGTTTCAGCGGTCGCTGTCTCTGAATATTAAAAATAGAGTATTACAGACAAACATATATACAAAAACATTGAATATTAGAATTTGTGCAATAATCACGTCTCAGTTAATTATGGTGTACTGTAACAGCAAAGGGATCTGGTGAAACGTTTCTTGTCCGCCTTCCTTGAATATGTGTGCAGAGTTCTTTGCAAACAACTAGTCTCTGCCTACTAGCTGACCACGTCAGTCATTTCAATGTGCCACCTTAAATATTTGCTAAGAAAGTGAATTTGCAAAAAATAGTTATTCATCGCGCTCTTGCGTGATTCTAGCACCACCTTTGATGTCTGTAGCAGCGAAATAAATTAGCCCACTACGTTAGGAACTGCTGAACAAAGCTAAGTGGAATATCAATGTGTTTTTCGGCCAGATTTCGGGGTCAAATATTTATGAACCTTTGTCAGTCTCAGAATGTTTATAAAATGCACGTGTCGGGATTTTTAACTGGTTCTAATTGCGTACTTGCAACACGTGAAGCTGTCGTCGTTACAGATATTTAGGAAAAGTTTGACAAAATTGCTGGAGTTTTCTTTTTTTAATTTAAGGGTGTTGAATAACTTCTGAGGCTGTCAGTAAGTTCAGTGCTAAAAAAAAACACACACACTCACAACATTGTTAATGACATTTTTTCCACTTGACTTGCTGGGTATAGGCCACTATAATGTTCTATATAGTTTGCTTATTTCTCATTCTTCATCAGTGTTGCTTCTTCTCTAATATAAAAGAGATCGAAATCCTTAAAAAAAGCAATACAAGCAATCAAACAAAAGACCCAGTTACACAAATGGAACAGGATCATCGTAGAGACAGTATTCACGGAATGGATTCCGTGCAAAATGTTTTGCTGCAACCGGACAAAGGCTCAGCAACCATTTGTCGACATTCATTCGACACAGAAAAGAAACAGTAGGAAAGTGGGCACTGAAGGATAAAGATGTCGAAAGAGGTGCGAGGGGGAAAGATGATTGCTTTTGCCGATGCGAGTAGCGGGCCGGGTCGATCAACGTCTCTCCTCTTTTCCACGTGCTCGACCCCCACACCGTTGACAGCAGACTGGCGCAACGAAATACAATCCTCATACCCGCGGGCCAGCACACAAGTGAGGCTCAAAAGTGCGCAAAAATGCCCCCATCTCTTCCTCAGAGAATGTCGTCGATGACAAGGGCAGTCGTCGCAGCGACGGTCAGGTAATTACGCTCTGAAGCCCTTGTTGTTCATCCCAACGTCTATCACATATCACGGAAGGAAAGAGATATACAAGGAAAGTTAAGTGCACACTTTGTCTAGTTGGCTACCCTACACGTGGAGAGAGAGAGAGAGAGAGAGTGGCAGAACATAAGATTGACAAGGTGCACTAAAGAAGGTGTTGCGTATCTAATAGTAGCAAATGAGAGTGGCGATTTGGGTCCGTTGGTTCTTCATCTTGAAACGAGCGAGCTGCAGCGTGGGCAGGGAACAGTGTCATGAGAAGGCACTAAAGAATGCACACACGTAGCGCTGTTAGCAACAGCAGCCTTTATTTTCAAAGCCTTCTTATTTTGAAGTCTTTATATTAAAATAGTAGGACACGCAAGTCAGGAACTTCAGGAATGTTCTAGCCTCGGAAAACCGACTGGCGGGCCAAAACACTGTAATTACCGACAGCACTTCAATTACACGCATAAAGTAAACCTTGTAAACTAAAATAAGCAACAGTCATCTACGCCTTGTATCTGCGTCTGTCCGTCTACAATTTACTCTCGTCAAGTGCCGACCAGACACGAAACATCCAAACTAGTTAGCAGACACTTTCATAAACGGGCAATGTTAATATAGGTGACTCAAGCTTTAACTTGCGCAACTCTACATGTTTTGGGGGATACGAGTTTATTTTTCAAGCGCCCTTCCTTTCCCACGCATTTAGCTTGTGCATTTCTTCGCCAGTGTAGGAAGTGGCAAAAATGGCATAGTAAACTGCCCGTTGTATTAAATTGTGGGATTTAACATCCACAAACTGCCCTGGGGGCTGTGACAGGCGTCATAGGGGAGGTCTCCGGAATAATTTGACTACCTCAGGTTCTTTAACTCGTACCCAAAGACCGGAATATGGTCTCCGCGGCCCTGTATCACGTTGTATCACCGTACAAGCTGGTATTAATACATAGTCGACGTAACTAGCGGGAAGAAAAAAAAAAGAATACTGCGCCCTCGAAGTTCTCACTTGCTCGTCTTGGGCAACGACGGTGCGCTGTACAACGCTACTGAATAAATAAGAAGGAGGCTCTTGAACGCGGAGCGCGTACCTACGCATAAATAATTGGGTCAGTAGGGATACAGGGCACATGAAGAGCGGCAAAAGACAGACATAACATGCGAAGTGCCACGTTGCGACGCTACAACCTTAGTCGAGGATCAACATTTCGAGTGTAGAGGACGCTCAGACACACGAAGACGAGGACCGGCGGTGATAGATGCGCTCTACGCCATTTTATCTTTACCGATGCGCCTTCTTTGCGCCTGTCGTCTTCTGCGTCGCTTCACTGTGATGTGGAATTTGGTGCGACAGCAACTGTGACA
Organism: Dermacentor variabilis; assembly: GCF_050947875.1. Classification (NCBI taxonomy): domain Eukaryota; kingdom Metazoa; phylum Arthropoda; class Arachnida; order Ixodida; family Ixodidae; genus Dermacentor; species Dermacentor variabilis. The sequence goes on from NC_134573.1 coordinate 174,593,104, forward strand.
AGTCGCGCAACTGCATAGCACGCACCAGAGGCAGCTTTCACGTAGTCGCGATATTGTTGCGTGCATCTGCAGTCATTTGTTTGAATATATGCCGGTTGTCGCGGCGCACTGAAATCCCGGTGGTACTTTTCCCGAAAAGCCAGTTTTGTTAGTATTATTCCAAACATCTTGCGAGCCTTGTTTTGTGTTTTCATCCTTTATTGCGCCACTGTTGCTGAAAGCTTCCTACACGTCTTAGGCGAGCGTATACCACACTGAATATCCTACTGAAGGCACGCATCGTTTACAAAGTGAGAAAGTGTCAGGTTCTTATAACGCAGCGATATATACATTTTTTTTTTATTTCTACCGAATGTTACGTTGGACAGTCCTGAATTCCTATACGTTTCTTTTATTCGATTCCGCTGCTTTTCTGTCATTTGTCACGTCTAACGTCTAATCTTGTCAAAGTTCCACCATTGTTTGAGGTACGAAAAATTAAGAGTAGTGTGCTGAAGGCAAAACACGTAGGCCGAGAATAATAAGATGTTGTTTGTGCACTTACTTCTCGTGCAGCACGTTATTGCAGACGAGATAGCGGATCTTGTCTTCAGACCACGTGCTTCCGACATCCTTGAATCACCAAGCTCTCGCTTTATAGCAAGTTACAAAACGCGGTTATGCATAAGCGAGGTGACAAAAGGAACCATGAAGGCGGCAGCTACCACTGTCATAAATCTAAGTTTATGGAGGACCGGCGCATTTCCACTAAGTAGGAGCAGTGATTTGTGCAGTTGTTTCATTTTTCGTGTATTCCTTCTATTGCGATCCATTGACCTCAGATACAAAATTCATCGTTATGTGTCGGTCTCGTAAAATGCGGCTGAATTCACTAAGTAAAAACAAAAATGAGTTTATAGACATATAGAATACGTTGACTTTATGGGTCATACTGTTAACCCCTTTCGCTTAACCAAGCAATTGAGATCTAGTATAGGCCAGCCGAATATAATGATCAAAATGAAGTGCATAAATAAAATTAATGCACAGTTCACAGAAAGTTTAAGCAAGCGGAGTACACCACACAATATGTATGATACATATTGACACACGTACTTATCCTTTTCTCGGGGACTGCATTTCACCCACTAACATCTTATCGCTCAGCGCAAGGGGCGCCCGTATGATTACCGGAATGTTATCGATGGTTCTCTCCATTGTCTCTTGCCATCGAAACTTGTGTAATCTTATTGTTTGCGCGACACGAATACACACATTCTGGAAGACACACGGGCACCAGCGATTACTCTGGAGCCTTCGATGGCTCACGTATAAAAGCCGACGCGCTCACCGGCAGATCAGGTTTCGGCGATCGACGACTGCGTTCGCCGTTGTCGTGGCGCTTTGAGTGCAACTTGATTTTGTGCGCACAGGTTTGCCCTTGAAAAAAGTTATTCACGGTTTTGCTGCTGTGTTCTTCAGCGTCACTACGTGACAATATACACAAGACAGGACGCGTTAACATGCAGTTCCTTCGTGACAATGGTTTTTCACTCTTCAATAGCGAGTACTCTTGCGAACCGCTTTATAGCCTTGGAGCAGTTTTGTCAACACGAAACCTGATCACTAAATGAACAGCGAGGAAAAGGTTTTCGCCTGGAAGTAAAGAAGTATAGCTGCTGTAAGTGGCATATCAGAACACATTTTATTTTTTTTGGTGCACGTGCTACCTGCGTGGTCGTGTTGAATAATTTTCTTTATATTAGGATTCTGCAAATTTTTTTCCTGGTACATGCCTTGGACACCATTAGGCATATGTTTTGTATGCATGCAATCAGACACGAAAAAAGAAATAATATACGGCGTCACGCTAACGAGCTTATCAATTCTGACAACGATAAAACAGGTAAACGTCTCCAACCGACCTTTCCACGTTTGGACCAAATATGACTTTCCGTAAACATAAGCCCCGTCATACAAGCGAAACTCATTAGCGAAGCGTCTTCTGTCTCATCACTTGATGTGCGTTGAGCGCCGAGCCAGGGTCACTGAAGACGCACTTACATAACACGGAAATATTTCTGCTGTAAACTAAGCGAGCGCAAGAAACATAAAAAGATAACGAAAACTCTGTACAATGCATGAGTAATGCTGTTATGAGGGACAGTTATGTAACTGCCATTGACAAAGTGAAAGCCGGTAACAGCATCACATGGGGCAAAAAGCAATACCATGTGCCAGAAAATTGTTGTTTACACTAAGTGTCCGACGCATGACATGCAGTCACGCGGCTTTGTTTGCCGGGCATGCATGCGCGGCTGACGCCTTCCTGCGCACATTTTATTGAAAGGGAGGCCGGCTGCAGTGCATGACATAACGCCAGCGGAAAGGCAGGAGGAGCTTTGACGTGCCTTTATTACACGAGCGCAAACTACATACGCTTCAAGCTTGGCTGAAACGGTGCACTGTTACACGACAGGCAGGCTAAAATGCTTGCCTGCATTATTACTTGTGCGCCACCATGCAGCTATGGGATGAAATAATATGCATTCAAATGTAGAGATTTCCGAGTGTTTAACGTGTTATGTAGTACACTTTAGAGCGCAGCTCTTAATAGCCCGTTCCTGCGGCGAGCGTCGGCGGCGTCGGTGTAACCGTGCGAACAAGCGCTATGAAGAACGAAAGCGAGCTCGAAGCGCAGCCGCAGATGAAAGACAGGCCGAAGTTAAGAGAGGAGGACGAAAGTGCCGGAGAAGGGTGCTGAGGAACCATGAGGCGGAAAGCAGACGGGGAGGGAAGGGAAGACTGCCTGCGCATGCGCTGAGTTGCCGGCGCCCACGGCATACGCAGGCGCGTGAGCTATTTTATTTGCGTTTCCGAGGGGGGGGGGGGGGCAGAATGCCATGATATGGAAAGGCTACGCTCGTCCTCGGCGTCTGCTGCTGAGGTCAGTCCACGGTACCAGCGTGTGGGAGAGTGATCACTGCTCTTGTAAGGAGCGATGGCGAGCGGCGGCTACGAGTAAGGCTCGATGTGGCGCTCTCCTGGCTGTTGTCGCCGCTGACACTGGTGGCACGACGAAGGGCCGCTCTCGTCGTTGATGGAACGAAAGCGTGAAAAGAAAAGAGTAGTGCCGCGCAAGACGGGCTGTGCGGCGACGATGGCTACTACATGGCGCCGGAGTAGCGCGTGTCGTGTTTATGGAAACAGAGCGCTGCATAAGCGGAGGTCTGTCTGCAGCGGCTGCTGTGAATCGAGCCCACGCGCTGCCGTTCGCGATGTCCCGATTAGCGAGGCAGTCGCGCCGCACTTCGCTCCGTTTGGAACGGGTCGCAAGAGACAGATGGTCCGCGCCAGCAAGTATATCGCATAATGAAAACGTATAGAGCTGCGTTCAAATTTCTCATTAGGGAGTATCGTAATTGTTGGTGAATTTTTTCGCATTATTAATTCGGCGCGATTGATGAATTATTGCAAATGAGCACCAGTGATATTCTAGAAACCTTATCCAACTTGCATTGATTCAGACAAGTTGCCCCTGTTCTATTCTGACCCGGCAACACAAAAGTAACCGTAGTCTACGAATCATCTAGACTTCAGAAATACGTTATTAATAGGCTGTGCACTCAGGCCTACCACAATACAACACTTATACAACACTTATATATAAATATATATATATATATATATAAATTCTGGGAATTCTACAGGACGCAGTCTCGTGAGCTTGAGCACTGAGTCATATACCCGCCGTGGTTCGTGAGTGGCTATGGTGTTGGGCAGCTGAGCACGATATCGTGGGATCAAATCGCGGCTGCGGCGGTCGTATTTTGATGGCGGCGAAATGCGAAAACACGTGTATACTTATAATTAGGTTCACGTTAAAGAGCCTCAGGTGGTAAAATTTACGGAGTCCTCCACTACGGCGTGCCTCATAATCAGAAAGTGCTTTTGGTATGTAAAACCCCATTAGTTAATGAGGATAACAATAACTGAGTCATATACCTATAGACTGTTAAGTCGAACTCTTCACCCTATTGAAGAAGGGCGTTATCATTCACAGCCTCAATATTTTACTAATGGTTAAAAAACATTCCTACGTTAAATATCAAAGCAGCTTTGAATGTTTTGTAGTCTCCGATGCACGTCTTTATTTCTTGTGCGTACTTGTTTTTTTGTAAACCTAGCATTTTTATTGAAACAAAAATGAATATAAATGTTATGGCCACCCACAGTTATGTTACAGTGACTGTAGAAGTCTTCTGATGCGCACTACGTCAGAGGTTAGAAAATAGCCACGGTGGCCCTATTCAATTAGCAACACAATGTAATAAAACGCACGTAATGCGATAGGTGCACATTTTCACCCTTAACTATGCGGTATTATTCGACGTTTAAAAGGAGCCAGTCAGTGAAAACTGATCGCTACCTGTATTTATCATCTGATGGTGACAATTTCAACACACCACATAAGTTCTTTCAGGTTTTTTTAAAAAGCCTGTGTTGAACCATTTACTGCCGAGTTATTGAGTTCAGTCCCATACACCTGCACACAACAGCTCCCCTACAAAAACTTTCAGTTACGCTGAATATGTTTTGCATAGAACGTGTGTAGAGGGCTATAGAAGTCGGTGGAAAGTGTCCAAACGTTTCTGAAACCCTTCGGAACTCGCATTTGACACCACGTGAAACACAGACACAGCAAAAAAGAAAAAGAACCCAGAGAAACAAACAAATCTCTACGTCCTCAACCAGACGACGCAACTTTATTCCGTAAACATCGCGTCATTTCACTGGCGAAGATCCCCCCCCCCCCCCTTCTCTCTTCCCTCCTTATTTCCAGCGCAGAGATGGCACGAACTTTTGATTTGCAGCCACGAAAGTGGAACGGGCTGTAATTTGGTTCAATCGACGTCACGTCGCTCAGATGTGCAGGGAAGCGAGAACAGCGCCACCAATACTCGGTGACCGATCGTCACTTCCGATGGCGAAGCTCGTTGCCAGCGTCGGTACGAACGCGTTCGCCTTTCGGGAAGCGCCGAAGTGCTAAGCGAAGCCCCGTATCTCGGTCGGTTGCCCCGAAAGGTGCCAACACGACAGTTTTTGTGCGTGTGTGGTGTGCTTTATCTTCCAAAGAAAACTCACGCATTGCCGCGAAAGCTATAAACGTCAACTCAGCCAGTAAGGGACTCTTTGACAAAAGCACCTTTTGCAGTCCAACAGCAGTGTGTCATCGACTGGCAAATTCACTATCACGGTGTTGGTTATTACGATGGGTCAAAGCAAGGATATAGGGGCGTCCACTTACCATCCATATAAGACTGCTTCAGCCATCGAATCACCTGGCCAAAAAAAAAAAACGAAAAAGAGGAGGTTATTCTGATTCCCACCACTAGTGATATGCTGCCAGTAGTTTCTTTCGACATAGTTTGATAAAATAGCGCAAGTAATGCTATTTCGCATTTATTATTATTATTATTATTATTATTATTATTATTATTATTATTATTATTATTATATTATTATTATTATTATTATTATTATTATTATGTGTTGTCCACATGAACGGAAGCGCCATACATTGGTATGAAACGCATGAGAGTTGTAGGAGGATTGTCAGCATCGGCTGCGTTTGCAGCTTGAAGCAATGGTTGTAGACGCAGCTATGAGTCTGTTAGATGCAGCAGCCGGGAAGGCTTTATGTGTAGCGCAGAAGGGATATTAAGCCTGTGTATTTCTTTATTACGTATACGTGACACTTAAGTGAACACATAAATGTTGATTGTTATGTTTTTGACCTTTGTTCTTATTCTACCTTGTATACGCTCCCTCCTTATGTAATACCCCGACAGGGGCCTTTAAGGGACAATAAATGATGATGATGATGATGATGAATAGATTTTAGTAAGTTTTTGATGCCAGCCTAGTGCTCGCCATTTGTCGCCATGGCCGCGTCGTATATGAAAACAAGCTGCACGCCGAGACATGTTGCTGCTCATGTGATATTTTTTGAAGGCTCTGTTATCCCACTTATCTTAGGATTGAAGGGTTGACAAACTCCAAGTTAGCCAGCGTCACTCAATCTATCGACTGGCCGATGGTTAAATCAATCGTTGAAGACGGCTGTCGTGATGGCTACTCCTCTGGTCCTAAAGGACACCTTAAAGGGTGTCCTTTAGGCTGCCATGCATTCGCTTCCGAGAACGTCTACACGCACTGAATACATTGAGCTGGAGAAGCTTCGTGCAATTCCTCGCCGTGCAGAGCGAAGATACATGCGTACGAAGTCTGTACATGACTTGAAGTTGGCCAGAAGACCTCAAAAGAAAATTCAGCGTCGCATGGACAAACTTGCATCGCAAAGGTGGATGTTATTCTGCGAGTTTTTGTATCCACAAGAACCTTTGTTTCGCATATGGAGAACGGTTCGTGGTCTCCGTGGAACCACCCAGCAGCGCCACCCGGCCTTTCAAGTCTTTGGCCCTTCACCAACAATGCAGAGATATTGACATCGCTGAAGATTTATGCAGTAGAATTGCTGGCGAAACTAGACCCGCTGGAACATCGACTCTCGACCACTCACGGATTTCACGCGACCCCGCATGGACGAACTCGAAGCTGCACTTGCCTTGTGCAAGCGTTCATCATCACCCCGGCCCAATGGTATAACCTACCGTGCGCTACGTAATCTTGCCAAAGAGGCTCGGAAAGTGCGCCTGCTGTTGTTCAATAGCTCCTGGAAGACAGGTATGGAATGGAAGACCAGTCGCTTAATTCCGCTGTTCAAGCCTGGCAAGTCGCCTGCAGACATTTCATCATACCGACCAATTGCGCTTGTGAGTTGCATTAGAAAATTAAAGGAGATGATGGTTCTAGCACGGCTGGAATGGTACCAGAAAAATGACCAGGTATATCCAGATGCAATGGCCGGTTTCAGGCGTGGCCGTTCTTCCATGGACAACGTTAACAACTTGGTGGCGTTCGTCGAGCTTCAGAAGTCCTCCGAAAGATTATCTGCTGCCCTGTTGCGGGATGTTAAAGGAGCATACGATAACGTAAGGCACGAAGCGATTTTCAAAGCGTTAGGAGCAGTAGGACTGGGCTGCGATATGTATTTCTGGATTAGCAGCAATCTACATAAGAGATTTTTTTTTTCATACTTACCGGGGATGGTCCAACCAACCTTCCAGCATTATAGTAACCGCTGGGTGCCTCAGGGCGGAGTAGTGAGCCCAACGCTCTTCAATCTAATACTCACTGGACTCACCGACATCCTTCCATGCGCCCTTAGACTCTCCATCTATGCCGACGACACATGTATTTGGATGTCGGGCGTGACGCGACTGCAGCTTCGCGCGCGGCTTCGGAAGGCAAGCACTTTAACATCATCCTACCTTCGAGAACAAGGACTTCAAATATCATGTGAAAAGTGCGCTGTGGTGGCATTTACCAAGAAGCCAATGTCTCCATACGTGATATCCGTCGACGAATCTCGTACAGCACAAGTCATATTTTTGGGGGTGGTCATTGGCAGAAATATCCCCTGGATTCCTCATGTGAAATATGTGAGAAAACGACTGACGGGAGTTTGCCATATGTTGAAGTTCCTAGCAGGAAAGGCCTGGAGAGTGTCCATACAATCTATGCTTCAACTGTACAGGGTACGCATTATTGGATTCCAGTGGTACAGCCTACCGGTAATCTCCAACAGCTGCAGAACTAACCTAATACAATCCAAAGCATCCAAGCCCAAGCCCTCGAGATATGCTTTGGTCTTACCGCGGAGTGCGTCAACGACTTAAGTTATTGCAGTCGCTCAGGATCACGATATTAGAACGCACATTACAATTGAAACAATGCGTGTGCACAAAGGCACTTCGCCCGGCCGGACCCCTACGCACCACCTCACAAGTCTCCTAGTAGAAAGGCGCCACACAAGATTCAGTGCAACTATCTTCGCGCACCGTGCCTCTCTCAGGTCAGGTTACGCACCTGCAGCAAGACCTTCCATTCATCCATGGTGTGTGCGCCGTACTCAAATAAACCTTACAATCCCAGGATTTCAGAAAAAGTCGGACTTGCCGTAATCAGCACTCAAGCAACTAACTTTATTTCTCTCGTACGAGAAATACAGCGACTGCACGCACGTCTATACTGATGGTTCAACTACATCAAGAAGTTCCGGCGGTGCTGTAGTTATACAAACAATGAGAATAACCCAGCTGTTCAAGGCTTTCCATGTCACTACGTCTACAGCTGCAGAGCTCGCAGCTCTCCGCGACGCGCTTCACGTTATCAATACTGAAAGTCCTAGAAAATGGGCAGTCTTGTGCGATTCAAAGCCGGCCTTGCAATGTGTACAGTCATTTCTCCGATCTGCTCATGTGCAAAATCGTAGAACTTGTCCATCACTTGAGAGAAAAAGGCCATGACATCTCTTTTCAATGGATACCAGCTCATGCGGTATCATTGGAAGCGATGACGCAGATAAGGCAGCTCGGACGTCAAACAAAGAAGACCACTGCGTCCTTATTCCTCTCTCAAGGGCCGACGTTGCGAGACAACTTCGCATTCTAGCAAGCACGATCTCCTTAGCAGAGTGGAACACCGCACATACAAGGCGCACTAGACTGCACAGACTACACCCTTTACTGCCACGCAGACCTCCGACTTGACTGCACCAACGCAAAGCGTCTCTTCTATGTCGGTTGTGGCTTGGAGTTGCCTTGACGAAAGCTCATTCAGCACTAATTGAAATTGCTTACAGTCCTGCATGTGATGTTTGCGGATGCGAGAAGAACATTGACCACTTATTGTGCCACTGTCCTCAATTTCAAGCACAAAGACAATCTTGCCCAACACATTGAGGAAACTAGACGATAGTCCTCTGAGTGAACAGACAGTACCAGAGCACCGCTCCCACCAATCATAGGCTCAGAAGGCAGTAAGGGCACTTTTGTGCTTTTTGAGAACTTCTGGTTAGCACAAGTAGCTTTGACTCATGTACTGTCCGTGCACGCCTCTATACCCTCTCTCTCTCTCTCTTCTGTCTCTTCCCCTTCCCCCAGCGTAGGGTAGCCAACGGGTCTCTTGACTGGTTAACCTCCCGGCCTTCCTTATATCCCTCTCTCTCACTCTTGAGAGAAAGGTCCAATGAAGGGTGCTCGATGGGGTATAGTATGATGAAATTTTTCGGGTTTTCCAAGCCTCTTTTTTTCTTTTTTGAAGAATGGCGCAAGGAGTCTTATAGAAACAGCTGTATTAAGTTCCCAAAGCTTAGTAGCATCTCGCGCTCCTGAACATGTGCTGAAGCCGGTGCTATCTATTCTACGTCTGCGCAACTTGAACGCGCCCATACTAGGCCGGGCCGCGCTAAATATACGGACGACCGACATCCGACGTTCCTACAGTGCGAAGCAGAACCAGCTCATCGTGGTACCTTTTCCTTGAGATGTTTCTCGTAGTTAATGGTGCTTTTTAAATTACCGGAATCTGTTCATTGTCCATTTAAAACAACCAAATTGCAGGCAAAAGTGAAACTTTTGTTACGTGCCCAAAACTTACTAAACGTGACACCAACGAGCTGATACCAGCTCTGCCTATATACACCAATACTGCATCGTATTTGAGATACGCAGTATAGCCCGCTTGATGAACGAGGAGTAGCGAAAGTGAAATAGGTGGAGCTTTCCTTACTTTAGGAAAAAGGAACGTCATGCAACCCTGCGCCTGCTGGGTTTTCACGGTATAAGAGAGAAAATGAGTGAAATAAAAGACGGCCGGCTCTAAGGTAACGTTATAACCCAAGCGACAGAGACGCACTCGAATGACTTTCAAGCACGTCTTCAGAGAAGCGCGACAGAAGGGGAAATTAATTTTCAGGTCTGAACGGATAGCTGCGCCCCTTTTCGTCTCTCATATGTGCGGTGTTTTGTTTCTCCTTGGGGCTGTTATGACGGGTACTTTACGGGGTGATGAAGCGCAAAATTGTGGATCATTTATTTGTTTCTAGGCACACTGCTCGTCTATGAGAATTTTCTCAGAATAGTACCTCACTGCTTTTTAAGAACTCTCTGGAACAATCCGTCAAAAAATAAAAATAAATGTGCCACGCAAAAAACCTTAACCGTGTAAACACACTTTTGTTAAGTATTTGCTTTCTTGTACACTTTTTTAAACAACGTCGATTGGTGACGGAAATGGCGCAGAGTTGTTTATCTCTCTGTGCTCCTAGAGAGAATAAAAGAGATAGAAAGAAACACAGAACAAGTCAGAAGAGGAATAAATGAAAGAAAGACAGAGATGGGACCGCATCATGACTCCATTTCTACTATCTCAACGACTCCAAGGCGTACTGTACAAAACATTTTGCTGCAACACATTCATCAAGCTTTGAAATCTTTCTTTTTTGATCAATTGTTGCAACGCCGACTCCAGTGGGACTCACATAATTTGCTATTCCTGGAGAGGCAAAGACCGCAACGCCTTCTTTCGGGGTGTCAGTGAATTTCTTCAAACAAGTTCGAGATTTCCACCGGCGCTTTCACGAAACAAGCGACGCATGTTGCCTCTGACATTTCCGATTTGTGTGGGAATGCCGGAGGAGAGTTGTGCGTCAACAAATGCTACACGCAATCGTCGAGAAATGAAATGAGCATGCCTCACGGTGGATCCGATGCCTTTACAATGTTTCCTTTGTGCCTGAATACTGTTACGGTCCATGCGAATCAGCTTGTCCTTTCTCGCAATTCACACAATGAGATATAAAGAGCGCATAGCTTCTTTTCTGTGGGTGACTGCCTATTTTATCCATGTTCTTCCTATTCAGCGCTATGATATTGGAAAAGCTGTGTAGAATCTCAGTTAATATCGTAACCACGGCAAACTAATACATTTGAAGAGAGGGTAGTTATGTATCCAGAAGTGTTTCCGAGACAACGTTGCTAAGAGTACAGTTGTGCATGATCGAAAAAGCCTAAGAAGATTAAACTAAAGAAGCGAGAAGGAGAATGAAATGGCAGTGACTGTAAGGACAAGACTTTCAAAGGGAAAAGTAAAGACGGTAAGAAAACACGTCTCTTGACAACAGTACCTCAAGTAGACCAATTTATTGCTGTTGTTTGTCCTTTCTTGCTGATTTGACATTTGAAGGTTTCTTTTTTCTTTTTTTCGTATCCTATCGCTGAAGCTAGACATGACAGTGAAAGCGAACGGTCATCTCGATCCATTCAACGTTTGTAGTAAAAGGAACGAATCGACGACCAGTGACAGCTGGGCCTGCGACATGCATCGTCGCAAACATCAGTGTTGCTTTGCCCGTCATTTACAGACGTCGCTTCTCTATTGTTTGCAGTAGAACCAAACTTCTATCCTAACCTCATATTCCAGCAGTGATGACAGTTTACACGCCAATAGCTAGTCTTTTTCCTCACTGCTTTTAGCTTGTCTGCAAATAAATAAATAAATAAATAAATCGAATTTAAGAAAAGGAATCAGAAAAGGCGTTCAGTCGCGCACGAGAGATGTTTTATTACAAACAACAAAACTATGGTTGCGAAGAAACTTTCTCGAACTGCTTTTGCTCGATTTTTCGACTAGGCCTGCAGTACTGTTCGTCTTTTATCCGAGAATGATCGCTGCATTGTGTAAACTATTGCTCGAAAGCATACAGCCGGCGGCTTGATTGAGCATACGTGTTGCCACACTTGTGTGGCGGTGCTCGCACAACATTTCTGAGGCTATACTGAAAATGAATACCAGAGTCCAGTGCGCTTGCCTCATTACTGAGCAAAACACTACGCTGATTGCGCTAGTATGTGTTCATCTTTTGAACATTGCACAACGTAAGCAGTTACGACCGACGCTGCAGTTAATGTCGACACATTGCAAGCACCGCTTGACGCTCTTCTCCGGGCAGAACACATCGGGTATCGGTAGGGGAGAACGGTTAAGTGGTAGTCTATAGTTCCAACCGTTCGACTGTTTTCGGAACACTAAAGACAAAAAAGAATCTTTAGAATGTGCAAAAGAATGGTGCGTGTTAAGTGATGCTACGCAAATACAATCTAAGTTTAGCTATACCTACAGTATAATGCCCGGTTATCTATTTTTGCTCTGAAATTTACTTGGTATAACAATTTATATGTCGCATTAACCGCTTGTGACAACGTTACCCAGAAAGCCAACACGTTCTCTTGTTGAATTTGCGTAGACTTGGCTCAAACGTATTAAACTCTATGTTGATAATGAGTACCTGGTCTCGCGACTCATATATTTATTAACATTTGGTAAGGAACGCCGCCTTGACGTAGCCTAGGCCACACCGTGTCTCGTCATCAGGACTGACTGCACTAATTTTTGCATAGACATTGGTATACACGTACACTTATGCCCATAGTTTTACTGCGATACCAATTTATAGGCACTCCAGGCAGATTTCCACCGCCATCGTCGTTGTCGGTGTTGCCGTGATGTATTCTATAGAGTCCAAGTGCGATAAGCTCGCGGTCACACGCCGTATGCTGTAGGTGCGTGGGTAAAACGTGCGATGGTGAGCCTAGAAGTATGGTGGCTTGATCTCACGCGTGCAAGGGAGGAGGGTGGGGAGGATCCGCATTGTTTCGCGCGCGCAAGTGGGGAAGCGGGGTGCACGCTAAGAGGGAGGGGGGAAGGGTACCCCCCTTCTCCGCTTCTTCGCTTCTCCTCGGGCCGTTGCTGCGCATGCAACGGCTGAACGCGGCCGCGTTTCTTGGAGGTAATCTGCGGTGGGTGCAAAGCTTGGTAAACCCGAGATAGCTGGTGGCTTCGTGTGCGCTTTGTTCAGTGTTCGTGGACGCTGTGTTGAAGCGAGTGGCGGCACGAAGGGGAATTCGCTCGCCGCTGCTGCCGCTCTTCGTCACGTCGGCGTCAGGACAGCGAGTGTCCACAGTCATCGAGTGAAATGTGTTCCTGTTTTCCTGTGCGCGCGTGACACCATGCCTGTTAATTTAGTTAACGTGATGACCGAACGTTTACAGCACGTTAATGCGGCCGATAAAACTACTGTCCTTATTCGTTCGTATAGCTGCATAATAATTTGATACTGCAAGCAATGTTTCGCCCTTTAGCGCGATACTGCGAGTTTTTTGAAGTACCTAATGATGAATCCGTACAAAGCAGAACAATGCGACAGTCAAAACAACAGTGAAAATAGCAACACTGATGTAACGTGGGCAAAACATTAACTGTGAAAATATCACGTACCACTCAGACCTATTGTAGAAACGCAATAAAAACACAGATACAATAAGGGCAAATCACCTAACAACAGAACTGGCAATGACAGATAGTCAAAACAATAGTGCAAAAGAAGACGCTGATGCAATTTAAACACGCACATACAGCTAGACTTGGGCACAAAATAAATATATATTATACGTGCACTGGCAAGTGTATGGAGGAGCTTATATACGCGGTAGCGTTAAGGGCCTCTTGTCGCAAAAAATCCGGTGTCAGTGTCGGTGTCAGATCATTCTGAACTGTAACCATTCTGAACTGTAACCACGCAGGCGTTACCAAATTGAATTCCTCATAGTAAAGTGTGTCCCAAAAGTTGTAAAGTACGACGTAAACACAGCCTACAGACATGGTAGTGCCGAATTATGATATGTATATACAAGAAAACATAATTCTGTTACGCGGAAACGCAAAATCAAATCCCTTTTCTAGTGTTTCTACCATTGAATAAGAATAGTGATGCCGGCGAGCTGGTATAGGTCCATGTTGTAAAATTTCTGCAGCGCGAAGCTCTGAAGTGCGGGACAAAAAAAAGAAAAAGAAACGTACGAAGGAGGAAGGATTGCAAGAGGACAATACGGGGATGACTACCAACTTAATTTATCGATCCCAATACACACAAATATATATACAAAAGGTGATATATTTACCAAACACAGCGTCAGACACACTAGTCACATCAACCAATCAACCAGGAAATCAGGCTAACAGTCAGCCATCAGTGGTTTTACACGATAAGGAGTTACCGCTTTTGAGCTTGTGCCAACACTAATCTTGCATGATTTCACTGCTGGCTAACCTTCCAGTGTGAGCAGTGTCTCTGACGGTGTTCGATAAATATACCACCTTATATATATATATATATATATATATATATATATATATATATATATATATATATATATATGGCTCTCGCCTGCGCGCATCCGCGATAAAGTTGACGTTGCTGGGTGACAAATAGGCATTGTTGAATGCTATCGCGTTCCACTCTTAAAGGCGAAGCTTAAACGCCCTCCAAATTTTTTTCGTTGACCCGGCAGCAAGCTCTGAGGAAGCCACAGTGCGTTCCACCTTGTCTGAATTCAGTTAGAGTGCGTCTCTGTATTCTTTGCGCTGACCTAGAGAGGCTGCGTTCCCGCCACGTCTGGTTAGGTTGTCGAATCAAAATTTCCGGATCTTGCGATGCGCCACCGTTCAGCGTATATAGATGGTTCTAGCTGCTGTTCGCCATAAGCAGCAGCTATGAATTCAGATTTACACATATATTTGTTTCGGCAGTCTTTACAAGACAGGGAAAAGATGGCTCTGGGAGTCTTTCGAACACGCCGCTCGCACTCCGAGCCTTCATTTCTCGCATAGGTCTGTGCCTTTTTGAAATAGCGAAAGTCGATGCTCTTCGAATAAAAAAAAATAATTTCTTTTCATGCCATTAGCTCTGCACTTTGTAGTCACCTTTACTTACCTATTTATTGTGCTTCTTTTCATATGACCCGCCTGCAGCGTGGAAGCCTGCTATCCTCAACCACGATATAATCACAATAGAAGGAAGCGGGTTTAATGAAAACACGCGTTCGATATTTTCAATAAGATGTTTCCTCACTCGCACACGCCGGAAAGTACCTACGCACGCGCTGGTTCCGAAGACGTCGTTTAAATGAACGTTGTTCATCCTTTGAAATCTGACGCTGCAGTTGGTATTGCGCGCGGAGTTTTGAGTAAAGCTACGACAAAGGAAAGCTGTTCGACCTTAGAAAGATATCGGTACGCAAGAGTACAGCGTGGCGGTATTGTTTTGCTTAGTAATAACTAGATATTAAGGCAGTCTAGATTATATTTAACAATTCCGAAATTGTAAAGGAAAAAAATATGTTCACGAATCGTTTTTTGTTCGTTTGACGGGGCATTGAGAAACTACTTCTCGTGCCTCCCCTTCCACGTTAACTTGAGCACTTCGTCCCCATTGTTTGCTGTGCGGGTTGTCCAGGAAGAAAATTTGAGCTTAATCGAGGGACCAGTCAAGCTGCTTTTGTAGCAACATTTTTCCTAATGCCTTGGCACTTTGTACCACTCGTTTTTATGAATAAATGTATTATTATTATTATTATTATTATTATTATTATTATTATTATTATTATTATTATTATTATTATTATTATTATTATTATTATTATTATTATTATTATTATTAAATGCTTGCATGTATATTAGGCATGCAACGCATGCGGCAGGTGACGCATAGTGTCAATTTACAGAAACTTCACGTATGATTTCGTCAGTCCTCTCTTTCTGTAGCAAGCGTTAATGATGGCGGCCTATTGTTTCTTGAGGTTATTATTCTTTTTTTCTTTTTTTGAAGGGTGTGGCAGGGGTCGAGGGAGGGATTACAATACTCTAAGTACCCTGTAAGACTCATACTCACTGCGATATTCGTAGTGTGGTAGGAGCAAACGTCATTTCGTTGGCGAAACGTCCGAGACGTAATAATTCAAAGGAGTGCGGGTACAAATCTAGCATGAATTTGTACCCACGCATTATAAGCAGCAACACAAGATTACTATAGATATCCTTTTTAGGCAACAACCGCGTCTAATGTCTTGCTGATATATGTGGTAGCCTGATTGTCTGCTACCCTGTTGCGATCATGAGGAGCCATATTCTGTACACCTGTAACAATGCCATTGCATACGTCATTAGACAAGAACACCAACGATGATATTCAAAATTCCTTTGTTTTTCATTCAGGAAATAACATATTTGTGCTGCTTACGCACACCGATGGGCTTTTCTTGACTAAAAGAAAGGAGGGGGTTCTATGAAATATTCGTAAACTGAAAAGATCTGGCTTACATTGAATGAAAAACACAATCCTTGCGAAAGGTTAGCACAAACAGTCACTGAAAACTTCCTCATTGAAATAAGGACTAACAGAGCAAGACGCCAGCACATTGGCGGAGCTCAGACTGTGCGGCGCCGCTTGCTCAAAGAGCAAGGGCACGACGTTCAGTCAAGGTCAGTGACGGTTCTGTGCAGTGCAAGGAAAAGTTGTTTATACCACCGGAACACTCCAAGACCTGCCTACAAACTGCATGGACGCGTGGCTCATTGATGACAGCTCCATCGGGGCATCATTGGTATGACAAATAGTCAAGGTATAGAGATGCAGTAAAGACCCGCCCCTTCTTAATGCGAAATGCTGCTGCTGATGCTTGTTTCTGTGTCTTTGACAAGGATGGAATGCTTTTCCATCTATTGTCTATCCTCCCCATTTCTTCGTTGTGAAATGTCCCATCGAGGAGGCATTCAGATAAGTGGGACCAGAAGGCGATTCTTCTGGGTATACGGTCCCACTCTGTGGCGACCTCGTTAACATGCCTAGAGAGACGGATGACATATCTCTTGGCTGGAAGACTTGTGCCACCGTTGCCCTACTAGACACATTCGAGTGATGCCTGCTTCAAAAGTGGAAGCGCACTGGCTGGTTCGGTTTTTGTCCAGCCGTCAATGTGTGTATGTGTGTGCGTGCCTGTGTGAGTGTACGTGTATGTGTGTTTGTTTCTTCCTTGAAACCCAGGATGTCACCTTGTTTGGGTCTGGGCAGGAATAGGCAAAGAAGGAGCTGACTTATCACAGCTAGACAATATATATATATATATATATATATATATATATATATATATATATATATATATATATATATATATATATATATATATATATATATATATATATATATATATATATAAAGAGAGAGAGAGAAAGATTTATGGTACCATGGTTTTGTCAATTTGTTATCACAGTCTGTTTACTGTCTGTCTCATACTACTTAGACGTGTGCGTGATGAAGGTGGGGAAAATGAAAGAAAGAAGCGCAATAATAAATTACACAAAGTGATGGATACGTCTGAGAGATGTGCTGCTTTGTCTGGCAGAAACACGACCGGAAATGGAAACACGCATAAATCTGTATTTCTACACGTGCTTTTTTCACAGTGCATGCCTCCTCTTAGCCCTGCTAATTAGCTGATTTCCGTCTGATTATTATCGTATTACTGCCTGAGCACTTGGAATCATCCAGGTGACAATTGTTCCCCACCTGGTGAAGAGAAAAAATATGTCTTTCAATGTTATCTTTTCTTTGTACTAAACCACTATTGTTTGCACTTAAGTGATAACAAAAGCATGAACGGAGTGCTTTTACTACGCAGTTTAATTCCTCCGCGTAGAAATAGAAACATCGTATCAAGTAAGGCATTTTTTACTTCAAAAGGGGAACATTTGCAAACTTCCGTTGTTTCATCAGGTTGTGGGTGTTCCTTCGGGAACGTTATAAATGTAGTGCAAGTATCGAGGACATGTGCGCTAGTGACGCCAATGCAGTTCATATTTTGCAAGCTGAGCTGCACCAATATAGTTCAAGTCTGTAAGTATAGTGATCAGCAGAATATTACTGCCTATAAACAAACACTCGCGCCAAATCCCGCGGAAGCCTACATGCTGTATGCTGTTTAATCCTGTCGCGTAACTAAAGTAGTTGCTGAAAAATTTAGTTGCCAGACTAAGTTCTTTATTCTCAACAATAATCATACTCGCGTTCTGCGTCAGCGCATGTTTTCATTATACAGGGTGTCCCAGCTAACTTTAGCTAGAAATTAAAAATAATGTCACATAGCTGGACAGAAGAAAGGTAATGTTGTTTGCCGTCCCTTGGAGATATTCAAATTATCTTTCTCATTCCGCCTAATTAGATAATTTGTCTTAACTTATTAATCACCTTCTCACGTATTATAATTAGATGAAAAGGGTCAATCAGAAAATTGTGTCAATCAGAAAATTGTCGAGCGACATGAAAAACTCCCGATACAGCTTTCTGTTGCTCAATACGTGATACTTAAAAGTGTTTTTCTGAGTGTGAAAGAAGCCCGCAAATTCGCGCAAGATTGCAACGCGCGACTGGCCGCTCGCGGGCACTTTTGAGTGTATTCGTGGGCCACTTTCACGCTCGGAAAAACACCTTTATATGGCATGTATTGAGCGACAGGAGGCTGTGTCGGAAGTTTTTCATGTTGCTCTACAATTTTCTCATTGACACTTTTAATATAATTATAATATTTGAGAAGTTCATTAATTCATCATCATCATCAGCCTATTTTATCTCCACTACAGGATGAAGGCCTCTCCCTGCGATCTCCAATTAACCTTGTCCTGCGCCGACAGAGCCTAACTAGCGCCTGCGAATTTCTTAATTTCATCAGCCCACCTAGTCTCCTGCCGTCCTCGACTGCGCTTCCCTTCCCTTGGCACCCATTCTGTACCCTAATGCTCCACCGGTTATTTGACCTACACCTTACGTGACCTGCCCAGCTCCATTTTTTTCCTCTTGATATGAATTAGAATATCCGCTATACCCGTTTGCTCTCTGATCCACACCACTCTCTTCCTGTCTCTTATCGTTACGCCTAACGTTCTTAGTTCCATCGCTCTTTGCGCGGTCCTTAACTTGTCCTCGAGCTTCTTTGTTAACCTCTAAGTTTCGGCCTCATATGTTCGCACCGCAAGAATGCGATGATTGTACACTTCTCTTTTCAATGACAATGTTAAGCTTCCAGTCAGGATTTGGTGCTTCCCACTGCACGCTGTCTGCCACATATCGGCGCCGCAGTAAAGTTTACGCTCGGCGCGTGATCGATTCTACCGAAGATCGGAGAAATTCAAAGGATGCTTTTTTGTCGTTATACAGCGGCAACGTCATTGCGGCAATTACGTACTTATAGGACTCGGTGTCAAAGACCTCCATTAAAGAGCGGCACACACACACCTGCTGGCATATACCCATTGACCCAAGATAGTATAAAGGAAGTTCATTGAAGAGTAGCACAAACCAAGTGGCGCATAGACAGTGCTCCAAGTCAACGTGAAAGAGATTCATTGAGGAGCGGTACATACCCATGCCTTCTTCAACTGCGAGGCTTTTCTTTCGAGGAACCCGTATGGGTTTCCTTTGTAGCAATTGCTACGTACGGGTGGATGTCTGATTTTCCCTTTATGAATTACTTCTCTCCACGTTGCGGGTTTCCGCAGAACTATTACGTCAAACTCTTGCCTTTGCTTCGAGTTGCTGACAAATTCGACTTCGCCCTGCCATCTGCTAGCTGCCTGGTTAGCTCAGATCGCAGAGCGGCTGTTCCGGAGAGGCGGTGGTTCCGGGTTCGAGTCCCGAACAAGGACGAATTTTTCTTCAACTGCGACGCTTTTCTTTCGAGGAACCCGTACGGGTTTCCTTTGTAGTAATTGCTACAAACAGGTGTATGTCTGATTTTCCCTTTGTGAACACACATGCCCAATTATCCGACTCGGTCCGGTTCCGAACGCTGGATGAGAGCACGACGCGCTACGTATTCGGCCTTCCATTAACCAGAGAACCAGGTTTTCGAGAAAACCTTTAGAGACACAGATTGAGAAACAGTTCGCTCGCTTTTATTCTCGTCATCTGCCAAGCAGAGGTGTGTAGCTCGGGCATGGCTTGCACGTGGTCGGCGGAAGAGAGCTCCTACCACTCCCCAAGGGTCGCAGACCTACGGGCGGGTGCGAGTTTAGCCAGGCTCGGTTGGCGACGGCGGGATGGCTCGCCGGGCAGTGCTACGCAAGCCGCCGCATACCGTGTAAACACGCCTTCCAGGTACACTCTATGTATAATGTTCCAACTGGGGCGCAGGAGGAAAGTGCGATGTTATGGAGGCGCACGAAGGCATGTAATAAAGAGGCGATTGCTGAGGCGATGCCCGATCTCGGACTATTGTCTTATGTTCACGAACGGTTCATACGAATCAGCAATTTGTAATAAAAAAATAACGCTGCTAGTGGAGCTGATTGGTGCATATTTTTTTCTATGTTCTCTCTTTCTCACTGGGAAAAGAAAACGCTAAACTTGGGACATGGAACACAAGTTCCCCACAGCAGAACACAGTTTCTCTCCTTTTATATTACTGCCGTGTATTGCGCTGTATGCTCGTAATAGGCGGAGAATAGGCGCCGGGAGATTTTAATACCGAACATGTTTTTCTCAAATGCAACCGGGCAATGACAAATAGTTATTACCAACAAAACCCTTTGTGAATTCAGGACACGATCTTTTTGCACTCGTTCTAATTTTCTTTTTGTTTGGTAACAATTTGCAGAACGGCGTAAATGTTCTGCGACAGGGCTGAAGATCACGGTCTTCCGCTCCCGGCGCGGGTGCGGCCCGCGACTACGACAACGTAGCCCCTTAGGACTAATTAAAGCTTTTTTGTCTGTCTCTCTGTCACATGTACGCTAAGAGGATCACCATCAGCTTGTGGTCATAGGAGAAATTTTTTATCGAAGTTTTATTTGCTTCCGACTGAGACAACGTCAAATAGTTTGAAGTGGTTGCATGGATGTCGGCGTGGGCCAGATTTACTTCCGTGTCTTCACGACTGTGGACAACTTTTACTTCTTTTAAATGCATGCACTATGGCATAGTCGTACGGAATATTCTGAAATATCCGAAGAAGATACTATAAAGTAAGACAAAAATCTGCAAAGACCGTTTTCTACCACTTTTTGACGCACTGGCCTCGTGAAATTTCCGGTGCTCTTCGCAGAAAATGTAGTTCTTGGCTTCCGGAGCAAAGGGACGTTTCTGCAAACGGAATGGCTTCCCACTGTTGGCCATGCAGGTTTATGTTCGATGCTGTGTCGAGACTTCCCAATGCCAGGAATATGATATTGTGTTAATTCCACGCAGATCGGCAGTATTTTCACAGAACACCTACGCCTTTTGTATGTTTGTTTGTTTGCTTGTTTGTTAGTTAGTTCGTTCGCTTGTTCACTTCACTGCAGTATCTTTAACGTCGTTAAGCCATTATGCAGTCTGCTTGCTTTTACTAAGAGCTTTTTTGTCTGAGAAATTAAAGGTTAAAAGCTAGTTTTCAGACGCTCCTGTCCATGAACCAGCTACTTTGTTGCAATTGCTTTCTCCGCCAATAATCTATGAAAAAGTAAAAAAAAGAAATTTTCTTTATATATGATTTTTTTAATTAGCATTTAAGAGCATCTGTTTCTCACAGCGTTCCTCGCGTGCTTAGTATTTCTTACTGAGCGGGAAAATTCTGAGACCAGACGCCATTAAAGAATGGCGTGAGTGGTCACTCTGCAAGCGTCGGATACAATAATTGAGCTACTGAAAGCTAAATAGCCAGCTTGGTATAAATGCAATATCAAAGAGAACTTGAGTGGCCTATTCAAAGCGCCTCAGCAATGCAGGATTATGAACTAGGATTTCACATCGGCAAGCAGAATCAATAAATAAAGCTCATCATCAGAAAAAATGAGCTATTCGTGGCTGCCTGCTCACCCCGCGCTAGCGCATTATGCATATTAGATAAATATAGTATGCGTGCGCTATATCTTTATGCAAATTATTTTACGAGTGCAGCCAGCGCTATCCTAGGTATAAGTGTATTGTTTTCCAAAGGGTGGGCCAGCGCTTGTTCCGTCACCCGGCTTGGTTTCGTTTGTGTGACACTAAGTAATAAAACGACATGATTAGTGTTCAGTCGAAAAGGCGTCGGTAGGCGAGCGGTGCCATTCGGCTACCGTCAGGCTACCCCGCAGTTTGCGTAGACCTTCTTCAAGTAGAGAAACCGCACGCAACGATCAGTAGATGCGCTTTGGACTGCAGCATATTGATTTTACACACCGTTCTGCAATAACACACGCCATTCGAAGCAGTCATGATAGTTTTCTCGTCGCGGTTGTTGCGTTAGCGATGCATGCTTCGAGAACACGTCGCGTGGCTGCTTTCACATTTTCATAGGAATGAGCGGGCGACTGAATTAAAAAAGAAAAAAAAGAAAGAGAGACAGAGAGAGAGAGAGAGAGAGAGAGAGAGAACTGTAAAAAGAAAGAAGCAAACTGCTCTTTTTCTAGTAATCTTGAAATCATTGTAGCACTGTCCTTGTAATAATAAACGGCGGTATTTACCGTTTGCACTCATTTCGTTCTTCCCTTTACTCCCCTTCAGTACAGGAATGTCCCTTCAGGAGTGTTTCAGTCATGCTGTCGCGGATTCCGAGGTGCGTTTCGCAACTGCATATCTTTAAATCATCAGGATGTAATTCTAGCCATGGTTGTGTACGTAAAAGAAACACAAAGAAAACAAATATTGGAATCTGAAGCGCTGCAACGCCTGCCCGCATTCGGGGAGAAGGACACAGAAAGAGTGCGGATGGAGCCGGGAGAAAGAGAGAAAGGAATGGACGACGTGGTATAAATGCTGAAGTGAAGGAATATTAAGATGTCAGTGATGTTAAGGTTTAATGAAAGCGGCAGCACGTGCCAGCAACGAATTGTAGTCTAAGGTCTGGATACGAGGTTGCTCAAACGGCATCCCAACATACAGTCCTTCGTTTATTACATCGGAAAAGCGAAGTCTGGTTTGCTCGCGAAAAACATTTAACCACGTGTCCGTGCATTTTCAGAACTTTGGGACAGAAATGTATGTTGCGAGATGCACAGCTGCTTCCTCCCTTTTTTTTATTGTGCACCGCTTGTACACAAAGCTCTCAGTTCGATCGCATGGCAGCCTAAGCCGCAGCGCACGCCATAATTATTGTGGAGCGCACCATTTTTTAAAGAAGGAATTCTCGCTTTCAAGAGCGTGCCCATGCGTTGGATGTTTCCGTGTTTAATGCAAATCCATACAGTTTCATGGGTACATGAGCTCAGCGCTCGACGTTACGCCGAAACTAATGTTCTATTTGTGCAGGGTCACGCACAGGGAGCACTCAACAATTAAAAAGAATGGCTGTCGCGTATGGTTCCAGCGAGGCGTAATGGGAAAAAACAACAGATATCTTAAAACCTCTTGGTTTGCGCTTTTCGTTTCACAATGATATGTTCGTAAAACGCTGTTGAATTTGTCGATTCTCGCTGCAGTTTTTGGGCTGCAGTGCTCTTTCGGGTCGTTTTCGCTGCACAGTAGAATCATTTGTCACCGGAATTTCATTATCCGGCCTCCATTGGGATCGTCTTTCTATTGAACTTTGGGCTCATGGCTGTACCTTTGTTTAAACAGTGCGCTTGAAGTGCTTGGCCATATGCAAAATCAGGAATGACACGGTGTGCTGAGCAGAAACTTTTGATATATGACCGAAAGAACTGCTTTACTCAGAATTCGTGAGTTCTGAAGCGAATAGACCACGAATAAGTATTAAGCCATGGTCATAGCCAACTAGTGCACCAAACCGTTAAGCACACGTATTTATGCCTCTTCCTTAGTGATTTTCAGCGTCTTAGATGTCACATGCCACTGAGAGAGAAAGAGAAAGCTTTTTATTTAAAAGGAGAGTGATTATCCAGTACATTTTCTCCCTCACCACTGACTGTTTCTAAGACGATGCGATTGATCAAGAGGATCACCAACCGGCACGAGGGAATGAAAGAAGCAAGCGTCACGAGAATCATCCAGGCGTTCGTCGTAAGTCAAAATAACTTACGTGGCGGCATACCACAGATGGGGCGCCGCAGAGAAGAGGAAGCTAGACAGCCTGATTAGGAAGGTATATAAAACAAGCGATTGGACTCATGCTGAGAACGAGCACGGTGAAGCTCCTAGAGCTGGGACTGCACAACACGCTAGAGGAGCTAATAGAAGCGCTACGTATAGCGCAATACGAACGGCTCTCCAAGACGACGGCGGGAAGACACATCCTAGATAAATTAGGGATCCACTACCACACAGAACGCGGAGACAAACGAGACATACCTAAGGAAATAAGGGCCAAACTCACGGTACCCCCCTTACCGAAGAATATGCACCACGAGGGCAGGAGGAAAAGCAGGGCAAAGAACACGGCGAAGAACTACGGAAGGAACAAGGACGCGGTCTTTGTATACGCTGCACGTTACAAACCTAAACGCAGCTTTATCGCAGCAGTACTTAACCACAACAGACAATGCTGCATAAGCTTGACTATAAACACGACACGCATCGAAACGTCGGAAGAAGCGGCTATAGCGTTAGCCATAGCACATACGAACGCATACCATATAATCAGCGATTCCCAGACGGCAGTACGCAACTTCGCGAACGGCGGGATCTCAGCTGAGGCGCTAAACATACTCATAAAAGGCAAACCAACCAGGAAAGAGAGGTGCGTCCAAATTTTATGGATACCAGCCCACACCACCGACTCAACGCGAGAGGACAACCCTAACGCGGCAGCACACAACGTAGCTCGAGAACTGACTTTCCGAGCTGCGATGAACGTAGACCCCTCGACAGGGCCCTCCGAAGTATGGGAATGGGAAGACAAATTGACCAGGTTCAACACCTTCACCAACCATTACAAGATGCAAAGATGCACTTATCCACAACTCACTAGATCGCAAGCTGTCCAGTGGCGACAACAACAAACCAAATCCTACAAGAGCCCGATACTAATGCACGCTATTTTTCCAGACATACACATAACAGATAGATGCAAAGTTTGTGAAACCAGAGCCATGCTACAGCACATGCTATGGGAATGCCAGGAACTAACGCAGGACAATGCGAGCGAAGCCTCCATCTAGAGCCTCCGCGCGCGATGGCAAGCCGCGGTGCTCAGCTCGGACCTAGAACAACTCTGGGCTGTCCAGCCGGCCAAGGAAGTCGCGGAGAGGGAAGAACTCTTGGCCGTAACCTCGCGGGTGCCCCAGCCCACTAACTCGCCGGACGTGAATCATTCTGATTCAAAATAAGTTTTCTCACTCACTCCTTCATAGGACAACGGAGATAATATTTTACTCATATGGAGGACCATGCGCAGCTTAGCAAAGATAAGTTGCTATGCATTCAAGCACATCTAGCAGTGTAAACTTCAATTGAACGTGTTAAACGGCATATAGCCAGTTCATTTAGCATAAAGTACAATAAGTGAGTGATCGACTGATTGGTTTCAACGACCCAGTACAATACAGGCGCGATAAAAGTTGACGTTTAGTGGAGGGCTCCATATTAATTCTGATCACCCGGGCTTTCGTAACGTACACCAAAAGCACGTTGTACACGCGTAATCATCTTTCTCTCGAGAGAAAGCCGCATTCTGATCAAAGCATACGGGATGAACGCGCATGCTTAGGCCAGAATGCGGCATCCAACGGCTGGGAATCGAACCCGCGCCCTCGTGCTGAAAAGCGAAAAGTACCAGAAGTTCAAGCGACATATCACACTGAATGTTGAATAGTAATCAGGCTCGTTTCTCATGATAGTGGAAGCCCTGAGCATGACTCTATTGTACACTCGATGGGCTAGTTCGCGGACATAGGACTCGTCCTCAGTTCTTGTCAGTTGTCCGTCATATCTTTTATCAGTATGAACGCGCACAAAGTAGCACAATTCCTTGTTGCTTCGTTGAAAAAGAGAGAATAAGATCAAACAAGTAACTAGTTTCTGAGAGATAGATAGATAAGAGGTTAAACAAACTATCCTGTCTTCTGTCTTATTTAAGGTAAGGGGAGACGCTGCACAAAAACAAGAAGGTCGGGAAGAGGTAGCAACTCAACATGCACGTGTAATCACAAGTAACGCCATCACGTGGTGTAAGACGAAGGACACCAAAGGGTCGCAGAAGACGCAGTAGCGTCTTCATTATTTTGTCGACTTACTTGGGAAATGTTACGTGGTTAAAACAGACCGATTAGTCTCACTACCGAAGCGTTGTCTTTGTACATATTCGAGGTTGGATGCAATGCCGAGCCCAAGCCTGCCATCCTGCTGATAGGTAGCTTTTACCACGAAAATTATTCCTGGCGAGTGCTTTGAATATACCAGCGATTACTGATCTCACCAGATAATTGTGACAACGTAAGCATAGCCTACATTTATCGCGCATATTGGCTCCATAATACATTACCAGCGGATATATTTCAAAAGAAAATTGAAAAATTGTGCCAGACTTGAAAGCCACAAGGTGATGCATAATTTGTCTGGTGTGGTTCTGCCCGAGAAGTTCTGGTCCACAACGGCTGCCTTCACATGAACCGTCAAATTTTGTGCCAAGTAGTGCATCGAGGCACAAAACCTAAAAAACGAAGCACAACACTCCAATTGTAGAAAAGCGGCTCAAAGTGCAACGAGGCTACCACCATTATTTCAAATATATTTTTACTTGCTTTCAGCATGAAGACGAACGAACAAAGGACTTGCGTTTTCGATTCTTTGAGATATTTAGTCTCCAGTTCAGGATTTACGTCTGCGCACATTGGGATGACACATCTAATATACCTTTCCCCAAGTTCTCCTGTGTCATTTTTTTTTTTTTGCTTCAGCTTCTTCTTTGCAGTGTGTATTGCTTGAGCTTCTCACTGGTACAGAGAACTTCCTCTTCAATTTCCCGTTGTCTCAGGCATGAATGCCTATAAAAGAATTCTTTCAAAGTGCGTGCAGTTTCGACGCCATGATGTAACTTGCTTTTCCAAGCCGCGAGTATGGAATAAAGCACAGAAAAGCTTTCCAGTATTCGTTATTCCTGGAAGAGGGTGGATGGATCGAAGGCTTTTGAAAAATATTTTATTGAATTTTCAATCACTTTTCTTTAATATTTCGCTACGAGTCGCTGCAATGTCTATGCAGCAAGAATGTATTAAAAAAACCGGAAGCATGTTTCCGATGAGAAACGTTGACTTCTCTTTTCTTTTTTTTTTTTAGGGGAGTAGTACTTGGTGCTTGGCAGTCTGCTTCTGACGCCTCCCGTTCCAAAG
Source organism: Dermacentor variabilis (assembly GCF_050947875.1). Classification (NCBI taxonomy): domain Eukaryota; kingdom Metazoa; phylum Arthropoda; class Arachnida; order Ixodida; family Ixodidae; genus Dermacentor; species Dermacentor variabilis. The sequence continues at coordinate 174,620,122 of NC_134573.1, forward strand.
AGCGAGGTAAGGTGCAGCTTAAACTTTACTGATAGTCATTTTGGACCAAAAGTTTTTTTCAGGTAGCGAGTAAGTGCGTATTATTAAGGCACAGGAAACAGAGCGAGAGCTTTCAAGCAATCACTACCTGCACAACTGAACCACGGACAAGCTGGCTCAGAAGCAAAAGAAGCAAATCTTTTGCGCACAGGGATGAAAGCCTGCTTACTTAGTTACTGGTGTACGGAAATTGGCCTACACGGTGCTTATTTTGTCACACTCTCCTACATATTGGGAACGACTTTATTTGCAATTTATCCTTCATGCATGAACGCTTTTATTTTTACGAACAGATACAGAGGGTTACAGGGCAAAGGTTGGGCGTTTTAGCTTGACAGACCACCGGCCTCAGCACAGGCATTTCCACGGATAAAGCAAATAATCTTGCATCCACAAGTAAGAGTGACCTGTGATCGCAAAAGGAGACATATCGCAAGCATAAAACAACGCGTTCACTACATGAATACACTATATCAATTGTAAAGACGATACATAGAAGTGCTCTAAAAAAAGTCCCAGTATCTTAGCCCTTGCCGCTCGGTGCTATCATGCACTGTGTGTGAATGTGAACGCTTCCACTCCCAGTTTGAACAGTTATTTTAACAAGAAACGATCACAGTAGCGGATACGCACATGTTGTATGTAGCCGAGGTGTGGGATAGGGAGGAGGGAGGCAGGTGTGGGGACAATCATTGTTTGAGGTAGAGTAATACAAGTTCATGCCAATACGGCATCGGTCTTTGAGATTAGGCCGTCTTGCTTCCCACTTTCAAGAAGGCGAGCATTTCCGAAAGCATTCACTGCCGTACTAGCAATATCGTAATCGTTAATGTCAGCCTATCTCATGCCTTCCACGCTGTCCTGAATGCGTCCGCCGCGCATCGCCGGCACCTCCGGGAAGAAATGAGGCGGTGCTGATGACCCCGCTGGTGCCGAGGAATTGGGAAGGCCCTTATCAGCACACTCTTACGGCAGATCACGAGAGGCGCCTGCTTTGGATATCATATGAGGAGCGGCAGGGCGCAGAGACGAGCTTCTCGTCGGCGGCATACTGAACGGCCATCATTAAGTCGAAGGTTCCACCAAGCGGGACTATAGCCATCAAGACATTCGACTCACTGCTGTCCTACATCGGCATGAATAGACGAAAGCGAAAAACGAGCAGGCGCCCGTATTGAAGCGGTTCCGTGCTAAGCCCAATAAATTCGTGATTTTCATTCAATCGTACGAAAATTGTGGGAAAGTTATCATTACCATTATCGGCATCGTCAGTATCATCGTCACCACTACAGGACGAATAGCTCTCTCATAACGTGCTATAATCAGCCTTGTCATGGCGTCAGCCTAACCCATCCTGAGCGAGCAAATTTCCTAATTCTGTAGCTGTTTACCATCCTCGGCCACCTTTCACTGCGTTTCCGTTAACTTTATATAACTCGTCAGCCTTCCTTGAGGAATATACAGCCCAAATGATCAAACTGCATACGGAAGCATTTAAATAACTAGGTGCAGTCAGTGTCCCCCACAGAAATAATTTATGTGTCAGAAAGCTTAGAGCAGTCTTTCAGTGCGTATATGAGCTATCACGCCGTTTTGGAATGTGCCGTATGTTGGCACGAGCAACACCAGATTAAATCACAGCAGGACCGGTGCCCGACATACTAATGTTCTTCGTAGTCCACTAAACTAACGATTCGGCAGGCGCAAATTGCTGAGAGGGCGAGTGAGGGAGAAAATGACCTTGTACCACTTGTGTGGCCATATCATGCGGTGAGAACGGAACGAGGTTGATGACTTAGAAGCCTAGATCACAAGAGCTCCTTCCCTGTCTCTCGATACGCATTAGGATGGGGAATACCCGCCGTGGTGGCACAGTGGCTTTGGCGTTGCATTGCTAAGCCCGAGGGTGTGGGATGGAGCCCTGGCCGCGGCGGCCGCATTTTGATGGGGGGCGAAATGCCAAAACGTCCGTGTACCAGGCATTGGGTGCACGTTAAGGAACTCCATGTGGTCAAAATTATTTCGGAGTCTCCCAATACGGTGTGCCTTGTAATCATATCTTAGTTTTGACACGTAAAACCCCCGAAATAATTTTATTAGGTTGGGGAATAAAAGCTAGTTTGCAACAAGACTGAGTAATACAAATTATAGCTTTAAGGGCTAGTCAGCCTCTTGTTAGAAAAGGCTGCGCGGTCGGTAAAAACGTTTGAGCGGTCAAGAAAACGACGGGAAAACAGGAATTCAGCTAAAGGTTTAGTTTCCTTTCCTTATTTCAACATAAGTTTCTATGACATTTATACGAAGAAATGAACTTTCTTTTTGTTCGCTGTATTGCTAACAATTTCAAATATTCTTTTCACTCCACATCGGGAAGAAAGGTATTTGTACAACGAAACTCCACATGACGTGTCGGAGCGAGGGAAGTGCATTTTCAACAACCAGTAAAAAGCGAACCACCGGGCAAACGACCACGGACAGCCTGTCGCTTTCTTCTTTTATTTATGTGTATGTCAAGCGAGGAGGAGGTCCCGAGGCAGTATTTCTTCCTTTGTCCCGGTTTTACTTAAGAAGTTTCTAACTTAATAAGGCTGTCACCAATGCTCTGACGGCACTCAACGTGAGTTAGGAACGTACTCAAACTTTTAGTGTTTTTGAGCTCATGTCAGTGCAAAAACCTTTGGCTATAGGTGGCGTCATACTTTACAGGTTAAAAATAATTCAAGTTTCTTTAGGCGAGCACATTTCAACCTGTTCTTGCTTTTCATACTAAACTAATGATGTGACAAACGTCCTTAAGTAAAGTTAGGTGTAGTTAGTGTAGAAGCCTTAAGTTTTATATATTTGAGGTCCATGAGCAAAACGAAAACAAGGTAAAAGCGGGAGCCAACGTTTCGACAAGTGGACTTGTCTTTTTCGAGGCGACATATGCTTTCCTCGACCCAGTATATGTAGGTAGCGTTCTTCTAAAGGGGAGAGGGGTGAGGCAATGACTGAAGGTGTGTTACCGGCGAGGGTGTAGAATTAAGAATAAACGGGTGCTTTGAACACGGCCGATGACACGGCCGTGTGTCAGACGGCGTTTCAAAGGCCGTGTGCGCAGCACCCCTCTATTATCTGCTTCGCAGGAGGTCAGTGGGCTGTCGTCTTTCTGAAAGAGATAATAAAAGGCGCGGCAGAAAACGGTGCTCGTGAAAAAAAATTCTGAAGTTGAATAAATATATAAATAGAAGCAATTAAACAAAGCAAAAAAGAAAGAAAAACGAGAAGGAAAATACAAAGAATCATACGTAATCTTTAAGCTCAAGACATTGCAACCAAGATGCATAAATGTTTCAAAGGAAGCTTTAGAATCTATTCGCGGTGCTAAATTTTAAGCTATAGGCAACAACACTTAAATATATTCATTTGGTTGCTTAGTATTTTTTTCTTTTTTCCTTTTATTTATATATTCCATGCCAGCTTATATATATATATATATATATATATATATATATATATATATATATATATATATATATATATATATAATTTTTTTTCTGACGAAGCCGGGATCCCCGGCTGATACGTAGCAAATAAAGCATCGTTTTTTTCGTACGTGTGGCCTTAACTTACAAGGCGCTGTTCAACGACCGAATTCCTGCAGACTCTCAATATATATATATATACTTTGAGGTGTGTAATATTGGCAACCTTCACTATCTAGCACTAGCCACGGATTATCGCGTATATACCTTCATTAGTGCGAGGAATTGACAACGTAACAAACGATAAGCGAACTATCCAATGGACCTCTGCCACTGAACTTTTTCAAACGGGTTAAGCACAGCTTAGAAAAGCCTTGTCGTCAGTGTGCGTATATCTTATAGGGACACTAAAGGAACGTATTAATCGAACTAGGTCGACAGAATAGCCGTCTAGAAGCCTATCATTGTTTTCTGCATGCCAGTGTATCTATTTTTTGCCTAGGACATTGCCGTCGAAGGCACCGCTACTGCTCCTCAATTTAAACCGCCCGTGCCGAAGCGGAAGGCTTGACGTCATCTCCACGTGACCGCCCTTTATGCCGTTGTGTCCTTTGTGGGCTCTTCAGTTACCTCTATATACGAAGCGTACTGCTTGACGGGTGTGGACGTTCAGCTTGCGTGAGTCAATCAGTGGCTCTGCTTGGGTTTAAGTTAACAGTTACGGTCACTTGAGCCGTTGCTGCCGGAGCCGGCAGTGTGGTAACTGCCCCACGTTGCCGCCTCGGCCTTTGTAAACAGAAAAAAAAAACAACGTCGTTCGCAGGGACGGGTAGCGGCTGCTCTCTGTGAATCAGAGGTGCTGACGCCATGCATAAGAGGTACCATAGTCGACAACAAATGGCGCCGCTCCGATTTTCTATTTTCGCCATTTTCTCGCTTACAAGAGCTTTCTTTTCATTAGGAATGGAGAACTAGTTATTACAGAAGCATAATATTTCAATCTATCTCGACTTCTTTCAATATATCTCGATTGAGTGTGGTGAAGCACTATAAGAGGCGTTAAGGGGCTCCAGCTCTTCCGAAAAGTGTGTTTTGCTAGTATACTGCGAGTATTTCTAAAAGAAAGAAAAAAGAAGATGAGTGTTTGTAATTTCATTGGGTGTTTTGTTTGTGGAACTATTGTTTATTTCACACAAGTGTTTTTTTTTTTTACTCCTGCAGTTGCGGTCATATGGGGAACTCATTTGAACACGAGACACTACACTTCGCTATGCAAATGATAAGCTTTAATCTGCACGATGCATTTTGCCTCATTAGGAAGCACCTGTTCAAGATGAATACCCCCGATAAGAGGACCATGCACGGTTCCTCGCGAAATACAAATAGGGAAATACGCAAGATATTAGGGGCTTTCAGTCAGCTGCCTTATTTAAAACCCTGACCTTTTCGAATCACAGGCTAAATTATAGGGCACATAATTTTTGTTTGAGACTACAAGAACGAAGTTTCCTTGCATCTGCGAATGAACTGCAGCATGCTTGCATCTTAAGAAATGGAAGTGAAATTCTGGGTAAGTGTTAATAATTAGAATCAATGTTGAAGTAGGCATGGCAGTGAAATAAAGACAAATTCATAATCTTTTCATTGACAGACAACAGATTGAAATATTGTTGAAGGAATATATGTGTCATAAATTTAATTATTTTCAATGTTGACTATGGAACTAGCGTATTAAATGTACCCTCCACGTGAATCACCCTGAATAAACGGACTTAGAAGACAGTAGACGCTGGGCCTATCCAAGGCACAGAACTGGGTATCCAAAAAAACTAGGTATCGCCCGACCTGGCTTGCAGCCGACTTCCCTCTTCGCGCCGAACGGGTAACCATTTCTAACCTGTTCGCCACCTTCGCGGGAAGTTAATTTTGTTGGAGACTTTCAATAGCTTTTATCTCGCCTCAGCATCAACATTAAGGTGTTATCTCAGCGAGGAAAGACCTAGGCAAAGGTGCACATATGCGGCTGGCGATTATCACTGTCTTGGTATGGCATGATTTCAGGCAGCACGAGCTGTCCGTTGGTGGCAGTTCGTACCTTGAACCCATTGGAAGATGCATTAACGTACAAAAACACGAGAACGCGTCAGAACGTCCAACAAATTTCAATATATCAAATAGATCTTTCACAACACACCATTGGTCCATCGCGTTATTGGCTCTTTGCCTTCTTAGTTGCCGGACAGGTACAAATTTGCTGTGCGGCTGTTCGGCAAAACGTGGTGCCGTGCCCAAACAGTTACATTCGCGTTAGAACGAAGCCAAATCACACAAAATTTCACCGGTAGTGACATAATGTAAATAAATTATCGCACGTGCTTGAAAATAAAATGCAAATGCACGCACCATGGGCCCCTTTTTATAGCATTTCATTGAAGTGTTTTACCAAACATTAGCTTAGCGTTGATTTGAGCAAGCGAACCGTATCCGTCGTAATATTATTTCATTATACAATTCGGAATATTGCAGAAATCTACCACGCGTCAGTCTCTGAAAAGTGACCTCCCAAAATTTGATGTTTATTGTTATTTGCCATGCTTCGCACTTCATACAGTTCAACTCGATGTTCAGCTTCATATTGACTTCGTTGTTTCTCTATATTCCGTGGCTATTAGGTACACTGCGGCAGTCTGTATGCGCTGCAAATCAGCACCACACTGTGAATAAGCACTACACAAGGATACACGGACGAGACGAGCGCAGCCGTTCCATCCACTTGTATATCCATCCACTTGTATATAGTGTTTGTCGACCACTAGTCCTCGTCTACTGAAGACGACATCTATCCCGAACACGATGCAGCCATGCACCTAATTCGCTGCATTTTGTTAGAAATTCCAAAAGGTCTCGTATACCCCTCCCTTTATTACTCAGCAGCCACGATCCTCATGACTATTGAATATTGGTTCCTCTAGAAAATCAAAGGTCACGGAGTCTTAATAGACTCCGTGACATGACGTGGAACTAGACATTCAACATACATGATGGAGGCAGCATTCTAAAGAAATGAAAGAACAAAATTCCCAATGCCACTGATAAGGTGACGGAAGAAAAAAAAATTATTCGTCTTGCCCTGCCTACACAAGATTAGTCACAATCTTGAAAAAGATCGGGATACGTGTCGGTGTAGACATCGCGTTCCCTGCCCCTTTGAAGCTGTCTAGTATGTGGGTGAGGGTTAACGCGAATACGTGCAATCCTCGTGGGTGCGACAAGACCCACCGAAAATCGTTTATTTCTTGTGTTGAAGAGGTGGTTTGCTGCATCCCGTTGGACTGCGGCAAAGAGTATATGTGCGACAGACGGGCAGTTGCATCAACGAGTAATTACGTGTGCACAAGTATAACGTTGAAAGACTAGCCTTATCGGGGCACCTTGCCGCGAATTTGGAACGCTGCGGATGCAAGCCTCTGTTTAATCACAGCCATTCGCTGGCCAGAAACTGTGTCATTTTCCCTTCAGTCTTCTTATCAGAGAAAGAAATGCTGGTTTTGTCGCGATACCTGCCTGTGTCAGTTGAACCTGCTGGACTGATTTGTTTGTGTGTCTTCCTTCTCCCTCCCTTTGTGCGGTCACACACACACACACACACACACACACACACACACACACACACACACACACACACACACACACACACACACACACACACACACACACACATATATATATATATATATATATATATATATATATATATATATATATATATATATATATATATATATATATATATATATATATATATATATATATATATATATATAATCTGCTTTCGGTGCAATGAACACTCATTTGTTAGCGCTGGGTCCCGTCTGCTTCTTTCGCCGGTCGTGTGCTTCTGCACTACTGTGTAAATAATGCTATACCAACTAGCGCACCAGTCTGTCCTTTTGTAGTGTTTTGATAACGGCGTTACAGTTTTGCGCGAGTAGCTGATCGTAATTGGAATTGTGGAACTTTCAAAAGTGTCAATCTAAATTATCTATATGGAAGACACTTATCACTGAGCGAGGCCTTGCTATTCCATGTATTCAAATTTCAGACGACTATAAGACCACTCCTGCGATTCCTAAATTCAGTCGGATAGATCAACGGTAGTTGACACATTGATGATAACTTCAATACTTCAGTGACACCATTGCCCATAGGCTCTTGTGCTTTTGCTGCTTCTCTTAATTTTCTCCTCCCCCTACCCCAGGTTAGGGGAGCCAACTGAGCTCAGGACTGGTTAGCCTCCAAGTTTTTCATGTATTTTTCTCCCTCAGTCTTGCTCTCTCTTCAATAGTACTGGGTCCACAGTTACAAAAAATTCTTACGCTAGAACTGCTCGTAAGAGCAAGTGTCAGCTAATCGGGATGTCAGACGCATTATTACTGAACGCCGCACTAAATTCTTTGCTTGGTAAGGATGACAACAATATCGTCGTCGTCTGTATTGTTGTTGTTGTTGGTGGTGGTGGTGGTGGTGGTTGCGGTGGTTGTGCAGTTTCTAGTGTCGCTGCTACCTGCTTTTCTGGTTTGCATAATTGTTATGCTGGATAGGGACGATAAAAATTGCATTATTCGGTGTGACAACAGAAAGGGTGTAACATATATTGTTTTGATAGTTTACTTAGGGAAATAGACAAAAACCAACATAAGAGAATTAGAGATGTGTGCGAATATTTGCAGTTAGAAACACAAGTACATAAATTTATGTTCAATTCCCGGCGTTTAGTGTTTTACCGATAAAGCGGTTTTTAATTGTCCTTCGCTAATGCGACCGACTGAGCCTCATACCCAATTGCTGTCATTTATGATGTCATTCTTACGTTTAAGCACTGCGGACCAGCACACCCTCGTTTGCTCTTACTTTCTGCAATTGAAATCCACTACGTTGTTCGGAGCAGTGTCTACACCCCAGTTTTCTTGCAGGCAGCCCATGACGCGGCAGTGAAAGTTTCGAGAAGCTAGAACATGTATTTTGCATCAGTCATTGTGCGCATAATCAGCTATACTTCCGACGAGTTACTGCTTTATACATTCATTACGTCATAAAAATTGTATATGTTACGCTGCAATGGTGGTTGTATGCTTATTTAGGTGACATCATTACAGGCCTATCATTTAACCATATCACAAGGCTGTACACTTGTATCGATCGATATTTACTACGATTAGCATTAATTATTAGGGTTCTTGACGCACTTTCTGGGGGATTTCTATCTCTCTGTCTGCCTGTCTATCCGTCTATCTGTCGGTGTTTCTAACCATTTTCCTGCCAACTTGGTTCACTTGGTTGTCTGTGGCCTAATGGTTACAGCAGCGCGTTGATGAAGGAACTGTGTTCAAAACCAGTCGTAGGGCCAACTTGGGTCAAGGGTATGTGACATTGTGGTACGTACCACTCATGAGTTAACCTGTTTCACGTCAACTTGCGTTATTCGGTATGCCTCACTGCTTATGTGCCGCTCTTCAGTGAATTTCTTTCAACCCAACTTGAATCATTGGGTATGGCAAACTAGGTATGTGCCGCACTTTCATGAGCCTCTTAAACACCAACTTGAGTCAATGGATGTGTGAACTGGGCATGTGCCGCAAAGTATGGGCATACACACCTCAAACATAACGCGCCTCGGTGGTTGGGATGCGGTGTGTCGGTACATTGCCTCTATGCCAATCGCATTAGCATCTACATTCATCGTGAGATGGATTCGGCCAGACTGTTTTCGCTTCATCATTTTTACTAGTCATAGTTATATTTTTCTGGCTCGAAACCCTAGACAGCAAACTAGAGCACGTTATATGAGGCACCAAGCTTGACTAACGGCGAGCACTGAACTTTCGGAAAAGCGTATGCCGACGTGCTTTCTAAATCAGATGAACAGATAATGGAGGCATTTTCCCCCATATTTATTGCACAAGCCGAAAGGCTTTATCGGTACTTCTTTGGAAAGAATTTTAAGGGTCATACATTTCTTTTTTTCAAACTGAAATATATTTTCGTTTCGGTGCCAATATAGAAGATTAACCAAGCTGTGCTTCAAGCCATTAGTTCACGCACTTATTGGTACCTTTCCAGGCCCTTCAAAGCTCTCTAGATGTTCAAAGACTCAGCACTTTATCGGAAGTAGCACACGTTCCTTTACTCCGTTACTGAAGTAAACAACGACAAAGCTAACAGGAAGTGAAAATATGGCCCAAAACAAAGGTCATGTGGAAGCCTCAGAAAAAAAAAAAAAAACGTGCTCAGTTTTTACTAGTGATGCAGAGGCTGGAGTCAACAGCGGCGCTTGTGATTTCCTAGCTTTTACGTGGCTTGCCTAAGTTGTTTCTAGGTTTTGCGAGGTTATGCTAGGTTTTGCTAACTTGTTGTCTCGGCGGATTTGACGTTGGAAGTTTTCGCGCATTACGTCGCAGGCCGGGATCGCTTTCTCGGCGACGTCGAGCGTTCAGGCTCTGACTTTCGCGTTCCCTGGACTGAAACTCGGTATGCTCGATTCGCCGTCGCCTCTTCTCAGCCGCAGCTTCGGCGCAGTGTTCCGGATCAGTTCGGCGTTGACGCATCGCTTCTAGCTTTGTAGTACGGTGCGCTTCCTGGTAAGCCGCTTCTTCTTCGGGCGTCCGGAATTTATTCGGTTTTTCCATGGCAGCAGCACGTACGCGTGGAGTAAAGCAGGCGAGAGGTGTGTTGCCGCGCCGGCTAAACCAAGCTGGGATGAGTTTTCTGTTAACGCTCCACGGTGGAAGTAAAAGCTTAAGCAGCTTCGCTGTTAAAGTAACTGTAATAAGTTCTCCGTAAGATGGAACGCAAAAGTTGAGACGACTCGTCGACTGGGCTTGAGGATTAAAACGAAGTATTGATCGTTCACTTCAAGCTATGTTTAATCAAAAAATAATTTTAGCAGCGTTTATAAAGTGTGACCTACTTCCCGAAAAGGTAAGAGAATCAAGCAGGAAGCCATTAAATTAAAAGGATGGACTACACAAGCAGCTCTTCAAAGAAGCTCATTAAGATCCTACGAGAACCTTCCGGACGATAATAAAGCAAAATATTATCGACGGTAAAGGTAAACTGAGTAAGCCATTATTTCTCTCCGAGTAGTCCCTGTATGGAAAAGATGTTTGCTTCGTGGTGATTTTTGTCTATCCAAAAAAGGTTTGTTTTCATCACAAGAATAGATGAAAACGATATCATCCTTTCAATTTTTCAACGCTGCGAACCGTAATCCCAATCAAGCGAAGAAAAGTATTTCCAGAAAACAGATAATTCCGCCGTCATACGGCGTCCCAGATAAATTTAAAAATAAAAATAATCTCTAAAAAACATTTTCCTTCCTATTTTCGACGTGGAAGAGCCTCTCACCACACTACAAACTTTACAGTTTCATGCCAAAGTTTTAATAGTGCAGCAGGTCCGTTTACGCAATTGTTAGATTGCGTGATCTTATTACTGTGTGCAGTACCATCGCACGTTGTAACAGATATATTTTGACGAGGGAGCTCATAGGATTCGTACTCGCTAGAAGGAAGTATTAGAATTCATTTCGCCGGTATCTGTCGCAGTTGGATGTGGGTGTTCCAGAAGTCCTCTCGCCCCCTATACATTTTTGTTGGCACCAGTCACCTCTCCACTCTCTCTGCGTGCACCCTGCATATGAGTAATTACGCTGGCGCCATTCTAGCAAGCTGTTGCTCGTCCTACAAGCGAGCGAAAGCAGTGTCGCGTCGCAGTGACGCCGTCGGCTGAAGCGCGCTCATTGGTTCCCATAAGCCGATGAACTCAGAACGCCCTGTGAGAGCAGAGTTAGCGCTTGTTTCGGAAAAATTGCTCTCTTCCTTGTTTTTGATGCGAGAGCATCAAATGGTCCATCGAGGGGAAAAATGCAGCGACTGTAGCAGCGAAATGCCACCTAAATTCCCATTGGCTGCGACGCCCCGTCACGTGCACGCCTCGACGGAGCAGAGCGGGTGAAAGGGCACGCCTGCTGCCGCGCTCCAAGCGTTGCACGAGGGGAGAGGGCATCGCTCTCGGATGCCTTTGTTAACAGCGCGCTCCTTGTCCATGCAAGCTCTCACCTGCGTTGAACTTTGCCTCAGCAGTCGTTATAAAGAAATAAATGTATAAAAAGAAACGGTAGATTCGAAAGGAAATACGTTGCGGGAGCGAGTTTGGAACCTACGACCCAGGCTCAGAGGCCTAGTCTCTTACACGCTAGGGTATCCCAGCGCTTTCGGGATTTCTACATAGCAGGCCTGTGCACTGTGCTTTATGACATCATGCTCCTTGAACTGAAATTTCGATTGCCAAGCCCGGCGTGACGAAAGCGGTCAGGTCTAAATCCCCGCGGCTTACTCAGGAGCATCCCCATTAGATTATATCGCAGTCTGGCAAGGTAGCATGACGTCACGGATCGAACTTCTAAGAGGCGTTGGCCAAGCGTCTCAACGCTGTCTCTTGCACGCGAGGAGTTCACAACTCGTAGGACCGCAATGCGACGTTCAATTGGATATAATGTTTTTGCATTCGCAACTCATAAATGCACTTAGGTGTCCTCAGACTTTTACTTCTTTCTTTTTCCTTCACTTTTGCTGTATAATTTTCTTTGACATTTATTTGCTTAGCTTCTTCCTTCTTTCTTCCTTCTCACTCATTGTTCCCTCCTCCAACCTTTCCCATCCTTTCTTCCTTTCTTTATGAAAGAAGGGTGATTTCGGTCTCCTTCCAACTTTCTTCCTCCCCACCTGCGTTCCTTCTCTTTTTCCCTTCTTTCCTCGCTCCGTATTTTTTCCCATTCCTTGCCTAGCTTCCCTAAGATTACGAGGCACCGCCGAGCATCTGTCGTGCACCGATCTGATGTAGAAAGCCTATCTCTCAGGACCGCGTAAAGCGGCAACTTTAGAAGCGCACCGGCTAGAACGAGCGTCTGTAGTTGCGCACTTCCTTGCCTGTGCATGGTGCCCACTCTATTCTTACTTTGCATCTTTCAATTCTCTTACCGATATTCTAGAATAGCCAACCTGAGGATCTTCTGGCTGACTCTCTTGTCCCTCTCTGCTCTGCTCTCTGTTTAAGCAATTCATTCGGGCAAAAGGACACGGCAGACTTGCCATTTTCCTGTCGCAAAAAGAAGAAGTGTTTGCTTGGCCGGTATCGCGGGCCGTCGTTCGAGATCGATTGCTGAGCAAATCTGCGACGTTCTCTTTTGCATCTCTACCGTGCGTCCCTGAAGGTACGATTGGCTTAGCTATGACGGTGCAGGAAAAGCAGCCTAATGGCCCAGCGGGAATCGGAAAAGCAGACGGAGCCTTTGTTCGCGGTCGCGTCGCAGCTTCCACCCGATTGTAGACGGGAACATTGGTCCGGAAGCGGAAAAGAGAAAATTAGGTTCACTTGCAGAAGAATGCTGAGAATGGAAGTTCTGGAATTTCAATTTCAAGGGGATAAGGAGATAGAGGCATAGCAATTGAGAAAAGAAAATAGTCAAAAGAAAGGGCAGAAAGGACAAGATGTAGCAAGGAACCAGTCACATCTATTTTTTCAGCAGGCTGAAATTCAGATATACAGTAGATAAGTCCAATTTCACGGCCTTGACAAAAGTCAGGTACGTATTGTCACACGACGTGCTTAATCTCCGAAGTACAGTTTTCCACCTTGACTGGAGTTGAATGTACCACAACACGACCTAGGCTGCAATGAAAAATGATGTAGTGAGCGGGTTACGGATTAATTTTGGCCATTAGGCCGCCATCACCTGTGCAAGAGCTCGCCCTGCGGAATCCCGACCGCGACCTCCGCATATCAATAAAGGGCGAATTCCCGAACGCCCGTGTGTTTAAGTTCAGGTGCTTGCTTCTATACTTGCCTTCTTGATACACGCCTCCCAGATGAGGCTCACTTTCTTCAAATTACAGCATAACCCCGTCGAAACTTTTTTTAAGGAACCACAGAAGAAAAATCTATGATCCGGGAGTCCGTAACGTCGCATACCGCTTGTGGCAGAGCTACTAAATAAACAGAAACAACATTCAGACACATTATTTTCTGATCAAAAGGAAGCAAGGAAGCTAATAGCCCCTCAGTAAAGCTTCTAGTTTTATTGAGGGGGTATTAGCTTGGCTCTATAAGAACCATGTGTTTTCCAGCATTCACAGTTTATTTTTATTATTTTCCCTGCAGCCTTGTATATCAGACGAGAAGAAAGGGGGTCCTCCACTGCTCGCTCGTTCTGTCGGTGACGCCGAAGCCAAGGCTCAACGCAGCAACGGGTGCCTAAGAGCTGCGGTCTAAAAAAAATGTCACAGGGTAATATAACAAGGCATGTAAACTTAGTTACCGAGATGATAAGGCTAGTGTGCATGTGTATTCTCGTGAATACTGAAGCAAGTTCTACAGTATTTACTTCCTGCCCCAAGGAAAATCTCAGCAGCTACGTATTTATGCTAAATTTCAGAAAACGTTTTTTGAGCTGCTGGTCTGATCATAGTCAAAGCCACATAATCGAGGCTAAGCAGAAAAAAAGGCATATCATTCGCAAGGCTGAATTCTGAACCAAAGGAGAGCACAACGTGGAAGCACTCAGCAATTGCGGCCCACCATTTGTTAACGTTCACTGAGCATGTCCGGACGACCGTTATAGGGTAATTATCACCGCTGGAAAGAGCAGAAAGCGGGCAGAACCGCGCGCGGTGACAAGTCGATCGAAGGACAAAATCGCAAAGCAGGAACAAACGAGAAACTATTAATCACCTGAATTCCTAAAGGACGCCCAGACATATGTGCGCAATCGTGCAGAATGCTCGGTGGAAAGAAAATAGAAATAAAAGAACGCCGATAAATGTGGGGAAGAGAGCAGATATTTTATTTCTCCTGACCAAGGTGGATTATTGCATTGATAATTTTTATTGAAGTCAGTGCATGGGCGTTAACAAGATAAATGCTTGCTTCGAAATGGCGGGTAGGAAGACTCCCGTCGTGCGCGCTTGAGTGACCATTTGGTGTATGGAACAGGATGGAAAGAAAACATGAACATAAAATGAAGGTCATGTGATTTCCTCTTTAAAAATACCTCACGCATATAACCCTGTTGTCTAGCCTATTTTCTGATCTTCCCAGCCAGTTAGTTGTAAGTTAGTCTTTTTTTTTTCAATGTCATTTTCGTTACCTTTGTCTTGCACAACAAAAGTGCACAATAAAATTCAGATCGATATCCTGAACAACAAATCAAGGGAACTGCAGCGCGGTATCTATAAAATAAGAACAACCAAACAATTGTGAAGTACCGCGAAAACTTTAATATTGCGAGTACTAATGTATATACACGGCATTTTTTTAGACCATACAGAATTTTTTATAAAATAATACAAAATAAAATAATTGTTTCATTGTTTTTTTATACTGACCTGCACAGTACACAGAGCAGCCAAGATACATCTATTCGAAGTAGCAGTGAACAGGTTACAGAGGCTCCTTCTATAACTAGCGATGAAGTTAGAGGAGCCTTGCAAGACACGAAACGGGGAAAAGCGGCAGGGGAAGATGGACTACCAGTCGATTTAATCAAAGATGGTGGAGCCATAATGCTCGAAAAACTAAGGGCCCTTTATACGAACTGTCTATCGACTTCAAGGGTCCCAGAGAACTGGAATAATGCCAACATTGTACTAATCCACAAAAAGGGAGACGTTAAAGGATTGAAAATTAAAAGCCCACTAGCTTACTTTCAGTATTCTATAAAATATTCACCAAGATAATTCCCAATAGAATAAAGACAACACTTCAGTTATCCAAAAGAACAGGCTGGCTTCAGGAAGGGATACTCTACAATGGATCACATTTAAATTTGTAATAGACCTATTAGCCCTGACACTAGTATATATTTATAACCTTTGTTTCAGTACCGGCGTCTTCCCAAAACAAATGCAAATTGCGAAGGTTGTTGCCATACATAAAAGTGGTTCTGTTTCTCACTTTTCCAATTACAAACCAACATCGATTCTTCCAGTACTGTCTAAAGCATTAGAAAAAATTATTCATTGCAGGTTGACTAACTTTCTAAGTAAGCATTCTGTTCTTTCTGAGTACCAGTTTGAATTTAGAAAACAGAGATCGACTGAGATGGCATGCACTAAACAAAAAGAAATTATAATTTCCGCCTTTGGAGAAAGGCTTCTTGTTCTCGGGATATATATAGACTTATCCAAAGTATCTGATCTAATTGACCATTTTCTATTACTTCAGAAACTCAGTCACTATGGCATTAGGGGCATCAGTCTTGCTTTAATACAGTCTTACCTAATGTACCGTAAACAAATGGTGCGTTTAAATGAAACCTCATCAGATCTTGAGCCAATCGTATCTGGTGTACCACAGGGAAGGATTTTAGGGCCTTTGTTGTTTTTAGTGTATATGAATGCCATTTTTCATACCCCCTTTCCGGTTCGTCTTGTAGCTTACGCTGATGATATTACTATGTTCGCCACAGGAAACACACTAGCTGAGTTATCCCCCCGTGGCAACAAATTTTTGGAACATTTGCGTCACTGGTGTAATAAAAGTTGTCTTAAAGTTGAATGAATAGAATTTATTGATAGCAAAGACAGAGAGGTCGACCTGAGCTAGTGCGCTCTAGTCTGCTACTCTGCACTGGAGAAGAGGGAAGGGGAGTGAAAGTATTGGGATGGATGATGATGATCAGAGAAGTATTAAAGTTCATATGGATAAAACAAAGGCTGTGCTATATAGGAGAAAAAAGTAGTAAGTGGTGATATGGAACTATTATTAGGCCATGACAAGATTGATATTTTACCCAGTATAAAATCTCTTGGTGTTGTATTCTCTGAGACACTCAATCGGGATTACAAATTGAAAATATTCGTGCTAAAATTAAGAGGTTAAATGGCGTGTTATGTAAACATAGGTTAACTCTTCCCACACAGATCAAACTCTTCATTTATAATTCATATATAGCGCCAGTGATTACTTATTGCCGCACAGTTAGGTGCACGACGACACAACACAATAAACAGCGCCTTATTATTGCACAAAAGCGTGCGATAAGACTAATAGCTAATATACTGTGGAATGCTCACACCAGAAGATATTTCAGGCAGTTCAATATTTTAAGAATAGTTACCTTGTATGTGTTCAAACTGCTTTGCATTTACAGAACTGCTGTAGCAACGAACAATAGCCTTATGCTAACAATGTTTCAGCTAGTACTTCCTGAACCTACATATGATGTACGTCACTCTATATCATGGACCCTACCATTAAGTCGCACCAAATACCGCACACAATCTTTATCGTACAATCTGCTTAGGTACCTAAATGTTCTCGAAGATAATCGTTTTTCTGTTAGGTTGCTTTCTACACAAACCTTCATGGAATCGATAAATCTTTTCGAGCCTTCGACCGAATAGCTCACCTGTGTAACTATTTGACGATGCATTGTAGGGGACTTGAATGAATTCCATTTATCAGTATTTTGTCTACGTTGGCGTTATAATTGTGTAATGGGAATTGGCGACGAAATTGTATAATTGCGTCAATTGTGTTAAATCATAATAGTGTATATATTACGTGTAAAATTACAATTATGTAGTAGATTACGGGTATTGTGATTTTGAATTTTGTTTTTGTGTGTACTTTGCAAACTGTCGCATTGCCTTTGTATTTCACCACACTGCTGCTCTGTGGGGCGTAGGGGTTCCTCAAGCTGCATTCGGCACCCTTTTCCCTTCCATCCTCTCTCCTTTTTGTACTTTGTTTTCAGAGAAATAAATCTATCTGTATCAGTGTCATCAACCAGCTAGGTAATCGATAAATCTGCACAGTACAATCAACCTCTCTATATGGTTCTAATAGATATTGAAAATGCACTTGATTCAGTAGATACCAGCAGCCATAGAGGCACTACGTAAACAATGACTAGAGTAGACTTACGTAAACATCTTGGAAAGTATCTATAGAGATTCCACAGCTACTATAATTGTCCACAAGTAGGAAGATGCCTATAAAGAAAGGGGTCAGACAAGTAGACACAATCACTACAATGCTATTCACTGCGTGCTTGGAAGAAGTATTGGAGCCATTATACTGGGAAGGCTTAGGAATAAGGATCAACGACGAATATCTCAGCAACCTGCTATTTGCAAATGACATTGTCCTGTTCAGCAACACCGGCGACGAGATGCAACAAATGATTGAGGACCTTAAAAGGGAGAGTATAGGATTGGGGTTGAAGATTAATATTCAGATGACAAAGCTAATGATCAACAGTCGGGAAAGGGAACAAGAGTTCAGGATCGCCAGTCAACCTCTGGAGTCTGTGAAAGAGTACGTTTACCTAGGTCAATTAATCACAGGGATCCCTGATCATGAGAAGGAAATTCATAGAATAACAATGGGTTCGATCGCATACGGCAGACATTGTCAGCTCCTGACTGGAAGCTTAGCATTATCATTGAAAAGAGAGGTGTGCAATCAGTGCCTTTTACTGGTGCTGACATATGGGGCAGAGACTTGGAGGTAGACAAAGGAGCTCGAGAACAAGTTAAGGACCGTGCAAAGAGCTATGGAACGGCGAATGTTAGGCGTAACGTTAAGAGGCAGCAAGAGAGCAGTGTGTATCAGAGAGGAAACGGGGATAACCGATATTCTAACTGACATTAAGAGAAAGAAATAGAGCTGGGCAGGCCCTGTAATGCGTAGGTTAGATAACCGGTGGACCATTAGGGTTGGAGAATGGGTGCCAAGAGAAGGGAAGCACAGTCGAGGACGGCAGAAGGCTAGGTGGAAATGAGGAAATTCGCAGGCTCAAGTTGGAATTGCTTGGCGCTGGGCAGGGCTCATTGAAGATCGCAAGGAGAGGTCTTCGTCCTACAGTGGACATAAAATAAAATAATCCATTGACAGTAGTGTGAAATAAAAATAATAATAATAAAAAAGATGATGATGATCATGAGGAGGATGATGATGATGATGATGATTATGATATAATTTTTTATAAAAAGGCTATGAGCGGCAGCGAAGTGGGGTTATTGCAGTGGAGTGCCTAGGCGATGTGGATGCTTTGTCGCTAATAATGTGAGCTTCAGAAGATTAATTAACGACAATTAATTAATTAGCTTTTTATTATAGACTGAGAGGCAGTTGTATAAATGGCGAACTTGAAGGCATTCACAATTTAATGTAGCAGCATTTTTGAAAAATCTTGAAGGTGGCACCTAATTAGAAATACTTATCATCGAATTTGAACGGCAATTTCGGGCAATGTCGAAACCGAGCTCACTGAGAGCGCGGAAATGCGACCCCGCTATCATATGGGACGGAAACTCCCCGTAGTGACAAACGCGAGGAAGGTTTAAACTGAACGTCTCGGCTGGTGGCGGCAGCTATTGATACGGGATGCTGCACCTGGCAAGCATGTGCATCTGTGCACCGGGTCAGGATTGCCACAGCATGTTGTCATTGACGTTTCGCCCCGCAATTCTTTAACGGGCGTTGCCGTCTGACGGGCAGCGGGACGCGCTCGATCTTGATATCACCTCTATTGACTTTCAGAATTCGTTGATGAATATATTGCATTAGGTGCGATTTTGAAGATTTAAGAAAAAATGCCTGTTGGGACTGCCATAAAAATGGGACTGCCTCTCGCCATTTAGACCCAAGGCGCTAATAAAGATAAAATAATGAATTTTTGTTAATTAGTCTTGTCAAGCTCACGTCAATAGCGGCGAACTATGTCCCCCTCGCCTAGAAACTCGTCTGGGAAAGTGCTACCTCATTACATTTTTTAATAAAATATCAGTATATTAAAGAAAAACCAAGCTGTTTACCTGTTAATGTCATGCAAAATGTGGACAAAAAAAGAGCCTTAAAAAGACCGTTCAAGTTAAAACGTTCTATGACAAAAAATTTTGAACGCAGTATTTGTAGCAAAAATTCGATTGGGGGCAAGGTCGTGCTTGTCGTTGCAAGGCGTGTTGCTCTCGCTGGTGTGATGGGTTTTACGATATTAGTTTTCTCTCCTTCAGGTACACAGGATGCCGTACTATCGGCAAATAAGACTTGTTTACAAAAGCTTGAAGGTCACGTTAAATTAAGCGACCTACGAAAACTTAATATTATCAGATGACATGTCCACGGTATACCTTGGAAGCCCACCTCGTCCCGAAGTCAAGTTGGCCGGTGACCGCGTCTTCCGCCCCATGAGTCGCCTCATATTGCGTGATCTGTGCGAGTGACTGTCATGGACGAACTACCTCCTTCGCGTCGTCGGAACCACCTCGCTCCTTCTATGTGACACAGCGGACCATACCGCCGTGCTAGCGTTGTCGCGACGACATCCATTTGCCAAACACAAAGGGCAATGAGATTCCTTAAAGCCTTGCCCTGAGTAGAGCCAAGTCGCTAAGCCGGCGCATGCGGTCCTCAACGCATGGCGCACAGTTGTGTCGTAACGTACTTAGTGCAGCGAATCATAAGAAAAAGAAATAAAAAGAAGAAAGAAAGAAAGAAAAAAGAAAGAAAGGAAAAGAAAGAAAGAAAGAAAAAAGCGAAAGAAAGCATAAGAGAAAGCATAAAGAAAGCATAAAAGCATAAGAAAGAAAAAAAGCGCGAGCTGCACGCACGGCACGGCTTAGCGGGCGCTAAGTTACGTTGTTGCTTATAGGGCAGGCCTTCATCTTGCGACGCGGGTTACGGGCGCGTCGACGACTCCGCAGATTTCACGTCTGCGAAGACAGAAGAACGGCGTGCTCGTCGTGGCTTTGGCTTTCTCGCCGCGTCGTTTGCATAATTGTTCGAGGGCCCCGAGGTGATTACGTCGACAAAGGCTCTCCTCGCTGGAAAGCACGTTACCGCGATACTTTCTTTTTGCCCCTCTCATCTTGGTTCGCGATGACAGCAACTGGGACGCTATGTACTAAGGCCGCGGATTACGCACCCAGTCTCACTAAAATTGTTCATCGTTCTGTGAGACAGTGCGTTTATTACGGTTTTCTTGACTATATAGTATTGTGCAGACGAGGAAAGTTTTGCTCTTGTTCGATTTGACGGGCCGTGAAAGTCGTTCTGTAAAAAAAAAAAGAAAGCATAGATTGCGGAGGCACAAGAACAAGACAGACACTGCACAGGTGACGAACAGGCATAAATGAGAAGGAATTCGCTGAATGTTCCGTATGCACGGCGTGGGCACATTTGAGCTAGAAACATGAAGGAAAGAAAAAAAGAAGGAACATCGAATATGAAAATAGCTAAGCAGATTTAAACGAAACACGGGAGGCTTCTTTCTTTTCTCCTTTCCATCTGAGCCGGATAGCTTCCACTGTGTTGCACGGTTTTAGTGAAAACGAGAACAGACTCGAAGAACGACCCAACAATGCACGACCCAGATCTTCGCGCGCTAGCCGTGTCGTTCCCTAATTCCCTCTCCGGGCCATGCGGTTCCACGGAGGTCGCGCCTTAGGATCTACTCCTAAATTTATATTTATTCATAGGAAGCCAGGAAGAGCGTTAACTTGTAACGAGAGTACAAGTTAACGCGAGTTGCACCGCTACATCAATTGTGTTTTTTTTTCCTAAACAAACGACGAGCATGGAAAATTATGTTTGGATGAATGTGACCAGAGGTTGCAAAGAGCAACCGTCGAAGGAGTCATGCGATAAGCCCTGGCGAAATATAATGCTTAGAGACGGCAACACACGCGTTATTTCTTCGCTGGCATTTACTGTACGAAATATATACTTTGCGGCAAGCCTTTCCGAAATTAATAATAATAATAATAATAATAATAATAATAATAATAATAATAATAATAATAATAATAATAATAATAATAATAATAATAATAATAATAATAATAATAATAAAATGCCCATGATTTCACCTGCGTTTTTCTTTTTCATCCTATCGACCTCATCTAACACGCCCACCGGGTCCGGGTGTCGCCCCCACAAACTCGCGCTCGACAGCACAACGCCACCGTTACGCAACTACCGTGGCTCAGGGACTGTTTTTTATTCGACCGACAGTCCTGACCATGATATTTCAAATTTCAAGGAGGATTTACACCACGAAACTGATCGCCGTTTTTTTTTTCAATGTTGTCGCGCGTCACATTGCGTGGGATGAGCAGCTCATTTTTGACAGAAGTCTCGCGTGTTTAGGGAAACGGCGGTGAATTTTCTGCGTGTTGTTGCCTACCTGACTGCTTTCGGCGCACACGCGACCGCGCGTATCTTCGCTATCCAACGTCTAGTGCGTCCTTCGTTGCCATCGCCGTCATCGTCAGAAACGGAAAGTTTTGAGGTTGATTAGATATGCACGCCGATTAAAAGTTTGTCCACCGACTGAGCACCCGTGACACGATGAGTAATGCGTCAACGCAAAAAACAGCCATTCAATTTCTCTAGGCACACAGAGAACAAATAAGAACAACAGTCTAATTAGAAGAAAGTGGGAAATCCGAGATGCCTCGCCGCGTCGTCCTTCTTTTGTACGCTACCTGTGTTGCCAGACAGTTGTTGCCATGGTAACACCTCTAGAAAGTTGCGACGGGGCTATTTATAACGACACGCACTTGCGAAGAGCTTGAACCTCCTAATAGAATGTGACACACTAGGCTTAACACGGTCCATTTCCTGTCATCCGAGAGAAAATTGAAAATATGTTAGGCGAAGCATTACCAACAAATTTAGAACAATATCTTATATTAAGAATCATAAAGAATTTAGATAAAAATCGAAGTAATGAAATGATGTTCTCATATAGTTTTTGTAATTCGGACAAATAGTAGTGTCATTTAAGCGACGTTTTCTTAAATTTCTATGTTACCCCAAATGTGGCTACTAATAAGCGATGTTTCGCGGCCAGTCTATGTCGCTAATCTAGCTCACGTACACCTATAAGTAATAACTGCCTGTTTAAATTAAGCTTTATCATGGTGGATCACCTGAAGGAATAATATGACATAAAAGAAGAAAGGAATTTACGGAAGCTATACGATGACAGCGCCGCCATCCATAAGCTTGTAAAACCGTTTTGTAATTTCATGTCAACAAAATTGTTCACGTACAGCAAGCATTAACAAGTACCAGCAATAATTTACTGTCCTCGTTGCGTATGCTTGTTTCCGAAATTTATTTCATTGTCTTTCGTAACGAAAACGAGTTTTCTTTGGTGGGTGCGAGGACCCACGACCAAGAAAGTGTGCCATGCGTCCGTGCGAGAGGGCGAGAGAGATATAGAGAAAGTGTTTCAATAACAATAAATAAAATGCGATTCCAGTGGTGATTCCGGCGAGGCGCCTTGATTAGGCCGATTGTTTTTCTCCTCAACAGGTATAACAGCGAGCAATCGTAGATGACTCTCCAAGGACCGGGGGTCCTTCTTGGAAGGATCGAGTCGTTTGATATAACGACTGAGACCTGTAGCGCAATAAGGCGCATTGTATTGCGCATAGGCCAGGACACGTCTGTAGCAAGCGGCGAGCTGTGACTGGCTCACCGGTATCGCAAGTGCCACAAGTTGGATCGGGCTACTTGTACAGCTTTTGTGATGAAATAGCGCGAAGCTTGACATCTGGGCGAAGTCGGGTTTCTATACATAAACATGCGCAAATGCAGAAATGCGCCAATTAGGCAACAGCCGAACAGATTTGAATTGGGAACGATTTGTGTTTGGGGCATCGAATGTTTTTAAAAGGATGCGGAAATTAAAATAAAAAGTGCTCGACGAAATGAAGCTTGAAATTCGGAATTACACCGATGTGCACAAAAATCAGATATATTAATTGTTTTAGCTGTACATCCGATGGTACAAGGTGAGGAATAAGCTATATTTGTTTACAGCTCATATGAATACATCGCATTCTTTTCATGAATTTTGCGGAATCGATATTCGAAAATTATGGGCAGATCACAGAGCTCCAAAAATATAATACATTTTCAGTGGTCTAGACATATATAAACTTTAGCACTTTATATATCCATACAGACGCGGTTTACAGAATTGGGATACCATTTTCTATTGCTAAGCTATAATGTTGTCAACTATATGTTTTATCTTTCTTGAATTTTTCTTTGTCTGCAATAATATTTGCAAAAATATTGCTGACCTAAATAAGAACTATTCATACGCGATAGACTTCATATATACAGCGGCACTATAGATAGTCGCTCTGCACTCCTTTTAAAACCCCGCCAACCAGTAGACAAGCGCTGCTGGAGTCGTGCTGAACTCTGTGCCTCTTCAAGGAAAGTTCTGAACCGAAATATTGTGGTACACCACAACACCTTCTGTTTTCTTGAATTGTCGGTCTTGAGAGAGCAAGCATGAATCGTACAAGGCTAAGGGTGAACAAAATACTCACTATACATCTGAAATCAGGGATGGTATTTTATAAGAAATATTTTCACCCAGTACCATTCAACCCTTATCATCCACCCCTCATGAGTGCAAAATATCGGTCATGTAAAAGGTGCACCTTAATATTATAACACTCAACATTGACACTCAGACGCTTGCAAGTCGGGGCATACCCTAGCCCCACGCACTCTTACACCGGATCCCAAAATTCAAACGTCAAACACCGGCGCGCTTTGCTCAGACTCTGCCAACTTAGAACAAGTGCTCTGGTGGCGATCCGCGTTACGGGCCGACGAAGACGTTACGTCGTCCAAGTGGGTGGCTTCCCTACGCAGTCCCGATTTTGAAGCCCAACTGTGGGCGGTGCAACGGGCCCGCAGCGTGGCGGGCAGGCTAGGCCTTTCTGTCCCGACGTGGGAGCGGCCCGCTAAGTGCTAGTGCACGTTCCGATGGACCTCAATAAAGTTTTTCATTCCATTCCATTCAATATTGGGGCTTTTTTCTCATTTTACTTTGCCTGGTCTCAAAATATCTACCTCTGCTTCAGTTTCACTCTTACTACTATATATAACCTTGGAACAGGCTTTTCATACCTACGCTGTCTGAGGAGTTAGAAACGTTAGATTACGACTAATGAAAACTTTATTGAACACGGATGAAAAAAATGAAAGAAAAGAAGGTTCAAGAAAATTTACATCCCTCACCTCGCCTTCTTGACCTGCTCACTGGCGCGTCAGTTTGCATTTTTGCAAATGCCCTTCGAGACAAATGGAATTAGGTTTCCTTTGTTTGTACTCCTGCCTTTGCGAGGCATGTATTGGCTATAGTTTATTCCTTATACAAGCCATTGGCGCAATAAAGGGAATACGCAAGTGCCGTACCACTTTCTGTTCATAAATCAACTATCTCTCTTTCTCTTTTCGCTATGTGTGCGTCTGTGTGTTTGTGTGTGGGGGGGGGGGAGGGAGATTGTTTTCAAATTCTAATGTCTCTACAAAAATCTCAGACAAAACATTAAGATAGCTTTCCTTCGGGTCCTTGGCCTCGCTGCCCAGGGCGTTCGAAAAGTGATCTGAATTACTGATCTATAAAGAACTTATGACACCCTTGAAGCGTATCTTTTTAAAGTGCAATGTTTTGAAAGTGTCTTTTTTTTTTCGTGCGTTCCCTTGAAAAATATGTTGTTGCGTATGCGGGCGTATCTTAAACATGGAGATGCGTAGCTTCGATTTCATAACTGTGTGTTGCGACAGCTGTCTCTATCTAATGCAGCCTACCTCTGTATCAATTTAGTAAGCAGGTCTTAAACTTTCGAACCATTTACTATATGCCGTTAAATGATTCTCCACTTTTGTTCATTAAGTATCAATTGAAGAAGTATCTGCTCTCTGGTTAACAATGCTGTAATGTTATTTCGGTTACTCGATCTGTGTATCTAACCTTTTATTTTGTTCTCTTTGAGTTGCTTTGTGTCCTTACAAAATTTTAAATATTTGCTTATTCTATTTTCATGTTTTCATGCTTCTGTTATTGGAAGGCTTGATCAAACGTCCCTTTGCAGTGTCTGGCTGTGGGACCCTTGTTGGTATAGTATTTATTCTTACAAAATTTATGAGCCAATAATAACTTGAAACTGAAACGAGAACGTCGGCTCGGTTTTGCTAAGTGCTCTGCTCACGAAAATGCAGAACAAGAAAAATAGAAATAGAAAAGTCGAATCACTCATGCCAAACATCCTCCCCCCCCCCCCCTTCTCATATCCGAACGTCAGGGAAAATTACACCCATTTCTTCCTCGTTTTCTGAGTGTTTGTGACGTACACTTGCATTATTCTAGAAGCTGGTAGGTGAACTTAGTTGATGCGATGGGATTTAATTCCAGCAAACAAACCGGCTGTGCAAGCAATCCAAAGATTATTGCGTTCTCATTCAGTTTCTACGAGACTGTTCTTTCATAAATTCTGTTTCATAAATCCTGTCGCCCCTGATGAAGTGTGTCTACAATTCTGAAACTGAACAACTCTAGCGTCGGGCTAGATAATATTTCTGCTCATCACCTATAACTCGTTGCTTCATATATTGCGGAAGTATTAAGCAATATAATTAAGCTCATATATAAATATGGTACCTTTCCGCGCTCATTTAAGAAGGGCTATTTTAGTCCCACTGCATAAAACAGGCGATATTACAGAGGTCCTAAACTGTCGCCCTATCTCTATTCCGTCCTCGAAGTAGCAAAGTTAGAAAAATTATTTCTGAAACGTATTAACAAGTACCTAGACAAGTTTAAGACGATGAGCAAAACGTGAACAAGGTGAATTCAGGAGCCAACGTTTCGACAAGTGGACTTGTCTTCTTCAAGGCGACGTATGCTTTCCTCGCCACAGTATATATAGGTGGGGTTTTTCTAAAGGGGAGAGGGTGTGAGGCGGGAGGATGCGGACACGAGGGAAAATGTGTTAGCGTGTCGAATTGAGAGTAAAGGAACGCTGTTCACAAGGTCATAGCCAGGGCACCCTCCCCCCCTCCCCCCCCCTTGGTTCCTGCATTCACCTTGTTCACGCTTTGCTCATCGTCTTGAATTTCCATCTCTCGCATTCTCCGTTTTTCTCTAGACAAATTTAAGTTACTAAAGGCTTGCCAATTTGGTTTTCGTTCAAGTAGTTCAACCAATTTAGCTTTACTATTATTAATCGATTTCTTAAAGTCTTCCATCGACAACGACGACTTCGCCGGTTCTATATTTCTTGATTTTACTACAGCCTTTGAAACCGTTAATCATAATATGTTATTTACTAAACTAGAATCATTGGGTATAACTGGTCCACCATTAACTTTTTTAAAAAATTATTTACTTGATCGTGAACAATCAGTCTGATAGGTGGCGTCTACTCAAATGTTAAGGTCATTAATCAAGGGGTACCGCAGGCTCAATATTTGGGCCTTTATGGTTTTGTATCTACATTAATGATTTACCGGATTGCATTATTATTCCTAACGTTGTCCTTTACGCTGATGATACCACCATTTCCATGTCACACAAATCGTTAACAACGCTAATCACTATAATGAACAATGAATTGATCAAAGTTATTCAATGGTGTTCTTTAAACAACCTAAATTTGAACCCGCTTAAAACTCAGGGGCCCTATGACGTAAAACTATTCCAATCTTGTGACGTAAAATTTGCGTAACCACCGACGAAAGCACCGGGCGGTCACCCGCAGGGTTGTCTGAACACACCATTAAAACGCTCCTCGTTCATAGGAGGTCACTTTTGTTTGCTTGAAAAACGAATAACCTTGCCTACACTGAGCAGCTTGTCGTATCTAATTGGCTGACAAGAAGCGAGGAGAACGCTCAAGTGGAGAGGGATTTGATGGGGCAGAGCAATAGAGGGTGTTAGGCAGAGCCAGTGCACTGAAAATCGATAACCGCATGAAGAATGTGGTGCCGGCGTCTGCGATTGGTCGGATTTCCCTTACTTAGCTTGCGGTGGCTGGTCAAAAATCGCGGCGACATGCAACGGAAGCTTAAGAATCACGCTAAAACAGATCCTCAGCAAAGAGGAGTTGGCAGACTGAGGTGGTAAACGTGCCGAAAGTGCTCGAAAACGTTACACGGCCGCGCAAGAAGTTTTATTATGCGCAAATACACCCATGCTTTCCTGCAGGTGCGAGTAGCCAGCGCCTGAGCGATTGGCGGCAGCCATCTTTTATTCCTTTCGGAACGGGGCAGCCTGCGGCTATTCAGAAGAAAATTCAGTTTTGTTCGGCATATTAATGCATCTCTAATGCGCACACGTCACTTTGACGCGGTGAGTTTTTGCGGTTTTGTGACGTCCCGTGACAGGCAGGTGAAGTGGGTGCAGCCCAAAAACTTCTGACCAATAGCCGGAGGCTAATGGCGAAAAGGCGTCGAATCAGAAGTAACTGTTTTTCTTTTTTTCTGTCAAATCATGCTTAATCAGTGTGCACACGTTATATCAGATGGGGAGGTATCGCGGTTTTCGTGACGTCGCTTGACAGACAGATGAAGTGGGGGTGGTCGAAAAAAGTTTTTGACCAATCGTGGAGGGCTGATAGCAGAACTGGAATAGAAAAGTTTGGAATAGTTTTACGCTATAGCGCCCCAGTTCATGGTATTTAAATCACCTCAAAAAGTTCTGCCTTACCTACCGCAAGTATCCATAGGCCATCATTAATTCTGAGCAGCCAATTGTTTATCTTTCCTGGGTATAAAATTAGACCCTAACTTGAAGTTTAATAATCATATTGCTTATGTTTGGCAAAAAACTGCTTATGGCATAAGAGCTCTCATTAAATCTCATCCATTTATTTCTATTCACGCCTTATTGTTTTTATGCTTTGCCTTCATACATAGTCACTTTACATATGGCATTACTTCGTGGAGAAATACATATAACTGCCACCTTTAGTCCATACAGCACATTCAGGACCAGGCTATTCGCATTACTACCAACAGTTCTTTCTACTCTAGTGCTGCTCCGCTCCTTCAGGCTAACTTTATTCTTCCTATATCTGGCTTGTTTAAATTATCACTCCATTTAAATTACTTAACAAACAGCTACGTCTCAATTATTAGACTCTAGATTGCTCACAAATACCAATAGCACTAGGTCTGCCCATAATCACAACTTTCTATTACCTAAACGCAACACGAATTATGGCAAAATGACTTTCATTTTCAGTGATTCAACTGTGGAATGACTTATCCCATGCCCTTAAATTATCATAATCTTTGCATGCATTCAAATATGAACTTAAAAATTTCATTTTGTATAAGGTGTCCTGATTCACCTACCTTGTATACAAAGTGTGTACTTCATTTGTTAAATACGTTATAACAATTTATATTGGTAAAGCGCGATTTCTTGATTTTGCATGTAGGACTCCTAGTATAAAATCGAATGTATTCCTTTTCACTACTTCATTCTTTATTTACATATATATTGCATAATATTGCACTGCTGTATTAAATAATCATTTTCTACCAATCTTTTTGTTAACTAATGGTCCCGCTGCAGTCGTTTGACTTTGGGATCCTCGCCTGTGTACTATCAACAACCAACTATGGATATTGAAAGAATAATAAACTGAAACTAAAGCCTACTGACTGCGATAAAGCAAATTACAATAGATACAACATTGTAGACAGGTTCATTCGTTACTTTGCAAGAGGTTTGGATGGTATTTTAAAGAAATTAAGGAAATAATTTTTAAATAAATTAAAGAAAGAACTCGCGCACCGACAGTTGCGCACGTGCTTCTTAGGGACAGCCTTTTTATTATCGTGTCTTTACCCTCTAGGTCTTCGACTCGGTTCTCCTTATTCTTCTCTGTCATTGCATTAAGACATGATTGCGTCCATGAAAAATATGCCTCTTTGAGAGGCCCTATTTTCTAAAGTGCTCGGATCATCAAGGGAAGTCGCATCAATTTAGCTTGCCGACATTGCCCAACCGTCAAAAGATGGCCTACGTGTGCCTGCACTTGTCAGCGCTAGGCAGATAGAGATAACGGTAACGTTATAGCTAATGGATTCAAGATGAAAGAGCGCACACCATCTCCCTGTTTGCTTGAGTAACGCGCATTAGGCTTTGTCTCACGCTGGTGCACCGAAATGGGTAAAATTGTGAAAGACACTCGAAGCTTCAAAATAACTTTTTCTTGGCCAAGTTGGCGTTTAGGCTTAGTGTACAGATTGTTACAGGCGCTAAGTATAGAAGAACATGAAACAGGGGTACACGTGTCTCCATTTTTTTCCCCTGTTTCCCTGCTTCATGTTCTTCAATTTTGCGCCAAGGACAGTATGTATAGTGAACCCCACAATGCTCACACGTTGCGACACTTGGATTCCTTGTTGCCATTGCAACTATACCGTGGACGGTGAAGCTGCGGTCATTTAGGCTCTCGGTACTGGTGGTAGCAGTTCATCGCGCAGTTCAAGGAGCTCGACTCTGCGCTCTTTCACATGCAGCTGCGAGAGTTATTGCACTAAAGCAACGCGATGCCCATCATACACACAAAGTAGTGGAGCATTCCTCGTCAAGCTGGCCGGGAAATATAAATAGGCCGCTTTGTAAAACTATAGTTTAACACAGCTGGCTGGGACCTCGGTTAGCCGTAATACACAATCATGAGAGCCGCAGATACTTTTTTATCACGACGCGTTTCTCTCGGCCTCGATGACATGGGCAGCTGAAAATGAAACTTCAATGGTAGGAGGTGATGTTGACGGTACTTATTATCATGTCGCGTAAATTGCACAAAACATTGCCTTTAGATTCTCCTGACTGCTATTAAGGAACGCGCAATTGGCTTGGCGCAGTACAGTCTTATCAAAACCTGTGGTTTCGCAGTGGTAAGTGAGAACCCCACGGTATAATGCCACTTGCTTAGCCGTAGGCTCCGTGATAAAGCCTTAAACATACTTTCCTGCTTAATGCCTACCTTTCGTGCTCGTACGACGATGAGGAGAACATATGCGCCTGTCCATAGCATTTATAGCAGTCATATTCATTACTCGATGTAGGCATGCCTAGAAGGTTAAGCGGAAATCATCGACACAGTTGCTGAATTTATAACGACGCCTTTAACACAGACTACAAAACCCAGCATTTATTTTTGTTTTACTGGGGAGGGTTTTAAGTTCTAGTCATATATTCTGGCAACCTCAGACATGTAAGAAATATTCCAGCTAAAAGATGCAATTGTCTGTGTAGCCTACGCTTGCATCGTGGAAAAGAAAAGCGAAGTATTTACCTCTGTGTGTGGATATATTACCGCAACAAATTGCCAGGCTGCCAGTTAGGCCACCGAGAAGTTTAGTTTTATCTCTGCTCCTCCGCCAAGAAGTCGCTTTGTCCTAGAGTGTATTTGCCTTCAAAAAGGGCCTTCGATCGAGTTAATTTCATATATCCTGGCAAGACACGCTGCTACGTAAGGAAACAAAAAGGAAGTAGCGCACACGTTATTATTATTATTATTATTATTATTATTATTATTATTATTATTATTATTATTATTATTATTATTATTATTATTATTATTATTATTATTATTATTATTATTATTATTTGTTTTGAACACATATATACAATTAACAGGAAATGGAAAGCGAGGAGCAGGCTGCCAACTGCAACCGCAAAGGGCACGCACGTTAGTAACAATGCGAATGAGGACGACGCGCAACCATATATATGCGTACATTTCTTTCACGAAATGCAACTCTTTCACGCATTGTTCTTTTTCTTTGCTTTTTGCTGTGACACCTTGTTGGTAACTTGTCCTTTCTGATGCGTTTTGCTTAGAAGCAGCGAGTCTGGCTAGATTGTTTCACCACCTAGTCTACATCGCCAGACTGCACCCGTCGCAAGCGGTCACCCTAACCCCGGTCCATGCATGCCAGTAAGTCAGCAAGCGTTGAACCTAAGCTAACGCCGTCACAGTCGCCGAGCAAAAGGGGTGTGAAAAGGAAAAATAAAAGCAATCAAGACGCCCTGAAGCGTGGGATCTTGGAAAAACAATAATAGCGTGTTTTCTACTTACACCGCCCCTTTTTTTTTTTTTAAAGAAGTAACAGTAATCCGTGGCATTGGCACTATTTTGCGCATTCTTCACGCAGGGCTTGAGTTGTCATTGGAATCACTGAAAGTATGCTGTGTGACAGTGAAAATATATATTTATGTGATTGCATCGTGACCATCTTCGTTCAATAAATAAGAAACCTGAAAGACGTACTTGTCAGAAGAAATGTTACTGAATAAATAGTCTTTAAACATACTAATACGGTGTCAATACGCTGTAAACGAAGTAAATGTGCTGTGAAGTGCTCGTGTAAACGCATTTTTCAAAAGAAACATGGGCGATCCACGTATACCGCCATTACATCTCGTTCACTCTCAAAAGCAAGCAGTCTTGTACTTATTTCCTTAATGTGGCCGCGAAAAAGAAACCTCTCCATCTTATTTGGCTGTGTGGCTCCAACACAAAGTCAGCAACCAACATTGTCGTTTATTAAGGTGAGAGGGTGGAAAAATTCGTTGTCCGGTGTTATCGAAAAATTGACCGTCCGGTGTTATGGCACCAAAATTCAATGTCACTAACATTGATGGTGCCACGATTCATCGTCAAACCCGCAGCCTTTGGTGTTAATTAGGACAAGGATAATTAAGGCACTCGAATCCACGACCTGTGGTGGAAGTTGAACACGGGACAGTTGGTGTTAATTAGGGCGACCTTAATTACGGAACAATTAACTAATGTATAGTTCATTAGGACACTCGAAGCCACGACCTTTGGTGGGAGAAAACAAGCAACAGGAAGTAAAAACGTATTCGAACGAGAATGTCAAGTAACGTAATGAATGTCTCGTGAGCAAGCAGGCTCTCGTGTTCATTCTCTTTAGCGTTTGCTAAAGCGACTGTCGACTTTGTGCTTCTGCGGATGGGCGTGCAAATGCCAAGAAGCTCTGCACTCAGAATTACAGTCGCGTAGTACTTCGCGCCTTTTATAGTGCGCGAATAAATAAGAGAAAACGAGGGACAGGGAAATGGAAGAATCATGGCAGCGAAGAAAGCGAGTACATGTGCTCTCTTGTCATCTTGATTATGCAAACAACCCATTTTACAATCTGCAACCTAAGCTGTATCTTCAAAACCGAAGCGCTTCTGTCGCGTGTGTCTAGCTTTAGCTCTAATGCGACGAGTCAATACAATATTTATGTGTATTTATTTACTCGCACGTAGAAAGAAGCTAGATTTTGGAAACAATTCTATTTGTGCTGACTTGTCCCTCTTTGCATCTCTCTTGATTCGTTGTGGCAGTCGGTCCGCCGCGCTGTTGTTCTGTGTTGTCCCACCTAAAAGTCGAATGTCACAGCAGAGAAATGGAAGCAATGCAATTTAATCAACGTCCTCCTGTTTTGAGCGCGTATTACTAAAAAAAAGAGGGAGAAAAGAAAGTAAGCACTATAGTAGTGCGATTAGTTTTGCGGCCTAAAAGAAAAAAAGAGAAAGGAAAACAACTTAGAACTTCTCGTAAATTATGAGCAGACAGAAGAACCACATAGAGAATAAAAGAAATAAGAATGCACCTGAGGGGGGTATTCTTTAATAAATCATAATAAACCTCTTCATTTCTTATGAATCACAAAGACAATTTTCTTCTAAGAGAGTAAGGAAGGGGCATAGTTTGCAACTTTTCATTCTTTCCCTTTCACGCAGCGTACCGTAGCAAATCAGGCGTAACTGGGTTAACATTCGTTTAGTTCTTTTTCGTAAAATCTATCAGAGTCTGCAACTAAAACATGATACTCTTTCGAAGCCATCCTACGTCTCCAACAGGTTTGATCCTCAACACTAAGTGCATGTTCCTTTCTCCCTTATAAAGTACTTCTACGGTTATTTTATTCCAACTACCTCGAATGAGTGGAACCACCTGCCCACCTCTCTTGCCCAAAAAATTGATGTAATTGCATTTAAAGCTGCAGTTGAATTTTACTGATACTCGTTGCAGCCGCATTATTAAGGCGCAAGCCTTAGGTGTCTATGTTGGCGGTGCCCTTGGTGAAACTGCGCCATGATGAAAAATGGCCGACGCCGCAAAGTGTAAAAAGACGTCAAAAAATGCTCGGTTTGGCGTCACATCTTCGAAGGAGGTTCCTGTAAACAAAGAAAATTTGGTACATTTCGGTCTGAGTGGAAATCGAACTGGGTCCTCCGGGTGAGAGACGAGCCCGGTTCCCTGAAGCCACTGCTGCTCGACGGTTCTGGCTTAGTAAAAGTGTGCCTAGTGCGTGCCTGATTGCACACGTCACGTAACAGCCATATCGATGAACAGTGCGTACGTCATTGGGCGGTGAACGTGTCCATGCGGAGGAGGTGGCGCTACGTCATGGGTGCATAAAATGAGCGCGCTGAAGACGTTCCGAGGTCTACTAACGGTATAAAACGCTTTCGCATTCGCACACGTAAGCAGTCTTAAGCGTCTTCCGAACTTCAAGCTTAGTAATTGCTGTCGCGCCAGGCGTTGTTGCACAGAAAGGCACGCGCGCGCGCGCGCGCTCTGCGCATTGACGTCACAGTCTGAGTGGCGGCGGTTGGCGGCGAGCGACGGAGGAGGCGGCTCGCGAGGCCGGCCTAGCAAGTACGCCACTGCGGAAGTAGCGCGCGTCGCTGCGGCTTAGTGAGGAGGTCGCCCTCATGCTACGCCTGTACTCGCCATCGCGACTCATTATGTTTTGCAAGTCTATCCTCGATTGTATAACTTAATGCATTACCAATATATCTTACAAAGAAATCTATCCCCGATTGTATCACTGAATGCATTACCAGTATGTCTTACAGAAAAGTCTAACTCTGATTGGATAACTTCACGTATTGCCAATTGTGCAGCAGGCCTTGGCCTTCTTGTGTTACAAGTGTGTAACAACTGCCGATTTTTTTTCGTTCTGTTCACTGTGTGTATAGTTCCCCACTACCTTCTGTAACGGACTCAAGCCTTGGAGGTGCTGAAATAAATAAATAAATAAATAAACATAAATAAATAAATACATATCCATGCCTTTGCTTTTCAATAATCTCCATGCTCACGTCTCACGCTTCAGTCGCTTTTTACTCGTTCACTCTTTTCCAAATTGTGAATGGAAAAAGCGCCAACATCCATCGTCATCGCCTATAAAAATTTATTTACCTTTTGCATTGTGATTACGCCTTACATTTCGACAAAATCAGGTATAAACGCCATGTGTGCAATAAAAAATAAAAAAGAAGAAACGCCGGAGTTTGTCGTTGGATTCGTGCAAATAGTATTTTTGAGCCTCAACATAAACAGCGCGACAAAGGCGCAAAACAACTCCTTCTGGTGTTTCTTTATGGTAATGAACCGTGACCCGTCTAGCTCCAGCTGTGCATCCAACTGTGCATCCAGCTTAATGCCATTCATTCCTTTCACAATGCCAGCGCTCAATGTCAACACATCTGGAGCAATAAAAGCTCAGCAGCGTCATAGTAACGGAGTGCTATCATTTGAATAATAGGAAGATATAATGTGAGCGAGTTAACTTGCAGAGGCCCGACCGCCGCGAGGAACGAGTAGAACTGCGAGGCGCGCTTCGATTTCGCCTACGTCATATGCAGTACCGACGGGCAAAAAGTCTACGCACGTTTCAGTGAATCCTGGGAAAATACGCAGTCCGGCATTCATTCTATGCAAAGGACGGGAGCTTTGCATTTACATATTACTTCGAAACAACGTCGGATGAAAACACAGTGATCACTCCGAGCGTGACAAAGCCTCCCCCCCCCCCGCTCCCAGCAATGGGTGACATAAAATAATGTGCCTACTCGATGTTTACTACCAATGTTAATGATCCGTACTTTCGTAATTCTTCCGAAAAGAATATAGGTTGGCTGCCAGATTGATTGTTACGCTGTGGAAGAACTTTCCAATTCGGAACATGCTCTCTATTCATGTGCCGGTGGCCGGCGAATTAATTGCTCATCAATATTCAACAATGCCGGTGGCGGGCATTGTTATGCGATTTCTCCCGACGAAATCTGCAATCATGAAATGAAGTAGATAGCCACAACAAAACCATGGTTTAATTTAGTGGCGCGGAGGAGGAAAATACATGTTTGCCAACAATCGTAAAACGGTACGGCGCAACACTCGTGGCTTTGTTGTGACAACGCCGTCCACGTTACCACCATCACGAGCTCGTGCAACAGAAATAGCTGACTTTCAATGCGCAGGCCCACGTGCGCCACCAGTTATGTGACGTAGAACACATCGAATCTCGTCAGGTCACAGAAGAAAACAGCATTAGGCTCACTCATTCCTCTGAAGGGAAACAGACTACGAGTAGTCAGCGACGACTGCCCCCCCCCCCCCACATTACCAAGTAGCTTAGGTGTTCAGACTGAGCTAGGCACCTAGAGTATCTGTGGCACAGGAGATTCCCCATTACCATCATTAGCAATGCCGAAAAGAAAAGAAAGTGGTTTGATTGAAAAGCGCACGCAAGAAGCACCCGGCAGCCATAGACTGTTCATACAGTGCGAAAGGATCAGCGACTTTGCTCACATCAGCGGTTCACAGACCACCAGTATAGGAAAGTGGTAGTCAAACACGAGCTGTCGAAAATCCGAAATACGTGACCTCAGGCCTCTCGCATTCCATTGTGATATGGAGGAACTTCTGACATCATCCCGGAATGATCGCTGTTGCTGACGATGAGCCATGGTTCTGCTGTAGAAGTTCTCAAGCACTGAACTTCTGAAGGCTCGCTAGAACTGGATTGATGGCATCCAGTACTTGCAACGTACTTCGAGCTGTTGGTGTCTGTAGCTTGTCCAGAAGAACACGAATAGCACTCACCAGATAGCTGATCATGACAACAATTTGTCGATCTTGGTCCGTCAGTTTATCAGGAACAGTCGAAGTGTCGCTTGCTGTAGAAGTCTGATTTCGCTCAGTAAGAGCATGCAGCCTCGGGAGTGCAGGCCACGCGTCAGCAGCAGGGCTGTTCGGTGCACCTTTGTCCTTTGAGCTGACTGCATTTGGCCTGGTCGGGAGAGAGGGTGGTAATGTACGTGGCTGGCGCTCTGCAGAGGAGAGGCTTTGGAGGTTCGTGATCGACGTCGGCGACGCGATCGTCGCCGCCTAATAGATGTTGCTGCTTCTCGGTGAGACGAGTGGTCTCTAACCATTCTCTTCAATATTGCCATTTCCTTGCGAATTAAAGGGCATTCCTTCGAGGGTGCGTCGTGAGTGGAGTTTGAATAAAGTGCTTGGATGTGGATGATTCGTGCGAACGCTCTCGCATAACTTATACAACAATCATGAGGTGGGTCCTGTCAGAATTTGTGTCATGGAAAATTCCGGCAGAACACATCTCAACATGAGTATCGACATTGAGGCGATTAGCATTCAAGCAACGTAGAGACATACCGTATTGCCACCGCCGAAACAGGTGAGTGATGAGCCGTGCACTGCATCAGGCCTCCTCTCTCGCGATTATCCTTCTGGACACGCTGCGCCATTTAGCATCGCGTGTGCGAAGTCCTCCTTCGTGATTGCGTAGTGTCCGAGATTGCACCGGTTGCGCAACGGTGTGTGCTAACACTGAGAAATAATCCCTCGCTGCCCGTGAGCGTTCAGCGCTAAAACGTCGACCTGCTGTTGTTGAGGAAGCCGTGCGACACGGTTTCGAATATATCCAGCATCAGGGAAGTTTCAAAGGATTTCTGAAATTTGGAGAGTGGGGTAAAGAGGCTAGACAAAAAGACACAAAGTGATGAGGTTGGCTACAAATGCTGGCGTTAAAAGATTGAAAAGTAATGTTGAGGTTCTTGCGATATCGCGAGAACGCGCAACTTATTTTTATCTTAAATCTTCAGAAACCCTAAAATAAATTTTAATCACAGAAGAACAAATTGAAGCGCCTGACGGAGTCGGTGAAGCAGATCACTTTTTGCATCGTCGACTATTCGCGCGTTCAGCAATATCGGCGCTTCTCCTTCGGACGTCGATATCAAGCAGGCGTGCCTGCGTCATGCCCTGATGGTCTCCGCCGTGTCCACTTTTCGAAATGTGGCGCGGTGCTGCAGGAAAGTGCCAAGAAATAAATAAAGATACTGTTTGCTGTAACTCTGAGTTTAAACAAAACTCACAATGAAACAAAGGCATATAAGCAGAAATATGAATGTTTCGCGAGGATCAACTCCAGCCAAACGCATGCGAAGTTCCGGTTCCGCCTGTCAAGTTCGCGCTTCCTGTTTTTAATTTTTGCTATTGAACACATTGCTGCTCTTTTGCTGCTTTTTGACGGCTTAAGTGCGGTAAGCAACTATAAAACGAAGCCATGTCCATATTCTCCTGAGTTACATGTGTTTCTTTCCTTTCTTACATAGGGAATCAGTGCGCCTGATGAAGCTTTCCGCCTCGCCCGTTTTCTCACAGCAGTCTACGCAAAAAGGAAAGCTGCGACACTGGAAGGTGGAGATGTTACATGGTTCAATGAACTATCATGCACTTTCACTACAAATTGAATATTACTAGTGCGCGTATTCCTGGCATACGTTTTAGGTTCAAGAACCTTAAGAAAGAAGAAAAAATGCTAAACCAACGTAAACACTTCTTATTGCTTGAAATCCGACATGATAAGACTAGCTGCAGCTTCAACAACATTGTTAAAACTACAAACAATTCATTTGTTGAGAATAGGTGGTATCCACAGATGTGGCTTTGAGATATTGAAGAGCCTTCTCGCATGATAAGTAAACTGCTTCATTCTCTCCTAAATATATGTGCTACCCCAAGTTCTCAAGCATGTTCAGGACTGATAAATACCGCTTAAAGTGAAGGGACAAGAACTTAGGTCTAGCACGAGTGTTCTTCTTTTCAATCCGACGCTGTGCTTACGCAATCTCGCATCACATTCTGCAACCAAACTTGACCATTTTGCTTAACTTTCGTGGTATGCTACGCAACGCATGAGCCGTTTGCCTGGATATATTCATCTTGTAGCGTCAGAACAGGGCGAAGTAAAAGTTAGAGGAAGTACCAGAACTGTGTGGACATCGATGTTACAGCGGCATTTGAAACACGATGAAGGGGATTTCCATGTCAAGGAAACTCAGTTATTTGCTACAAAGGCATGGTGAGAACTCTAACACCACAACGTAATAGCTGGCTGCAGGACCCGGAAGGAACTAAGCACACGCCCATGTCCATTCAGCTTGTGGCGACGTCGAGCCCTTAGCCACGTGATGGCGGTGTCCGTAACAGATAGAGTTCCTGACGTCACACCCAAGTTCCGCGCAGAAGTGCTGAGTCATGCCCGTTGCGCAGCAGTTTGCCAGATTTTCCAGGGGCCATATTCCAAAACGATCGACTTCGGTGATACTATCGCCTCCGCAATAGTCACATTCAATAAATCAACCGGCTGCTTACCTGTCACGATAGCATGCACTAAAAACACACGCTCTCGAACCTTGGACAGGGCACGAGAGAGAGCCCCGTGCGAGCGCAGTTTTTGAGTGTAATGGCCGCAGTAAAAGTTCTGCGCACTGACTGCGATTTGCTACGGCCGCTTTAGGTAAAGTACATTGAGCAAGCAAGTGTGAAATGTTTTATTTTAATGAATAAATTATGATACAACTCACGTGGAGGCGAAACACATTTTGTATGATATCATAAAGCGACGCAGTGTTTTGCGTCTGTGTGTCAACCATCGAGCACCGCCACAACGGCATAGTCTGACTTGTCTTTACTACACTTCACCACCAATAGGTCACCACCAATCGCACGAGGAACGCGGTGTTCATGGGGCTGCTGCCAGCTATTCCAAGACACTGTCACCGAAAACTCTCACTTACACAAGGCAACACAATGCAATAGTCAATCAACAGTCAACAAATATCACCGCGCACACTGCATGCAAACTGCTATAGAAATCTACTGTAAACTGCTAATGCTATTGACTCTACTACACTACAGAAACATCTGACCGCGAAAAAAACGCGGTCATTTATTGAATATATGTCAGGAGCACCCGAAAACACTGTGACGTCAAATTGACGTGGGCCGGAACTACTAGATGGAGCTATTTATTTTCCTGTGTTGTTAGAACAGCCAACCAGCGCGCAACGTTGGCGGAGGCGTGGCCAAGGCGATAGTATCGATGAATACGGAACCAGGAAGTGATGTAGCTCTCTCTGTTTTGTTATCCATACTTCTGAACTATGTCGCCGAAAGTATTAACGCGCACCATGAGCTCGATCGAGGAGCTTGGAACGAAACACTTGCGCCCATCTTAAAATACAGCTCAACGGGACGGCACAACAGAACGGAAGGCGAACACAGGTGTTGTGCCACCCCGTTGCGCTGTAGTTCAAGATGGTACTCGTGTCAAAATACCAACTAGCTCAGCTTTAAACTTGCACCTATACAGCGTTTCGTTGTTGACCAAACATGCATGTAGCGGATGTCCAAAAATAAAGATAGAAGGATGAGTGACTTGCCTCATAAACGACAGAAAGACAAGAAATGTTTCTATTTTGTACAAAATTAAGCAAAATTTCAACAAAGATATGAAAAATACATTTTACGCCTTGTTTGCATTTGTAACTATTCCAACAGGTAATTACGATCAAGCTGGGAGAAAAAGTATTCTGAAAGAAAAAAAGTATTTGTGCATATTAAATGCTGCACTATTCAGAAGGGCATGGGAGAAGATGCTGCGTGTTCAGTCATTTCAGGCTCGCTGCACTGATGATACCCGTCTGTCATTATGTTCTGCTGGTTTTTTACTGTGTTTACAGCATGTAATTTCAGTCAATGCACATGGGTACGGTGCCACTCGCATGATGGTTATTTATCTTTGTGGTGCTGTAATTGTTGCTGTGTTACTCCGTTTAAAGCCCTGCCTAACTTTCACTCAGACTGCCTTCTTCTAATAACTACGACATGCTCAATATTATTCTATTTGAAGGAGAATATGCGCAGGAGGATACGCACGGCTTGACCATAGTCATCTACCTTTTGACATCCGTGAAGAGCCATCGCCACTTGTAGACTTAATGAGGACATCGTAAAAAGTAAACATTTTGTGTCAATACCGCTTGAATACGTATTCTTTGGACGTCAATTACTGTTCTTCTTTTGTCTCCAAGTGCAGCAGTTTTTCACTCCAAGCACCAGCCTCATTATTTCTTTCGCCCTGGTTTCCAGGACTTTACACACGCCCATGCGACACGTGTATGAAAATAGTGACATTTATACATGTGACTAAGTTAAGCGCAGAACATGTGCTATTTCACTTATTTTGCCAGGCGCCACAACCTGTTTTCCGTCTGAGATCGCTTGTCCACCCCAATGTACAAAGGCGGGCGGCGCATTGACATTTCGCAATGCCTGTCCAACGTCCTTGGATGGCGGTAGTTGGCTATAGCTTAAGGAATGATTGACACTTATTGCCTATAGAAGCAAACGGCAGCTTCGCAATATCTGCCTGCAACATTTTGTACGTTCCTGCTTTACGGGCGAATAGGTAAGTTTTGTGAGCACTCTCTGTCATGTTGAACATTTTGCTTTTTATTCCAGCGGCTTTATGTGCAGAAAGTTGATATCCTAGGGCCGACGGCTTGCATGCAGGACCTCTCGTTGGTCGTCGGACTCTTGTTCAACGTCTTAGTTTACAATACAGAGAGAGTTATCTTTACATTATAAAGACGGCAATCTGTAGGAATGTTCGTGTACTCTTGTATCTGAGAGGACCGATGTTGCTGAAGGTTGTCGCAAAGCTCAAGTGAGGTGTATTTGTAGAGAAATTATCTATCAAATACAGAGAGAGAGGAAAAAAAGAGAGAGAAAGCGTGGAGGTTATTACAACAAAACAAAAAAGCCGTCTGGTTGGCTTCTATTTAGGCTGGGAAAAGGAAATTCAAAGACGACAGACAGAGGAAGGCGGTGAGTGGCGTGCTCGTGGGCTGTGCCGCCAACGCAGTGAAGTTTACGAAGTAATGGACGCACTCTGGAATCTCGATATCAATAACATTTTGGCTGCCGGGGCAGACACTGAGCAAGTGTGCAGGCGCAGAGCTGCTGGAAAACATTCTGCACTAGAAGAGTACATCGGAGCTTGTGCAACGCTTCCCGAGCAGCAGTGGAAACGGCGACAGTGTTGGGCCGACATGATCCAACTTATGCCCGATGTGCTCCCATGTTGGGCTTGTATTGGTCCTTCTTTCGATGATTCCATTGGCTTTACAAAAGTCGTGTTTCAATGTCTATAGTGTTACTTACTTAAGAAAGGCTAGCGACACCTTACGTTATAGATCCTGGCAAATGCACCATTACATCGCGTCGACGTACCATACACCGGCGCGAGGTAGCCGGCGAGTACACATTGCAGTCTCGCCCTGTAGTTTTGTTGTAGTGATCTTAGCTTCAGGAGAGGATTACTTGGGACAACACAACGAGGTAACCTCATGATCCGTCACCTTGTTTTATACGCTCCGTGAAGTATTTCAACATCGCTGTCGCACTGTTTGCCGTAAGAGCGTCGTGTCAATAGAAACATTTCGTTATCATTCTCTCAGAGCAAAAAGGAGCTTTTGCTGCAGGGGAACTAGAGATATCAACTTTAATGAATACTGGAGAGTTTTCCCTTGCAGCACGCCTAGCATGCTACACCTCATGGTAACTATGAGAAATGAAATTATATGCACACTGCACAGTGCACGTAAGAGGCACAATACGCACAAAATACGGTGCAAGGTTTGCAATTCGTCCAGAACTATCTAATATGCCTGCATGACACGAGTTTTATCATGTTCAATGATCGCGCTGAGCACGCAACTCAAGATCATGACCGATCTTTGTCGCACGGACAACTAGGAAATGAAATGCAGGTTGTAATCGAGTGCTTAGTATGTGCTAATCGTTGGTAAATACACCAACACGGAAGCTAGTTCTGCAATTTACGTAGTATAGCTTCTTTATGTATAATGAGGGTGGCATATTGCTTGTGGTGCGCTGCAATTGGACCATGTGTTTTCTCGTGGCTATGTGGAATTCTTACTCGGAGGAGCGTTTTAGAAGCATGCAAAATCGCTTGCTACTCTAATGTGTTTAATGCATTTATCTCCGAGGCCTATATTGTTTAGCTCGTGGCTATTTCATATCATGCATGAGCCTTACCGGTATTTTCACGCTTGGTACCATGCAGTAAGTGTGAATGGATTGCTAGTAAGGTTACTGAAAATAGTGTTCAGAATTAGGCATTATAACAATATTCTTTAACTTTCCTGTGCTTAACTGGAGCGTTTACTGAATGTTTTTAAAGGGACTGACAACTGGCCAAAATGTGTTGTGAAACTTTCATGGAAATGAAATGACCATGATTTATAGTGGTAGAGTCCCGCACGCTGTTCCCGGTTTAAGTAGAAAAATATAAATACACAATGGCAATGAAAGTCTCAAAAACCAGTAAATGGCGCGGCCTGGCGGTACTCCTGATGTAGTATATATGAGATTACAGTACGTAAGTCGGCTGTTATTAAGTACAGCATAATTATTGCTTAAAATTGCAGTTCGTGTATTATTAGACGCTTGCACTTTGTTCTATGCCTATTACGAAGTAAAGGAAGTCCACACTAATAAGCATCCTACGCGTCCCTCAATGCATAGCGGCACACACGCTGTAGTATGCGCGGGAGTTTGCAAGTAAGTACCCATAACTGTGTGGTCACCCTGCGAGATACAAAATTCCGTCGACTAGTTGTGCCGTAAATAGGTGCCAGCACTACAACATAAGCACGCGCGTGGCTAAGGCAACATGCTGAACTGCGTATCATGTGTAAAAGCCTAGCTTCGCTTTCGATAACTTAACTTGCTTGGCTAAAAAAAAGGAAATCTTGTCTGGCCTAACTGGCCAGACAACTAACTAACTAACTAACTTGTTTCGTCAGTCGGGAGCCAGCTCGACAATGGTCAATCTTCAGCGACTCAAAGGCAGCCCTACAATCTGTGCTATCAGCTCTGCGTCGCGGGCCATTCTAACAGCTCGTATTCGATATTAAATACCTACTCCATACATCACAGGAGAAAGGACACCACGTGACGTTTCAGTGGCTGCTAAGTCACTGCAGCGTCACTGGAAACGAAGACGCCGATAATGCCGCTCGGGCAGCTCTTGAAGACGCACAAAAAGCCACACCGCTTTCACGATCCGACACAGCTAGCAGACTCGAGTGCTTGCACAGGAGATCACGC
This sequence comes from Dermacentor variabilis, assembly GCF_050947875.1. Lineage (NCBI taxonomy): Eukaryota > Metazoa > Arthropoda > Arachnida > Ixodida > Ixodidae > Dermacentor > Dermacentor variabilis. The sequence goes on from NC_134573.1 coordinate 174,663,836, forward strand.
TCTCTCTATGGTGCACACCAAACAGCCAGACCAACCGGAGCAGCCGTCAATACCACCTGCCCTCTTTGATGCATCTCTATATGCCAACTGGACTCCGCCGAAGAGAGGCGACTCTGCTTTATCGCTTATGGCTAGGGATGGCTTTCACGAAATCTTACTCATTTCGCATTGGAATGGCCGACAACGTTCTCTGCAATTCCTGTCTTTGCGAGGAGACGCTGGAACACATTCTGTGCGACTGTCTTGAATATAATGTTCAGCGACAGTCCCTGGTATCTGTTCTAGCGCACCTTGACACTAGACCATTGTCCCTCGACACGATTTTCCCATGCCGCCGACAGAAGACATCGCAGGTGAAGGCGACGAAGGGACTACTTCGGTTTTTGAAAGAGACAGGATTGGACAAGCGGCTGTGACAGTGATATCACATACCACGCCAGAATGATGGACTCTAACGGACGATGTGTGTGTGCGGTTCTATTTGCTCTCTCTCTTCCCCATCTTTCATCGCCCCCATCCCTCTCCCATGCGGAGGGTAGCAAACCGGTTAAGCTAAACTGGTTAACCTCTCTGTCTTTCCTTCTCCACTTTTTCCTTCCTTCCTTCCTTAGGTGTATGTTGTGCACTTGCATAGACAAAACCTTCCTTCGCCGCTCTTGATTTTTCTTCTTCTATATGCTGAGTCATATACATCTCTCACGAACCTATGAGATCTCTCATTATAAAAGGAAATGTGTCGCAATTATGCGGCGACTATGCTTCTGTATCATTTCCCGTCATGATCATGAATGCAGAATGCATAGGCGCCGACCAGCACGTGCCGTTTCTAGAGGTGCAGGGTTAAGGGAGGCATCAGCTGGGGAGTTTCGAAGCAGCATGCGTGCGGTTACAACATTCGACACGAGAGGAAAAAAACACAGAAGGTTAAGCAGGTCCAATGCTCATGCTGGCATCTACTTGAAGTGAAGCAGGTAATTAAATGCTATACCACTGACGGCGATGCATCAAATTTTGTGTTTAATTTCATCTTCTAGAACGTGTAATCTCATAGAATCTTTATGTTCACCCACCACAAATTTCAACACTTTACTCTCATTCATTGTTTATTATTTGTGCGTTATATACTACTCCCAAACTACGTCAAAATGCAAACATCTAATCAGACGAATGCGCATTATGTGAGACCTCCACACGCAGCGAAGTCACGAGGACGAAGGCGAAGCTTCTCGACGATGGCAGGGGTATATGTACAGAGAAGTACGACACATATCTACCTACATTTGAGCATTCTGTATCTCTTGAGTCATAGTGACATGTACAAATTCTGGAGGATTGGACCTGAGCGGTGTACACACCGTTTGGTACACATATAACCTTCGCAAATGTAACCTTCGTCTAAATATCCGCGAATGTATCAGCCGATATAGCGACGCACCCAGTACCATATACAGCAGAACGCAGCAGCAACCGCTCCAAACACGGGAAGGTGTAGGCAAAGAGAGCTTCGCTGCAATAGAAATGTGAGGTAAGTAAAGGTTTTCAAAGTCTCCTTATCTTCCGACTCCAGCTGTAGCGATGTCAGTGATGCGTGAATATAGTGAGAAAGAGTTTTCGATGCCGACAGCTGTGCCAAATTTGTACGCCTACAGATGATGTCTCCAGCGAACCCCGTTCTCCCAATTGACGTCACCCTCAGAGCGCCCTCAGAGCAATAGACGCCTATAAAATTTAGCATCTGAAAAAGACAGAATAACACATCAGTGCCTTCAAGTTTCGCATGACCTTCGAAATTTGGCGCTCATGCAACCATGGAATTTCGTACAAAGAGTACTGGAGGGGAACTGAAGGCCCACGATCGCGCCGCTACCACAAGATGCATGGTTAAATATCGATTTGTGTAATTCTTTCGCTTGTGATTTCAGACGTTCTGATGGTGCTATTTATTACGCTTTCTTCTAAATGTCCAAGAAATAAGACTTTTTTTTACAAAGGCATGAAGCTAAAACTTTTCCACCCAAATGCGTATTCATCACGAATTGTCTCATATTTAACGCTTTAATTTATTTTGTTGAAATTCTTTTTGTAAAGTCACAAAACTGTTTCAAACCAAAAGGACGAAGTTTAGGCAAGTCGACATACTATACCCACAATTCTCGGGCTGGCTGAACCGCCATGCATACGTTCAACTCCCGCAGACATTATGCCACCAGAGTTCCCTGCAATAATTTTTGCAATAACCTCTATGGTTGCAGCAGCGCGTCGCGCCACACTCTCGAAGGCAGTTCCTGCGGTGTAACGCGATGTCATCACTCGTCCTCAGACGCGCAAAACAAGCTGCGCACGAGCTTTATTGAACAAAAAAGCGACATCATTTTTGCTAAATATAATTTAAAGCCTCGAAGGAGCGGATAGTCAGGAGACAAGGGGCAAGAACCTGTTGGCATCATCCTAACGGAACACTGATACGATACAGTGGGCGCGAAGTAAAAGAACTGCTTTACATAACAAATGTTCGTCCGGTACTCGAATACGCTTGCCAGGTATGGGACCCTCAAAGCTCTAAACTTATAGAAAAGCTCGAACGCGTCCAAAACCGCGCTGCAAGATTTGTTTCTGGTAATTATAATTTCCGTAGTAGTATTACATTGCTTAAAGAGGACCTTGGTTGGAAAACACTAGCACACCGCCGATTAACTGCAAAATTAGAACTTTTTTTCCGAATCTACTTTGATCTCACAGGAATAAACAAGAACTTGTACATTTTCCCTCCCCACTTCATCTCTAAACGATGTGATCACGAGCTGAAAGTCCTTGAAATGCGCTGTCGTACTGATGTCTACCGTAATTCCTTTTTCCCGCATGTCCGCACACTGGAATAGGCTTCCCAGGAGCATTGGTGAATGTAAAACGTGTTCAGAGTTTCTGTCTTTATTGTCACGCAGTCTGTCGTAGTATATTATCCCGTTTTCTTTATATCATTTGGCTGGCATTGCACTTCATGCGATAGTGTACCCTTTCCATTTCTGTCTTGCAAATTTGCACCGCATTTCACAAGACCGTTTTGCCGTCGAGATGACTCATCTATGTTACGTATTTTGTTACTTTTACCACCTGTGCTCTGCTGTATCAAGTTTTTGTCACATGTTTACTTTTCTTCAATTTGTCCCCCCCCCCCCCCTGCAATAATGCCCTTGTGGCGCTGCAGGTACTTGTATAAATAAATAAATAAAAAATAAATCAGGGTCGAAATATCACGCTTGTTTTGACACCGTTTACTGAGCGTGCGTAGCCTTGCTTGCGTGGGATGGAGGTCGGTAACTTGCTGGATGCGACACGCAGAGCCGTTAGAAAGGAGTCAAAAACAACTTTGGTGGCCGCTTGGCTACGCAACGTTAGCGCCAATAAAACATAGCCGATCTAATGCGCAGTGGGAAGCCATTTTATCGAAGCTTACGTTGGTGGTTGCGAAGAACGCGGTGCCTGTTTAACGGTCATCGGCAAGTATAGAGCACATGGCCAAGTTTAGTATATATACGCACAAGTATATCCGCCGAGATACGGGTCAACCCAGGAGTTGACAGGAGCCATGCCAAACCCGGGAGCGTAGGCAAAGAAAGCTTCGCTTTAAAAACAGCCGTTGTTTGCTTCCGTTCGTAGTTGAAGCTGAAAAGCTACGCTATAGACTGGAGCTTATTTTACGGCCCCACAGCGCCGGTCGTTTTATGGGAGGGCAGGATATTGACCCGCCGCCAGCTTTGCCTAGTATTTATTGTTTCGATATTTTTATTCTAAACCCATGCGCAATGCGCAATAAGATAGAAAAAAATGAACGAACCAACACAAACAAACAAACAAGCAAGCAAGCAATAAGCACAGCCTTCGAAAAGTTGTGTTGTCCTAAATGCCGTGATGGTAGCGGGGGCACCAAAAATGTACATTAGCATAACATGTGACAGTTCACGGGCGATATACACCGAAAGGGAACCAGCAGTTCGTACTGATCGCAGGATGTAGACTCAAATAAAAATCGAGCGATGCACAAAATTATTGTAGCAATCAAAGGAGCGTAGAAAAAAATGAATACGTAATGGGAAAGCAGGAAACAAAATGAAGTTACGGAAATTTACGTATTCTTAAAAAAACAAAGCGATAACGCGGGCTGGTAACGAATTCAGATCTTTAACTCATAGAACCGCGGTTAATGTATTGTCACACTTCATTGTGCCGTCTTGAGAATAGAAAAAAATTTTAACCGTGATGAAGGTCAGATTGAGCAATGCATTGCCCACTTAGAAAAAATTGCTCAGGCAGGATGGTGCGGTCTGCTTTACATAATGTTTTGGCAACAAACCTGGCAACAATAGGACACACATGCTTACTCACAACCACATGAAGCCAACAGATAATGAAGCCTGAGAGCGTATAGGCCAAGCGAATTGTTTTTATTATTTGAAATGTGTAATTAATAATGAAAAAAAGAAATTAAGGCCATTTCCTTGTTTCTTATTATTTCTGTCTGAATTAAATGTAACAGTTCATTTCTCCGATAATTTTCCTGGTTTCATTGTTTGATGACCTCATTTATTTGTAACTAGGAAACACCGAGTCCCTTGGCCTCCCTCATTCTTCTCTTTCATACGTACACAGGACTTTTTGTACGTGTGCGTGCGCGTGTATGTATGTATGTATGTATGTATGTATGTATGTATGTATGTATGTATGTATGTATGTATGTATGTATGTATGTATGTATGTATGTATGTATGTATGTATGTATGTATGTATGTATGTATGTATGTATGTTTACCCGTAGTGCGCCTCACAAATCCGGCTCACTCTCACAGCTTCCCTCCCCCCTTCCTTCCCCTCTTGTAAGCAATGCAGTCTACGCGCTCAAGTTTCACATGAAGCAAACGTCTCCTCCAGTAGAGATTATTGAGGTAGTCAGGGGGGGGGGTGGCACGCCCCAGGAAGCACTATCTCTAACACGCAACAGATGAAAACAACGTACAGGCTGCAGAACAAGTTATGCTAGCGAAAATACATTACAGGGAAGCACCTAATTGTCCTCCTGCTTTTCTCGCTTAGGGCACAGAACACGCAACTTCCTTATGGCTGCCAAGCACCTTACTAATGGCGTCTTCGGCTGACTAGGGTGCCTCGATGTAGCGCGCCGCCTACATCGAGGCACCCTACGGCCGGCCGTTCCGGAGCGCTCTAGACCGCTCTGGCGAGTAACGTTGTCTTCGGCTGGGTGAAAGAGCGTGCGCGCCTCTTTCGATAACTCTCCTCCATCTTCGAGCCCTGTCATCGGAGTTGTCGAGATTGAAGCGTTTCCCGCAACGTCACCACAGCACAGCGTGGCCGCTGTTGGCGATGGTCTACCGTAACCTAGGCAGTCTAGGCCAATGCGTGCTGGCGTATCGACGAACACTCGTTCCAGCGGCGCGTCCGCCGTTTTTCCCGGCAGCGCCGCGGAAGATTGAATAGGCGAAACAGCGGACGTTGGCAGTGGTTTCTTGGTTATGCATCGGCCATTTCCTCTGCCGAGAGCGAGTCACATGTTCGGCTTGCGCGCTTGTCCTCCACCTCCGAGTTCGTGGAACGCCGGATCTGCCCGACTCGATCTGCTTCGGGGGATGGAGACGACCAGTCAAAGATACCATAAGCCTGGCTTCTGAGAGGCTCGAAATGTAGACGCCTAAAGCAAAATCACGCCAACAGCATTTCATAACCACACAGACAAAACAAGTGACGCAATAAAAAAATTGTGAGTAAGACAGCTCAACGGAGACATAAACACGGAAGATGGTGTCTTCTGGCTTACTGATCACTCAGGCCGAAAGCAGTCAGAAATACTGTCGACTTTAATCCCATATTCTTCAAGCATTGCTAGAGCCAATCTTCAGTCATGTAGAACAACTGGTTTAGGACAAGTTGGAATAGAGGCAATTAGTTTGTGGGTAACGTAACAAGCAAAGGACGAAGAAGGGCGGCGGTTCAACAGCGGAGGTTGTGGTAACTCTTGAGCAAAGAGCGCTTTTTGGTCCTTGCGTGGTCTTCAGGGGAGGAACTTGTGCAAAACAGCGCTGTCGCCCTTAGTATTTGCTGAAGGCTATCAAGCGTTTTGCTTTCAACTGTTCCCCACGTATGGGGGAAAGCGAAAGCGAGTCTGCGTTTTCGTAACCTAGGGCTCCAATGTAAAACCATCTGAAACGACACTCTCAAAAATGCACAAATATTTTATTAAAAGGTATGCGATACCTAAACAGAAATAGACACCATTAAATGGATTGCTTCATAAAAAATGTCCTGCACATTTTGGACTTGCTTTGACACTTCGAGCCACTGACTTGAGCCTGCTTCATGCAGTCAGCTTCAGTCTGACTGCATTGTCAGCGGCACAACTTTTCTCAACAGCGTCATGCGTTTCAAAACTCCCCCCCCCTCCCCCCCTCCCCCCCCCTCCCCACTCGTACTCGCCCTACCAGAGGTCCACGAAACAAATTCATATATATATATATATATATATATATATATATATATATATATATATATATATATATATATATATATATATATATATATATATGAAGGAAATTATTTGCACAACTACGCGATAATCTTCGCTTTATTGCCCAACACTTTCGTCGTTTCGTCGGTGGACCGACTGTAACCCCTGACGAAGGTACTGACCCGAAACTGTTGGACAATAAAACAAAGATTGCTGCGAAGTTGTAAAAATATTTTTCACTAATTTATTGTTTAGCTTGCTGAACAATCCTACCATATATATAACCAGAGACTCTGGAGCTCCTCCTGCTGGCCTGCCCTGCTCACCTGCAGCACCGCGGCCGACTTCCGCGAGAGTTCCACCGCCTGGGGCTCCCATGTTCACGACAGGAAGATATCATATTCCCCTGTCGTAATCAGCTACCGGCCTTCCTAAGTGTCGTCGAGTACCTCGACTCGTCGGGGCTCTCGGCGAGACTATAGGAAATTTCTACAAAGACGGAGGGCCTAACGGCCATCTCGCCACCTCGGGCTTCCTGATACGCCACTACTTCACTTCTACTGGGCCACCTCCTATACGGTCTACCTCCAGCCTTCTCCTCCGGTCGAACCCACTGGGCCCTCTCGGCCGGGCTGCTCTGATGCTGCTGGGGCGACCTTCTATACCTTTCTCCCTCCTACTCTCTCCTTCTTTTAATCCCAACTCCCCCACCCTGCTGGCGCTGAGCCGTGCTCCCGCATGGGTTGCAGAAGATAGTGCCAGCCTTTCCTCCTTTCCCACAAGAACCGCTTCTCTCTCTCTCTCTCTCTCTCTCTCTCTCTCTCTCTCTCTCTATATATATATATATATATATATATATATATATATATATATATATATATATATATATATATATATATATATATATATATATATATATATATATATATATAGTCATGCATCATATCTCGAATCTCAGCCAAGTCCAGGTGAAAGAAATGCTGGGCCGCTATCTTGTACACGTTCGAAAAGTCGCCGTTGGATTTCGCCTAGCGCGCTTGTCCAGGCTGCGCCGATATCTCGGCCTAGGCCAATCTAGTCGAATCGCGTAAGGCGAAATCGGACGTCGGCTTCTCGAACGTGTACAAGATAGCGGCCCTGGTTTCGCTAATGATGTGAGTACATGTAATGCAGGTTTAATTTGTATAGTGTACAATACAATCCCATGTTAAAGCGCACGCTGTAATGTGCGGCTCTCATTTCAATGGTGCTTCAGTTGCAATTGCTGCCTTTTCTGTGCCATTGCAATGCGCAGGTGTGTAGAAATGTGCCAGCGCCACCATCAACAAGTCAGCGGCGGCAAAGGCGGCTGATCTTGCAGTTGCGAGGGAGGATAATTCACACCTGCTTTGCTTTTAACAAGTACCAACACTGTACATGTTTAACTTATAACAGGTTTCGCAGATAGCATATATTTCACTGAATCGCATACAGCAGAGGCCGCACGAGCACGTGTAGACAACGAGTGGAGCACGAAATCAAGAAGTGTCGTCCGATCCAAAAATTATGCGCATTGAAACGAGCGCCTGAAATATGGGTGGAATAGGTTATCGGCTCCCCCGTAAAAGCAGGCGAAAATGGCCGTGTATAAGAGCACGGAAAACACATTAACTGTTTGCCATTTTTTACAGCGCAGTTCGCAGGAGGATACAAAAATCGAGCCCTTTCAGGCTTCTGCATTGGTGCCACCGTGCGCGTTCCTTGACTGCACTAAGAACTTGGCTCTCTCCGGTCACTAAATTAGTGCATAATCTCTCTAGGGGATTTTTTCTTCACACTTGGGGTTCTCCCGCAGGAGCTTTGCTTTCACGCTGTGGCCTTTTGATCTCGCTATAGATGGGTAAGCTCCTATCTATAGCTAGATCAAAGGAGGAACAGATCACTGAAACACTACGCGCCGGCTCCGCAGGGAATGCGATAACGCCAGTGCCTTAAATCCGCGATACGGTGTGAAGATGCTAATAATATCTCTCCATCAGGCAGTTTTTGTTCTCTGGGGAGTCTGAGACTCTATAAGTACGCTCTGGAAAGAGATCACCGTATCACTGTAATTTTACTGACCTTTCCTGTTATTCTTGTTTTCAGTAAAACGTATGCGTATTTTAACGGAAGGAAAATTTGCAGAAGAAAGCACAATTCATTTAGGCAAAACGTTCTTTATCTTTTCCCCGACACCGTCTAGCGACAATGTTCTTGCTCTTTGATTAATATTGCGAGCTCATTAATTAATGATTAACACTCATCAGCAGTGCTGGCAAAGTACTCACTACAGGAGCGAATTAGTTACTGAATATAATTGTTTGCTATGTACAAACTGTATTAAAAGCATATTTCCTTCAGTAATTTTTATCCGCAGGAGGCAAAGAATGCTCTTTTGTTGTCCTATTTCAAGCTGATGTGTTCGGTGACACAGCTCTCACCAGGTTATCATACTTGCTCTTTCTGACACTATGGTGTCGACTGCATACCAACACCACTGCGGAGGACAGATGCATCCACAAGGCTTCGCTCAATCGAACGCGAGCTTAATTACGCACTCTTTGTGAAACACGAGTGAGTTTACCAACACACGTCCCCACAGCCTGAATCAACGTCTGCAACTTCGTCTTCCACCATGTATCCATAACTCAAGCAGAAGCAACACTTGTGTGCCACCTGTGGCTTGGAGTGGAATTCGCAAACGCCTATTCCGTCCGCATTGGAATTGCCAACAGCCATACTTGCGAAAACTGTGGCTACAAAGAGACGATGAAGCGCTTCATCTGTGATTGTCCCCGTTACAGTGTGGCAAGAAAAACGCGCGCGACCGCACTCGAAAAACTGGACGATTGCCCCTTGACGCGGGAAAGAGCTTTAGGACACTGTTCCAGGCTAGTTTCGGCACTCAAGGCCTTAAATGCTCTGCTCAGATTGTGAATGACTTGCGAATTGTGCGACCGACTTTGACAGCTATAGCACGTTGCAACGCGTTGTTCTGTGCATTTTTTCTTACTTTATAGGTTTATTCTATTTACCCTTTCCCCAGCACAAGGTAACCAGGCTAACGTAATACAGGCTAACCTCCCTTCTTTCCCTCCTCCTCCTCCTCCTTAAAAGTATTCTTATTGCCTATAGCTCATTGTTCTTGCGAGTACTTAAGTCGACTCGGTTGCTTTCATTTGAATTTATTATGTTTATGTGATGCATAATTACAGTTTGAGTTCTCCATTAGGGCACATACCCACATACCCAATAACCCATGCTGTATGCAAGGTCGGGCTAGAGACACGCTCTCCAGGCCTGATCTCTCCTTTCTCTTCATTACAATCTACTCCTCCTCCTGACAGCATCCAGCAACGAGTTTTCTATTCGGACACATAGACAGTGACCCATGTTGTCTGCTCGGCAAGGCAGCAGCTAACACATACCTACATAGTGACCCTAAGCTAATAGACAAGTTCGTTCACTGGGAAGAGTGGCGTGAAGAGTAACTTCGTCGTAACACTTATCTTCCTCTTATGCCACTAGAACTACTAGCGTACAAGGCTTTCGTGTGCCATAAACAAGAGCACGCGTCCCCGTCCCCCCCATGTGTCTAGGACCCGTACACTATATAACACACTTACGTCCTTGTTGCCATCGGCCCACAACCACTGCTGCTAGGTTTATTGCAGTCGATAAATCTCTGACTGCTAGCGTTTCGCAATTGAAAAAGAAAGCGTTAAACTTTCCCCACCTGTCCTTGCGCCGTCTAATTTGTCCGTTTATGGGCATTTCACAAAGCATACTTTGCTAATGAAAATCGGAAACAATGATTGCCAATCACTCTTAACTACGCATCCCCGCGCATTGGCCATATAGACAAAATAGGTGTTCCGTTACCAAGAAGTAATCTGTATTCTGAATCGCTTATTCCCAGTACTAGCAGCGACTGGGATCATCTCCCCGCCTCGATCATCTGCATCCAAGATGCCACTATGTTCAAGCCTGCAATTTGTCATCACCTACACTAAAAACTTGCTGTTATTTTCCTCGCTATTCGTTTATCTTTTGTTGTCATCTATCCCTTTTTGTAAGGCCTGAACGGGCCTGCAAGTAACGAAATGAACGAAGACAGGCAGGCAGACAGACAGACAGACAGACAGACAGACAGACAGACAGACAGACAGACAGACAGACAGACAGACAGACAGACAGACAGACAGACAGACAGACAGACAGACGGACGGACGGAGGGACGGACGGACGGACGGACGGACGGACGGACGGACGGACGGACGGACGGACGGACGGACAGACAGACAGACAGACAGACAGACAGACAGACAGACAGACAGACAGACAGACAGACAGACAGACAGATAGATAGATAGATAGATAGATAGATAGATATTATCTAGATGCACTGACTGTATGCAAGCTGAGTGTTTGATTTATTCTCAAGATGTCAGAATGTATATTTTATATATGTTGTGTTGACTTCAGTAATGCGAACCTCCATAGTGCTGTCTTGCGTACCTTCTCTGTCCACCTCATTTATTTCCAAGTGCGCGCAATGACGAAGCAACCACTACCAATACGCCGGCGAGATGAGCAAGCGAAGCTTGCACAGCGATGGAAGCCTTTAAACAGACTGAAAAATTTCTATTGAGACAAATCGATTTAGTTAGCAAAGGTTTATTGTCATTCACTGTGTTAGTAACATAGCAGAAATATATCTTTAATTTCTTTTTTTTCAGCTGCTTTCTCTTTCGGTCGATCGCGTCACGTGCAAGGTCTTTTTTTTTTTTCACTAGGGCAAGTTGTCTTGTCGTCATCATTACTTTCAACAGTACCCGCCGTGGTTGCTCAGTGGCTATGGTGTTGGGCTGCTGAGCATGAGGTCGCGGGATCGAATCCCGGCCATGGCGGCCGCATTTCGATGGGGGCGAAATGCGAAAACACCCGTGTGCTTAGATTTAGGTGCACGTTAAAGAACCCCAGGTGGTCAAAATTTCCGGAGTCCTCCACTGCGGCGTGCCTCATAATCAGAAAGTGGTTTTGGCACGTAAAACCCCAAATATTATTATATTATTATTACTTTCAACAGTAGCTGAAGCCAAAACACGTTTCCTGCTTGCGCAAACTTTTTCCATAATCCCAACCTAATTATCAGTCAAGAAAGATTCAAGAAGTCTCACGAAAGGAACATAAACCATTCAGGCTGGTTGCGACTGATCTTTTAATCCATTGTGTGATCAAAACCCTATGGTGTTAGGCTGCTGAGCGCGAGGTCGCGGGATCGAATCCCGGCCTCGGCGGCCGCATTTCAGTGGGGGCGAAATGCGAAAACACCCGTGTATTTAGATTTAGGTGCCCTTTAAAGAACCCCAAGTGGTCGAAGTTTCCGGAGTCCTCCACTACGGCGTGCCTCATAATCAGAAAGTGGTTTTGGCACGTAAAAGCAAATAACTAAATTTTTTTAGTGATCAAAACTAGATATATATATGGGCACTCCTCAGAGAGGTCCATTCGTGAAAGATCCTGACGTTGTGATCGTTCCCGTTGGATCCATGTATCCTTGCTCCCTTTCTTTCCCAATGCTGACCTCCCCTCACCCACTTCCACCACGCGCCTATAATTATTCCAAGTGTACCACTGTGCGGTAATGATTGTGAAAGACGGATGCATTCAAAGAAAGCAATTCAAAGTTTTCATCCCAGTGCTCGAATTATTGATGTAAGGCAGAGGACCCTGGTATCAAAGAACACCTATACATGTATATGCAAGCAACCAACCACGATGGCTTAGCGGATATGGTGTTGCGCTTCTAAGTACGAGGTCGCGGGATCAAATCCCGACCACGGCGGCCACATATCTAAGGGGGCGAAAAGCAAAAACGTCCATGTCCCTTGCATGGGGGACACGTTAAAGATCCCCTGGTGGTCAAAATTAATCCAGCGTGTCTCATAATCAAATCGTGGTTTTGGTACGTGAAACCCCAGAACTCAATCCACTTACAAAAGCACCACATTGTTTTACTTGTGAAACTGATCTGACCTTCGAGCTCAAGTACGAGTTGGTCGCCCTTTTCAATGCCGCTACGCTGCCTTATCATTTCGGTCTTGAAGCTCATGCACATGTAAAAAAAAAAAAGGGGGGGGGGGGGGGAGTACCTGAGAGGCATTTTTCCTTGAGTAACTTTTCTCTTTCGCTACATTTAATATTTACAAATTCACGGATTACGCTGTCTTGGCAAAAAACACACTTTTTTTAACCTTAGTGAGTAGTCCTGGGATGTGCAAAGCCAAATAAATCAGAATTGTCACGAAGTAGTACACGCGTCTAGCAGCCCGTAGCTGGTCTGTGAGCCTGGCTCCCATAGACGGCATATATATTTGTTCTTTCTTTTTGCACATTAACCCTCTTCTCTCCCCCCCCCCCTTTTTTTTCTCGTTCTTAATAATATGACGTTTACCTTAAAATTGAATCCTCATCTGTAAATAATCACCGGGTTCAATTAAAACGAGTTAATTTCCGCTATACTTCCCTTGGCTTCATTCTCTGTTCTTTATATAAGGCTGTTACTAATAGTATAGCCCCTCAGTTTCCCTCCTTCGTCGTGCTTGCGCCCCTGCAAACACTTTATCATTTTTTTCTTGTTATCAATAAGTTAGCCGATGTAACATCACACAGGCGGGCGGGATTCCACGAGACAGAAGAATGGCAACACACCCAGCGTAGGGCTTCCCGCTTCGTTGAGCACCTTCATTTCCCGAACGTGGCAGCAGTGGGGAGTGTAACATTGTTTCTGTTGATGCAGTTGCACGCGCGAAACAAGGATAAAGGGTGCAAGAAAACACAGGAGAGCGCACCGTGATGGCATTCCATTGTTGTTCCCCAACACCGACTTTCCCTTGTTTCTAGGAAATGTGATGGACACGTTTCAGGAGAAGAGGGCAGCACAAACATTTTTGTTGTAGCGAGGGTGATGAACGTAAGAGTCAGCGTTATCTGCTTCTTCCTCTAGAGCAGCGCCGTTGGCAGCGACTCGTTGGGCCTGCGCGACCTGAAAGAGTAGCTGCAGATTACGAGCACTGCCGTCTAGGAGGGAAACTGAGTTGACGTCACTGCACTGAAGGCGCCGTTCAAGGAGCAACTTGTTAAGACTTGCTTTGTGCAGGAAGGAAAAGAAGAAAGAACGAGTATTCTCCCAGCGCAACTGGCCAACCTGCAGCGTAAAATCTAACATAGTCATCGAAAGCTTAGTTCTTCCAGTTACAATATTAATAAAAGAAATTTCCGAAAGTTAGTTATATCACAATCCTTTGATGATAGAGCGCCTTTTTTATTGTTAACGCTTCATGACAGGCTGGAAACGTAAATATCAGACATCCTCACTTATAGCCGTGTAGATTAATAGCGTTCTGTTTCTTGCCTGGCTATTGCTTTGTCTATGTTATTCTTCACTTTACAATACAAAGAAAGAAGCAGTTGCGAGTCATTGTCGACAGTAGAACAGTGATTTTTTTTCAGTTTCCCGGCTCGTCACTGTTCAATCTTCTCATGATTAGCCATTTCTTTTGGAAAATCTTTCACGACATATCTTCGCCACATATATCCTGAGTGCATCGCGAAGTATCGTGTTTCTCGTTTGGCAGAAATGTCGGCGGAACGTCATTGTTTGCACAATACCCTATTCACGACTACCGCAATTTTGCGGGAACTCATCCCAGTATGAAGTATTACTTGTTCGGCTCCAAGCAGCGCGCCAGCTCCAAAGCACCAATATAGTGCGGCGGTTTTCGTTCATGGCGCAATTTGCAAGCTGTTTGTGGTAGTTGATCACGCTAGAGCTATGCCTACTCCTCGCTCTGCATGACATCACTTCCGTATCGACAACGAAGAGCAGGGCGTGGATAAACTGAAGCGCGCGCGGCAGAAACACTTCACACAGAGGGTGATTGTAGCTACTTGAGCGTGGCTCTGAACATGTGCAGAATAATATAATTCACGGTGGCGTCCAAGAAGGGCACTGAACAGGAAAAAGAAAAAGAGGCAACTATCTACGTCGCTATAACAAAGCTATGACGAAAATGTTGATGATAAATCTTGGGCCAATGAGGCAAACGCGAATGAATAAATCTTGGTGGAACTTTCCAAAGCCTGCAAGGCATAAAACTTGCGAATAGCATGTCCGATTATAATTGCCGCCGGTAACATAAAATTTGCACTGTTCCCATGTAATTTTTATTTAAACAAAAGACATCACTCTGTTGTGCAAAACAAGTGAGAGTGCCGAAAGAAGGGACAGTAATTCTCTAGAGATCCTTAGCGTCGAAGTGGTTGCGAAGCTCCATATCGCGAACCACATGCTCCACCAAGCTGGCGTGATTCGATGCGTGAAAAATGAATGAGACGTTCTGACCAGAGTGTTGCGAAAGGAAATACGAGAGACAAGAAGAAGCCCTTTCAAAAGAGACCGAAACAGCACGCCAGAAATGAGGGTTGCTGTTGGCCGTTGCCCAAGTGTCGGACGCCTCCACTGTCACCGCAACCTGAAACTTGTCATCGTTATCCGGGCGTCGAGAACAAAGAACTCAACAGTGATAACGCCCGCTTCAAAGAGGACCTGCGGTCGCTGCCTCTATGGCGTGCTTGTGAAACACTGCACCCGACGACAAATTCAATTATCTCGACTGCAACGAAAAAGAAGATGGCTCGACATATTTCCTCGAAGTCGTGTCTTAAACTCTAATGGCTGTGGTAATGATCATTTGTCTTCGGCGCCTCTATCAGCAGCAGGGTGACCTGATAGCACGAAGAACATCTTCTTGCGGCGTCTGACACCGTACGACATCAAACAACGCTTTCTGTCACCTATTTCAAGTTTTCTCCAAAACGTCTGCTGCAACAAGAGCGTGAGCGAGAGATACTTGCGCCCGCCGCAGTGGCGCGGCGGCTCTGGAGTTCTGCTGCTGACCATGAGGTCGCAGGTGCGATTCCGCGCCGCGGCGGCCGCATTCAGATGGTGACGAAACGAAAAAATGCTCGTGTACCCTCAGGCACGTACCAAAGGGGGGAGGGCGATGGGGTCCGGCACTCCCCCCCCCCCGGAAATCAAGTGGCATATCTACCCTCTCCCACCGCCCACGCCACCACTCCTCACACACATTCCTAAAGCGCCGCCAAATAAAGCTTAAGACTTGACTGCTATTCGGCGGTCAACATTTTGCTGCCTTTTTCATTCCTTTTATATGGCGGTAGTTATCGGCATCTCCTGAGGTGTGAAGGCTAGTTTTCTCATCGATCGGTGCTCGCGCGATTAACTCGAGATGCATTCAGTTGTCACTGTCTATTCAACGGTCACGCACCTCGCTGTCTCTTCGTTAGTTCAACGTTCTTTGTTTAGACTCATCCAGGCACCAGGAAAGGGATTCAGTTCGTACAGTAAGCTTATCTGTATGCTCTTGCAACGAGTTGCGGCTGGGGAAAACGCCACCTGCGTTTAACTTTTCCTTTTGCCTCATTACTTCTTCGAGTGATGGCTCGCCGTGACGCTGGCAGATCCTCGGAACCGTATACCTACAATATGGGTTAGAAAGGTGTAAAATAAGATCATGCCAAACAGCGTCCGTCGTCAAACCCTGCAATAACTGTTAAGCCCATAAGCAACATGAATGTTACCCATTACCTCGTCTGGTTTTTCCCTAATTGTACAGCACTTTTCGCACAAATTGACAACTGGAAACATGAGTCGAAAGGAGTTCAGAAATTACGCGGTCTACTAAGGGAGAGAGCCGAGGACGCGGCCAAATAGGAAGGAAAAGCAGAAATTAACAAATTTAGCCGTTGTTTGTGAAATTTTTATGGATGAACATATCTTTATATAAAAAGGAAGTAGAGAAAGTACTGCTGGAAATTGAGAACGGTTCCGTGTGTTTTTAATGACGCTTGTACACTTATCAGTCGAGCCTCCTGACGTAGCCACTTCTCTGCTGTGCTTATGTGGGTTTTTTTCTAACCTCCTGCGGTGGGCGCAGTACGTCTAGGACCGTAGCGTCCGGCGCTCTACATGGTTGTACGGGACCGGCATCCACGCATCGAAGGGCACCTTCCCAAATAACAATACGAGTCGGTTTTGCCGCTTGGTAGAGTAGTAAACGAGGGATTCAAAAGAACTGTGATTTCTATAACTGTATATTTTTCTATAATGCTGCCAGACCTAATTCAAGAAATGCTGCTAGAAATCTTTATGTTAGATTCGCTTGTTTAGTTGTTTTTGGCAGTGTCCTTTCTGCGCTTCCTTCCTGCGTGATTCTATTTGATGTGGTCCTTTGTTCGTCATACAAGGAAGAGGTGTGTGTCACAGACGTACACTTGTGAGATGCACCTTATTTCATTTCTTTCTTTTTTTTTTTGCGGATTTACGCGTCTTTATGGCAAACGGTGGGCATTGTTCACGTTTGTACTAGTAAAGGTGCCCCCGCTCCTCATTTTCATAGAAAAGTTACCTAGGGTTGCCCCTCCACCCCCACCCCCCCCAGCCCGAAAAAATATCCTGGGTACGTGCCTGTGTACCATAAAACGTTAAAGAGCAGCACGTTACAGAACCGCAGGTGGTCAAAATAAATCGGCAGCCCTCCACTACGATGTCTCTCGTAGCCCCAGTGCTGCTTGGGGGCGTTAAACCCAATCAACGTAAACCAATTAATTAATTAATTCGTTCAAGTTCTTCAAATGAATATCACCTGTGCATGGATAACGCGGTGGCAGTTAACTTGTGCTGCGGGCTCGTTCATGCGGCTGTGTAAAGGAAAGGAAGGAACGCAACTGCTGATATAAAGATTTTAACTGTTAAGACAGCGTTTCTTTGTTTTTTCAGACGTGATTCTCAGGTGTCGTTGACACCGGCTGTTATATTCGTCGCAAAATTAATGCCTAAGAAAATTATAGCTAACCTATCGGATTTCACTATCACATAAGCATGAAGTATAATAATACAGCGCCTATGCCGAACTGGTGTGAGACACAACTTTATTTAATGCCTGCTGTCAGCGGTCCTGCTTTCCTGTTTTCTTCATCGAATATTGTTACCCTTACATTCAACAGTCAACTAGAAATAACATAAGAACCACCTAAACACTTAAAGATAATATGTGTGTTTAATTACTATGTCTAAAACACGAAGTGCAGATTTATGTGCACAATTTTCAGCAAAGAGAGAGCGAGAGAAAAGTAAGTGAGCTCGACAATATTCCAGCATGACATGCGACAAAGTTAAAGGTCCGTGATGGCGAAGAGTTTGAGCACCGTTAATTTAGTTGTTCGACGTCGCCAACTTTAGGCCAACTTTCTGCTGTATTTCATTTAATTAGTGGTATCGTCTATTGTTGACACACACTTCCTTACACGAGCGCTCGCGACCGGACAACGTTCAGTCCAGCCTGGGCCCACGGCACTCGCGGCACTTTCTGGTCTCCAAACCGCTTTGCCTGCTTCAGCATTCTCCGATGCTCGGTCAGCGTGCGCAAGTATACTTAACTATACATTCACTGCGGAAGCGCGTAGACCACGGAGCCGGGAAGGAAACCGGGAGGAGGAACGAGAGCTCTCGATTGAGACGCCGTTCCAGCGACGTCCGCGCAGCGCGGCAAGTGTGCGAGCCCTTTGTCAACACTCTGTTCGACGACAAACAGTCCGTCCGCGCACGTCTCTCGAACAAGCCGGGGTAAACGAAGCCGCCACTGGCTCTCCACTCTAGTATGGAGGGTCGTTTGACTGCCGACCATCATTGAACTTGATTGCTCAAGTTTTCCTTTTTTTTTTTTTTTTGCTCACGTCCCAACTGTTCTACGTCCACCTATTGATCTCGTAGCGTGAACACCCGGCCGACCTTTCGCGGTGATTCTTGAAGGCCTCTTGGTAGCGTCCATGACCACGCGCAGAAGTGAACAGCTTGAAGTACTGGGTCAGCAAGGAAAAAGAACAGGGAAACAAATATTGCTGTGCGGAAATAGGGCAAAAATATTCTGTATCTGGAAGCAGGGACAACTGTGTTCTCCTAAAATAAGCCAGACAGAAAACCAATGGCTGTTGTAGCGGTAATGCTCACGTTCGTTTCTACATTTCAAATTATTTTCACTGCAATGGCAATGTGCCAAAAACTGGGTTTGATGTGCCGTCCGTCCATTCGCCCGTCCATCCACCTGTTCTTTCCGTTACGCAGATGACGTGAAGACGACGTATTTAGCTTCAACTTCGTAATAGAGTGAAGAAAAGTAATACTTTGCCGACGACAACCGCCAACGGGATTTTAATTCTTATCTTTATGGCAAGTTGGGAGCTAGATCCGCTCAACAATGTGCCATTGAACAGATTTAACGCTTCGTTATGTCTTCGAAATTGTGGGCGCCACACAAGCTTCGAGAGTGGCGGCGTCTGTGGACTGATTTCGGAAGCTCCAGCAGGCAACGCTTTAGCGGACAACGATGACGTTGTGTGCATCTCTAAGACGTTGTTCTTGGCAAGATGGCGGCGCTCGCTGTGAGAACATACTGCTGTCGTAAATGAGTTCAGAGCTTGAGAATCACAGAAATCTCCTAATTTTTTGCGTTTTTTTATAATACATTTTTCTGTGATAGAAACCCAAAGGTAGATAAATAACAGATGCTATCACTGAATCGGAGCGCGTCCCCCTTTAATCTTTTACCCATCAATTCATTCTGCATAATGACGACTTCCGTATTTCCAGCAAACTGGCTTTCGCCAGTCTGCTGGAGTCTGTTTATCTTTAAACAAAGTGGTCATCTGCGCTGTCTTAGTTGATGAAATTTTCTCAGTCACAAAAAAGGCAATGCAGGAGCATTTAATACACATGTTCAGTGCCTGCTTTCAAAGTCGAATCCAGACCAAAGCAATCCATTTCCAGAAGACAACATGAGCCCGCCCCCTCCCCCCCTGCCCCCCTCACTTCCCATACTTCTTGAGGAAGTCACTGAAAGCCTCTTATGACTAGAGGGAAAAAAATAATAACCTGGGCCTATAGTGGCATTCCTGTAGATTTTTTTAATGTATGTCAAAACTCTCAGTAACTCTTTGATTATCTTATTTAAATAGTCGACAAGAATAGTAGCTGATCATAAATTAATAATTGCCGTCCAGTATCGCCCACGTATATTTACTGCAAGATACTCGGACTTATCTTGGCAAAGCAGCTAAACGAATTTCTGGAGCACAAAAAAAATTCTTAGCTGGAATCCGCTTGGATTTAGGCGCGGTTCTTCAACTACTACTCAGCTGGTTCTGACTGGTGAAGAGCTTGCGAAAGTGACAGAAACATTTAAACCCACAACCAGACGAGGACGGTGAAAGAAGATACACGAGCGCTAACTTGCAAAATTTTTATCGAGACCCGCGAAGCGGTAAATGAGCTCTTTTTTGGTCGAACATCATGCAAACGAAGCTAGCAAACCTAACAGTGACGACGCTAGTATTGTAATTCATTGGAAGTTAAAGCAATGGGCGGCTTCGACACACAGTTATCTCTTAAGCTATCAATCATCTCTGCTTCAATAATTTCACCGTCCTCCTCGTTTTGTGCGGTTAAAAATTTTTATCACGACTTACCAAGGCACCTAAACGGCCACGATATTGCGAAAATCCTTTAAATCGGAAGACGGCTGGACGCAAGCATATTAGATTATTCAAAGGCATTCGATAAGGTTTCACACAGTAAACTCCTATAAAAAATACAACTAGCAGTGGTTCCTGCATACGTCATTAAGTGGGTGGCCTCACACCTGCGAAATCGTGAACAATGTGTTGACATCGGTGGCTAAAGTTCTCTACTTCTAAATGAATATAGAGGTACGTAAAGGAACCCGGTTTGTTCAACGTTTACCTCTGCAAATGTTTAACATTTGCGAATTTTTCACTCACTCTAATTCTTAAAGTTTGGCATTTGTCTGGAAAATTTTATAGTTAAAGACACAACCAGGTCCTCCCATCATAAACACAGTCTAAGCGCTAATGATATGCAGAGCACTGGACCAGTTGGACAATCGTCCACTATCAGAACTCAAAGCTTTAGGTCAGTATTCGCAAAGGACATCCACGCTGAAGGCCTTACTCGCGTTATTAAGGTTCCTGCGGTCTACGGGGCTTCCCGATAGACCTTAAGAACGCCGCCCCCTACCACGCTGTATAGTGTGCGCGGTTTGTACGTGCTCGCCTCTCGTTCTCATTATCTCCTCCTTCCACTTTCTTTCTCTTTTTATCCCCCTCAATTCTTCGCCCCGTGAAGGGCAGCCAACCGTAACTACTGGTTAACCTCCCTGCATTTCTATGCGTCCCTTCCTCTCTCTTTCTCTCTCTGAGCGCTAAGCCCGCATCAGCGATAGCAAATATCTATAAACACTCATTTTCCCCTATAACAGGAGCTGACTGGGATTAGCAGTACAATTCATCCCGCCTTCTCATTTCTGTCGTTTTGGCTGTTTTGTGCTTATGAAAATGGCCTTATTTCTTTTGCTGTGTATTCGTACCTCAAACAATTAGTTGAATTGAATTGGTAGTGTGAAGTTCTCCTGCCTTTGACGTATCAATTAAATGGATCACTTCACGTATTGTTGTTCTTATATGAGTGTTCCTGCAATCCTTTTGTGCTCCTCTTGCCGGGACGCTCGATGCTATATGTATTGAATTATTAAAAAGAAAAAGAAAAAGTTGTGTTTGTTGTGGTCTATGAAATACGTGGTTCTCTCACTACACGAGCAATGATTTTGTCACGCCCGTCTCATTACGACGAAAGTGTTAGGAAAACAGTACTGTGAATGATGAAGTATCTCAACAAACTAGAAACAAAATGTGGTCCACCCTAATTTTCCCTAATCTTGAGACAACGTATCTGCTTGAAATAAATAACGCATTTACGGTTTGTTTAGATTGGAACCGTTCTTTTTTTTTCAGGCTTTAATGAAACAAGCTGCAATATGATCGTCGTGTTTTGCCATGCAATAACTTATGACATTTGGTCGACAGATTTCACGGATGTTTCTAATCGATAAAGCGAGATATTTGACGCAATACAGCATTTAAGATTACCGTGCCCTGTTTTGACAGCGAACCGTTAAGAGCTATGATACCTTTAAATATCATTACCGGCGTCTGACATATGCGCACTATTATTTTTCCTTTGCTTAAATTACAACTTTTTCTCAAGGCATATGCCCTGGTAAATTGCAAGAAGAAACGGGTTGGTCATGCTTGTTTCAAAATCCGTAGCTGCTGATATTATCAGGAACTATAAAACGCCTTATTACTTCAAAGGCTTTACACGAAAATGAAATGGTACAATGAAAAAGAGAGAAAGAAGATGTGAAGCAAATATAAGGGAAAATTTCAGTGGGGAGCTAACGTTACTGTCTACCAAACTGCTCGTTAAGCTAGCGGGCGAAACCCGAATCACGTTATCAAGATGCTCGTTAGCATAACTCATTACGGTGAAGTCTCATTTATGTGTCTCGGAGAGGACATGTGGTCTGCGAGTAGGAAGCTTAAAGCCGATGGCAAATTTGGATGGAACATAATGTCGTCGGGCCGGTGCTACTAAAAACAAAGAAAAAGAACTGCTCGTTCGTCCCATTTATAACGTTGATCGTTGCCCCTTGATTGCCTCTATGGTGCTTCAAGTAATTAACTGGCGTTGCCAAATTCTCCGAAATAATGAAGACACTTCATGTAGCTATGTACTTACTTTTTTGTAGCTCACCAAGGTCACACCACACGCAAAGCCCGATTGCGCTCTCCCTTCATTCCAGGGGATAAATGAAGAAGTTGAGGCAAGCCTCTTACTCAACTTCCCTTAACAGCTTTCGCTGGGTGGCGCACTCGGGTAATTTTCATAGATGATTAAACATACCTGGCCGAGAGCGCGTGCAGTGAGGTCCTGGACCAAGGGACTTCCCCATTAACATTCTGCTTCGCAATAAAGTTTACTCGGTCTTCTGCTCCGCAACATGGAAAATAAAGCACCGTATGACATAGTCAAGGGGCCGTTTCAGGTTGATCTGGCATGGCTTCTAAGCATGCAAAGCTACCTCAGAGTTGTGTTTCGAGAATAAGCCAGTTAGTTACTGGTAGTAAGGCTTCATTATCGCCGTTTGAGCCCACAATGCACGCATTAAAACATCGCTCCTGATTTACGTACGTTCTTGAGCACTTCCGGCGCCTTCTGAAACAGTCACTTCAATATGCTGTTATTTATTTATTTAGTTATTTATTTATTTATTTTCGACAGGTACTGTGATGTCGGTATTCCTCTAATCGGTAACGTATCACGAATCGTTGCTTGGCTAGTTGCAAGGTTACAAAGCTGAGGTTGTGCGAAAGAGCAAGCAAGACAATATGACGATGCAATCATACGAAAACGATATTAGGAAAGGAACAGCACCGTATTTTGTCCGGTTACTTGTTGATACAGTTTCGCGTTTTTTCCACCCTAATAAATCATAGAATTCTTGAACTTTCTCTAGCAGCCACATCGCTTGAATTAATGCCGTTTGCGCTCTGGCTCTCGCGAACGATCACTTGCTGTTCTGGGAAAGTCGCGTTCACCGTTTACGTTTCATGTACACTACACTGTAAGCAAGGTGAAAGCCTAATGTTACTTATCTGTGCTGCGATGTCTGGGTCAAAGTAATTGTTTCGAAGTTTCCTGTAATTTCCAGATGTGTTTTCTTAATGAACAACAAGTTGCAATCATATGAACGAGGTCGTTGATGGGCGAGGTTATTAACCTGTTGACATCTTTTTTCATTTGCGACGGTTGGCAATGAATTGTGGTGGAAAGGAAACCGAATCTTCTCTAATTAAGGGAAATCTATCGTTTGTTTACTCCTTTTTTTTCGCATGCTTTCTGCCGGCCATCTGACTTCACTTTCAGTCTCACCGACAACATTCATTATTAGCTGCAGCACGACAGAAAGACAAAGTACAGAAACAGAGTGAACACGCAGAACGTTTATTCTCAACTGAACTTCATTTGAAGGTACACAAAGGACAAGAGAGGAGTAGGAGAAGACTGCAGGAATGTTTTCGTAAAGCGTGTAGCTAGAGCCCGGGGAGGTATTCCTAACGTACAAGTCTACGCATGCGATTTATTTGGTTCTTTTCATTCCTTCAAATAAAATTTAGTTCTGAGTCAGCGTTTTGCGTATTCACTTTGTTTCTGTCCGCTCTCTACCTTCCGCGCTGCAGTTATTAAAGAGTCAGCACCAACTATCCCGACTAAGTCCTAGCTGACACCCTATAGCGCAGTTTCTTAAAGCAAGAGTCTGCCAAACAAAGCGCGTTTTTAGAAGGTTGTGTCCATTTTCAAAAATAAGTCATTGCACTAGGCTGGTTCGTGAAAAGTGGATCAGGCCATTCGTTGCAGCGAATGTATAATTAGTGGATGTAATGAGTCGGTGAGAAACAGTTCTTAAAACACGAAGCGCTTTCTGGGTTGGATCTTGTTGGATTAGTTACGAGAAGCGAGATTGCAATCCTGACATACCTTAAGACTTAAAAGCGCTGAGTACATTGGACCGTCGTGGTCAATAATTGGTGCAAAATGTGGCAGTCCCATCAAATACCAACACCATGTTGGTTTGGTACCTGCAACACATATCTTTGGTATCTGTGGTTTTACTGGGTTTCATAGAGAGACAGACATCAAGACGAGGTACGTATTACTACAGGGAATGAAGTCAGGTCCTATAGCTCAAGGGTGTACTGTGGGCTGTGTAGACGCGTGGGTCACTGATCAGGTCAGCGTATAGAGGCCACCGATTTATTCATTAGAGCGCGCAGCTTAAGGAGCCCGAACATGGCGCTGAAGCGCGTCCAAATAGAGTTGAAGGACGAGGGAGATGTGGGCGCCACGAGATCAATCATGCATCACGGCACAAGAGATTGATATTGATCTGCTCAAATCGCCAGGTTTTGGTAGCGCAGCGCAGTGGCTGCAGAAACGATTTCTCTTATATCGACGAATAATGGGTGACTCTAAAGAAGGGCTTCGCCAACAACCTGTCTCTTGTATGGTTTGCTATAACGAAAGGCCAGCATTAACAACTCGGTCACTCACGGAGGCATTTCACTGAGAGAGAAATTTTTCACTCTGTCCTTGATTCTTTGGCGAGCATATACCGCACTGCACCGCTTTAGTGACGCACATAATGGCAACCATTCTTGCTCTGGACGCCTCTTCGCGACACCCAGCCATATGTCACGCATGCAGCGACAACGTCGATGACCTTGCTACGCGATGGCCTGTCGGGCGTGTCCAGTGCACTTACTGCACCAGGCTCCACCATCGTCTCGGACTCCACCATGCGTCTTCATAACTGGTTCAAGCTGAGGTGTCATAGGGTCCGTCATAAGACCCCGAGCTCACAAATCTTGTCATTCTCCGAGATGTGGTACTACACCACTTGCAACCCTGTCCTCTCGTATTTCGAGAAGATGGGGCTAGCAGACTAACGACCAGTGACTACGAGAAAGTGAAACATAAATGCAGAGAACGTTGATCAGGCAACAGTGCACTCCTTGCACTCGAGAAATAGCATATAGCAGGATATAACATGACTGGAAATGAAAAATTGACCGTCTACTCCTCTACGCCGTGCCTATATTTATTGTATTTGTATTTTATTGTATTTGTATTTGCAAGCATTAAATTCTGATACTTGTGACCAGGGCTCTTACCACGTTTCCTATTCCCTATTTCCTCTCAAACAACGTGGAAAGAAAACCAGGACTTCAACAATTAAGGCAAAGGTAGTATTTGTTAATTTATTAATTTTTTTCTCAGGCTTGCAGGCAGCTATATTACTTCAACTTTAACAATCGCTGACATCCGTCATTATTAGCTGCATGATTAACTCCACGATTAGATTTCGTTGTGAGATTGGAATTTAGAAAAGACCCTGAAAATTCAGTCTAAGTCCAGTCTGCTACGTTCCCTTTTTCAGTCTCTCACTGCATTTCTAAGCGTTATCTGCCAACATCCATTTTCAGCCCATTTCGTGCCCACTGTGAGACAACGATCTTTTCTATAGCGATCTCGAATTACTCCTGTCTTGGCAACGGGTAGAATGCAAATCGGTGCCTAGTGATCCTCTATCTGTCGTTTTATATATAAACCTAAACTTTGTGGTTGGCGCCCCTAAACGGCCACCTGTAAACGTCATAGTCGCACGCAATTTGCAGCCTTTTACTTCGTCCAAAGACGAGGTCGTGGGAGACGTTCATGTTGTTCCCATGAAAATGCTAGTGACCACCTGCTGATTGTCTTTTCTTTTTGTGTAAATGTCCTCTATTCCGCGAACAGAGGCAATCCATCTTCTACGCATAAGCAAACTTGGCCGTGGCCTGCAGACAAGAGTCTAGAACACAAGCCTCGCATTTATCGGTGCACGAGGGTCTGAACGCGTTATTTCCTTTTAAGGCGGTTTTATTGACAGGACCTGCCTGGCCTGAAATGACATCTTTTTTGTACGTATAGAAATCTGACACAGTCGATATGAATTTCATACTGGAATCAGTATACTATGGCGCGAAAGAACGAAACCAAGGAAACGTGCATCGGCAAGACGAGCGCCCATTTTGCGAAGCTTTGGCGAAAAATGCGCTTCGTTAACAATCTTGCACTCCAGAATGCTAGCGCAACACTTGCGCAAGTTCTGCGTGTGTTGGAACAGTGCGCGTTATTCGGAATTTGGAAGTTGGCCAGGAAATGCGCCAGTGAAGTAGCCTGTGGTATGTCGCGTCTCCGTGACTGGCTATATTTCGCAAGCAGTTCGTTCGCGCAATCACCGCTCACATCTCCGCATATCCAGTACCAGCCGCCGTAAATGGGTAAGAACCGGGAGCTGCGGGAGACCTTCAAATTATCAAAGGGGTGGCTGGTGCACGAGGTGCTGTAGCTTAGTGCGGGGGGGTTCAGAACGCTGGCGTGGTCTGGACAGGGCCCGTCCTTGAAGCTTATTTCCCGACCTAGTTGAATGCTTAGCATGTACATGGTAGCATAGCACTCACAGTATTGCGGGCTCTCACACAGGGGTTTCCGTACGACATTGCGCGCTCGCATCGCTTGAAAAGTGACATTATCCTGGCATGAAAAGGAGGATATTTCCTCTATTTCGATATTTCCATTCCTTATTACTGATCTTAGCATAGATGAAAAGTATATTTATTTATTTATTTATTTATTTATTTATTTATTTATTTATTTATTTATTTATTTATTTATTTATTTCACATACTTTCAAGGCCCGAGGGCGTTACAGAAAGGAGTGGAGTCGAAAACAAAAGTAATGCAGTAAAAATACAAACAAATAGTATTAAGAAAAATATTGACAAAGGCATTCTGAACAGTGGTCTTGAAGTTGGTAGAGTCGATGATGAGTGCGATTGATGCGGGAAGGCGATTCCAGTCCGTGCTTGGCCTAGGGATGAATGAGTCACTGTACCGGTTTGTGCGGCACTAATGGCACCCCGACTTTAAGGCTGTGGTCAGTGCGGGCCGAAATATGAGACGGAGGGGCAAGATGGGTTTCTTTCAAAAGGGGATTCAAATGAAAAACTTTGCGAAGAAAGGAGAGACGGGAACATTTGCGGCGTGACGAAAGATCAGGTAGCTTAAGAGTTCGTTTCATTGAAGAGATACTTGCATAGCGAGAATAATAAGATAAGACAAAGCGTGCACCGCGGTTTTGAATACTTTCTAGAGTATTCATCGCTTCCTCTACTTTTTTTTTCAATGCCAGCCAGATTCAGCCGATCCAACCGTTCACCACCCTTCCCTATCGTTCTTTCCTACTCTCTCACTCGTCGGCTTGCGTTGGCGCCTGCTTTACGCTCATAGGAGAGAATACCATCTGGGTGGCGCCTCGCGACGGAAGTCGGAGGAGGACTTGACAGACGCCTGATAACCTGACAGGCGCAGGGACGGAGCGTCTACCGCTTCTCCGCCGAAGCGGCAGCGCCGTGTTCAGACGCTCGCGTGACTTAAGCAGTCGTACATAAAATTGAGGTAGCGCCATCTCCTCCCTCCTCGTCCTGCGCCGGAGTTGGCTCTGCCTACGCGGTGCTGAACCAGCGGATGCTCTCCGAAGACGCTCTCCGCGTTCCCAGCGCGTCTATCTTCAACGCTAAGCGGCGAGAACATAAAGCGCCTAACTATATCAGTAGTCGGCACTCTTTGCCGGCATCGCAGATCGCTTTCAAGGTACGGTCTGCGCGGCCGTACCCCCGCCCGAGTACGTTTGGTCACGGTTCATGAATGGTTCGACGCGGATGGATGAGGCGCTAAAGAGCGATAACGGCTTATAATGATCGGTACGTCGTCAGCGCGCCTGTTTGCCTACGTACCGTGACCGCTTCGTAACGTACGGCGATACACTCAAAAGGTGCTGTTCGCATACATTCAGGCCAAACAAAGACAGCGCCATGGAATGTATGACTGAGTCGACAAAAAGCACGTGCGTTTGAAGATGACTTGATTGAAGTCGGGCACAAAAGTTGCAAATAAACGCAGCACGAACGTGTGGCACTTAAGGGAGCGAAAAGCTAACGAAGCCGTATGAAACAAGCGCAGCATATGAGATTAGTGATGAGCGAAGAATCCCTCGCTTACCTAACAGAGCCGGGACCTTTGCGTTGGGTTGAAATCAGCCCGGTTGATTCGTTGAAGCCAGACCTTCCTCCGTGCCGCGTCTCGCTTAACAGATGGAATACGGAAAGGTCACTTACCGTACCGTCCCTTTCACTTGTGCTGCCCCTGAAAGCACAGCCAAGCGGCATCGCGAACACGAAGCTACGCTACTAAAGCACGAAGGAGGCGCGAAACGCGGTGCCTGCGTGCGCCGCTCGCGATGTTTGGCACCGCGATGGTGGCGGAAGCGAAAACGAGCAAGAAAAATGCGCGTGACGGCGTTCGGTCAATGGGAGGGCCGAGCATCGGAGGGAAAGCGCAATGGAGGACGACAGTGGCAATCTTCAAAGGATGGCGCTACTTTTGTTTTTTATTGAGGGATTTTAGTCGTACCATCTGGGTATAATGAACTAGATTATATTATACATCTGCGTAACGTCGCATCGCGGCAACTCACTGAGCTAAGGCGCACCAACGGCTCCCATTCGCGAGCGAACGATTGCGCTGGCATTTAAAAAACGGAGGAGGCGTTGGCATATTGAAAGCGCGCATACGCATGAACTTAGTGGATATTTTGCATTCTGTTTCGATTTCTACTCTTGCATATGTTTGAGTGGCGTCCTACACATTACCATTCTTCTGTAGTTCCTTTAATATACGCGTACTTTTGATTACTTATTAAGGCGAAAGCTTTAGGTGTCTATGTTGGAGGTGTCCTTGGCCTAACTGCGCCGTGAAGAAAAATGACCGACGCCCCAAAGAGTAAAACTATGTTAACAAATCCTCGAATTGACCTCACATATTTCTCAAGAATGTTGTAAACAAAGTAAATTAGTGGCTTCGAAAAGAAAATTTGGCACATTTCGCGCTGGAAGGTTGTTTTTTCTTCTTTTTTCTCTTAAATGAAGCCAAGGCTGCTCCACAGCTCTTGCTTACTAAAAGGTGTGCCTAGTGCTTGCCTGATTGCACACGCCACATGTTCAAAGGGATGCGTGCTTGTGCTACTGCTCGCGAGTTCGTCGTTGTCTTCTTCCACAGCTGGCTCCGATGCCGCTCATCATGCCAGCGTTGCCATACTGCATGCCCGTCCCACTACCAGTAGGTGCGGCGATTTCGGTAAGTTCCGTCATGCGCTCCGATAGAGAGGTGTCACGATTCTTCATAAGCGTATCTTAACCGTGACAAGAAGTGTGCCAAGTACGCAATCAGGCTCTCACCTTAACGTTTCGCAAATGTGTAACGCTTGCTTAATTTTTTTCGTTCATTGAAATCGTTCACAGTTCGTTTGTTTCTCACATTTCCAAGGTCTAGCAATACGTTACATCCGTAGAGGCACTGAATTTCTTTGTCAGTTACAAAGTGATACCTGACATCAGTTTTTGAAACCGTCTCTTTGCGGATTTTTCCTCACCCTCCTTCATTAAATGGGAAATAAAGATGGAAGCCCGCAAGCTTGAGCCTGCCTACTGCCCATCCCTTCACTTTTAGATACTCGACACCAGTCGCCAATGCAGCAGGCCGAGGATAGGTTAACAGAAAATGGTGTGAGTTTACTATAGGTACATGCAAAAAGCAATAATAATAAAACGCACAATAAATAAATTTGACATTGATAAACAACTGACCAGGTCATTGCGTACGTTGCTTTTCATTTCTTTGCTTTTCTAAGCTTAGCTTTGGGGACAATGAATCCTTTCGAAGGCCAAAATTCGTAAGCAGTTAATAAACGAGCAAATGAATTTAGTGCAGGAGTTCGCGGCTAGAGAAAATAAGGGAAGGCAGAATACATCTGAACGCAGACATCTGAACATTTTTATTAAGTTTTATTGAACTTTGTTCTTTGTTATAATTATATTTGTCACAATAGCTTACTTCCACCTTTGGAAGTACTTCTGTAACTGCCACTTAAGAAAACCGAAATTGAATAAAAGAGCGAACTTGCAGCTCAGAATGAACCGGAAGGAAACGTCAGTTTTTCTTGTTTTCGCTGAGTGGGCATTATTAACGAGTTATTTAGCTCCATCTCTTCAGAAGCCATTTCCAATTGTATCTACTGCATGATATGTATTTAATTACATACTTTATTCTCAAGAGAAATGATATCTTTAGTGTACGACCTCTTAGGGGCGGTTTTAGCTTAGGGTGTACTCCAATTTCTTAACTGAAGGACATGTCAACCGCAAAAAAATTTTTGTCCGATACAGCTAAACCAATTTGAATGTATTTTGTTGGATTTAGGAGAAAACGTTGAGTTCTACGAACCGCTTGAAGCCGAATCTTGATGTCAGGGTTGTAGTGTTCACGAAAAGGGTCTGAAACAATTTCAGAAAAAAAAAAATTGAAGCAGAGAGTTTGCAAATTTGTAACTCAGCACCAAAAATATATATCGCAATTTTCTGAAATTCATCTGTTAGAGCGTGTATAGCGGAAAATTATAAGTTTAAATTAAAATTAAATTCTGAGTACTTACGTGCCAAAACTGCAATATGGTTATAACACACACTGTCGTGTTGTACTCTGGGTTAATTTAGATCACCTGGGGTTTTTTAACGTGCACCCAATGCATGGTACACCAGCGTTTTCGCATTTCACTCCTATCGAAATGCGGCCACTACGACCGGAATTCGTTCCCACGACCTCGGGCTTGGCAACGCGACGCCAGAGAGACTACGCCACCACGGCAGCTAGAAATATCAGTTTACAGCCTAAATGAATTTCGACATTGTTTACGAGGCTTTTCAATTATCACACTCACAAATTAGTGGCATATTTCAGTGCATAGTACAATACATCCGCATTATCTGATTTTCATGTCTTAATAGATACATTTTACAAAATTATGATGTTGCTTTCCATTTTTGAGTTTGAGTCGTAAACTTGCTGCCTAAGATACTAAAATTTTCCGAGTTTTAACATTCTTTTGCAAAACAAGGGATGGAATAACGGACTTATTAAAATACACATTCATTGGAATCGGCAGACTTAAAAAGAAAAGCGGATCGAATCTCATCAATTTTGGCGCACTTGATGTCGAAAAAACAATTTCTCCATTGCCATATTGCATTTACACAGGAGTTTCTCAGGCAGTACTTCCTCGTAGAAGGGATAACTGTTTTGAAACGATTACCTGAACTTCAACGCGCCCTACTCGCCACACAAAAGGAACAAACGAGAATCATGTACAAGGTCAAACTACGATTGCAAACGAAAGCGTCTAAACGGTCCTCATGTATGCGGCATTATGACTCAGCCTTTTGGGGCGTCTTACTCAAGAGTGAAACCGGCCGAGCACAAACAGAGGAATCTGAGATTGAATTCTCGGAATCACATCAGCTGCCCAGCGGCGAGACGCCGGGCGAATCTTTTCGCTAAAATTCCCCTGGACCGAATTTTGAAGCCGAGATCGCTTCCCTCGGGATCGACGTAGGTCGCAACGTGCAGCTCGCTTTCGTTTAGTGTGGAACCATAGATAGGGATTGGAATAACGCAACGACTCCGTTCCAATCTGTCTTTTTCTTTTCGTGCTTCGTCATTGATCCAAGCGGTGCTCTCCTTGTATATGATATCGCTATGACTTAGTTCGTGGGTGGTGGGAAATATAACTGCCCAGCTTTTGTAGAGACAAAAAAAAAAAAACTGCAGCTGACTTGCGCATTCAAAATTTGGCAATCTTTATAAGCAACATGTAGCCGCACACCTAATTTCATTTCGCTGGTTTGCGAGGTCGCCAGCAGTGGCGGCAGCAAACCGCGAATAGACAGAGACATTAGGGGACAAAGCAGGGGAGGTATTCTGTAACAGTCCACCTAGTGGACTGTCTATTTCGACCGTTCCTGATCGGCTAGGGCCGCTCGACTCCTCCTCGCTCTTACAGATGCATCCAGTCAGCAGCGGCCGAAATGGACAGTCCACTAGGTTTACTCTTACAGAATACCACCCAAGGATAGAATGGCGGTACCTGTTTCAGTCCTCCATGATAAGTTTCATCATGCTGAATAGCCGCAATCTATGTTTGCGGACAAGTTTAACTTTTACCCCTACTGTATAGTGACAAGCTCAATACTGCCTTTGCTATGTCAGTCCGTGCGTCAGCCTTTTCCGTCATGCCGGCGTCGTGTCGTGTCGTCATTATTGCGTCGTCTTCAGACTACCTCGTTATCCGGGGTTCCATCCTCAACGCCACTGGCAATTGAGCTCAGGCTCCAGCGGCAAGGGAGGAGCCGCTCTCACGAACCACTGAGCTATCGCGCAGCTTTCGAAGTTGGCAATTTGTGAGATGTTTTAGGCGCCATGCAAACTCTGAGAGCGGTGGTGTCTGTTCATGCATATTAGAAGGCACAGCAAATGATACTGAAACCAAAGAAGACGGTGTTGTGCACACCAAAAAAAAAAAAAAAGAAAAGAATTCTGTTCTTGAGACCGTGGAGCCATTACTTGAGGAGTAAGGATGCAAGCAAGCAAGGTTTCGCTATGCAAAGTAAAACATGGCTCCGTCGTGGTAAATGAGTTTAGATTCGAAGGAATAGCCTAAGTAGCCAGATTTATTTATGCTGCTGCAAGCGTCAGTCAGTGTAGCGCACTCTGCTGAGCTGCATCATCGTCCGCTACAGTACTGCTTGTTCTGGCCGCCCAACTACATTCACAGACGCCATAGCTCACAGATTCTGTGTTCGAGTACAAGGCATTGCATAAAATTACCCACGCGCATTTGTTATCCTGAGCTATAACGCAGTGACTAGCGCAGGCATTTACTACCGGTAGCTAGGTTTGTGCCCATCTCCCCGGTAGGTATCAGGTGGCTGCACTAGTCTGCCGCCCACAGCCATGGCGTATTCTCTTCAACAAGGCAGCCTTTTTGTCCCCAGGCCTCGTGCTCGTCTACTTCGTATACCGAAAGGGGGTCCTATGTATATTACGTGAGTCATCTCAGAGAGCCCCTTGTCCGCCCACAGACGGCCTTGTTGAAGGAACATTCGCCATGGCTGTGTGAGGTTAGAGCTGCCGCCGGGTACGTATTGGTAAAATGTTTATTTATTTATTTACAAATACTGCAGGCCCTATTCGGGCCCAAGCAGGAGTGGTTACATCAGTGGTAATAAACAAGACTACAAATCGAAAAATGTAAAAATACGCAACAATAAAAAATATAGAGGGACATCATCCTTTGCAATTTAGAATTATCAACAATACATATGAAGTAGGAACAATACTTGTAGTTCGCAACTCGACAACAAAGTAGTGATAAACTACGAACACACAACGGATCACTCAATTCAGCGTTTTACCTAATTTTAGTACAACACACAGACGAGAATTAAATTTTCTTCAGGGAATATTGATGTATGTTACGGTAACTTAATGGTTTTCTAACTGTTTTGCTGTGTTGTGTACGGTCGAAGCGCATTGACGGCTCGGTTATTTGACGTTCACGCGGTATTTTCACAAGACCATGGTAAAACTGATAGATAAATTTTAATCTGCACACCATTCTACGATGATCAAGTTTTTTTCATCTTTGCCCTATCGCGAAGAATTGATAAGGGTACAAAGCACACACATGATCCCCATAGGCCCCTTTTCGTGATACAAACCCCCACAAGTAGCTGACACCAGACCGGGAGGCATATCTACCTACTTGAAAAATCAGTGGGTTTCCGGTGGTACCAGGATTTAAACCCAGTACGTTCTGCCTTCGAGGTGGGTGCTCCACCACTAGGCCATCGCTGCGGTTACTGATACTGTTCTCTTCTTTCTTTCTCTCTTTTTAGCCCTTGGCTCCATTTTACAAACAGATCATAGGTCTGGTTGACCTCTCGGCCGTTCTATTTTCTCTGGTCGCTCTCTTTTGCATTTAACCAGACTTCCCGCCCAAGTTCTACCGGAACAAAGCAAACATGCCGGAGCAGAGAAAAACACAGAACAGTGATCGTATACTGGAAGATATTTAACACGAAACTGTTTCATTCCGGGATCCACCACCAACTGTCTGTAACGGATGTGACGTTGGTGCGAACGCGCAAAATATGCTCTCTCTTGACAGAGATCGCGCCGTTATCTAGGAGCGGTGAAGCGAAGTACTGCGTCATGACACTAACGAGAGCCAACAGAGAGCGCTTCCGTAGTCTCAGTGCAGCGATGGCTCCTACGCGGTGTAGCTTGGCGCAGGCGGTGTAGGCCTCCGGTTGAGTTGACGACGCAGCTTCCGCACATGGTTTGTTCTTCGCGTCCGATTGTCCTGTGATGCCTCGTCGCCCATGGTGTGCACTTTCAACATGCATCAGCAGTGCTTACACGCCTCCTACTGCTTCGCTTGCGATGGCACCAACTAAGAAAACTGCTAT
Organism: Dermacentor variabilis; assembly: GCF_050947875.1. Lineage (NCBI taxonomy): Eukaryota > Metazoa > Arthropoda > Arachnida > Ixodida > Ixodidae > Dermacentor > Dermacentor variabilis. Next base: position 174,698,388 of record NC_134573.1, read on the forward strand.
GCTAAGCCCCGCAGAAAGGCAACGACGTCGACGGGCAAATCTCGCTTTGGTCCGGCGAGAGACACGCTAGCGTGAAGCAGAGCGCTTTCGCGCGTTCGTGGCGCACGCTGCCAACTCTGCCACTCGCATGCCTGAAGCTTAGCGCGTCACAACTCAACTGGCCGCCCAAGACACTACGGAGCCAGACGAAACTGCTCGTACCTTCACCGAAATGCCTCGGCAGCAGGACGCCGCTCGCCAACAGGACGCCACGCGCTTAGCAATCCTGGAACACAGTCGCCAACCCGCAAATCGTGCGCCTTTAATTCATTGCAAAGAACCGTTACTTCATGAAGGAAACGTGCAACAGCTTCTGTGAAGACACATTTCACTTTCGTGTTCTAAATATTCCTATGAAAGAGGAATCAACCATGCTTTTTTCGAGATTCTATTAATCTTTTTGTCCATCGCAAAGAGTGGACAGTTCCAGCAATAGTAGGGACATGGTGTCTTGAGAGCGAGGGGTGCAGGGAAAGTAGAATACAAATCTGAAAGAATGGTTACAAAAAGGTTCTCCGGGGCCTCACGTGGATACGTGCCTCTGGTTGAAACATAAATCACATACGCGTCAAAGATAAACAGAAATTACGTGAAAGTTCAGAGGCCCACTTATGAAACTTGCGTGCACGCGACAGGCGCAAAAGGCTTCAGGTAGATAACACGTGACGCGATATAAAAATGACGCGACGGAAAATGTCTCCTCTCGAGTGCCTTCAGAGCAAAACTGTCAAAATCCAGTAGCCCTCGATAACTGCTTACTTTTTTATGTTCTATACACGTTCATCGCATCTAGAAATGCAACTGGCTCGTACTACATTCCACAGCATGACAGACATTGCGACATGCAAACATGGCAACTTTGCGTGTTGAGGCAACGGTCTATCACTCGTCTCTCAGAAAAGGCGTTGCACCACTTTGCGTTATGAAAAGATGCAGCGAGCTTTCAACGATAAATATGTCCCGTACCTATGTTAAAGCAGTCGATTTTCAATTTGTAATTTTCATTCCTCGATCGCAAGCTGTGCCATCACGTGAATAAAACAACAGCGGGATTTCAAGGAGAGAAAGTAAACTAGTTGTTTTCTCTCTTACCATCACTGAGAGCCATCCTGTGCACAGCGTATTGCTCAGTGGTGTCCTACTATTATTTTTATGACGTCAAGTACTTGCAAATGCTTCACCACTGTTGGTACGTCTGTGCATGTTATGGTATTTGTGAGACGTAGACGATCAAACCGTGCGACGACAGACGGCGAGCGCGCCACTTGTGAAATAGAAGGTCATAATCAGTTGATATCCCAATTCTTACTGTATTTCGGCCAAAATAGTGAGCAGTTAAATCACATAGCAAATGAAAGCTGAGCTATAGGACAAATTACTTGTTTTGAAGGCATAGTAAGAGCCGGCTTCAGATATCTTTCTCAGTCTGTCACAAGAAATTAATGGTAACTGCCTCTCATGGAATCCAATTAGTAACTCTCTAGATTCTATTATATTGTCGAACTTATCCAGCCGCTGTGTTGTTTCGGTTCCGCGAATTGCAGCATTAGCCAACACTAAGCTCGCATTAATTGTTCAAGCGAAACAGCAACGCGAAACCTAAAAGACTGAAATGTCACGAGAAACGAAGTGCAGTCATGCTACATAAGCATACAGCCTCTCCAGTGCGCTGGAAAAGTCCGCTTCGGCGTACCTCAGTGCATTCTCCAAGAGCATACTTGGTGCAAGACTATTACTACTTGAGTTGGTTCTGAGCATGCGCTAACAAGTTGGCGGGCGCCTGCTTACGCGCATGTACTTCTCCTACCATAGCGCAGGTTCAAAATCGTACACTGCCACCTGATTGACCTCCTTGCCTCCCACTCGAGACCGGCTTTACACAGCATGCAGTCAGTTCTCTGACGTGGAGCTAATGAACAGCTAACACACGAAATCGTCAAACTTTACCACGATGTCAAACAGAAAGGTCACGAAATTATTTTACAGTGGCTACTTGGCCATTTGGGAATCAGTGGAAATGATGAAGCAGACAAAACTGCCCGAGAGTCACATCAAGAACAACACAGCGTTCTCATTCCTCTTTCCAGGACAGACGCTGCAAGGCAGCTTCATCACCTGGCGCGTTCGAGCTCTCTTTAGCAGAGTGGAACACCCCAAATCCTTGCAGGACCACACATCGGTCCTTGCAGGACCGATGTGTGGTCTACAGTATGTTATAAATAATATATATAAGGCGCAGCAGGTTGCACTAACTGAATCTTTCGCTCCAACTCCGACCTCCACCCGGGCTTCACCGATGTGAGACATCGCTGCTGTACCGGCTGTGGCTAAGAGTGGCTTTCACGAAGGTGTTCACTACTCTGATTGGAATGACCGACATGCGATGTCCGCGGCGTCGAAGAGAATATCGAACATTTATTGTGCCAATGTCATCGAATTCAGTCGGAAAGACAAACGTTGTCTATCTCATTGCGACGACTGGACGATCGGCTGTTGTCTGTGCAGGTGCTGCTTGAAGACCGTCCCCATCGCTCGTCGGCCCAGAAACCTGTGAAGGAACCCGCCGTGGTTGCTCAGTGGCTATGGTGTTCGGCTGCTGAGCACGAGGCCACGGGATCGAATCCCGGCCATGGCGGCCGCATTTCGATGGAGGCGAAATGCGAAAACACCCGTGTACTTAGATTTAGGTGCATGTTAAAGATCCCCAGGTGGTCGAAATTTCCGGAGTCCACCCGGGCTCCGGAAATTAGTAGGCGCGCCGTAGTGGAGGACTCCTACTGGAGGAGTCCTCCACTACGGCGTGCCTCATAATCAGAAAGTGGTTTTGGCAAGTTAAACCCCATAATCTAAAGCTGTGAAGGAATTTTTGTCTTTCTTGAGGGCGAATGCTCTATGTGAACACCTTTCGCTCACTCAGGCCCTCCGTGCGCATGCGAGAGCTCACCGCAGCTTTTTTTCCCTCTCCTCCTCCTCCTCCTCCTATCTGATCTTTCTATTCCCTCTTTCCCGTCCCGCAGATTAGGGTTGCTAACCAGACGCATTTCTGGTTAACATCCCCGCCCTCACTCTTTGTTCCCTCCTCCCTCTCTCTCTCCTTCTCCTCTGCTTCGTGTAGCACGAGCTTATCAGCCTATACCCTACAGCAAGAGAGTCCTACGATCGGCTAGGCAGTCACAAGAAGACAGTGCCTTATCGCCGTACGTGTAGTATCATTCACAGCTAAGGCATTGAGTTTGCCGTGCTGGCTCAATTCCGCCCGCAGAGCTTTGCTCCCGCTATCTGGGCAAATCTGCTGGGAGTTGCACTAACATGCGTATGAAGGATGATGACTACGATCAGTCCCTGACGCGCTTTTTTGTTAGCTGCAACTTGTTCTGTATAAATTTGACACGTTCACGGAATAATGCGGTATGTACTGCCAGCTGCTTTCCTTATTTAGTTTCCTCTGACACGTCCGAAAGCTGTGCTGAAGGCGTCTGTTCAGCCATTCGCTGGAGTGCTTTTGCTTGTTCTTCCGTGTGTTAGACCCACAGAAGCAATTGATCCTCGTCGGCGTCGAGTGAGAGCGATCAGTCATGTCCACGTTCCTTCCGATGGTGCTCAATATTCCTTCCACGAATCAGCTTTGACCAAACATGAGCGATAAAATAAAGAAAAAGAAACTCACGAGATACATACTACTTTGCAACCATGTGAGAGGCAGCAATGGATTGAAAGATGACAGGCTGAAGGACGCGGCAAACAACGATATCAACGCACCACTTTTTCGTGGTGCGTTCCTCCAAAGCATGGTTTGAACTTGCGAATTGGGGATATTTTAGTATTTAGGACATATACCTAGGAAACAGGTTCTGCTTTAGGATATGGAGCACCATATCAGTACCATTTACAGATCATGACACCACGTATCCTACAAGCAGGTAAGCATGGAACGTGTAGTTGAGTTCTACAGGAGGGGTATTTTATAACAATTATTTCCAAATCGATTGCTTCGTCAATGACGCCGGTCGAGCGACTGCAACGACAACATGAAGCGCGACGATTATTTTTTTAATTTTTATTATAACTATTACAAAATGAATATTACATATGACCATGTACGTAGCTGTCATATAGAGTTCTATCGCGTACCATGTGATGAAACCATTGACGGGTCATGGCGCACAAGACTGTGTTCAAGCAACAGCTTTTACGGGAACACATCGACACTGATGCTCTCAAACACGAGGTGAGAATCTTTTTCCGGGGACGTTTTGTAAGTGGCCGAGCGACTTTTCGTACGGAAGGCAACCGATTATGAACACCTTCGCGGTCAGTAAATCTTGTATGCAATGTTTTTCTGTTAACCGCAGTTCTGAACTGAAGCTGCATCACTGTCTGTCAACTCTCGAAGAATGCATTAAAATTTCAAGTTGAGGTGCTTGAGTGATGCTCTTGTTATTGGTTTTGATGTTTCTTCAACCGCCGGGAGTCAACAAAGTTGAGACGTACGCACGTGTCGAAGTCCCGTCAAAGCACTTGGAACGCCAACATAGCCTGCCACTGAGCACGCTCTATCATACGTCCTCATGTTGTCAGTTTAGATGGCCGAAGACAATGCCCACAACCTGTTCTCTGTGTTTTATATGTTGCCTTCCCAATGCTCCGCACTTTAACGCCATGTCACCGGACGTGCGATATTACTGCCCGCCCATGATCACTATAATGCAAAGCTATCTCAGTCTGTTTCTTTTTCTTTTCTGCCACTAGCCCTTTATGATTGGTCAGAATATTTTTGCGGGCCACCCCCATCTTCCCTGTCTGCCACACAACGTCATAGAAACTGCGAGAATTCCCAATCTAATATGATATGTACACAATGATTATATAAAATTAGATCGAACAAGATAAAAATAATTACTTCCGATTTTACGCCTCTTTCGCCAGTGGCCCACCGCTATTCCTCAAAAGTTTTCGGACTTCGCCCACTTCGTATGACTGTCACTCGATGTCACAAAACCGCGAGAACTGACCACGTGAAACTGACGTGTGGGCACTATAAACATGCATTAATATGCGGAAATAAGACTGACATTTTTTTTTCTGTATAGCCGCACGCTGACCCATTCCCAAATTAGTAACATATGGCAGTTCACCAATCACTCTGGCACTGGCTACTCGGAGTTACAGGGAAGAATAGATTTCTCTCCGCGTAATAACAATTTGCACGTGAAAGTATAACGTTGTAGAGCCCTTTCGGCACGTGCACGCCAACTCTTCTTCGCTGTGCATCTGCTTTGGCGGCATCTTTAACATTCCATTGGATGCCGCCGCAATTCTCGACTAGCCACTTCATGCTAAGCAAGGGGAAGCGGACCACTCGCAGGTGCTCTCACCACCCCCCTAGTCATCTCATTATCTATCTTCACAGCGCTAGCTTGCAACCATCGATACCTTTTCCACTTCTACGTGCTCCTCGCCTGTTTTCACTCATTGAGATAAGAAAAACCTTTTCCCGGAAGCAATGCTATTCGTTTTCAAAGTAGTGAAAAGGTTCCTCCTGTAAATTAAAAGTGCGTTTGATGGGGCTGTTCAAGCAACGCTGCAGTTCATCGCCTGATGCTTGCTTCGGCGCTGGCGGGAATTTAACATAAAAGATTGGAATAAAATTATAATAGAATAGTTTTACGTTATAAGGCCCCATGATCATTTGGCAGACTAATTATCGTTCTCATAGCAACACTGTCACGCAGAACGTGCTTTGTGTATTCAAAACTTCGTGTTTATTGTCACTAATTCAATAACGAAACATCCAGCCAGATCGTACGCGCGACAGGAGTACTGTAGTACATCGAGCCTACGCGACCACTACTGATGGCTCTGAAACGTACCATGACACAACTATGAATAGTAGATGGGCTTGAGTGGCAGGATTGAAGTCGACGACTACCTACCATTTCATTTATTTTTATCTTCAAATATTGCAGCCCTATTTAGGGCTATTGCAGGAGTGGAGTACAACAAATGCAAGAAACAGAAGAGGCAGTTGAACATAATAGATAAAAAAAAGGGACAGCAATCTTATCACACTAACGTTTCTACAAAATCAGACATTTCCAATTCACAAACAGAACCGGGTAACTCGTTCCAACGGTCAACAATTATCGCGAAGTAACTGTGTTTGAACCTGATAGTGCGTGCAAAGAAAGGCTTTAGGTTGGAGGTGTGACAACGTCTAGTTGGAAGAGCCCTGGCATACGAGATGTAATCATCAGCGGATAGTCGGCAACATGAGTGAGTAATTGAATGTAATAGCTTCATGGAATCTATAAGCCGCCTTGTGCATAGAAGAGATAAATTCAAGGAGTTCATTGAGGATGAGGGCCAAAATCACGGTTGTAGCGATGACAAATGAAACGAACAGCGTTCCTTTGCACCGATTCAACTTTGTCGCACACTTTATACGGGTTCTATATAGGTACTCTAATACAGGATGAATGAGCATTTTATATATCAATAATTTAGTATGTTTTGATTATTTGGATAATGTTCATCTCAAGTAACTAATTTTTAGGTAATATAGATGTAATGTGATCAATATATTGGGACCACTTGTGTGTGAAGATAACTCCAAGGTATTTGTACACCTGAGCCCGGGGAACTATTGTGTTATTGAAAGCGTACATATTCTGTGAAGGAAAATGGCTCGTTGTAAATGACACTACGGTTTTTTGAAGGTTAAGCACATCTGCCAATCCGTACACCAGGTGCAAAATCTGTTCAACGAATTCGGACGTAAGGCGTGATCACTAGGCGAAGAAATTACCTCGTATAGGACGTAGTCGTCGGCATAAAGACGGGCTTTTGACTTAATGTTGTTAGCAAGGTCATTTATAAGTATTAAAAATAACAAGGGTCCCACAACAGAGTATTGTGGAGCACCTGATGATACATTTACAGTTGAGGACGAAATGGAATTAAATGAAACGAATTGAGAGCGAGACTTAAGAAAGCTAGCTATCCAGTCGATCAGTCGAGGATTATTTAAAATTACGTTTAGCTTACTCAGTAGCTAGTTGTGTACAACCGTGTCGAAAGATTTGGAAAAGTCTACAAATAACTCATCAATTTGACTGCCAATATAATATGGCTGCATTCTTGCTGCGGTTGTTGTGCTTTGTTGGCATGAGCAAGCTCAATAAACAAGAATCGTTTCTTCCAATCACTCCTTCTAGAAGTATTGATGAATTCAGTTAGAAATTTTGGGTACATCATCTTGGTTTTCAGTACTGATAATAATAATCAACACAATCGAGCATCGTAAAGCGATGCTTGTGAGTCAATCGTATAGGACCCCAACAGGAAACGTCCGGTGATTATGTTCTTTTCCGTTGAATATATTTAGAACCAAAAACGACTTGTAATGAACAAAAAAACGAAAGAGAGCAATGAAGGAGCGAAAAGACAAGAAGGTCAACCAGACGAGCGTCCGCTTTGCTACCCTACACTTGGTATAAGGAGGGTTTAGAAGGACGGAGAGAGGGACACTGCGTGTCCGCAGGAGGATGCATAGAAGGGTTGTAGACGGTCGCTCAAGTTGGTGCGCTTCAGGAACTACGCTAGTGCGCGAATAACCGGTCGCGCCAGCGACGCATGTAGCCACAGTCCGAATGTATTTGACACGGAGAACAGCTTCGAGCCGAGCCGATTTACAGTTGTCTGGAGAGAAAGGCGTTGGATGTCGTAGTGATGGTAGATACATAACAGGCGCTCAATCGTTTACTCGTACCTACAGTAGCCGCACATGGGGCTGTTGGCCATTGCGATCCGGTGCGAGTAAGCGTTCGCAAATGCCACTCCCATCCATAGGCTGTACACCAACGTTGCTTGTCAAAGGGGAAACCTAGATGACACTTGGCGTAGCGAGGGGTATAGCTTACGCATTAAGCATTGGGGAGGACACTCGGAGCACTGGAAAAACACTTGTGTCATTTTGCGGGCAAGCTAGTGACCAATAAGGTTATGGTTTTAAACTGGCCAAGATTATTGCGTCATCAACAATGTAAATATAAATGCTAAAACTTCTTCATCCTCGTGGCTACACGACCACTTATGGTTTAGCCGAAAGAACGTATTTTGACGAAGAGCTTTCTTTGCATTTTCCGTGTATCAAAGACAATCAAGGTTCTGTCCAAGTCAGAATGAGAGTTGAATGAATTTCAGGCAGGTTAAATAGACCTTTTCCAGTTTGCTACCCTGTATAAACGTGTGGCATGACTACAAAGCCATGACATGGGGTGCGCTTGACGCCGGGCACCGTCTCTGAATGGTTGTCTGCTCGTTAACAAAATCGGGTTCAGAGTTTTAAAAAATTGTATACCTCTAAGAAATGTATTTATCATTGATATTTGATTGACACATAAATGCGACCTATCTGAGAACAACTTCGGGAATTTCAGCTTTGTGGTAATAAAGCTTAAGTTTCCTGGGCAGTTTCATTACCTGAACAGGTCATCCATTCAACAAACTGCCCAGAAGCCGCATAGCTGAAATAGGTGAAAGATGCTCCTAAATTGAACGTTTTTCTATCTCAATTAAACTGTAATCAATATGGACATGTTTTCAAGAGATTTACTTTCCTTTAACACTGATGCTCCATCCTTGTGCAAGCGCCGAGCGGATGAGCACAGGGAAAAGGCTTCAGGTTTCTCGTGCGCCTTCCATCTCGCATCTCTCGGGATGGGGAGCGAAAAAGAAAAAAAAAGAGAAAGGGGTACAAAATATACGCTCGGAAGAAATGCAGCAATGGGCTTTCAAGTCCATTGCTTTGAGACCCAAGAAGGGCGCATCTGCCTTCGATTTGCGGTGAAGCTCGGCTCCCAAAACGATAGCTTTGGTAAAAAGGCCCGATCGTTTTCAGTGCCCAAGCACAGGACTCAATACCCACTGGAGAGTTTCGTGTTGTTCATCAAAGAGGTAACCGCGGCATACAAAGGGACCAACTGTCTGCAGCGGACATTATGGTCGTGAATTGTAGCTACAGGCTGGTTCGGCCTGGTAGGCGAGGCCGGGACTTGCTCTGCATGAGTGCGTAGCGACCGTCCGTCGCTGTGGTTTGTCCTCCCTCCCGGATTTCCAGTTTACCTCGCCTTGCTTCGCCGTGGAGGTCATTGCCCCCTTCTCTTTCTTGGAATCGAGGTGGCTGCACTACTTGGGCGCCACCACGGCCATTCTGCAAACGTGCTTTTACTGTGGAATAAAGACAGTCGACTCTCCGTTCTCTACCTGTTAAAACGTGTATTCCTTGCCTCCGCTAAACCGAGCTCCCACATACTATACCATAGTGATACTATAGCCATCTACTATAGTGGTATTCATAGGCGCCGACTACGGGGTGAAGGGGGGGAGATACGGGGCCCAAACTCCCTCCCCGAGTTTACCGGAGTTTTCCACCCCCCCCCCCCTCACACACTTAAAGCGTCATTACTAGAGCTTTGTCACCCAGATTGGGCTAATAGGTTACTGCGTCATTGTTGGCGCGGACGTGCACGCTTTTTAATTCATACTTTTCGTTGCTTTCTGCAAATCCTGACCATAGAAAGACACGCGCAACCGTATTTTCTCACTTCAACGTTGTTTTATATTTCCACTGTAAACACCATGCACACGCACAATCTATGTAGAGGCGCCGACAAAAGCGGTTTACTCCATGCAGATTGCTACTGCAGCGGCGTCGCTCGGCATTTTGGCGAGCTGAAGCACGAAACATTGACACGAGTCAAGCGACATGCTTGCAGATAATAAAGGGCCCCATTGGCTGTCTCGATCCCAGATGCTGCCTGTAGATGGCGTTGCGATGCAGTTTGCCGTTGTTCCGGCTCCCGCTGCATGGAGTATACCACTTTTGTCTGTGCCTGTGCATATACACACGGGATAAAGTTTAATACATTTTTGAAAGAGATGGAGGTTAGCCAATGAAAAAATATTTCTAAAGGTAGGAATAGCCTATGCGTAGGGTATGAATATGTAGCTGTATGTTCACTACACTTCAAATTGCTTTGCGTGCTTTTTTACAATGAAAAAGCACCTATAGATTTCAGAGTCTTTCATCAGTGCCGTGTGAAATGCGCGTGAATGTTGTGTGTCTCAGTATTGCTTGTCTTTCCACTAAGCAATGCTAATGATTCATTAAAAATATTTCTAATAATTTCTAAACAATTCTAATAACATATATAAAATAGAAAGAGAAAAAACGTACATTTTTCTACAGATGTGCACTTCTCAACGGATACAAAAATTTTTCTTAGTGTTTTCTTACTGGTAGATTCAATGAAAATTTCATGTTTTGTCATGTAGTTTAAAAATGTTGGCAGTCTGTAACAAAGTACCTTCTCACACATATTTAATCGAGTGTATGGAATAATCCAGTTTTCAGTATTACGGAAAGGGTAAGGGTGAGCTTTTTTCTTGAATCTAGCTAATGTACGTAATGTTCCATCAGAAATTTATGGCATTGTTTGTATCTGAGGACTAGATTGTATGCGTAGAAGTTGTGAGCTGAAACTACGCAATACCGTGTAAATAGCGGTCCTGTGTGTGCTCTGTGGTGTTCTCCAGCTATATGACGGATGGGTTTCTTTAGCAGTACGTCTAATCTATTTATGTTTGTTAGTGACATGGCGCCCCAAACAAGAAAAGAGTAGCTCATTTGAGAGGAAAATAATGCATGATACAGGTGTAGTTTGAGTTTGACACTACTTGGAGGCAAAAATAGTGATTTTCTAAAGACACCTACGGGGCGGGGGTGGGGGGGGGAGGGGCATTGGAAATGCGGACAACAAGATGGCTGATATGTGTTGATATAGAAAAAAGAGAGAGAGAGGCTGCAATTTCACCGGAAAGGCGAAGCAATGTTAATGATAGTGCTATATATATATATATATATATATATATATATATATATATATATATATATATATATATATATATATATATATATACGGTGGGTTTCGGACAGCTGGTCCCCCTTCGGCCCTCCCCCCCCCCGCCCCCGGAAGAAATGAAAACTCTCCGCCGCTGGTGACATTAGCGGAAACGCAATCTCTATGTAGTTTTAGCGCCAAGTTTTTGTTGCAGCAAACCCGACGTTCTCGTTAACCCCACTGCTTTCCCCTGTATTTTGATTCTATCTCACTTTATTCCTTCTTCGACTGACGCGAATTGCTGCAACTTGGCTTCGCAAGTTTCAGAACGGGAAATGTTGCTTACGGCTCATCTTTCTTGGTTTTCGTGCTCACACAAAAATAAATTGCTATGACCACCACTTTTTTCTTTCCCTTTCTCATCTCATTTCTTTTCTTTTTGCGTACGCGTTGCTGCGCCGCATGTTAAATTCGTTAAATGCATGCGTACAGACAGGTTGCCATCGAGGCACCTCGTGCTGATAATTCTGGACTCTGCCACTACAACTGATCGCGACAACGAAGCCGTCATAAATTATTTTTACACGCATCTCTAACTTTTATTCTTGTCTTGCACGACTCCCTAGTTCTCAGTTCAATGAGGCATTAATCAAAGCTCAGGTACTCTTTATATTTCCCAGTTGTTTTCTTTTCAGACAACTGATATGCTTTTGTGAACACATAAATAGTTTTGTTGCAGCTTCCGAGGCAACTACCACGCTCGCTCGGCGTCTGCCGTTGCATAAAATGAAACCATTGAGCGCTTGCGAAAGAAGGCGCATAGCACGAGCGTTCGCACGAGTTTTCGCAATAACAATGCAGGGCGCCCTTCAACGTCTCGCCTTCTATGTGCATACTTCGAAAACCCGTTGCACAACTGAGCTTTCAGGACGCTCTTACATGCACATCCGATCGATACGTAAAACTCTGTCTCTAGCTCTGAACGTGTGGAGCACGACAGGAAATACAGCCGACCTTCAGCTGGTCAGTAGGGGACGCGCTTGGCATGTCATGGCGAATACCTTACTAGCAGGCAAACGTGAATATTATGATTAAACAGACATGTCTTCTTTTTTTTTCGTGGTCACAGCTTTACCCTAGAATTCAGCCTAATAATCCAGTCAAAGACGAATTCAGACGAGCTAAACTTTCTTCGATCACCAATCAGATGCGTAGATGCCTTAGGCTGAGAACAAAGAGCCTCTGATCTACACAGCCAGCGGTACGATCCAAAATGACGCTCCGACATTGTTATGCACACGAAATGCGCATACACAAGGGAAGTATTATAAGAACATTATATCGAAGTAAGGTTCTTCAATAGCAAGCCAAGGGATACGCGATATTGAGAAAAAAAGCATAAGCACTCATCAGAATTCAAACTGATATTGGAAACAAAAACCAAGGCAAGCAGTAAGATCTTGAGGTTATCGTAACTGTGCTTACTTTGTAGGTCAATATATGCACGTCAACACTGCTGCGCACATTTACTCAGGTGCAGTGCAGAACATATTCGCTTAGTAGCGAACAGAGTAAATGAAGGTCGAGTGTTTGAGAAAAATGACAGCACTGTCAACTGCCTCGGCTGAGCAAGAAATCGATGTTTTGTAACCTCATACTGTGTGCGCTCCAATGCAAATAAACTTGGTTCCCGCGGTTACGTCACTGTCTCTCTGCGGAATGTTTATTTAAACGCCTATATTTCATTTAAATGTGTGCCTCGTGCTAAGAGCTTCTAATTTGCTCACCTCGAGAAATTACCGTTATTTGTGCGTGAGACAGAGAGGGTAAATAATCTTTTGGTATGTGTAGTGCGCGCAAGCAAAACATCCTGAAGGCTGTTAAGTCATCATCATCATCACCATCATCATCATCATCATCCTGGCTACGCCCTCTGCAGGGCAAAGGACTCTCCCATACTTCTCCAACTATCCCGGTCATGTGCTAATTGTGGCCATGTTGTCCCTGCAAACTTCGTAATCTCATGCGCCCACCTAACTTTCTGCCGCCCCTTACTACGCTTACCAACAAGCCAGTATAATTAAAAAGAACAGTGGATAAGTTGAACGTTTGACGCTGCTTTGACGGATAAGACATGGAATCAGTTGGGCCTTTTAGTGGTTTTTGCGTTTTAGCTTTATCGTTGCGGAAGACTTATGCTGAGACAAGAGTGCATTAAAATAGAATCAAGGGGAAGAAACTCAGTAAAAAATTCATTCTGAATAATTATGCGAACCAGCTTACGAACGATATCTAAGGGATATAAAGCAATACTACCTTGGCAACCCAATGAATCTAATCGGTATTTATTTATTTATTTATATATTTATTTATTTATTTTGCGTGGGCTATAAAATGAGTGGGTACAATTTCTTTCCCTGTCCTCTACTTCTTTCTGAGATGTCTCAGCTAACATTCAACTAGTGTCCGCGCCACTACGCAAATGTGGGATATATTTCATTCTTTACTAAGTGAAAGAATAGTAGACGTGTTTAGGCCTTTCATCAATGTGTTAACGTGGTTGATTCGGTCAAACACAGCGCTGTTCTTATTTATTTATTTATTTATTTATTTATTTATTTATTTATTTATTTATTACAAATACCTACAGCACCCGGGTTGGGCATTATTGTAGCGGTGTTAATTACAAACATAAAGGTCAACTTTGCGAACAACGGCATCATATACAGCTTATACAGCGCTACTTATGTCATCGGTACTTCTAAACTTGTGTCTGTTAAGAATTATTTTAAGGTGATGTGAACCTTTTGCTGCAGTACAAGTGTTCTTCCAGAGGCTCGATCAGTCCTTAGGGATATTCTCGATGTTAATACGATTAAAGAGCGAGAAGGTCACGCAACAGCAGATGAATTTATTTACGCAGGCTTGGCTGCGTAAAAACATGCATGAACGAAACGCAACGAATCAGACCCTTACGGATCACTGCGTCTCTACGGGGAATGCGTTTCTGCGGAATCTTCACTTCGAGTTAGATCCGTCTGTTGGGTAAGTTTTCCAACCGAATCGGCAGTCTGCGTGAAAGATTTAGAGAAACGTTTTCGTAGTTTTGTCTGTTAGTTACCTTAATGGAAATAATAGAGACAAAGAAGCTCCTAACTTTGAGACATGACATGACAAGAACCTTATTTGAGTCCTGAGGAACTGAGATCTAGCGGAGCCGTAGGCACGCCAAGATAAAGTCGGTGGCGCCGCACACAGTCGGACCGAGAAACAAAGTCCCGCCGCAATGTCGTGGGCCCTATGGACAGCCTGGTGTTGAATGTGGAGATTGCTGCTCTTTAGAGATTGCTCCCATTGCTCTTTCGTGATGGGTGGAGAGGCGTTAAGGGCTGGGCACAGCCAGAGCATGTGATCAAAAGAGCATGAGTCATGAGAGACAAAGAATTATTGATTACATATAAGCAGGAATTTGTCAGTCGCGACCTGGGCGGCTTAGCCTGCTAGCTTGCCCACGGCAAAATTTGGAAACAAGAGGCTACAGACAAAAGAAAACTCAAAGTACACTAGAAGACGCTTTATGTATTACGTCGGAAAGAGAAAAAACCCCGCATATGACAAATTGTTTCTGGTCAAGGATATTTCTCCAGGTGGTTTCCACGAAATAGCTTCGTTATTTTCTTTTTCTTTAAGTACTGAATAACTTTTTCTGGTTTTAATACAATCATCATTAAAGACACCTGCATAGGCAAAGATTCTAAGGGAGTGATACCAAATGCAATCGACCAATGGACCTTCTTATTTCCCTAAATATGTTCTAAAAAAAGAACTTCCTCGAGTCCTGTTCGAAGACACTAGCGCATACCGATGGGGAATCACAATGGCGCCAGAAGATCGCCATTTTGAACAGAGCTTCGTTCTGCTTGTTGCCTGAACACCGATAACTATCTTAACTATTTTAATTGCGCAAGCGGCGCAGACAAACCGGTGTCGTGCTTGATAAACTCTAGCTGAATATCTGTTTCACTACGACCAATCGACATCGCGTATAGAAACGCGCAAGTTGCCGACAGACTCAAAGCACAGCACAAACACGGCTAAATCTATCGGTGAATGGACAAGTAGTTGTCTACGGATAGATGTACGGGGGTGGCTGAGCATGCAGACTATTTCTCAATTATGATCTATGTTTATCAGTTATCGATGGCTTTTGTTGGTGTTGAATAGGAAGGCATACGGAGACTGCCCAACTGTTTAGTGACGTGCGGCTTAACAAAAGCTTAGGAATCTGAGCAAACAAAACAGTGTGTTGTGCGCGCTGCGGAGAAGAGTGCAAGAACGTCTGCCGAGCGCGAATTCGCCTTTGGTTATGCGTCAAGATAATGTATCCGTAGAATATGAAGCGCATCCGGAAGGGCATTGGCTGCAGTCATCGGCGTCCTTAGGAGACTGGCATAAAGCAATAGTGGCTTTCTGTCGATATCTCCGTTTTCCTTGGAGCGATATGGACATTGTTCAGTCTGAGAGGACGAAAAAGATAAAAAAAAGAGAACCCTGCAAGTAGTGCATTCTTCCGGTTGACTCATCTGCAGCGCTTCAAACATAGCCTCCAGGACTGCGCGATTGCCTCACAGTGATAATATGGGGCAGAATTCTCCTATTTCTTTTAGTAGGCGCCGTGAGACACAATAAACCTGAACGGGAACGCACAATCTTTGTGAGAGTTCTCTATTGGCTCAATTTTAATACGGTCGTTGGTGTGTCGTTGTCATCATTTTGGCAAAAAAATCACACCCACGCTGCGCTCTCCGATGTTCTTGCCACATCTGAAAGAGGGGTGGATGAGTATTCTGTAATTGTCCACCTAGTGAATCTGTCCATTTCGTCTACTACTGAAGTTTTGATTGGCTGGGCTGCGGCACGGCGTCAAAAGGAGACAGGCGCATCCAGCCAATCAGCATTTCTGCAACAGACGAACTGGACATCTCCACTAGGTGGACGCGATAATAAGTAGGCTTTAAGAGATTAGTACACAGACCAGTGAGACCTATCAAATGAAAGTGTTATTGCTAATTAAGTAAAGAAAATATGCTCACCATGCCCAAAGCCATGGTGGTAGAAGTAACGCGTGTTTGAAGGTCTATGATTTCCCATGTTGTATTGTGTTCAACATATGGGTTCTGTGCATCACAACAGAACCAGCAAGTAAACCTAACTACAAAGAAAAAGATTTACGACGATCGGTTGTGAATGTCTTAAAAGAAAAGAAAAGAAATTTGTTCATTGTGTTATTATGAGTTTGTGCTGTGAATAGAACTCAGTTGTGACAATCAGCGAAGCGCTATGGATATATTGACGAAATACATTAGTTTACCGAATATAGTTCTGAAAAGATTTTGTGTTAATGTCGTTTGTGCTCAGAATAATCATGTCTTGAACTAGTGTAAAAGGCTTCCGAAGTTGTGAGGGGTTTCGTAAAACTGAAGGCAATAGGTTGTTAACGGTTATTAATACTTTCTGCAAAACTCAATTTTCTGCACGTAAGCTTAACTAAACGCTAGAGCATTTATAAGCTTCTATTGGGGCTTAAGCTTCGCGTACAGTAATCAGGAAAATGGTGCCTGTCACCGCTTTTAGAAAAAAAAATAGAAAAGCAAAAGTTTCCCAGGAGCCGTATTTTGCAAAAAGTAATTTCAATTTTCTTTATTTGCTCTTCGTCAATGGCTCGGGTGCCATCGCACCTATGTCACCAGCGGGATAAGCTAGTAGGAGCAATGTATAATAAGTGTGAAGCCATAAGTGTGAAGTCCAAATGAATCCTTATCAAAATAAAACAAAAATTACGAAGGTCCAATGCATGCGTTGGAATCTATGTGAAAAGAAGTTTTGGTCAAGCGGTGTGTATCACATCTACACAACTAACGGTGAACCGTACAATTCTGTTTTCTTTCATCCTATGCATTATGCAGCCTCATGTAATGTTTACGGTCATCCAACACGAAAGTCACATTTTGAACCCCATGCAATTTTCGTGTTTATGCATGATACCACTCGCAGGCTGTGCCCAAATGCAGACACCAAATCAGGCGTACGCACAGTGCGAGACGTCTCAGCACTGATTTCACGTGGGACGAAGGCGATGTGTTACGCTTGCTGAAGGGAAATATTGTGATGACGTGTGCATGCATAGAGAAATTCGACGAAACTCTAACTATTCTTTCAAAAAAATTCCCCAGATGATGGTTAGTTAGCATCGCACTAAACTACAGTTGCTATAAAGAATATTCGGTAAACATCAAACAAAGCTTCACTTATAACATGGTTCTTACATATGAGTTGAACTGTCGTTTTTTTTTTATCTGGAATATTTGGAAAACAGAAAACCCAGAATATCATACTACAGAGAAAGCACCGATGCGTACTCACAATTAAGGTAAAGAGACACATGCTTCCAACAAGTTTGTACAGTCAGGCCGCACCTCCTGCGCAGCCCACACACTTCGTAGAGGAGCTGCAGGTTCACTAAATGAATGAAAGAATTTATTGATAGGAAAGACAGAGAGGTCGACCTGAGCTAGTGCGCTCTAGTAAAAAAATTACCATATCCAATTGCCTACTTTTGGCATGCCCATCAAACATGCTAGACATCTAGGGCCTGTATAGACAAAACATCATGAACGTGTCATACGAAAGACCACCAGTATGCCTAAACAGAAAAAAACAACAAATTGAGTATGTCCGTGACACACACACAGCGAAAAAAAAGAGGAAACAGTTGATTTATGAACAGAAAGTGGTACGACAATCGTTCTTTTGTTTTTGTTTGTTTCTTTTTGTATTTACAAACGATTAGTAGTGAACATGGATAGGCTGTATATCATATAGTTACCTGCATAATACTTGCACTATTGTGTGATCATTAGGCGCGCGCGAGTAATTCGAAAAAAAGATGGTATGTGACAATAAGCACAAACGAAACAGCACTAAAAAGACATGAACAAGATTCAAAGATTCAAAGCTGACTGATGCGCTTTCATTTTGTAAACTAGACTCTTCCAGCGAACAGACCACAACAGAAGAAAGGAAGCGTAGTCGGAGACGCCGCGGCATAAGTGAACACGCATCTTGAAAGACGCGAAAGCAAAACGGCGAAGCCTGGCCTTAGAGTCTCGGCGGACATGCATAGTCGGGCGTGAAATTTGGGATTCGCGGGGTGTTCGCAGAGAATTAGGTCGCGCAGCGAAATGCGCCTCCGTGCGTCGTTAGGGCGGAGTGTGTACACCACATTCTGTCTCGCTAAAACCGTGCAGCGGGCGTGATCACAGTCTACGCTCTCTCGCTACAGAGGCCAAGTGCGCAAACCTTCTACCACGTGAGTAGTGAGGATAACTCACTGGGTATTATGCATGCAATTCTCTTCCACAAAATGTCGTAGTCCCGCACTTCAATTTTTTTTCTTAGTGATCGTTGGGGCTGAAACCTTCCAAAGCTACACAGTGGGCTAGCCTAAGCACCGTTCTCGAAGGTTCCAGCGTTAATCTCGGTCACCATCAATTTTAATTAAAAATAAACGAATTTATAAAAGGGATATACATAGCTTATGCGGTTATCTTAATGCCGTATCTAATACTGTTTGCCCCCATAAGAGTGCTTCATTTGACATGGGCGAAGACGTGGAGCTGGACTAGTTCTTTAACGCGAAAGCGCGTTGTTTTCGTCTGGGTAATCAGCGCATACGTATTCGAATAATAATGCAAACGACGCAAATATGCAAACGAGTGTAAACCGAAATCTGACTGACCCGTCGGTTCTCTGCACTCGTGAGCCACAGAATTGCAGAGTTCATGCAGTGTCCGGAGCTCCTAGGGGAAGACGAAGTGCTGGCAACTCTGGGCCACAGTGGAGCGTCGCGAAAGCTATTCCGTAGCACGCGCGCTGCAGGTAAAAAAAAAAAATCTTGCCGTTAATTCTTTTTTTTTTTCAGCTCGCCACATTAAGGGCTTTGCGACACGACAGCGCTGTCGGATGAGTGTTTGGATAGCGTTCGCGCTCACTCCGCGACTAGGTTATATGAAAGCAAGGTCCTAATACAGAACTCTTCCTCTTCGTGTAACGATAAACATAATGTTGCATGGAGATTTATGTTCACTGTTGCTAACGCAACAACAGAAAGAAGATCCTTTTCCACTTGTTTGGCTATTGTGCGTGTGTCAAGTTTTGCTCCCGATATGCTAACACATCAAATAAATCTATTTGCGTCAGCAGCTGTTCAAGGTTATAAATTCATAAATAAAAATTAGGGGGTGACGCTGCCCTGAAGTTCACACGCCAGCTCACCATGACGGCCAGGATTTTGATAGCCTCTGCTCGGGTGTTCAATATTCGGTTATTGGTAACTGGAATTGGTCAACGTATTTTAATGGAACCAATATATCAACCTTAGGAGTTTGTGAGAACGTCATCAAGGACAAAATGGCTCAACTTAAAAAATATATATTTTTTCATATCCCTGATTTAACACTGACGTTGCGGCGCTGAGGTTTCAGTGCGAAATTCAGGAAACAGGTGTTTGCCTTCCTTAATTTTAATTAAGGTAAATATGTTGTAGGGCTGAACAAGAAGAGGCAAGCGCTGGTCAGTACTGCTTCCTAGTTCCAATGTAAGACGTAAAATATCGTGCAGAAAGGCGTCCTTTGGGGATGATTATCTACCTTGTTTTGATTAGCATTCAAGCGGCGGTGGAGCAGTGTAATATAGTGATTGGAAATTCATTAATGGTACAGATTTTATTTATTATGTGTATGTTATGTAATTATGGAGTGTATTTGTTTGTTCGGGCACATTCGGCAAGACAGCAGTGAGGACGCACCGCAAGCTAGAAGATAATTTCGGTCACCAAATGGATGGAATGAATAGAAAGGACGGAATAGACGGAATGAACGGAATGGATGGAATGGATGAAATGGATAGAATGGTTGGGATTCGATGAGCTGGAATGGGATGGGGGAGGGATCGACGGACGGAGGGATGAATGGATGGAATCAATATAATGAATGAATGAATGTAATGGATGGATGGATTAATGAATGACATTGATGGAATGGAATTAGTAGAATGAAATGAAATGGATGGAATATGTGGCTGGAATGAAAGGATGGATGGATGGATGGATGGATGGATGAATGGATGGATGGATGGATGGAATGGAATGGAATGGAATGGAATTGATAGATAGGCGGATGAATTGAAGGAAAGTTGCTGAAGTAATCTACGTATTGGGGCTGATAGCATTAAAACATCCTTACATTGATATATGCGCGTGACATTCTGGCAGCTGGTGCCAGTGGGCTACATAATGCTCATATGATATCCATGTAGTGGGCACATGATGATCATATGTTAGACATCCAGGATTCACAAGTGGGTCTAGGACCTTTGCATGTGGAAAACACAGTCAGATGTTCATAAGGCATATTTTCCTGCAGAGCACAATGTACACTTCCATATTGCACCAGAGTTCAAAGCTCGAAAAAAGATGAAGGTGCAGCGCGCTTGTAGTCCCTTGAATGGACATCGCTGATTACGGGTGTACATTTCAACAGCCGCTTGCTAGTGAGTATGAAGGTGATGCGCGATATGATGAAAGTGTCGCAACATTGCCTGAAATAGTCAAGAATACTATGGCAGCCAGATATACCAAGTGATTTAGAGAATGCTGGTAAGCTTTGTTGAAAGGGCGATAGGAGCAAATACAAGAGCCAGTTGTTGCTCTGACACACTATTCATAGTAGCGAAACATTATTCAGGTTTTTTCTGATAATGACGGAGGGCCTTATTGATTAATACAAGTGCACCAATTAATTATTCACTCTTTACTTATTGTTATAAGGCCTCTATGCCCAGCTGGGATTGAAGTGTGACAGTTTAAGGTACAGTTTTTGGCAAAACATTAAATGCCAATCGGCCGCTCCCGACAACGGCCGACTGGCCTTTATAGTTTCGCAAAAGGCAGCACCAGCACCATCGTCATCGTATATTTTCATGTGAAATTGTGGAATACCAATCCTCAAATACTTGGAAACTAATTCATTTCGCGTGACGCGCGAGCGCCTATGCTCACATTCATTTTCTTGAAGCTATCCGTGCAAGACCTTACGTATTATAGAGATAAGGCCATGAGACGTTCATGTGAAAAGGGATTCTCTGCTGGAACTCAGGGTGCCCTAGACCTTCTTCGTTGCCGGTGCGTAAAGTAAAAAGAGCAGCAGGTAAAATAACATACAGATATTTTTCAAATTCCGTCGTATACACACATACAGGTTACCTCCTAATATAGTTGCTTTTCTTGGCGGTCCTCTATTTATTGCTATATTCCTCGTGGGTGCAGATAGAGTTCTTACGGCTCCGCCATTTCTGCCGGCCATGCGTAGCTGGCAGCCTTCCGGTGCGGACGCAGACCAGCGACATCTATACACCTCCGGCTGAGGCAGGGCCATTAGTCGGCTTTTGTTTTGATGCTATTGACGAGAAAAAAATACATAGAATGAGCAGGAGCATGCTCACCTCTAGGCGACGCCCAGGAAGTTAGCTGCCGGCATTGTTCCGCGATCGATTTCGGATGAAGCGCTGCTAGTCCAGCCTAGGTGCGATTTATTAGCAACTGGACGAGGCAAAACTCGTTCGCAAACTTTCTTTCTTTTTTTTTGTGCTCTACTTTGTTTCAAGCGATAGAAATAGCATCGAGGAGTTCTAGCTAATTATCATCCAGCCTTTGCGAAACTGCTCCCCGTCTGCGCAGCGGCTGTTCTTCTACTTGTTCTTCATAAATTGTGTGCATAAGTGTATGGAATATATTCTTACCTACAGCACCTGGGCATAGTCGGCATTCTAGTTGACATCAAGAGAAAAAGAAATGGAGCTGGGCAGGCAATGCTGTGCGTAGAATAGATAACCGTCGGACCATTAGAGTTACAGATTGAGTGCCAAAGGAAAGGAAGTGGAGTCGCGAGGACTGCAGAACATTAGGTGGCATGATGAAATGAGGAAATTCCTTGGCACAAGTTGGAATCAGCTAGTGCAAGACAGGGGTAATTTGAGATCGCTCGGGGAAGCCTTCATCCTGTAGTGGGCATAAAAATGAGCGCATGATGATGATGATGTTGGCGGTATCAGAATATACAGTTTCTTCCCGGGCGGATTTAGACCAGATTTCGCTCTACTTAATGTGGCAGAAATGAAAAGCACGGTAGTTTTGGCAGATGTTTAACGGTCGTTAAATCTCGTTGGCAAATATTAAAGCGCCGCATTTACGCGTGCGAAATAATGAGTTTCGTTCATCAGTGAAACTGCAGAATACGTAAAACGATATATAATTGACTATAATGCAGCCGGTCATGCTCGTGGCACATTGGCTTATCTCATAAATCAACGGCTTTTAGGTGGTTCGAACGTGTGACGCAATCTTGGTGGCAGTTGATTAAAATTTATTGGTATTTTATCTCACTTTCTCGCAGACAATGGGAGCACGCTCCCGAATCGCATCGTTCGGATGAGTGGCATCGTTATATTTGGCCGTGTACGCCCCAAAAAATGGGGCTTCCTTATACACATAACTTGATGCTGCAAGCATTTTCCTCATTTACCTTAACAGTAATACCGTTGGTAGACAAATCGCTGTATCGGCTGTTGTAAGTGTTATCGCCTATGCGATGCAGAGCCTTTGAGATGAGCGCCCGCCTTTACTTGCTTGCATAAGAAATGTATCGTGTCGTGTAGTCCTGTCTCGTATGCTTGCACCCTACTGCACGATAACACATACGGAGACTTGCTGCAATTTTTTTATCGTAACAAATGTCCTAAGAGAGCAAACAAAAAAGAATAACTAAACCACGAAATTATTAGTGAGGTGGGAAGTCAAAACATTTTTGATTTGTACTGTCAAATTCATATAAGTTTTTCTTATGTTTGTAATCTGTAATAGTCAAGGCCGTCCTTATTTTCACTGCTGATGAAAGGTCAAATAGTTGTCTGTTGTTCTTATTGTTGTCGTTGTCGTTGTTTTTCACTACAAACAACGTTATCGTCAACTGTAACCAAGTCCGGTCTTGAACAGCGGATAACCTTTGACAGCAAGTTAACTTGCCGATAAAAAAATGTAGAGGAGGAATTTATTTCCCTTTTATGTTATAGAGAATATATCTGGCCAGTTTACTTTTGCAATGACCAGGTCTCGTCAGTGCATTCCAAACGAACATTCTATACCGCATTCAGTATACTATGCAAAGTTAACGGAGCCACGTTTATGAATAATCAAAATAACATAAACTTCCTTAATCATGGGATATAATGGCCGCGCGTGCTCTTGCCGGGGCAAGGCGATGTAACGTTGTCCCACTTCCAACGCAAGAAAACGACTGACCACTGTCGGTTGAAGTGGTGGCCCTCGCGCGCAGTATATTTAGGCGGTAGAGATTGCAAGATCAAAAGCAGAGCTTTATGGGTCCGTCAATAAAAAAAATGTTATCTATCTCCGTTCTTTTAGCTGCGTCACAGAAGTAGGTAAGATTACCGTTATTCACGATGCCCTTGTGGAGCTCCACTTTCCACTTTGTTCATTTCACTGCATTTCAGACAATGCTGCCCCTTTCCGAGTTTTTGTGCGAGTCGGTGCATGTGCTTTTTTTTCATCCTTTGATCGTTCGTTATATGTGAAACATGTAGTAGAATACAAGTATGTTATTCGTCTAACCTCCTCACTCATCAATGAAGTTTTTCCAATGCTGGTTGCTATTACGGTTTCCCTTGATACGTTCTCGGAATATGCAAATTAAGTACGTGGTGTGTGGGCAATCTGATGTGAATAGTGTACGATGACAGTGACATCTTCAAGGAACTATTGCCCTAGGTTAGCGGTCTTGCATAACGCAGGAGGAACATTCTGAGCAGTTTACGTCACAGCACCAAAATGCAAAATATCATATATTTATGGGGATCATAATAGAGAGTTTTAGAATAGGGGCCCCAAACGTTTTGGGGCCCCAAAGAAATAGCGTCGAAGCCACTGCGCATGCGCAAGACGCAAACTCCATTTGGGTTTTGCGTTGGGAACGCTATTTCACCGATTTAGCGGGAGCCCAAATAGCGGCCCCAAAAGCTTTGCGTCGGCAAACATGGCGGCACCCATCGAAGCGACGGCTCTAGCCTAGCACAAAACTCGGTTCGATTCGCGGTAACGCGTGAAGTTCGCAAGCTAGGAGAAGTGACTGCGGTTATCGCTTTCTCTCAACTAGCGTGTGTTATGAAGATTGACTTATTAGACGCCGCTGATTTTGAATTCGATCGTGGATTTTATGGCTCGTAGGCCTAACGCGGCTAAGCTTGGCTGGTGAAGGCTAGTAAAGTTGGTTTGCTCAAAACTAAGCGCAACTAATTGTTTGCTGCTTACAGAATAACGTCTAAATTGTAATTAAACGCGAATACACACAAGTCAAAATTATTATTCCGATCATAAAATGGTATATTTTATTTAGTTATTTCTAATAGCTTTTATCTGACGCCGTATTGGTGCTGTCAGCGCAAAACGCTATCCGCAAACGTAAAACCCTATTCTAAAACTCTTCACTCCTACGTGCCCCAACGCTAACACCCGCAAAGCTCTTTGGGGCCCCAAACTATTGGGGCCCCTATTCTAAAACTCCCTAATGATGTATGGGGTGTTATGCTATCGTATATATCTGTTCCCTACTGTACTTTATTTTCTTTGATTTACCCATTCAATATATGCCTCTGGGGGTGTCCTCGTTATTGGCCAGTGCTCTGGAATCGGTATGTCCAAGTGTGACGCGAGCAGTACAGAATCCCTAAATGTCGCTTCATACATGTCTGACTTTTCTTTCGTATACCTTTCGTATACTTCGTATTCATTCGTATCCTTTTCTCTGCATAGGTACACTTGTCATCAACTAATTGTACGCACTGCCGTTAGCTCTATTCGTCACCTGTTTTTCATGTATTCCAACAGGTGCACTGGATCTGTGTGAGTTCTTTTTATCTTTCTATCTCCCCTTCCCGCTTCCCAGTGCAGAGTAGCCAACTGGATGTTTGTCTTCCTGTTAACTGCTCTTCTTTCCGCATTTAATCTCTCTCTATGTCTATCTTATGAGAAAAACACTTAAGGTATGATGGTCAGTCAAGTTCGGTAACGTACATACAGCAACTTTTTCAGCCACAGCTAGGTCGGAACATAACAACGCAAGCGTACACAGTATGATGGCTCTTCAGGAGCAAGAATTTCATTAACTCTGACTTCCACAAAACTAGAACTGCTTCATTTGTGATCTGTTTTTCAGCCTGCGGGAAGACTTATGTGCCGTAGCTTTTACTCCACGAGTGCACTGTTGCTTTGACGATTACTTGTGCGTCTGGCGCAATCGTAACGGGAAAGGAAGGCATTAGGCAGGAATAAGTTTCCTTCAATTGTCAGACCTGCTGGGAAAAGAATCGGTAGAGAGTGTTGCTCGTGGCGTCGCAAGCAGTCACATCAGTTTAGTTGATGTGCCACTCGGCTCCCGCAAATAACTCGCTATGAACTAGGCTGACCGAGTAAACGTTTCCAGGTTTACCGAGGGCTATAGAATGAGCTACCTGTGTCGCGTCCAGCATTTTATATATTTCTGTGGATGGAATATATTGTAGCGACAGCTGCGGTTAGATGCATATAGGGCACTCCTTGATTCTTATCAGTTCTAAAGTGCATATTGTTTTCAATCGCATACATTTCTCTTAAAAGGAACGTCTGCTTAGATCGCAAATACAAACATTGTAACATAACTTCGGAGATGTCTTGCTGCGTGTCTAAGGTCTTCACACGAGATGAACACGAAGGTTATTATACAGAAGGCGCTTATGAAGGTGTTAAGCGAATCCTTCCACTTATCCGACGATTGGTTTCGTTAATACGAAGCATTCGTTGCTTTCTTCTAGTCACGTTGCCGTTGTTAGGTAGTTAGGTAGGTAGGTAGGTTTCTGTCTCGCCTCATTTCGGACCACTGTTACGGAAAGAAATGCATGACCGAGAGTCGAATCGAACCTCCGCCTTCGAGCACAGCAGCCCAACGCTCTAACCATATACCATGCTTGCATGCACAGGGCTCAGCTTGGTTGACCTCCTTGCCTTTTCCTTATGACTTATCTCTCTCTCTCTGTCTCTCTCTCTGTCTCTCTCTCTGTCATGCCAAATCCGGGTAGCGCTCATCTTTATTTTAATAACGTTTGTTCTCTCTCTCTCTGTCAGACGGTTGACGCGTGCGTCACGTGGCAATCTCTTGTGTGTTCTTGGTGACAGTATTCGCTTTGAAATGCTGTATTATGAGGCATTACGTTGGCATAACAGGAGCGGAGGCAAAGACCAGAGAGGAGCAGAGCAGTAGCGCTGCGAGAGCGGCACTGCCTGTTCCCCCGTCGACACAGCTACCATGCGCTCCGAGAGAAGTTACAAACGTGGAGCTATGTCGCGTTAAGTGTCCTGTGTGGTGGGAAACTTCGCTTCGCGGCCGCCATCGCTGGCGATCACTGAACTAAATGATACTACACGGGGTTAGTGTGTTCAGGGGCGGTACGCGTCATGCATTGCCGTGAAGCGGCAAGTGTGGAAAGGTCCGCCTCCAAGTCAGCCCACGCGCATGCAGCGCCGCCGCCATCCGTCGATCTGACGCTCATTCCTACTGTGGTCAGTTGTTCTGGTTGTACGGCGCTAGCGCGTAGATAAAATTTTATGTTGTTTGTGAATTTTTTCAGTTTATGTACAGCTCAAAAGACGCATTGTTTAAAATGAAGGCCTGATTTTCCATAACGCATTCCAGTTTGAATTTACACGGCACTTGTGACCGCAATATAAAAAGCTGAATACGTGTAATTATTTACTTAGTTATTTACTTAATTTTAATCATCCAACTTTGAAATAACTTTAGTAATTAAAAGTTATGATGAATAAATAAAATAAGTAAGATAATTTAAAGTATTTTTACTGTTCGTTCGCATTACTCTTATTACTCAACTAATTGAGTAACTAGGTAAATAATCATTCTGTAATTAATTCGTTTCGCTATGTAATACGTGCGTGATGCTTTTTCTGAGAGACTTTGCTTGATCTAAATGTAAACTCCAGTGTGCTGCGGTATCGCGAAGCGAGACCCGACGAGCGGTGTTGCTACATTTAGGGGACAAAGTGGTTACAGGAACAGGATGTAAGCGCTGCAATTGTGAGGCTCCATTTAAACTGTCGTTTTCTTGGCAGTGAATTATACAGACGGCTCTCTTAAGCCGACACACGGCCGGTCTGGAGCGCACGTCTGGCGTCTGACCAGAGCTGCGCTCCAGACTGGTACTCTCTGCGTCAAAACCATATTGGGTGTGGCAGCTGAAAAAGAGTTGGATATTTTGCTTCAGTGGGCACTGGTACCCAGATTATTATATTGGGCTGATATGTGTGACGAGCATAATATTGTACGGTTTTAGTCGGTGCCAGGCAGGAAATTGGTTGAAAACCACTTTTTTTTTCTTCTTTTCCGTCCTCGTTTCCGAAGAACTCGTGCCCCGTAAATTTTTTACGCCGACTGTAGTGCGATAAGAGAGTGATATTTGCCCCGAATTGCCTGTTGCCCTGAAGTATGTCCGTACTTCCACATTTAAAAGACGTGAGATTCTGGAACACATACCGCAGGTGCGTCGCACGGGCAGTCGTACGTGTTGCGGGCTGCGTAGCTCACTACTTAAAGGAAGGCGTTTCTCATATTTATTTTTGTTTCGTCTGAAAATTTGTTTATTTATTATAAGGCGGAAGGGAGAAACTAACCTGTGCCTCCTTCCTGACTAGAGCTACAGTAATAAATGAAGTGATACATTCAGTTATAAAAATAATTACATCACGAAAAAGAAAATGAAAAGAGAAGCTTGTTTCTTTCGTTATCTCTGCGTAAATATCTCTCAGAAAGAAAAGAACAGACTTTCGTATATTATTATCCCGAACCTCAGAACTTCCGTTTTGTTCTCGCTCCTTACTTGAGTGCTTGGCAGGGTGCTCACATAATTCGTTGAAAAGTCCAAAAACTTGACTTGTATGCATTTTTTGCATTTTTCAAGCACTGCTTAGCTTTCGTTCCAACGTGTGGCCACTGAAAAAGAAGCCCACTAATAGCTAATTATTGTGTGAAGCGGGTTGATTCTTTTGCTTTCTTCATTACATCAGCGAGGCTGACAATTTCGAGCTCCAGCGCTTATTTGGCCTCTTATGGGCGTCACGTTACATTCTCTCTCGCTTTGTTTTAAAGGCTTCCTTACAGTTGTGTCCATAACTTTGGTTGCTCTTATTTACGTCGCTGGTTATTACTGGAAAGAAAAAAGAAATGTTTACTGCTGACCTGCCGATCCTTTAACGATTTCAGCAGTGACAAGGCATCGACGGGTGTGGCGCACGAAGTGTGTGGACTAATGGCGTCAAAGCCAATTTAGTTAATCCTCTAAATTGGTGGTAATAAGAAAGTCTCTTCACTGCTGGATTGAAGTGCTGGTTGATGAAATTCTTTTGTAACAAAATTGCAATGAAGGATTTGTGTTTAAGAACTACGAATGGTCCAAATTTGTGCAGCACATGACAAAATGCGAATCTATTAGTCAATCTATCAAAGATAATGGTACATGATCTCGGGACGCGAAAGGAACAGTCCAAAAAACCACGAGAAACGTTTGCTTTCTTGAGGTTGTTCGGCGAAAATGTAGTTGTTGGGCTGGCGGAAGGCTGTGAAAACTTCACGTTCTGGGTCTTGAGCAAAGCAGCAAAAAAGTGCTTGCTAACGTTTATTTAAACAGAACACTTTAGGATAAAGAGCCGATGCGCAATACTCGAAAGGCTGCAGTCGGATTCCAATCGATTTTGTTATGACAGCAGTTTCGGAATGTGCGAAGATTTTGGGCACAGCACAACAATCTCTGTTCAAGAGAATGACACATG
Organism: Dermacentor variabilis; assembly: GCF_050947875.1. NCBI lineage: Eukaryota > Metazoa > Arthropoda > Arachnida > Ixodida > Ixodidae > Dermacentor > Dermacentor variabilis. The sequence goes on from NC_134573.1 coordinate 174,727,332, forward strand.
AATTCAGTTTCGGAGACCTTTTACACCTTTAAAGCTGCAATGTCAGGTTTTGCGCTTGTAAGGTCTGACCCTATAGTGAAAGCTAGTCTCACTACCTCCTAATGAGTAAGATTGGGCAAGTTGATATCAGTGTTGCCATTTTAGCAGTTTTGTCGCTATATTTAGCAACTTTTTACCTGTTTAATGACAAGTTATTTTGTCTAGCGACCAGCGACTTTAGCGATGCTACAGAACAATTGGTGATATTTTAGAGACTTCGAAGTTAAGAACGTTGCTTCAAATATGTATTTTTAGCACGCGCGCGTGTATTCAAAAGCTAAAAGAAGGCAGTCAAAATTGGCTGTATGGCATTTCAACCCCGTGGCCGTGATGAAAAAATTCTGCTTAAAGAAATTAATATATCAGGACTTATTGCAATAATCTTAATTTATATGGGAAAGTTTAAACCACAGCAGGTCAATAATAGGGCATATGAACAGCAGAAAGGCGTACATATGCCTTGCTTGCGGTGCATTGTACGCTGTGAAAAACTTAGGAGCACAATGCGTGCTTCCTTCGTTTCTCAAGGCTTTCGGATAAGTTATTAATGCATGTTGTATTCAGCTAGATCAAGGGCCGCAATTTGCTATTTGAACTATATGAAGCTTACGTAATTTATACGGATGTGTTAACATGAGCAAGACTGTGACGCATAATTTATTTCTTCTCTCACAAGTGCTTAAATCTAGAAAGTTTGCAAGCATAACGCGGACCTTATGCGTCCTTTCTGTGGGAGAATCAGCTGACCCGTGGTCACTTGAAGTGTTCTAAAGTTTACATCTTAAGTTCGCAAGGTAAACGCAGGATTTCAGCTGATATCATGAACGATTTTCCAAGTGCACTAATAAAGGCGAGTGAAGTCCTTTCCACTCTTCTAATCGATTTATTGCTTATTTTATTGTTTACTTGCACTGACACTAAACGAACGTGATACGTTTTGGTAGATTGGTTGCGCCATTCAGCCTACATTATAGTGTCAAACAACTCGTCAGCTTTCGCGACCATTTTAGCGACATCGGACCGAACATTAGCAAAAATGATGCGTATTATTCTGCCTCAGCTTCGCGAGGTGCTCGAAAAAGAAAGGTGGCAACACTGGTTGGTAAAGTATACTTGCCGACTCGCAGGGCAATAACCGCACAACGCCGCACAACACAAATGAAGAGACAACCCTGACCCGAGAGGTCAGGGTTGTGCTCTGTTTACAGAATGGGCATCACTTTCGTTTATTGACGCAGCACAATAAGTTAGACGATATGAAACGGAACGACTCCGTGGCGCTTTTGATACATGGGAGCCACACACACTGCACTCGAAAGTCGCAGCGCTTTTTTGGTCGCTTCTTATATTCACAAAAAAGAAAGAAAAAAAAAACGCCACGCAACAGTGTGCCCTGACTGCCGTAGAGGAAGTCGAAGATGTTTAAAGATCCAGATGTCTTTCTGTTCTTAATGAAGACGCATCTACCATAGAAAAGGTCAACCCATTCCAACGCCTACAGAGGTATTCAGCTGATGCTCCGTCCGTCTCTCTTACGCACACTGAATCAACTTTTCCGGAGGAAGCTTTGGTTGAAATCTTACTTTCTTAGCCTGCTTCATTTTTTTTTTCCTCCGTCGTTGAATATTCCCCCGCTGGTGCTTTTTGGGGACATACCCCCTCCCCCCCCCCCCTCCGTCCCCGTCCCCATATGAGCGTAGAATCAAAGTCCCTGCATAAGTTCCAGACTTTGTGTGCCGGCTCCGCAGGGTGCGCGACGAGACGAGCTATCTGCATCAGCAAAGCCCCGTGAAGAGCCGGGAAGAATATCCCCCGAGAATGTTGAGCTCTTTCCTCCGCGATTTCGGATACTCGATCAGTGTCTTTCCTTTTTTTTTTCTAAAGAGTACCGCTGCACTGATTGTTTCCCTTCCTTCGCTTTGGTTTATTCATTCCTTGCATAATGCATAAATCACTAAACAGAGTGAAAATCCTAGGAAGAACCTGTTTCCGGCACAGAAGAAAAACGGTTCATTCTGTTTCTTTTCTATGAACTGCAGCGTTAACTTTCCGCAATCTGTGTTTGTTATTCTCTTTCTCTCCCGTTACTAATTTGTTTAGCGCTTCTTTGTGATCGCAGTCAGCTGCGGTGATTTCTAAAGTGCCCTGCTTATACTGTGACCACCGACGAGGGCGTCTGATCGACATGCTGGTGTTTGCGTGTCGTGCGAAAGTAAACTTATCTTCTACTTTTGTTATTTTTATTGCTCGTTAAAGTAGGCACTGTTTATTTTACTCTAAAGAAAGCGAATCTTCAATTCGGTGAAAACGTCTGTCAATCTCGTTTCCACGCTTTCAATTTTGATATATGCTCGAACGAAAGAGATGAGTTCATGACGTCACCTCCTCTTGCAAAATAATCAATTCACCTCCATATTTCATTCTGCCTGGGCGTACTCCACAGCATATATGAACCTATGTGTACTCACTACGGAGAAAGTGTGCCTTTTTAGAGCTTGAATCAGTTAGCATTGCAATTCCAGGCGTAAATGCGATGCTGATTGATTCAAGCTCACAAAAAGCACACTTTCGCAGGAAACTCCCCTGGGAACTACGTGCACATTTTATTATGTTTACCTGTTTCTAGCCAAATTGAAAATTTCGGCATTTTCTGGACTGTCGTCTAGTAACACATTGCGCAACACGAAATGGTAGTGATGACGCAAGTTTCATTTGGAGTGTACGCATATTCGGGTATTCTCGGGTGTCGCATTCGGGTGCGCGCATACGAGTATACGCGCGCGCTCACACGCACACGCACGCACGCACGCACGCACGCACCCACGCACGCACACACCCACGCACGCACACACCCACGCACGCAATTGATTGATATTTACCAAAACTACGTATAATAACGTAAGAGCTGGCAACAGGTTTGATGTCAGCGTCTGTGTCCCGCTTACGCCTATCCCATCTTTTGCCCATCGTTAACATCCTAGCCCATCAATAACCAGGAAGATTAACAAGATTACACCTGCTTTGCTACTCTACATTGGGGAAAAAAGTACCATGTGACTAGGCACTTGAGCGCAACGTTATTAGTACCTTCGAAGATGCATCCAACAAATGATAAGTGTTGCACGCAGACTGAACCGATAGGCCGCAAGTGAAAACGATGGTTGTTGGTTGACGGCCGTGACCATCCTCTCGGATGCATCACCATTCACCGTCATAACTTTTCGCCCGCGAAGCCTGTCAACAGCAGAAGAGCTGACGGGGCTTCGATAATTTTGATGTGCAGTCTGTCGCTATATACGGTAGCTTCATTTGCTATATCGCTCGACGCATGCACAAAGATGTCACATCGATGTAATTTTAATTGTGTCTGTCACCATGATCACCGGATTCATCCTGCTTCTATCACATCAGATGGTCTATAACCCCTTTACAGCGTTCACCTCCATCCTTCAAGCACTACCAGATGGATGGATGGATGGATGGATGGATGGATGGATGGATGGATGGATGGATGGATGGATGGATGGATGGATGGATGGATGGATGGATGGATGGATGGATGGATGGATGGATGGATGGATGGATGGATGGATGGATGGATGGATGGATGGATGGATGGATGGATGGATGGATGGATGGATGGATGGATGGATGGATGGATGGATGGATGGATGGATGGATGGATGGATGGATGGATGGATGGATGGATGGATGGATGGATGGATGGATGGATGGATGGATGGATGGATGGATGGATGGATGGATGGATGGATGGATGGATGGATGGATGGATGGATGGATGGATGGATGGATGGATGGATGGATGGATGGATGGATGGATGGATGGATGGATGGATGGATGGATGGATGGATGGATGGATGGATGGATGGATGGATGGATGGATGGATGGATGGATGGATGGATGGATGGATGGATGGATGGATGGATGGATGGATGGATGGATGGATGGATGGATGGATGGATGGATGGATGGATGGATGGATGGATGGATGGATGGATGGATGGATGGATGGATGGATGGATGGATGGATGGATGGATGGATGGATGGATGGATGGATGGATGGATGGATGGATGGATGGATGGATGGATGGATGGATGGATGGATGGATGGATGGATGGATGGATGGATGGATGGATGGATGGATGGATGGATGGATGGATGGATGGATGGATGGATGGATGGATGGATGGATGGATGGATGGATGGATGGATGGATGGATGGATGGATGGATGGATGGATGGATGGATGGATGGATGGATGGATGGATGGATGGATGGATGGATGGATGGATGGATGGATGGATGGATGGATGGATGGATGGATGGATGGATGGATGGATGGATGGATGGATGGATGGATGGATGGATGGATGGATGGATGGATGGATGGATGGATGGATGGATGGATGGATGGATGGATGGATGGATGGATGGATGGATGGATGGATGGATGGATGGATGGATGGATGGATGGATGGATGGATGGATGGATGGATGGATGGATGGATGGATGGATGGATGGATGGATGGATGGATGGATGGATGGATGGATGGATGGATGGATGGATGGATGGATGGATGGATGGATGGATGGATGGATGGATGGATGGATGGATGGATGGATGGATGGATGGATGGATGGATGGATGGATGGATGGATGGATGGATGGATGGATGGATGGATGGATGGATGGATGGATGGATGGATGGATGGATGGATGGATGGATGGATGGATGGATGGATGGATGGATGGATGGATGGATGGATGGATGGATGGATGGATGGATGGATGGATGGATGGATGGATGGATGGATGGATGGATGGATGGATGGATGGATGGATGGATGGATGGATGGATGGATGGATGGATGGATGGATGGATGGATGGATGGATGGATGGATGGATGGATGGATGGATGGATGGATGGATGGATGGATGGATGGATGGATGGATGGATGGATGGATGGATGGATGGATGGATGGATGGATGGATGGATGGATGGATGGATGGATGGATGGATGGATGGATGGATGGATGGATGGATGGATGGATGGATGGATGGATGGATGGATGGATGGATGGATGGATGGATGGATGGATGGATGGATGGATGGATGGATGGATGGATGGATGGATGGATGGATGGATGGATGGGTGGATGGATGGGTGGATGGATGGATGGACGGACGGATGGATGGATGGATGGATGGATGGACACAACAAGCACGACCAGACATTCGTATTATTTATTTTTGTTCATTACCTGTCTTTAATGGGACCCCTTATTTGTGTAATCACCTGGTATAGCTAAGACTGATCAATTCCTAAAAATCCTTAGCGAATTCTGCTATACGTTTCATCGATTGTGCCGCGTTTTTCTACTTCCCACCTATGTTTCTTTTCTTTTACGCACGAAAATGCTTCCCTTTGTTGTGCATTTATTTTTCCTACTTGCTAGAGAAATGCTGTGCAATTTTATTGTCTGATTTTTTTTATTCTGAATAAATAAATATATGGATATACTGCCACGAGCATAACAGTTGCCTGTGTGGTGGGTTTGCCGCTTCTGCAGAAGCTGAGGCCGACGACGACGAAGAGACGAGGTGTCGGGCCGGATTTGCCTGCTTTCATTAAATTAAACTTAATAGTTTTAGTCATATATATAGAAATGTGACTATAATAATGAAAAATGTTTTAGTAAAAACCACACTTACGCAGAGATAACACTTATACCATCATCATCATATTACTGCAGTTGACAGAGTATGTTTACTTTAGCTACATACCGGAAAGGGGTCGAATAGCTCGTCTAGCTCCTTGCGCAGCTCTTTTTCTGTGCCCTTCTCATTTGCCCCATGAACAAATAAGTTAAACTTCAATGGTATCGGAAAACGATTAAAGCAAGGTTAGAAAAAAGTCATGCATCACAAGTGTACATTGTTTGTTAAGAAGGTGTTGTTTTCAGAGAGAAACAGGGTGGAAGAGAAAACAAGGAATGGAAAGGAGGTTAACTAGACGGTCGTCCGGCTGGCTACATTGAACGGGGGGGGGGAGGGGGAGGTCAAATAGAGACTGATAGAAAGAAGCAGAAATCAAAAGGAGGGAAAGTTCACGTTCGCAGTAGCAGACATAGGGTGTCCATAAACGGTTTGCTAGCTCTGTTATGTGACCTTAGAAAAGTCAGAGAATAGGTGAGGTCATGCACGAAAGATATTCGCCTCTGTGAATGATCGACCGTCCACTCATAGCTCAGCACGCTCTGCAGTAACTGTCGTCAATGCAGCGCAAGTGAACTGATGGGGCCTTGGTCACCCCGTTATTCGCCGCCGTCTAAGCGTAACCCAGGACGTGCGCGAAAAATGTGCTATACTCAACTAAGCATGACGGTGCCAGAGAACTGGTAACTTTAGGGACACGTAAATGCGTTCTCCTTTCACCTTCGTCGGCTGTTCACCAAGACGCTGTGCTCAGTGGCAAGCCCCGAGGAATGGACCGTGTAGCGTTAATGACGTCATTATTCCTTGCCCCCTCTTGAAAGGAGCTGCAGCCTTAGCGCCACACAATAAGGAGTGTAATAAGGGGCAGCCACAGAATAAAAATTAAAAACAAGAAAAGAAAAGTAACAGGCCAAGTAAAGAAGGATGCGCCTTAGTCCGAGACCATTGCTTCGGTCAGCTGCCAATGAAGGCACAAGTAATTATCGGCACCTGCCCTCTGAAGGCGACTTACGCAGGCATGCCGCGCGCCTAAATAATTGCATGCAGCGATAGGAAAGTAGCAGCCGGAAGAGCCAGTGCTTGTTTGAGTATATCTACACGCAATATTCAAAGACAGCAAATAAAGAGAGTATTCTTGTGGATACGTTTGAGACCCGCACCGCAGAATTAGAACCCTTTATACTTTTCAAGGAATGTCGCAGCATCCCTGCCCTATACGACGAGCTGCATCATTGCCAAGTGCTTCGCACTGCGATGGGCATGGATCCATAGCGCCAATATGTAAGCGACTTGTGCGCCTCAGGGTCGGGAAAGATTGGTGACAATGGCCAGCTATTATGTTTGGGAGCGAAGGCCTCACGCTCAATGTTTGTTTCATTATGGAAGTTTCAATACATAGTTACATTTTGTCATATAATTTTTATTTCCATCCACTCTGAATGGAGGGTGAATAGCATAATGGCTGAATTCGCAGCAGTATCAACCTTTCCTTCTTCATAAAGAACCACTTCTCCCTCGCAGCAGTTAGGGGATCGTTTTGCTACCCGGCAATTCAGGTTAACTTAAGTATGCATTTTCAGGTTTTTTTTTTCAGAATGGGCAATGACTTCTACGGAGGAATGAAGCTTGGTTCTGCCACTTCCCTCGGGCCCTCGAAAAAGATTAGCTCCACACTAGATTGTGTATCCAGTATGTGCGACAGCGGTTTCCGGCCACCTCAACTTGTCCCAGGAGCCGGCACTGGGAACCTAACTAAGTATACCGATCCCGGCTTACGGCCACCCCGCCACTACATCATCGACATGTGGACGATGTATAATTAGTGCTTTTTTTGGGGGGGAGAGAGAAGTGCATGGAACACTGCAGTCTTAAGATTACTGCATCATTTTCACGTAATACGATAAGGCCGGGGAACAGTGGCCACAATGGATTGAAATGATCGCCACCTGTTGTCTTTGTGAGCGAAGGTGTCGCGCTCATTATTTGTTTCGTTATGCACCTTCTAATAAATAGTTCCTTTTTGATCATGTAACTTTGATTTCCGTCCCGCGTAAATAGAGGACGGGTAGTAGCAAGGCCGAATTCGCAACGACTTGCACTAAGCACTAAGGTCTACAGCATTTTGCGATCTGGTGGTGACGCAGCGAACAACGACATGAAACTGTTTTAACGAATTAATTCTGGCGTTCTACGTGCCAAAACCACGATTTGATTATGAAGCACGCCATAGTGGGGGACTCCAGATTAATTTCGACCACCAGAGAATCTTTATTGTGCCCCCAATGCAGGGGACATGGACGTTTTTGCAATTCGCCCTCCTTAGCAACGTAACACCATAGTCGCTTAGACAGACAGACAGACAGACAGACAGACAGACAGACAGACAGACAGACAGACAGACAGACAGACAGACAGACAGACAGACAGACAGACAGACAGACGGACAGACGGACAGACGGACAGACGGAAAGACAGACAGACAGACAGACAGACAGACAGACAGACAGACAGACAGACAGACAGACAGACAGACAGACAGACAGATAGATAGATAGATAGATAGATAGATAGATAGATAGATAGATAGATAGATAGATAGATAGATAGATAGATAGATAGATAGATAGATAGATAGATAGATAGATAGATAGATAGATAGATAGATAGATAGATAGATAGATAGATAGATAGATAGATAGATAGATAGATAGATAGATAGATAGGAGGAGGCTACCGGAAGAGCATGTATCTAGCCGTTACTCTCTCAATGGGATAAGGCACACGAAGGGAAACGTACCAGTGCCTGGAGTGAGATCTGAGAAAGATTACCTTGGTACCGTATAGGTTTTGGTAGAAGTCATGTTTCAGGACAAAACCTGCGTAACATGTCGACGTAAAGTTGACGCATTTCTCGGAAAGTACTTGAATATAGGCTGCAGAAGAGATCCTAATTAAGTCGACAAACAGATCCCACTGATCTTTTTAAACGTATGGCCGCATTTAGAAATTGCCTCGAGTTGGTCTTACCATCGGTGCAGCGGGGAAATATTTCTTATGCAAGATAAGTTAACAAATTTCACCACTTTCGCTGGCGCCCAACGCGACAAAATAAGACATTTCATGTACATGCGAAGGGTGATACAAAATATGCGCAAGTGGTAGAACACTGCTAGAAGTTCCGTGAGGCCAAATGATTGATAACGTGCGGTTATAACCGCCTTCGGATTTTGACATCACTACTTCATACGACCGGATTTTGATGTCCTGCACTGCAGAACTGAGAAAATGTGTGCCCTCTCCGCAGGCATTCATTAGCGAGTGGTACTTGCACGGTCGTTCGCGCTTTGTGCATCGGATGCCATTTGTTTGCTCCACGAAGGACAAAAGTGCTCTCCCCCTTTCTCTTTTTTCATCCCCACTCTGTGACCTTAATGACTCCCATGCCTACCGTAGCACAGCGATGATTCCAAACGACGAATGAGTTCTACATACAGTCGTGGCCTACTGGGCAGGACGCCGGGTTTGGCCACGCGAGCTAGTCCAGACTGATAGGCGGATTCGTAGTGGCCTTTGAACTTTCAGGCAAAAAGGAACCTGCATTGATTGAACGACCACTTTCGCTAGGATATTTCATCACGGCATCAATCGTAAACTGCTGTAATAGGCTCAAGTTTAATATCTTCAGCGGCGTTCAAAAACGTGGCAGTTTGGGCGAGTTGGTACGTCATGACTTTTTAGGCTTGTAGCGCAGCTCAGAAAGAGCAAAACATAGGGTGGAAGGGGTAAAGAAAGGGAACGGAGAACCTTTACGTTTTCGTTCCCATTCTTTACCCCTTCCACCCTCCTTTTTTGATCTTTCTGAGCTGCGCTACAAGCCTAAAAACATTCAGCGGCGTAGAGCGTTTAAACCCTAAAAATCCAATATACCTCCCAGGCCGCGCGTTTACAATGCGTGTTTTCTTACTCTGCAATATTTTATTGAATAAGCATCCACATCTCTTTGATCGCAATGTTCTTAGAGTAAAAACAGCTACGCGGCATGAATACAGCTTTATCCTAGTGGATAGGCGGCATGCGGGGGTTCAGGCTTATGTTTGGGAAACACCTTTATCGTCTTTTTATACCGTAGTAAGCAAGGAAAAAAATGCGGATTGACAGCGGTGCAGACATCGAAAGAATACAAGGTCTTCATCAGTGCCTTAGTATACCATGTGCTTTGTTGGTTATACTGCACTACCTGTGCGATCGACCCAAATTTTTAGGCTGCACTATCTCTGGGATCGGCGCATCTAAGCCAACTCGTGTTTATTTCTTTCGCGTTAATTACGCAATATAATTGCTCCGTGCTTAGCTCTACGCTGATTAGTGCGTGATTTTTGTTCCGAGCTTCTGTTCGACGCCTTTTTTCTTCTCTTTCTTGCGGTACTACGCGCACTAAAAGGCCCAAAATTGTCTAATTTGCGAGACACAAATGGTATAGAAACCGAGACCCCAGGAACCCCAAATCGACCTGAAATCAGAAAGAAGTTTTGTCTTAAAAATACGCTACAAGCGCTGTGTATTTGGCATGGCCTAGACTTCTTCGCTTGTGCTGTCTCAAAGTCAAAAGCTCTCGCTCTCGGTGATATACGTCTTGTGATTGGGACTAGAAATTGAAAAAACAAACAGTCCCAACAAACAAACCAACAAAGACAACACAAATTCAGGAGCGCCCAATCGATAACCACGCTAAGCCCGGTCATACACCGGTCGTGCAACCGAATGAATCATGCGGGGATGTTTGGGAGACTATTCTCGAGACCTGTGCAATAGCTACAGCTCTCCCGAGCAAAGAACACAATTCTGGTCACAACTTGCGTGCCATTTGGGCTTGAAGAAATGACACGTAGACAAAGCTCGATTTCTCTTGGTAAATGATGGCACTAGCAAGCTTTCAGCAATAACCGCGGCAGATAATTTCTTTTGCGCTCTCAGCCTGATGTGCTATCTGCAGTCTTTTGTATGCGAACATTGGAGTGCGTGGATTTTGTGCGACCTAGCAAAAAGCAAGGAGTCTGAAGCTTTATGACGAACTCAGATGTGTAACAAACGCCGCTCCCGAAACATCACAGTTGGTCATAGATGTTCGTGCTCTTTGGATTTGTCTAAATTGCTCAAAAACCGATTGCAGGTATAGTATGGACATTGTGAATTACATTACACATTGTACATATTAAACAACGGAAGATACCACCCCCATTACGGCTGCTCCAAAAGCGAAGTTTTCTGATCGAATCAAATACGAGTTATTCGAGTGCTACAATCTTCGAAAACGGAAAATTAATAACCAACTGTTTTCTCGTCTCAAAGAAAAAAGGCCTATTTGCATTATTTGGCACATATAACACCGCTCACAACTTCTGTTCCGGTCAAAAGATCAGCTCCTAAATGAGAAATAACAGAAATGCGATTACATATTTAGCGCCGTGACAATGGCAGCAATGAAACATGGTGAGACTGTCCGAATAGCAAATTGCTTTGCCTAAATTAAGTAAACACTCTGTAGGCCACCTAATGTCGAGGTATCTTTATTGAATGACTGTAAAAAAACTGAGCAACACCTAGTTAGTCCATACATTCGCTCGGACATTCATACCTCTACACAGCAACTGAGGACACCCCTCCGTTAAGTAGAGTGATTCGGTACAGTCCCCACTTGAGTCTGGCTTTCTCACTATGAACTCCCATACATTTCGCAGTCCCTTATCTTCTGATAGAAGAATATCCGGAAAATTTGAAAAGTGAAATCGATAATTAAACATGATTTGAATTGCAAGGACTTACACGAACGAATATTAAGCACAATCCAATCGAACACCAAAGAATATTCGATTCATACTCCAATTTTTTTTTTAAATCGCACACCTCTAAAATACGTCAAGAACGGATTGCTGATCATCTCTTCTTGCATTGCTACCTTTGTTTAATGCTGAGAGAACACATATATTTACTTTAAGCTTCATACTGCTGTGCCCAATGCTACGTGCAAGGATCCCTGTTTTATTTTCATGTTTTTTAGTTATGCATGCTTCACAATGCGAGTTCGTTAACTAATGGTAGCTTCAGTCTACCTACTGGAAGACCGTTACCCAGATTTATTGACTCAACGCATGGCGAGGCCGAGCATGTACAATTAAAGAAAGAGCGACAAATCAGACGGTTTAGATAACAATCGGGATGGAAGTGACAGGTCAAGGGCAGGTAGCTTGACTGTGCGCGCCTCGGGGCTGGTTAGACGTCCAACACAGTACTCAAAATGCTTTGGAACAACGACCTGCGTTATCGACAACCCGGAGCACTAACTTGCTGGTAGGACTGAGTAAAGACTGTGTACTCTGCACAGAGCTGGCTTTGCGTGTCGCAAGTGGCATACAAGGGGGAATGTTTAAAGGAAAAATATAGTCTGACTAAGTACTGCTCGCATGACTGCACTGTTCGGACTGACGCGATATGTGGAACGAAAAATGAATTGTTGCGCTATGGGAGTTTTTCATGGCTTACAAACGATGCTAGGGAACACAATGGACATAAAGAAACAGCAAGATGATCATTTGGTCCACTAACAAATAAGTGCTTATTTCTGTATCGCACAGAACAAATGCTGCTCTACAAGCGTGAAGTTCAAGAGACACATCGACAAAAGGCCTAGTGAAAAAAATTAAGAGGAATTAACTACGGCAGTACTTGCTAGTGAAACGCTCATTGAATCACGTAACACAAAGAAGTTGAACGCATATACACACAGAGCAAGTACGTCATACCAACTTTCCCAATCTTCAACTGTAGCAAGTTACGGCAGTACAAATTTCGATAGCGTGTGAGTAGGCTTACTGACATGAGTATCTCAACGTTTCGATCTCTACAGCTTCCATAACATCTCTTGTCAACTGGCCAGGTTCGTTGCACAGTGCACTCATATTTTTTAGCAACGGAGTCGCATCTTTGATTGTCCCATCTCTACTCATGTCCAATACACATAATACATAATAACTGCGCTGTTTCCTGCACGCAGTGAGAATGAATGGTCATCGGCCGCCATTTTCAGGAGCCTCACAAAGCGTAACGCCAGAACCATTGTGCACAGCGAAAGGACAATCGGCCGCGACATAAGAGCACTTTTCGTCCGCGGGCATGCTCAGGAAGCATATACTAACTGCAGGCTGATAAAAACAAGGAGCATTTGACTCGTTCTTAGGACTGATTCCATCGCACGTGGATGTACACGTAGCCGCAGGCTATAGCCGGACCCCTGGGATCGGCAGGCTCTCAACGATCATCATTAACGATTCCGGAAGCCCAAATATCCTTAGAATATTTGCTTCCGGACCACATCTTGTGCGTTCAGACATTTCCTTGTGTATGTATCATGTACTGGTATTGCCCACACAGAAAGTGACACTACTTTATTGCGTGCATACTATCTCAGGAAAATGTTCTAGCTGCTCACGTATGATGAGTACCTGTGCAATATTATTGTAGATTGTAGCTTTTTTTGTACCCAGAACTCGGCAGTGCATGCGATTCCTGAAGAAATCGATCGCTTTGCGTGCTCTTCTAAATACAACGAAGAATTTGCAGCATGAACATGGAAACTGCAAATCCTACAAAAAGATACAGCTTGTTCCTAGTAGGACAGACAGTTAGTTTTGGCGATCAATATTAACCCTCACATCTTCTACATTCTTATTTGTTCTCTCCTCCGTCATCACATTTATGCAGCACGCCTAACATAAGTGACGCTCGTCAGGTTGCATCGAGGAACTACATCTACCAATAGGAGTGCTGCACTGAGGTTGCCGCTTTGATGAACACCATCATCTCCTCTCCTACAGATAGGATAGGAGCGGCTTCGTTCTTGCTGACAGAATGAGCACAATATAAAAATTTAAAAAAGCGATCACACAGGCAAGCACATGACAACCTTATGTCCTAGCAGTGTCGTTCTCGCTTTCTCCATCGTGGTCTTTCAATTCTTGTTTCGGAGGCGGAGAAGGAAACAAGACTGGGGCATAAATGAGGCGTGGAACACGAACTATGGGGCAGTAGCGGTGATGTCGGACAAAAAAGTGACGTCATTTCCGGCTTGCTAGCGAGAGCCATTGCGGGAAACGCTTCGTTGGGTCTGCGTGAACCGAAAAACTAGCAGGGGATGTGGTGGGTGGCAAATTAGGGAAGCGCCGACTGGCGCTCCGCTTGTTTTTTCTTCCGGCCCGAGCACTGCTGACCCAGAGGACGACCCACGCAATGACGTCGTCGTACGGCGTGCGCAAAACAATGAGAAACTCGCTTATGTGCGGATATATATATATATATATATATATATATATATATATATATATATATATATATATATATATACTAAACTACAATGACAGTCATAGGCATGAAGAGAAAGACTACAAAGAAACAAGAACTATTTCCAGAAATTGTAATAGGTATTCCTCATAATTTTCTACATTACCGCAATCAACTGTAGTGGCAACGGACTCCCCTTTTGTCTTCTCATGATGGTGGCAACGTGTGAACCATGCAGTGGAATAACGCTGTTGGACTTACCAATTAAGATACGTGTCCTTGTCGGAACATTGTAATGAGGCTAAAGCTCCACTCATACTCGCCGAGAACGTATATCTTCCTTATCACGGATGCCATGTGCCATACATCCCAACGGTTCATTTGTACTTCTCCCAGACAGCATCAGGCGCTTAGACATAAGCAGTTTTTTTTTCTTATAGAATATTGCGCTATAGTATATATGGTGCCGCTACTTTTCAAGAGTTTCTTGCAAGTTTTACTATCAATTTATCACCATTTGTTCTGCGTTTTCGTGTTTATACTTTCCTGAATGGTTCCTTAACTCCTCTCCTTAAATAAAAGTAAGCGAAATGCAGTGCTTTCAGCACACCCTGTGACGTGATACCGAAGTCTTAATCCCCACCTTCACCGTGTCATTCAAATAATTTAACCGACTTTTTGTATTATATAGCTGGATACACTGCTATGTATTTGTTGATCCTCAAGCTCCTCTCTTCCAAATAATTGCTCCAGTGGCCCAATCTTGCATTGGTACTTTCGGTGAATGTTGCACAATATGCACGCACGCGTATCTGTATAAAAACATGAACGATAGAAAGCTCGCACGGCTCGCGTCAACTTTAACAATTAACTGTCATGTGACAAGACGGCTGTATCAATACAAGCGACCAAACTGTAAGAAACGCACGTTTCACCGACAAAAGTTAGGAAATTCAGGTGGTCTCTAACAACTGCTCCCAGGTCTACGTCGGCTTCAGGCAAGTCCCGGAAGATCTCCCTGACTGTGCATATTTCGTTTCTGTTTGTCCAAAGGCGAATAATAAGAGCGAACGTCTAAAGGCGCACAGAGCATGACGAACCGGGGACGCTGACCTTCGCTGAACCCCGGAAAAAAAGGCACTTTCGTTGACTTTCAACAATTTTGTTTATACTTTCAATGAAGTTTCATTTCCCCTATAAGCCCTGCTACCTATTAGAGACGTCGATCGAGGGTAATAAATAGCGAACTACTTCAAAAAAGCTATGATATGCTGCAGCATCGTGGCAGGCTCTTAATTCTTGTTATTTGCCGGTAATTCATTTTTATTTATTTATTTATTTATTTATTTATTTATTTATTTATTTATTTATATATATTTTGTGACAGTCATCTCACGACAACTCATTTTGGACAGAAGTAACCGAACAGAACAAGAAAGTCATCGGGACTGGTGGTCTAAAGCTAATAATAACGCCAATGTAATAGTTACAACTTCTGACGCTGACCTAAACTTTAGCTGTGAGCGCAGTCGTGTCTCTTGTTTGTTTGTTTTTTTATATTTTTTGTCATCTGCGGGGAGCTGCTGAAGTCACACATGATTCGTTACCGTCTAGCCCTAATGTCTGCCCTGCTGAAAGGTAAGTACGTCAGTCAGTGTACAAATTGTTATTTCCTAACACCACGGCCGGGCAATCTATAATATGAGAAATTGCAGAACATATAAATTAACTTGTCGCAATGGGTAGGTACTAAAACTTCCAGTAGCGTAACATCACATTATATTTGCTGAATCATGCCAGAAACTGCTTCCTGGCTAAGAAGAATGGTTGAAATAAAAATTAAAAATGGCAGCCGACATCTGCAGCTGATACCCTTGCGAAATCGCGTACCGGAAAATCTGAATAAATAAGAGTCATGTTCCTAAGCTTTGTCCTTAATTTGCACTCTTTATCCACGCGGAGCCCCATTTCGGAGCTCGCATAAGGACATTGCCTGGTTGTTCCAGAGATAATGAAAAAATTCAGTCGGCTAATATTAACGGCAAAGGCTCTGGTAATAACTGCTGTTTCGCCCTGTTGCTGCTCGATTACCTCATCGAGATTTGAGGTAATAACAAACTCCCAGACGTCTTGCGGAATAAGTCCGAGCGCTCATTTAGCTATGGCTGAGAAAGAAAGCACTGTACTTTACGGTGTATAAGTCGCACCCATGTATAGGGCGCATCCGCCCCCCCCCCCCTCCCACGAAACAGCCATATTTACGAAAAAGTCGATATAGTATAACGAACCTCTGTACAATGAGCGCGTCTTATAGGAAGGTACACTGTTTGCAACGGCAGACCAACAGGCTCACACGCACGCATCGTCGTCGCCAAATGACGTACTTACACGATTATGCCGCGGTCTGATTATCAGAGGTTTACTCAGCCCAAGGAAAAGGTCTTACATCATTTTCTGTTTGCGCAAGATGAAACTGTTTTATTCACGTTAGGTGACATTGTCTCGCTGATCGTTGTTGGGACATTTGGCTTTGTCATAAGTGCAATCATGCGACATCTCTTATCGTCATTAGGAAAAATTTCATTATAGGCATCACCAAAAATTTTAGAAAGAAACCACGTCCTATACACATGAAAATACCGTATCTGCTGCAGCGCGTTTCTTTGACATGAAATCATTGCATGCACTCTACCCGCGTAGTTGTACAACACCTAACATGAAAACTCGGCCTTTGTCGAAATAAAGAAATTAAATTGTGGCGTTTTACGAGCCGAAATCACGATCTGATTATGAAGCACGCCGTGGTGGGTGACTCCGGATTCATTTTGACCACCTGGGGTTTTTATAACTTGCACCTAAATCTAGGGTGTAAAAATGTTTAGAGCCGTAAGGGTGTTCTTACGTCGCACTGGTAACAGCCTTAGGGCTAGGGCCTTACAAAAATTTATAAAGGCCGATAACGGAGTTCTAACTAAATGTGCGATGACAAAAGATGTAATTGAAAACTATGTATTTATTCTGACAGCCTTGCGCCTACAGAAATATCCGACAAGAGAATTTCACAGGGAGAGATATGAAACTCTCCTGTCGGATATTTCTGTGCGCCCAAGGCTGTCAGAATGATTGCATAGTTTTCAACTGCGTCTTTTGTCATCCGGAATTTTCAGTTAGAGGTCCGTTGTCGTCCTCTATAAACTTTTGTAAGGCCCTAACTGTAAGGGTGCTACCAGTACGACAAGAAAACACCCTTAAGGATGTAAAAATTTTTACAGTGTTAGTACATGGGTGTTTTCGCATTTCGCTCCCATCGAAACGCGGCTGCCGTGGCCGGGATTCGATCGCGTGACTTCATGCTTAGCAGCCCAACACGATAGCCGCTAAGCTTCCTCGGTGGATTTTTATCGTAATAATAATTGCGGCTAAGACAGAAGAGGGGTGGGGCGTATGGATGCATAAATTTAAATTACCTGATTTAGCGCAACAATGCACGACCTGTGGGAGATGCCGCAGTGAGGTTCTGCAGATTATTTTCAGATTCTTTCGATATTTACAGTCGAAAGCCTCTACAGCCCAACGACATGTGTAGCGAAGGATTATGTCCTGGCTGAATCCCCATCTTTCATATGTATTGTGAATACCTCAACAACAAACACCACTGCAACGAATTGACCTGTACAACGAAAAATTTAGGCGTCCCCGATGGCCTTCTTGTTGCTTTACAACAAACGCCCCGTTCCCGTGCCTCCGTTGCACCCCCCCCCCCCCCCGCACATAAGTCACCGAGCTGCGCTAGCCCTAACAGCAGCGCACACGCTTGACCAGCCTGCCAATTCAGGAGTAGTCCTGCTGCACTGCTCCAGGAATCGCTCAACTGGTACGTTTCTTGTTTTAATGCACCGGTGGGTGTGGCGGCTGACTAATACATTGCAGTTGATGTCGTCGTGGTGACAAAAGCCTAACTGATGACCCTGCGACGTCTACAAAGCATTCTAGGCCGGAAGAGACGCGTATTTCGTTGTAGGCAACAACAATGAAGATCCTGTAAACTAACCAAGAATTTTGACGCAAGGGAGGCCGTACCGTTATTGTACGATCTGCAGCTTTACGTTGCGTAGCTCCGGCGTTTCGCCATGGTGCATGCAGTAAACCTCGGTGCAGCAAGGTTGGCTGTAATCACACATTCTGTCAGGGAAAGTGCGCAAAAAAATGTACGGCTTATTTTTCAATGTGTCTCTTGTATTCCTATTTTTACAAAGGTTTTGTTTTGTTGAACGTGCTTAGCCCGCTCTATAGTGCGTGGTGCGACGCGTGACCTTTGCAATCAAGTGGCGTGTATAGAGAAGGGTCGTTATACGCGTCAGAGAACTTATTTATAAAGGCGGTCGATTGTATGTTCTTTTCTCCTCATCTTTTCTATCCTTTCCACTTTCCCCAGTGCAGGCCAGGCAACCGCACAACTACACTTGGCCTCTCTCCCTTTCACCTATTAATTTTCTCTCTCACGGCCACATTTAACGTGATTCCAAAGCATGGCAAACGAGTGTTCTCGCACCCGCCTTTCCCGGCCATTTCCCCTCTGTTCAGAACGCGGACGCCGTGCCCGAAACTAGGAATCTGTGGCCTAGTAGTGAGCAACAAAACACCACTGAGTGCACATCAATAAGCTCAAATAGCCTTATCGCAGGAGACCAAGACCTGAGCTGCTAAGACCCGTATCAAGTCCGCCACCTGAGCGAATATAAATGAAATTGGCTTAAAGGATACCTCCGCATGGCAGCCGCATCGAAGCGTGAGCGAGGCTATGGATCAGGGTTGGAAAAAACGGGCTTTCAGCTTTCTCTGCCAATGTTATATTCCCCATTTCCTATGCCCCCATTGTAAGGTATCGAACCGGACGTTCGTGTGGTTGAACTCCTTGCCTTTCTTCTCCTTTCTTTCCCTCTCTTTCAGGCGAAGACCCACACATGACGAAGTGTTCCTTGCTTGCTTATTCAAGAACGATAACGTTAATTTTTGAGTCCTCCATGATTACGTCGGTAATGTCTTCCGGCACTTCAAATGTATTCTGCATTTGCAGGAAGAAAAGCGCGGAGATAAGGGAGAAACGAAAGAATTGCAGAGTCAATATAACAGATCAATAATGGCTGCAATCGAGGAAACCCAGTGCCTTTACAATATTCCATTCACACTTTGCAAAGGGACGTGCGAAAACGCAGATTTGCATCAGCGAAAACAGCGGATTTTGTGAAATGTAATAAAGTTGATGGTTTTTATGAAGTGACCGCTGGTAGTGAGAGAAAAACGCTCTACGATAAGTGCCGGTGCATGTGACGAGAACTAAGCTTTTCCGGTGCCCGAGCCGTCACTGAGGATGTTGCCGGAGGGGCGGGGATTAAGCTGCGTGAAACATAGAAATTTCTCAATCTCGTTATTACACCGCAAGAAAGACGGCCTTTTCTTTCTCTTCATCTCTCTAGCTGCAATTCAATAAAGACTACTGGCGAAGCGGGGAATATAAGCAGCCTGAGGTCATTGCTACAGAATGTGTGGCGTCTCTGAATAAAATTATTACTATGTCGCTTGGTGAAGTTTCCTCTATCGTGCGTCAAGCGTTTCTAGGGCTGCCTTGAAAGTTTTCCTCGGTCATCGCACCTCTTCCGATACTCGGATATATAAAAAAACGTGACCAGACAACTATTGTCCACCACGTCAAATTGTTTGCAAGAAGAGAAAGCCGCTAGCTAATTCCCAACTATGTAGCTGGGCCCCGCCTCTCAGAGATATCACTTAAATTGATTAAGTGAGAGAGCAGGGCGTTAACTTATAATCATCTACGGTACATACTTCTCGTTTAGAACCATCGACATTATTTTGCTCCAAATATTAACTGAGGCTAATAGTAGATATAAAAATAACATTTTATTTCATTGTTTGCTTAGAACATAGGCGATTTTTAAGTCTGAAAAAGATAGAGAGATCAGCTTTGTTGAACTAGTCAGTCTTAGGAGTACGGCGTAGAATATCCACCACTGAGACTGTTTGCACTCGTGGATGCTGTCACTGCACACCTAACCATTTCTCGGTTTGGTAAAATAAACACACAAGTAAAAGGTACGGGCCGGAGTATGATAAACTCACATTAAACGAAAAGCTTGGAAGTCTGCTTGTATCATAAAATTCCTGCAGTGCTGTGGTGACATATTAATGGTGATGTCGTATTTGACACAGACTGAGGCTCTCAGGCAACGCAATTACTGGTTAAACCTGAGAGGCATCACGTCTGTAGCAACGTCACCACCCCCACCACCACCACCTAATGCGGTGATGAATGAATGAATGAATAGAAAATTTATTTTGCAGGATGGATCATTACCCGTGGTGGGGTTGGCAGGTAAATAAAACAAATAAAACAAACAATGAACGGAAGGGTATCATGAAGATTGTGGATGGAGGAACGGGGAGGTTATAAAGCTTAAGTGCCTTAGCATACGGCCAAACGGCATCATAAATAAAAGTATTCTGAGGTTTCACGTGCCAAAACCGCGATATAATTACGAGGCACGCCGTTGTGGGGGACACTGGATTAATTTTCACCACCTCGGGTTCTTAAGGGCCCCCAATGCACGGCACATGGGTATTCTTGAATTTCACCCCCATCGAAATGCGGCCGCAGCGGCGGGTTTTTATCCCGCGCCCTCGGGATCAGCAGCGCAACGCCAAAGCCACTACGCCACCACGGCAGGTCCTAATTTGCTCTCTACAAGCGAATTCAATGCAACGTCAACTCTGTTATCCTGAACAAGTGAAAACTATCAAGCAGCGAGCTATACAGGCTAGCAAAAATTAATAGGGTCCTCGAAGTTTTCCACGCTCAGCTAATTTGCCAGTCAGAAGCTGGATTGAGTCAGAAGCTGGACACCAGAGTGTCGCCCAGTTGTCAAGCTTTCATAATGTCGTCCTAAGCTTTCTTTTCCTTTTATAAAGTTCAATCTCGCATGATAATACAGAAGTTCAACGGCGTCCAGTGATTCCTGCAGTTCTGTAGACCATGGCAGCAGGAGGTTACCTCAGCAGACACCGCTGTCTGCGAATAAATTTGTTGCGATGCGCGCAATATGTAGTCTTCGTCTGCAGCAGTGTTTCCCGCTGTCACTACCGAAATTTATGCACAGACGCAACCACTCTTAAAGTCTGCATGGCGCATAAAGTCTCGCGCAAATTGTGAAGCGCAAATGGTATGTGGTTTAACACAGTCGCTAACGTCTTCATTTCCCAAACACTGCCGCAGGAACTGAAGTTAGGTACGCCGACGCGGTCTAAGTATTGCTTTTGCTTCACAATAAGTTAAGGCTAAGCTAGAATAAGAAATTGGCCTAATGACGAAGACACAATGGCCACACGGCGGTGATTGCTCAATAGAAAGGATGAATGCACATAGCAAAATCTTTTTCGGGCTTTTGACTTCTGTCTCAGCAAAAACAGCCATGTAAAGGGTAAATATGTAACGTGACATTAAGATTGAGGATGTTTCACTAATTAATGTGACTTGAATTTAATATTTAGTGTGCTGGACTTGTGTGAGTCGACATTATGTTTAAATGTGTATTATGTGATTTTTGCATTCCTGTCATATTCTAGTGAACTTTCTTTATGCGAGTAGGTGTAGGCAGCACAATCATTTCCTGAGCATAACATATCAAGCAAATAAAAAGTAAAGCCACAGAGAACTTTCGGTGCTGCCTCGTGACTTGAAATGCCTTTCAGCCCACTCACGCAGGCCCGGTCGTCGTGAGGGATCACGCATCATCGTTAACGCAGTGCTGTGATGGCTCGGTGCGGCGCTAAGTTGTTTTCCCAAGGGCACACCGAATTATGCGTTGACCATAGAGTACATGAAAAACCGCTCAACTGTTGGGAACAGCTGCGCCTGCGAACCGTAAGCGCTGTGCTCGAATATTTCTCCCTCGCACATCGCTCCTGAGAAAGATCTACACAGACCGTACGAAAAGTCCTCGCGCAACCCGAAGCATTGCACACCAGCCTAGCGCTTCCGTAGCGCCATGACACTCCAACTATTCCAGAAACAGCCAGAAAGCCGAGAAAGTTTCAAATCATCAACTATTTCAGACTCAAGCTCCAGATATCGTACATAGATAGCGGTGCTCTTTAAGCCGACGGTAAGTGACAGCTCGAAACAGAGCTACCTCTGTTCGTCATCGCCGTCCCGTTAAGCTGCTGAGTGCGTCATCGTCTCGTCGTGATTGCCGCTAGTGTGTTGCTCGGTGGTGGTGTTATACTCATGGAGGAACGAAAAAGACTAAAGAGGAGCGTGACGTTGCCCATCTAGGCTACCCTTCTCTGACACCGCCTGGGCCATAGTGTGTGTTAGCTTCTGGGGATAGGCCCTACATGATTACCGAAACTTGCAAGGCATTGTTTGGTTCGCTGTGGCCCTAAGCAATGCCGGTGTCCCTATCACCCTCGCCAACTACTCTCCGCTCTTCTCTCCCCCATACTTCTCGCGTGCTCGGCGACTAGAAATTATCGCTTGCCTATCACGTGGTGAGGGCACACGGCTTTCCTATATAATATGTGGCTGGATTCAAGATTGTCGCGGGATGCTGCCTTCGTTTTTTTTTCCTTCGTGGCTACAGCTATGGTCGAAGTTGCGTCGTCCTGCCGTGATCGTGATTGTCATCATGTCATTGCCGTCGTTGTCATCGTTGTATATATTCAGAAACTTTACCCAGTATTTGCTGGAGTAGTGCGCAAAGGTTTAATCTGTCACAGTAAACGAGTTCATGAGGCGACAGATAGTTAAAATCTGCAAACGTTTGTTGTTACTAAAGCATAGGCCAGCCAACCACATCCAGCTGGGCGGGGGAGGTCCTTAGAATTGGGAGAAAGGAAAAGTGGGTAATGTGCAGTGAAGCAACTATCTCTCAGCGAGGACACCTCAACCGCACGCACCCATAGAAATTCTTTGAAAGAGAGAAGCCAGTAAAAAAGAAGAAAAAAGAAAAATAAAGGCCGTTCAGTACTGTATGCTCAGCGACCCTATTTTTGTAACCATAGACAAAACTTCACGTCGGACCTAGTACAGGGCTGTGTAGCTTTACAAGCGGCAGAACAGCATACCTGCGTCAACCCAAGGGTTAGGTCTAACTTTCTTGGAGACGTAAACCTGCCGTTCGTGAATTACATTTCTCTGCGCATGTTGCCGATTTGCTTTTAGCGCATTCGTTGCACAGAGGGTCTCGCTTCTTCTCTCTTTCCCATCGCATGCCATCTTCTTTTTCTTTTTTTTTCAGTTCTTTACCAACCTAAAACTCACATGTTTGCTAACAAAGAATGAAATTTACGTTTATGTGTTGCTTGCTTTGTTTTGATTGAGGTGAAAATACAGAGAGTTAGTGTAGGCTAAGGAAGGATATAGGCGACACTATGGAGCGTATTTCTAGCACAACTGAGTGGGCGAGCGAGCGAGAAAGAAAAAGTTTTAGGATAATTTGAGAGGTTAGCCTAGCGGTGGTCTTGGCATGCTAATCCAGAAGTAACGGGTTAGTTGCCTGATCGAGTCCATCGCTAGTCTTCTTTTTATTGAAGTAGAGCTACGTGAGTGATTCTGCCTTAAATAGACGCTGTTACTATGTCATATAACTGCATATCGCATAGCTCAACGAAGACATCGCACAGCTATCTAACAGCTCTTTGTTGTCGAGCAGATGTTTCTTTTTTTTTGCGGGGGGGGGGGGGGGGGGTGACAAGCAAGCTATATAAAGCTTGGGTCCAGGCATAACTTTCGCATTGAAAAGGAAGAACTTATTTATTTGACCACCTCGGGACTTTTGGAAATATCTTATAGTTATTTTTTTTATCAAGGAGGGCCATCACTTTTCTGACACATAATTCTAATTTCTAGCGCATCTTTTGCATAGGTTACTAAGAACTGGAACACAAGAAGTTAAGTAATTGGGTTCGTAGCTCTGTAACTGCGAAGCGCGAACATATGCTGCTATTGTGTAAGCTCAGGGAAAACACGGGGAATGCGGGAGATAGAAATTTAAGACGTTGAGCAAAACGTGAACAAGGTGAAAGCAGGAGCCAACGTTTCGACAAGTGGACTTGTTTTCTTCAAGCGACGTATGCTTTCCCCGCCACAGTATATATGGGTGGGGTTCTTCTAAAGGGGAGAGGGTGTAAGGCGCGAGGGTGCGGCAACGAAGGAAGGTGTGTTAGCGTGTCGAAATGAGAGTAAAGGAATGCTGTGCACAATGCCAAGGCCAGGGCCACCCCCTCCCACCCCCCGGTCTGTCAATGCACGCGTTGACAGACCGGGGAGGGGGGGGGGGGGGGGAAGGGAGTTCAGCCGGCGTCAGACACGCTGGCTGAAATAAAAGAGGAAAGGAAAGGGGAAAAAATGGGGATACTCCAAGAAATCAAACTAAGTGTTGTTGCCTATAGCTTAAAATTTAGCACAGTATTGCCTTGTTGCCGCACCCTCCCTCCTTACACGCTCTCCGCTTTAGAAGAACCCCACATATATATACTGCGGCGAGGAAAGCATACGTCGCCTTGAAGAAGACAAGTCCAATTGTGGAAACGTTGGCTCCTGCTTTCACCTTGTTCACGTTTTGCTCATCGTATTTTGTAAGCTGTAAGTCTTATATTACCTAAACTGGTCAACAATGTTACAATAGTTCAGAGCTCATGGATACCTTCGCTATGTTTAGAAATTTTTTTGCAAAATTTTTGACCACGAGTATGGCTACATTTAATAACTGTGCGTAAAATGTCGACTTCGTCCAGTTCGGCTCTCCTTACAATTTTCGTTCAGTGCAATGCAATGTCTGATTTGTTCAGGAAATAGAAAATCGCAAACTCGGTGCTTGACTTTTTCTCTGAATATTTTGTACATTTCTGTACCCACAGCAGGTAAGCAGGTCGTTATACCGCACGTGGACCATTCATTTACGTAAAAAAAAAGAACGACAGCGCAAGAAAAGAAGCGTTGTCAGCTGGTCAAACGCGAAGCCCCATTTTCGCGCGTTTCCACAAATTTAAAACTGCTACGGGGCATCAAAAGCGCTCATTTCGGGTAGTTCAAAACGCGGTTCCGGTTTCCTGCCTCGCTCACTTCGTCCCACCGCGCTGCCGGTCTCCCGAGGATGCTCTCAAAGTAGTCTCGGTCGTGAGAAACGACACGTCTGCTTCCGACCACTCTCGGCGATCGATCATGCTCCTGGAAGCGTTCTCCGCTCTGACCACTAGCACGCATGTTTTTAGCTGGGAAGAAGGCGCCTTCCACAAACACGAATAGCGCACTTACGCCGCCCTGAACGGACTTTAACGTGACTTGAGCCGTATTACCGAATTATCTGTATAGAATACCAAGTAAGCCACTATTGCCATGAGAGAAAGCTTGACGAAGGCAAAAAAGACCGAAAAGCCAATAAATTGCGCCAACACCTCCTTGAAGCTTCCTCATCATATCACCCTGACGTCATGGATTTTTACGGTGTCTGCATGAGTGTATTACACTTTCCTTTTATAGGTAATGATAGGCTACAGTGCCATAGGATGGCTAGGCGGGCTAGTTCTTATCTGAATATGGACACTGGATGATGAAAAGGAACACAATCGACAAGCTTGTGTGTTCCTTTTTTTTGTCCAGCGTCTTTCTTGCACTCTAAGTTTTCTATTGATGGGGCGTCATTGTATTTAAAGGAAGCCAAAAAGACTCAACTTGTCAAGTGCCGCGCACCTTAACTGAGTCACGGCGTCCAGAATACGAGAAAGAGGAAAGATACCTTGAAATGCGCGACGTGACGCAGTGGTACTGGCGCTGGTATTTCGGCGCCAAATTAAGAAAACTGAAACTGCGGCCTCCATTTTCTATTCTAGTAATTTATCTATTACGGTTAATCTTTGGTTTCTAGGCCGGACCTTAGCACGGCTGTCTCTCTAAGTGTGCGATAGCATACTATGGTGGTTGTAACGTCTTGACTGCTGCACAGGGGTGCGTCACGAGCTACCTTGCGCACTCTCATTTATCAGAGTGACGTTTCAATACCTCGCATATAATTCGCCATTTCGCACACACTGTCAGCCGATCGCGCACGCTCAACACCCCTCGATTTTTTAGATGCCTCGAAAGTGGGTGAAGTCTGCCTATGATGTCTGTCCATATAGTTTGCCGGTACTGTGTGCTTTTGGGTGTGCTTGGAAATATTGCGGTAGATCAATTTTTGATGAGGCACGAGTCCATCACTTTGGTGGCACGAAAAAGTAGAACTTGGGCCTCCATCACCGGCGGTTAATTTCCCAGGAGAAACCCGCCTGAAGTTCTTCGCTTCTCGCGGAAGCCGCAGAACGCGACGGCGACGGAACTCCGAAGAGGCTTACGTGAACATGGCCTGATATAGCTGTACTGCCCTGTTTGTTATCGAAACCATGTTGGCCTTCAAAGCTGGCAACTTGTTCCGCAAGCTGCCCTGTTAGAAAAGCCACAGGCGTATGTGCTCCTCCAAAAAATAGCTCGGTACGTTGTGTAAACTCAGAAACGAGATGTTGTGATCGACGGGTGCAAACACGATGCCGCAGAAGAGGAGGAACCAGATTAATGTATCTCAGTCTTAGATTGGCGACGTTCCAAAAGGTGGACCTATAGTTTTCAAAAGCTGCATTTGACCGAGATCCTCGTACTTGATTCAAGACGAAGAAATGGTGATATACTTTCTGTTCTTAGCCAAATTCTAGTGAAGAGACCACGAGATTTGCTTTGGTTGTCTATTATGATTTTTATATAGTTTGCACATACAGACAGAAACGAAAAGAACGAAAGAATCAGACTACAACCCTCACTGGAACTGACACAACGCCTGCTTATACTCTTCAAAAAGGAGTCAACATAAATATTTAGTTTACAGATTGAAAGAAGGGAAGCAAATAGTAAATAAAAACAAAACGGGATATTATAAATACAAAAATTAAACTTATCAATAGGGAATTTTTCACTATGCGCCGATAACATCTCTGAAGTGTGCGCCTTGTCCCTTCTACGCGCTGGCGTGATTGTAAGGCGCTTCATGTAGAGAGCGGCCGATTCGCTCGGAACACTGCCGTCACGGTTTGCAAAATGCGTGGTATTGTGGTAAGTGAGGGACTCAATAAAGGACCGCATGCATACTGGAAATTCGTGCCGAAGTCGATTGACCACAAGAAGGTACGCTATACAATGTAACAAAAGCAGAAAAGAGAACACATCACGCGGAGTGCATTTTTTAAAGCTTCGAATAATGGCAATTCATCGCTAGAAGTTGCAACACCACGACTTCGGTTCAAGGCGCGCTATTCAGCTGGATTTATATTCTTGCCGCTCGAACGCCGGCGTAGTATAATAACGGGCTCACGATTGTATAGATTAGTTGTTTGCCAGCTTTATCGCCTACGTTTTGCCTATACCACAGGTGCCTGACGCTTTTGTATTACTTCATTTTTATTGCGAAAGAGTCTTTGTAGGTACCATTAGCTACAATGAAATGATAAAATTGATAAACCTAATAACACCACTTGCGCGCAATAAATTGAACGCTAAAAAAATATGTGCAATGAAGAGAAAGGAAATTTGCATAGAATGAGGCCTCCTCATATGAGGGGTTTGGCGGAAGCAACGCAAAGGAATTGGATATATTTAGGATACGCCTTCACTCTGAAGAGACTTTAAAGACGATGACAATGATGATGACGCTGATGATGACGATGATTTGAAAGCTCAATGTCGTTTCGTCATGTAGTCGGCGCTAAACATACGGGCGACCAAGAAAATTCAACCATTGATTAATATTGTGAAAATTTCACACATATCTGCGATAACAGAAACGCGAATACATTAAGTACTTCGCATTACCAGACGCCGTTGTAAAGGGATCCGCAATAATTTTGACTACGATGGTTTCTATATTGTGCTTCCAAACTACTAGACCCCTGTTGCAGTGTCACGTCTGGAGCCGGACGCGTTCCAAAGATGCGCTAAGTAAGCGCATCTTTGTAGCAGTAGCTGTTTTTGAAAACAAATGTGTTGTTTTATAGAATAATTGATTCTGCTTTTAACTGATTTTCTGCTTCACTGTCACCGTTTTTTCTTCTCTCTACAGATTGCTACTAAAATTTCCATGACGACAACTAGGCATGACTTTATCGACCTCGAATACTTCGTCGTCCGATGCATTTCAACTGGGCTCCAGGCAAAAGACAATTTTATCAGCTCCTATGCGAGTTCATTCACCCGTCCGAAAGTTAAGGCCGCTACGGGTGCCGATCGTGGTGAGTTCTTTTTATAATATTAATTCCCATCCTCTGCTCATCCTCTCCTCTTCTCGTGATTCTCTCTCTCTCTGTTTCATTCTAGTAGAAAGCGTTACCTCTTCCTGCGAGGCCGCATACCCCTCGTGGATATGGGGCATATTTCAAGGTCACAATAACAATGGCTTTAATGTGTGCGCTGTGAGAGCTGCTGTCACTATAAACATCCTCAGAGCCGGGAGAACTGCGCAAGTTTGCTGAATTCCTTGCGTTCCACTGCCAGCCGCAATACGATTGCCCCGGCTGAGAATCGAACCAGCCATTTCACAAAATAGAAAGACACAAAAGTCGCATAGTGCTCGCCACGAAGCGCTTTTACGCAATAACTATCTGTCAGTTTCCTCAATAATTTTCGCGTCTGCCACTGGATGCACCTCCAAGACTGCCGCCCTGTTTTAATGGGACTACGCGGGCACCGATTCGCCGCGATTCGTTGCTGAGCAGCGCACCATGAAACGTGCCCAGATCGACCTTTGCCTAAGTCGAGTGTTTGGCAACTGAGGCAGAATTCGACGAATGTTTCAGTCTGATTCTCGAGTGAAACAGTGAAACGAATGACGAGAAAAAGAAAAATAACTCTTGCAAACGCGCAATTACTGAACGTCTTTGTTCCCTTTTCATTCGTCTAGCGTGAAAGATGTACTAACACTTATCCGTTTTTACATTTTGCCGGTCATCGTTATGGCAGAATTATCATGGCTAGGATGTTATCGTTATCGGATATGATGGGCTTGCTTTAAAGGATATATAGTTCCGGAACTTTGTTGCGAATACGATAGAGAAACGAGACTGTTTGTATAAACACTGTACCATATTTGCGAAAAGACGCAAGCACCAACAACTGATCCGGAATGTTACAAACGGGCGTGTAAGTATAGCAGGCGGGGACATGAGCAGTGCGCTCACAGAAAAATGGTGCGATTGATTTCGATGACCGCTGACCGTGTTCGCCGCTATTATGATATCTAAGTTCTCCTTTGCTTTCTGGGCGCAAGCTTGTACAATAAAATGTTTCAGTCACTCCTGCGATTCAAGCCACCTTTTCTCTGGTAATGATATTGGGATTCTGGTCAAGAGAAAGCTTCTTTCTAGAATCGCTTTTCACTGTCATCAGTAACCAACATATCTTTAACACAGGACGAGAAGTTGAGACCCCTGGTTCTGCGTTTTAGAAAGCCCCCTTAGTGGTCATACATTTTTTTTTTTATTTCTGATGTGCGTAGGTGCACGTGACAACTTGTGACTAGCAGATTTATGGAGCTTGTGCAATCGCCAATAGGGATCAGTTCTGCCAAATGCTGTCCCTTGCTCTTACTTGCTCGTCCTCGCTTTTGGGGAGTCTGCACTTACAAATGTCCTGCTGTATAGGTACCAGCCGACTAAGTGCTGACTGGAGCCGGTGAGCGGTTCAACAAATTTGTCGCCGATGAGCATGCTCTCCAGGCAATCTGGCCCTTTCCTTTTTTCTCCCCTTCGAGAACAACCAATGCAATCAGAAAAGCAAAATTCCGGTCGACTTAGCTGCAGGAGCCAATGCATTGACCTGTATCGTACGCACACATTGGGCGATGCCGCCGACGAAGCAACAACTATGCATCGCCACGCGGAATTACACTTAGGCTCTATTTTTCCGTACACTTGTCTTTCTTTTAGTTGTTGCATTATACTTCCGTTTCTAGTTTCTCTGCAGCGCGCACCGAGAACATTCTTTCAAACGAAAACGAGACACTAGTGAGGGTATTAGGCTGAAAACGGAGACGACTCAAGCAGAACAATGCCGTCAGG
Organism: Dermacentor variabilis; assembly: GCF_050947875.1. Classification (NCBI taxonomy): domain Eukaryota; kingdom Metazoa; phylum Arthropoda; class Arachnida; order Ixodida; family Ixodidae; genus Dermacentor; species Dermacentor variabilis. The sequence continues at coordinate 174,757,600 of NC_134573.1, forward strand.
TCATCACTGCTGCTGTCCTGTTTTGTCTGTTATTTCTTCTTGCCGTACTCAGTCCCTGCATTTGCAGGCAATATTCGTACTGCAGTTCAGCAAAGGCAGACCGGCGGTCGATTTTTAATCTCTGCTCCATTGTGAAGAAAGCAAATGAACTAGAGAGAGGCTCGCGCATTGAGAATGCCGTTTACTGCCCCCTTCGTGCTTCCAATCACTTACTTTTTTTACTTCGCTGCGGGTGCCTTCATAAACACAGACAGACGCGCGCGCACACTAACACACATACAAAAGCAGCACAAGGTGCCCCTGGGCTATTTTGAGCTCCGGAAACGCTGGATCGCATGTACCGAGCAGTGAACGACCGTGGGCACAAAGGTACTGCCTACACGGAGAAGCACGCTACCTTTTTCGTTGTGTCTAGTACTGGTGTCCTTTACTACATCCTCCTGCCACATGGCAAATGCTTCATCGGCCAGACCGGTCGTCGCATTAACGACAGTTTAAGAGGGCACCGTGTTCAAGTCCGGGCACTAGCGGGATCGGGTCACTTAGTGGACCATTGTTAACAATGTCACTGCACACCCAATATGTCACAGCACACGTGTTCTAGGCAGGTGCACGGATGAAAAGTGCCGTCTGATTCTCGAAGCTTTTGCATTCAAAAAGAAAACGATAAATGTGTCAGCACAGCTGCTATGGCACTATAAGCAGGCTCTGAACTCATGTCCCTCCGTCTTTTGCCGTGCATATATGTGTATATATATATATATATATATATATATATATATATATATATATATATATATATATATATATATATATATATGCACTTTTGTTGCTTCAATTACTGTTGTTAAAAAGCAAGCCTCGGGCTTTGTACCTCCATCCAGCAATAAATAATTTAGTTATTTTTGGTCCTTATCTGGCAGAGGTCACTTTCCTTGAAACTTGCACCCGTATTCCACCAGCTCGGAGCTTTCTCAGTCGTGTGCCCTCATTCCGTGGTCTGCAGGCGAAACAGCACGAACGAAGGTAAGAACTGTGTAATAACTTCTTTGCTTTCAGGCAGCGCCTTTCATTTCTCTGTTGCTACTGCACTGAGCGTTTCTTTCAACCTAGATCGTTCAAGTTATCTGCAAAGGCCATTATTGACAAAATGTGCTTTCCGCTAATATTAAGTAAGCCCAAGTGGACCTAAACGCTTTTGTTGCAGCGGGCTTAGAAAATTTCAACGTAGACTGAACAAACTCGTAAACAGGGAACACCAGGTACTGAAAAGTGTGTACAATTGACGCTACGCCGCTATTCGTCATGGAAATATACAGACGCTTCTAACAGACAGAAAAGCAGGCTAACAATTGCCCTGAATAGGGACACAACGCCCGTCCGCTTTAAGAGGTCAAAATCCAATGGAACAATAAGAGGAGGGCGCAGCACAACACATTCCACGCTCAATGTGAGCACCATACAGATGAGAGTTGGGAGTCGTGTATTTGTAGGACAGTTTCGTGAGACTCGTGTCGAGTTGAGGATCGACCTTTTGAAAATGAGAATTTAATGAGCGTTGTTTAAGACAGATCAAGCTATTGGAACTTGCTCAGCAGCACATGGCTACAACCGTTGAAAGTTGAGCATTCTAACAGTGACTGCTCCAGTGATTCCTTATGGGCATGAACGGCTTGATGGTCCACCGCGCCTGTACAGGAGATTGGCTGCATGAGCTGCATGAGAATTATGTTTACACGGCTACGATTCGATGCTCTCCAGGATAACTTGTTCATGCATACGTTCTCTTCTTCAGGATGTTAAAGCATTTTTTGAAAGTCAGGGCCCAGTCTTTCGCTTCTTTCGGGGAGTCTTTACCAATGTCGAGGGCTGACAACAGAAGACTGAATGCTGACGCCGTATACAGTGAGGTACAGAGCCATCAGCGAAAGTGCTCTAGCTCTTTTCGTGGGCGCCGTAAACAAATCCCCCTCTGCCTCCCCCCTTTTTATTTTTCGTTGGTTGATGCGCCGGTAAACATAGCAGCTCGTATTTCTTCGTATTCAAGCGCCCCTCCCTGACACCCTCTTTAGTCGCCTGTCCGGCCTGAAGGACGGTTTCGCAGCCCTTTCATCCCCTCCACAGGGCGACTTCTTTCTTCTTTTACGGTGAGCGAGTGTTCAGCTTTCGTTCCAAGTCTTTTGGAGGGACTTGGGCAGACCCTGAAGTGGCGGCAGGCAAGATCTCCTTTGGTGCCAGAGTAAGTGGCAGACAAAACAAAAGAACAACAACAAAGATGTGAATCTGACGGCCGGGGTATCTGCTTTGCTACCCTTCTCAAAAAAAAAATAATAATAATGGGGGGGGGGTGCAGAAATAGAAAGAGCGAAAATGAGAGAGATCGAAAGCTAGCTGCATACAAGATGCTGCACAGAGCAAGCGGTCAGCGTTGTGCTGCTGAGCTCGAGGTAGCGTGTTCGATTCTGGTTGCGGCGGCCGCATTGCGATATGTGCGAAATGCTAAAACCCCCGTGTACTTAGATTTAGAAGCATGTCGAAAGAACCCAGGTGGTCAAAATTAATCCGGAGACCCCTACTACGAGGTGTCCCATAAGATGATCGTTGTTTTGTCACGATCCAGGATTCAATTTAAGATCAATTATTCACTCAAGCCTAGCGTATGAAGTAGTGCAGAGTGGTATGTGAGTAATAGTGCGAAACTACCCCTCCCAAACTCTACGATCTGTGTTGTAGTATAAAGAGACCTATTGTCTTGACCTAGACATCGTCAAAAGTTATCTCACTTCGTTAGATCCAAAGGAGTATCGTTCACCAGATAGTACAGATGTCACAGTCATCGCAAACATGTCTCATGATGTTGGTTGCTGACGGTGCTCGATGCGAGTACAAGTAAAGAATAACTGTAGACTTATGGGAACTTGTGCAATCACAGCCTGAATTCCATCGAAGCAAAGTTCTCCCAATCAAATACGGCGCTGTGCCCGGCGTTCTCATTGTTGTAGCTTTAAAGCGGTCACCTGCTTAAGGCGTGCTTTCGGTTCCTCTGGAAATGTTTCGCTGTTTTATACACTTCGCATCCACACGACCCGCTTAGCTTCTTAGGCGTTGTGTGGGCCACCGACACCTGTTCTGCAGTGGACTTAAGTATGAAATGGTGGTGATGATGAGACTGTTCATAATGATAAATGCTTGAGGCTGATAGACAAAACATTAGATGGGACACTGTTAAGCGCGAACGACCTTGAGGGTACTTCTAAATTACTTTCAGGACGGCATCGTCGGGCTTTAGCGCATGTATCTTATACCACGAGATTACCAGGTTGTTATTCTAGCCTAAATGTGACGAAACAGGGTTATCAAATAAGGTGGATTTAGTTGTAGTAAAAAGTCTGTCATGTTAAAAACTGCTCTTCCTAAGATTCAGAATGAATACGACAAAATTGAGCGGGGTCACGCCAACAATATGTCTAAAACACTATCCACATGTGATTTGCACTTCGGGTTTAACAGACTATGAAGTCAGCTAAACTGCCTTTTGATATGATTTGGCTCCTTCCGTGAAACATGGTTGTTCCTGAACTGCACGTACAGTGCTCATAAATTTTAACGCAAACGAGCCTGAAACGACTCCAATGCATTATTTCATTTCGATTTTCACTCGGATTTGTTAGGGGGTCTTAATTTAGACTCCAGAAAGCATACTTGCGGCGACATCGTGCTTAAAAACGAGCAAGCCATCGATTACATGTCGTACTTTCATGTAATTGCGCGTAAAAGGCGTTCGTTGCTGTATGTATTAGTTACTTATTATGTCCTTCACGGAGAACAAGGCCAATAATGTGACGGCAGCACGTTGTTTCCAGGCTCATTTTTGCTGACACCACGATCCATAGCAACCCCCAATATGTTCGGCATAATGAAAGACAATGCGTGAGTGGGCCACTACAAGTGTCATTTTGATTAAAAAACAATAAAGAGCCACACTGAAATTCATTTCGGCTGGTGATGGTGTGTTTCCAGTTTCGTCTCTCATTTGGATTCGTTACTTGCGAGAAAAAATGAATGACGCACTTTTGCTCGTTGAACGGTGCGCAATAAATTCAGCGCTGGTACGCTATTGCGACATCCTAGATTTCTAGGTATTTGCAATCCTTTTGAGACAATTTTGTTCACAAAAAGAGATCAGATCTCGTTAGATTTGATCCTTTGCCGCCATAGAACGCAATGCGATTTTTGTTTATTAAAATAAACAGTTAAAAAACTCAAAGCAAGCGCTGTCAAAATCTATGACGTCACGTAGCGCTAATTCGGGAACTGTAAGGTGGCGTCGCCAGCCATTGTTCTTTTTCTTTTTGTGTGTTTTATAACTTGCCAAACTTCCCTTCACGCAGTCTTTTCTTGATGCAATCTACCTGCCCAGTCTAACGTAATATTTTGATGTAGCGCCCCTTTAAATATATTTTGTGTTTTCACAACTGCTTACCTACAAAAGTGTTCAAACTGTATGCGTGTTTGCTATAACAGAGCACTCATAATGGTCAACTAAACGAATGAACATGAACCGGTAATCTAAAACAGTAAACCACTGAGGCAAAAAATTTACAAGCCCGTAACTCTGCGCCAGAAACAGATATCACACTTCTGTTAACAGCATCTGTTCGATCATCTAAAGCGGACAAATTTGTTGCATCAGTTAGCTAGTAAACATAATCAAATTCGGGGCAGTGGAAGATGAGCAAAGCGATTTCTCCGTTGCCATGTATTTATATTTAGATAGGAGCTCCTTGGGTAAATCTTCCTTTTACGTTACAGTTGCTCTTGTTTTCAGTGGCGTACTGTAAAATCACTACCCAAGCACTCCATACAGATGGTTAACCAGTGAAGCTGAAACGTGCGGCCCCAGTGTTTGTCACTGGGTTAATCCCGACGTTTCATTAAACGAAGGCTTGGTAGGCTGCCGGATCCTCGGTACGCAGTTGCTGCTTGCGCTCGGCTGCACGAGCCTGTTCGGCATGGCGTAGACGAGCTCGTTCCCGGTTCTGCTCGCCGCGTTGCTGATCGAAAGCTGCCTGTTCCTCAGGGGTACGTATGACGCATGACATACCCATTTCGGAGCCTGAGAGAAACTGCTGCGCGCGCTCTGCTGTGACGGAGAGCAATGACGTCACTACTGGCGCAGCGAATTTTTTTAGCGCATGCGCAAGGGGTCACCCCGGAGGAGTTTTTGGCGCACAGGCGACGGATGGGCGAATCAGCTAGCCATATACAGCTTCGCCGTAAAAATGGCAAGCAGCAGAGACGTTACTGGGCCTTCTCGCAACCCTTGTGTAAAGCAGCAGCAGGGATGCGCTGGCGCCAAGATAGCGTAATAAGGAAGACACGAGTGACTTTTACGCACGCCTACAAAAGAAAAAAAAGAAAACATAGAATTAACTTCAAGGCCTCCAAGGGTAAGTGCCCTTTTTTCTATCGCCTGTGCGTGCGAGTATGCTCATATTTATTCTTCGTCTCGCTGATATGACGGCACTTCACGCTGCCGCTATCAGAAAGATGGAGTTATGCGTCGCTCTCTCTTTTTTTTCATAATGCAGTACTCGTTCATTATAAGTTTTCTCGTGAAAAGAGTTTGCCCTTTCGGCGAAATAGTTGGTTCAGTTCATAAAACGTATAGTGAAGAGCTTTCATGCCCGCAAACGCACCTGTACAAGACAGCACATTTAAAAAAAATAGCTTTCCAGACTATTTCACAATCTTCTATGCGAAGATGGATAAAACAATTCGGAACTTCCTTGAAAAAATATTATAAAAGGTTTTGCTGCCTTTTTCTAAGCTTAATGGCCACCTGCCGTGTATCCTCGTTTTGATGCAAGAGTATCATTCTTGCACTTCTTTCTTTCCTTTTTCTACTTACGGATGTGATTAGTGTGGGATTTCGTACCACTTTCGAGACATTTTTGGAAACCGAAAAAATCGCGACACCTAGTTACCGAGCGCCGCCGGTGTATTTCCAACCAGATTTAGAATTCGCTCGTGCTTATTACTCTTTCCTGTGATTTTTCAACGACTTCTAAGGATTCTGTTAGATTTCCCTTGCAAAAGCAGGGAAATAAGATCAGGGGAAAAGTACAGCATGCACTGTGTAAAAGAACATCGCGTTTCATTTATATTTTGAAGTGCTTCCCGTGAGAAGGTTGTTTTTTTTCTTTTCATTTGGTTTTCGTAATTTACGCAGCGCTCGATGTACACAGCGTAAATTGGTTCCTATGACTCTTTCGCTGTTTAGTCCACGCGATTCTGCTTCAGCAAGAAGCTGCTTGCGTCTCGTGAGGAGTCAAGCACCTTCTAGACGTGGTAGGCTTTTAGTTTGACTGGTTGTTGTCCCTTGACTCTAAAATTATATTATGGTGATTTCTAATAGAGTTTTTCAGGTGCATGCTCGCTAGTGTGACGATGTGGAGGAGCTGGGAGGTGGTGACCGTCTTTCGTTTCCGTAATGTCCTGACGAAGGTTCGTATGTCACAGTTACTTTTAGACGTTGTCTTCAATTACCAGAATGCCACCTGCATTCTATAGTGGCTTCAGACAGAACTTCCTTGGGAAGTTAGAACTTAGTCACATCTACGCAGTGCCTTGAAGTACGTCACACAGAAAGAACAAACGCAAAAATACCGCCATACCCTTTCGAGCATTGCCGTTCTTCAATAGAGGCTGCCCGACAAGGGCACTGTGCGACGTTGTCGATCCGGTGCCGGCTACCTTAGTATATGTAAGATCAAGAGATCACCAGCCGAATCATTGATAAGATGGAGTAACGCCTCCATTCCATACATGCCGACCTCTTCCCGTGATTTCTATCAGTGACCTCCTAATCTTGCGCGCGAAGCCTTTCGAAACGTGTCTACTCTATCACGGCAGCTCTGCCGACACATTTCACGTCAGAAGCAAAAGCAATCACAGCCGAGGCTCGCTAGAGGCGGCTCTCTGTCAGGCCTTGGAATGGCCTGCTGTTTATGCTGCATCGGTCATCGGTGATAAAGATGAAGCGATCTCCCGGTCCCTTCCTCTACCTTTCTGGTTCCCTGCATTGCAAGAGGCTTCCATTGCGTTGTTGTTAAGTGGGGCTGGCGAGCGATCCTTCGTGCATTCCCTCATTTTACTGCCACGATGCCAATATGTCAAGCCTAGACGGGAAAGGTCTTGGGAGGGGAATGTCATGACCCTTCCACAGATTGAACCGCGCTGATTTTTGCACGCTTTTCTTTCGTCTCCAGACCATTTCGATCCACGCGTAATAGTTGTCATTCTTTTTGAACGCACGTAGGAACAAGGGTTCTTCGTCATAGGTATTTTCCATTAGCGCGCTGACTTGAGAAATGCTTATCTACAGTGATAAGCACTTTCATGCACTGATTGCTTTTACATCCAGAGTTCTTAAGGGTACTACACGGACATTTAGTCGCGTCTATTGCAGCTATTATTGAAGTTAAGCTGTTTATGGCTTGGGTTCTATGGATTTTTTGTGTCTGTCAACAAATCTGTGTTTGCGAAAAGTCAGCTCTCGAATTTGATGCAAAATTGCTTCATTCTAAGCAAAAGCTTCTAGGTCTCATCACTTGCATATGCATTTTGAGTAAATTAGTTATCAATAGGCAGCATTTTTAAGATGTATAGGCTCTCTGGTAGGCTTTTTTTTTTGCTTACTTGCTTCCTTGCTCATGACGTATGAGCCATTGCTTAAGGGGGTATGAGCCATTCATTGTCTTATGTGACGGACAACTTTTTCGTTGTGTGGGCAAAGAAATGCTTACGCATTTAATAACAGCGGTGATGCGAGAATGTGTGTGTGCACCTATCATCACAATAAATGTGTTCGTACCTTTGCTAAATGTGACCTCTGTGTCGTGCGCTGAGCAGCTTCGCTGGTGACCAGCTTCACAGAGTGGAATGGCTCATGATTTTTTATCGTGCTTATCACCACCGTGTTTTCCTTGCATAGAAATATCGAAAAAGAGAAACGAGAGCTTTTACTTGTCCTTACACCATGGTTCGATGCTGTGTCCCGAAAGCTTGTGCCACTGTGCCGTCTTCGTGGTGTCATCGTCATTGTCGTCGCCGCGCTCTTGTCGGCTGTCTCGTCATCGCTGCATTTTCGCCGTCTTGTTGATGTAGTCAGTCGTAATCGTCTTCATGTGGTCGTCATCATCGAGTATCGCTTATCAGGGGTGACTGCGCTTCTTTTCTATGTGGCACCACCAAAGATACCGACGCAATGTGAAGCCTATGCCTACAGACGCGGCCTGTGCGGTCTGCGGTCTACTACGGTCTGTGCGCAGGGTTCTTTCGCACGAAGCGCGGTTGAGAGCGCTGCGATGCGATAGCACATGAGCCCAGTAATGTCGTTCTATTTCATATTTTGCGGGCTTTCTTTAAACGCCGGAGATAATGACCACTTAGGATGTACGTTACCAAAAAAATTTGGATTGGTCATTCCTGAGCGCCCTCTACAACGCAACAAACCGCACTTGGCCCTAAAGGTAACATTGCAAATTTTGCATAATTGATCATAGTTCACGAACTAATTAAGCGGATTAAAAAAGTGTTGTAAGGAGCGCCACGTGACTGCATACCATGTGCCGTTGGCTTCATTGAGATGTGGCTAACCACTTTTTTTTTTTAAATGCTTGGTTCAAGTTACGTGAAACAGCCTGTACATGGTGAACGCAGTTCAGATCAAGAATCCGGGACCTCAAATAGGTGCGACGTAATGTTGAGGCATTTCGCTCGTAGTATGGAACTACCAAGCTTCAAGGTTCATCTGGTGGACTGGCCAGCCCCTGACCCAAGTGATTTGTAAACCATGTAAGCGTGTCATATCCTTTGTGAATCAAGACCGAAATTTACATAACTTTTCGTTCATAAATACTGTTTGCCAGCAGCCAGCCGCCTTTGCTAATAATACTTCTGTCGTCATAATTGGCTGATACCTGGTTTTACGAACGGTCCCAGCATGAGTATTTCTCGTGAATGTGGGTCTTAGCAAGTGCAATGTGGTTAGCATGATGCAAGGTCAGGAAACCACAAGCTGAAAAGTATAACCGAGAAAGAGAGCGGGTGGCTGACTGCATAAGAAGGGCTCATTTAACCTTACGTTATATTTCAGTCCCGCAACGATTCAACATGGATATGGCATCGGCGGCGCATTTGATGTCAGTATCTCCAATAAAATAATAATTAATCACACGCAAGGAAAACACCTCAATTGCGGAGTGCATTTAACCACTTGCGAGATTGGGGCTCACAACGGCTGCTTATTGATTGGGCTCCACGGCACAGCCTCGCCTGACCATTATTAAGCAGTGTTAGGCTATATACCAGTAATGTAATAGGGAAACATTTCACGTTCGTTACGTACTGCTTGTAATGTGTTGGCAATAAGAGCATGAGAGCGAAAAAAAGTGTGTGCCACTTCGCTCCTCGAAGAAGCAGGGCCTGTGTCAAGTGAACTCCCGAACAACACTTTGCAATGCGGTGAACGCGGTTTAAATCATGGACCCCGGGCCTGAAAGAGGTGTGACGTAATGATAACGCATTTCTATCGCATTTACCGATAAATTGCCGCAGAACGTTTGTCTCGCAGTTTATCGACGTCTGTCCACGCGACCAGTAATATGGTAACGATCCCTAAGCACTTACTCAATGGCAATTTTTCCGAGCTAATGACAGTGCCAAGTCACTTGTGATTTCGCGGCGAAACCATAAACTGTTCACACTGAAACGCCTAGGATGAAAATGAGCTAGTCGCGGCACAGAGCTCGGTGCGTCATTACGACGCGAAAGGACGACATTGAGCAAGAGTTCTCCGCCTGAAAGCGATAACGCTAATGCTTTCGTAGGTCGCCTGAGTGGTGTGGGTGTCCCTTTGAGGCAGGTGTTGAGGAAACACATCTCAGGTACGCGTAATACGGGGAATACAAACTGTTCTAAAACGAGTGAACACACCGAAATATGTGTACGGTAAGCTGTACTCCGCATCTTGTTTCAAAAAAAAAATTATTCGTGCCACGGCAAATAGCTGATTGTATAACAAACACATTATAGAAGTATTCCAATATTTTGCGGCTTTAATTACTTCTTTCATTTTTACATTTGTTCTTATTTTATGGGTTACAGAGGGTAGATGACTATATGGATATATTTTATAGCCTTACCACAAACGAACAGTGATGAACAACATCGTGCCTACTTGATCTTTCTTGCCCCTATAATCTGGCATCTCTGTTTGTTTTCTTTATATACCACCAATAACATTGGCATCGCACAATATGCTGCACTACCACGCTCCGGCATTTCGCCCTCCTTTCGTAAACAAGGCAGCTCCAAATGCTCAGGTAAAACAGATGACTGCTTGCTTACGATATGCGTACTGACGCCAATAATTTTACGATGTTTTGTTTCCGTCCAATTTAGCGGAAACCTTATCTCAACAGAATGCAAATACAGTTGTTGACGGTTGTTTTTAGGGCCTGGTTTTTTTTCGAGCACGCTCGATGATTGGGATCTACCGGCAGCAGAGCCACCACTAAAACAGCGCCTGAAATTTTGGCTACCGGTAAATAAATACTTCACGTATAAACCTTATGAGCATTTCCGTTTCTCTTACACGCGGATAATTCTTGCAGAAAATATACGGGGTGATCAATTTGAAGGTCTGTGGATATATTAAAAATCACCGGTTGCAGATAACATAATTCTAGTCCTGGCACTCGATAACTCAGAGAGGCATCCATCACTTGCAATAGAAATCACACATATTCAACTGACTAACTGTATTCAGTAATTAACATCTTAATTATTTGCTTTGCGGCACATATGACAACTAACTAATTGTAGCCGGTTAGTTTTCAAGGCCTATCCACACGAAATGAATTTACAGAATGACACCAGCTTAGAGACAGGTGCCATCAAACTCACTGTAAGCATGCAATATTGTTCCACTTACTTTTTTTTTAACAAAACGCTCTTTTCTGCATTGAAGCACAAAAGTAACTGGAACGCCCACGTATTTCTTTCCACCACTTTGGGAAATGATATTTCCAAACTGGTGTAATCCTAAAAATTTATTTCAAGTGGATAGGTCTTGAAAGCTCACCGGCTACTATTCGTAAATTGCAATATGTGCAGTAAAGTGATTCATTAAGAGCTTAATAAGTATTTTTTTAAATTGCTTGAATATGTGCTTCGATTTCTCCTGCTAACAATGTCCGCCGCTTCGAGTACTACAGCTCAAGGAGAAGAATCGTGCTATCAGCCACAGGTGATTTTTAAAAATTCCGTAAAACATTATTATGCCCGCCCCATAGAACAGCGTGCCCTTCCGCAGCCGTCCACACAGAACAAATTCGGCGCAATCTCACACAGAGACCGTAATTGTCACCAGATTTTACTATTTCGGGGCTTAGCAGTGGTATTATTTCTCACATATTAAGATTGGCGGCGCGCCGCAGGGCGCAGGATTCTCGCAAAATATTGCTTGCTTCAGTATTTTCAGTCATAAAAAAAAATAATACCGTCGTTTCTTGCATCCCACAAATATCAAAAGAACTATGTCGCAGACAGGCAAATTCAAATTACTACCATCATCAAAACGCATCAGACGATCTCGCTTTGTCAATGTCGTTGCGCAAATAGGTAATGCAGGCTAGCCTCTTTGTTCAAAGCATGCCGGGCGTGTTTGAAATCATGGTACTTTCCGCTCTGCCGTATTCCTTTGAACTTCATTGATATTACTTGTTTACGACACTCTGCATGCCTAAAACTACACAGGCACGATATATAAGCTCTGGCACTTGACGAAATACACCTCGTGCGGCTTTATACAGCGTAAAAATCAAGCTGAGCTACGTGTCTCCTGCAGCTGCAAAACCATGCAGGGCTTTGCAAGCCGGAACTGTTGTTTCTTAATCATATACGAGCTGATGAAGCTGTTAAATTTTACGACTAATTCGTAATATGCCTGTTCCCATATGGTCGGTAGTCATGAAAGCCTTGACTGCAATAGTCAAGGCGCAAACCAATCACGAACCATTTGTGTGCGTTAACAGCGGTGGAAACTTTGCGTATGTATGGCTGACTCCAGCACTAGTCTCAGCAGTGCTTCGCAGTTTTAATTGTTCTAGAACGATACGTGAAAGTTTGCTTCATGACGCAGCTCGATCGCTTTCAACTTTTCTGCTAATATACTGAGCGGAATGACATCGTTAGTCCGTGTAGACGCAAATGACAGGCGCAAATGACAACGCATCTCGGCACGGGAGTTGCGTAGAGTTTTTTCGGAACGTGCGATCCAAGCACGGCACGTCATAACAAATGGATTTTAGTCTGTCAAGACGCATGGAAATAAACGCCGTGCCCATCTCCATCCACGCCACTGGTAACAGCCGAGCCCGTTTCCACTAGGCAGAATTGTGTTAATGGCGCTGTTGCTTAAAGCGCAAGGGAATTCATCCTCGAAAAAAAATTGCCAATTGTCGCGCATCATTTCTCACAGAATTATTATTGCACTCTTCTCAGTGTAAGTCTTTGTACAGGTATGACAGAGGAAGAGAGAGAAAAGACTAAAAACATGGACGTCAATCAGACGTGCGTCCCGTTTACGCCACTATACTTACGGATTCCAAGGGAAGGGAAGCTCAGTAGATCATGGCAGAACGTTAGGTGGAGTGATGAAATTAGGAAATTCGCACGTGTGAGTTGGAATCAGCTAGCCCAAGACAGGGGTAATCAGAGATCACTACGAGAGGCTTTCGTCCTGCAGTAGAGATACAGTAGGATGATGATGATTATTAAGATGAGGATACTTGGTGGTAAAGAGCAACATGGGATAAAGAAAAAGAAAGAGAGCTACTTCAGCGCAAATACCTGTACCATCTGCTTCATGGCCGATCCCCCAGTGTGGGTTGCGCCATTTCATTAGGGAACAAAAACAAGAGTATGCGCGATGCGTTTGCAAATGGCCACTTGGGCCAGTTGATTTCAGAAATCGCAGTAATGCCCGCGTTGCTGTTTGGTGCTGCGACAGATGATACCAAAGTCCAAGAATATTTGCTCAAAGAAGATGGTGTTGAGTCCAGCTGGTTTAGCAAAGTGTGAAATTTGGCACTCAACATGTAAATGTGTAAAGACGATCACATATATAACGTCCGAGGGTCTTGTGTGGGTTGAGGCGCTGTAATATGAAGCTATTCCGAACAGTTTCTGTTCCATTTCTGCAATCAGCCCTTTACTATTGGTCATTCGTTTTTCGGGCAACCTCCAGTTCGTCTGTCTATCACGCGACCTCACGAAAACGCTGAAATATGACGAATCTGATATGACGTGTACAAGTCGGTCAGTGCTGTGTTACGAAGCGAACCTACGAGATTAGTAACGGTAGGCGCACGCGCGCAGAGCACCTGAGTGTCCTAGCATTGCCGGCTAGGCTATTCCAATGAGTCTGGTATAGGCCCGGCTCTTTATCAGCACATCTATCATCTGAAACCGCTTATTGTAGCCACTGTGCACGCAAGATGGTGATGATGACTATATTCTTTCTTTCTTTCTTTCTTTCTTTCTTTCTTTCTTTCTTTCTTTCTTTCTTTCTTTATTAGAACATAATGTTTCACATTTATGGCGCGTACCCACTAAGAGAAATAGGCCAAGAATCAGGCCTGCAGGACGTATAGTAAGAGAGAAATCTGATTCGACGAAGCGAAATGAAACGATTAGAGCACGTGTCGGCATTTCTGTTTGCTTTAGAAGCGGATAAGTAGCAGGGTCTACGTGGAGCGTACCGTAAAAGCGTAGCACACGAAGCGTAGCCTTTTTTAAAGTATTCGATAGCTCGATGGCTATGACAACAAAGTAAGCGCGAATGAATACTTTTTTTTCAGTTTTCTGAGACGAGAGCCGTGCTTGGAAGATCCCGATACTTCCGTAATCCAACGCTGATCTGGGTGATTTCAGTTTCACATGAAGGTTACGGCAGCTACGACAACAGTTGACGTTATTGGCATAATTTTTCTATGTGTGGTTTTCATCAGGCTTATCGGTGACACCTTCCGAGTTTGAAGTCAAGAACAGCAAACACTGCATGGATGCACTTCTCCTGTGACAAGAAGGTGTGACTCTAAGATGAGATCGTGTCAAAGAGATGCCCCACCCAGGAGTATACTGTATTCATTTTTAACTTCGCATGTTTACAGTGAGTTCTCTGCTCAGGCGCAATGTATAAAAAGAAAACTAGCGTGCCCTATTGGTCCTTGAGGCTAGCTGTACTTCCAATAAAAGCTCCCCAGTTTATGCGCATTTGTTTCTCATTCATATCAGGCATCAAAATAATAAAGTAGGCGCGCCTCTTTCTTGGACCCTCCAGATATTCGACCTCCATTCGAGGGCCTTCTTCAGGCAGGTGGTCCTCCGGCGGCTTATCTGTCAAAAGTGTCTCTTGCATTTTTTTTATTTCCTCTACTTGTAAGACGCTGATGCGTTGGAAGCATGTATGCGCTCCTTTTTGCCGGATAAAAAAGGAATTCTGAAAGAATCAACACGAAGTGCACGCATACGGGATCGACGATGATATAACTTGCTTTTCACGTCCACAACATATCGCGAAATACCACAGAAAACCTTCTCGGCGTCCTCTTTTATGGAGTGGGTGACTAGATCAATAACCTTTGGCAAGTGTTTTATCAGCTCACGTTCTATTTCTCTCTCTCTCTCTCTCTCTCTCTCTCTCTCTCTCTCTCTCTCCTTTTTTATGTTTGTTATACCGTGTACCAGGCGTGAATATTTCAACTGCATGAATATCCGAGGAGGAGCGATTCGCTGACGAGAACAATGCACCTTTTATGGTCTGCCTGTATTTTTTTTCTATGAAAGCGTTTTCTGCTTACCAGCGTACTCTATTTGTCCGTTATTTTCGTGTTCGATTGCAGCCCGATGGCCCTTTCTACAAATGCACTAGGCTTCAGTAACGAAAAGAGAAGTGCTTTACTGCTAGGGAGCACACAAGAAAGCGAATGTGACTCGAAGGAGGGAATTTCAGCCCAATACAAGCAAGCACGCAGCAGGACCTTACTTGAAGACGCGGTAACGTAATCCCTCTGAAAGTTGCAGACAAGTATACTGCGCCAAGTGAAGTGCTGAAAGTGTGCGAAGTACTGGAAGTATTGCAAGCACCACGCGGAAATCGTGTAGTCAACACATCGGCCACGCGGGCAAATGAAAGCCCCTGAGAGCGATTTTAAGGATGGGCTTGAGGATCATTCTCTTTCAGTCGTTTACTATAATAGAAATATATTTAGAAATTATTAGGTACCGTTGTTTTGGAGCGAAAGGCGATTTGCATTTCAGTATTTTGTTCCTTAGTATGAAGTGACCTTCTCTAGTCGTCGTGTTTGTCCTCCTTCGTACGCACATTGACCACACTCTTTTCTTTCTCGTTAACCTCCTATGTAGAGTAGCCAAGAGGACGCTCGCCTGGGGGACCTTTGCTTATCTAGTCTTGCTCTCTCTCTCTATCCCTTGCAATGGTGGAGAAAGTCTTCACAACTCGGAAATTTTCAGGTTTAACTGACAGGTGTCCTACATAGGATCGCAAAGGAAATATATGGTTCGCGGAGGATCACTGCTGTAGGAATCTAAGTATGCCCTACTTCCCGCCTCATCTCAATACCTTACGACAGTTTCAGTAATTCAATATTATTATAGCTCGTTTTGTGTACCGTGTAGGAACAAGACCTCTCTCAGCCATCTCCAAATTACTCTTGCCTTGTCTTATCCGACTCCATTCTTTGTCTACAAATTTTCAGGGTTCTTTCATGAGCCCTAATGCTCTGCCAGCCTTGACTTTGTTTCCTTTCCCGTCACAGCCATTCTGTTACTTTAATACACTACGTACCAATTACCTATTCTAGGCACTCCATGGTGCACACAATTCTACTTCTGCTTTTTCCTAAGCTTAACCAGAATATCAGCTGCAGCCGTTGACTCTCTAATACGTCATGTCATCTTCTTGTCACTTGACGCTGTGCCTATCATTTTTCGTTCTATAATTCATTTCGTGTCGCAAGCTTCCTCTGTTTGGCTCGTGATTAGATCAGCTAAACGATGACCAACGACATGTGGAATGAACAGTGCCCCTGGCATTAAAATAATACACTCTTGTAGAGGAATTTACATTGACTAGCTTGCTTCGACCGCTCTCTCACACAGCGCTATACAGACGTGACTAACTTCCCATCACCATTCACATATAGCCGGCGCTCCCAGCCGGCGCTCCCAGCCGGCGCCTAGTATTTCGACAATAAGCCATTTCCTCATCGCGCGCTGGCTGTGAGCAGCTTTAAAGGTGCGTCGTCTCCTGGAAGGACGGGAGGGGGGGGGGGGGGAGCTTTGGCTGACGATTCGCTTTGCGACAGATGGAGCGGTCAAGAGTCGCAGGAAGACGTTGACAATGTACCTTACGGTGGCAGCCCACGTGGTTCGCCTCTAAAGTGTCGCTTCGTTTCAACGTTTGTCTACACTTCTACGCACTAAATTGGCACACGTAATCCTCAAGTGAGCCACTGGGCCTTCCTAGATTAATTTCGTGTGAATGAAAAGGACGACTGCCTACAATCCATAATCTATTTCACCAATAATATACTATACGCAAGTCCACAAGCATCCAAATGCTAAGTAGCGAGCTGTATTTGTAAAATCAAAGTAGGGGACGACATACATCTCGGTACATATAGAAAATTTACGCAATTACTTTATTTTTTATCATTCGTCGCACCGAGGCGCTGCAGCAGCCGAGCCAATAATGAAATAAGAATGGAAACATTGAAGTGGATCGCTACGACATACGGCCAGAGAGGGGTTCTTCGTTAACCTAACCCGTTTCGGCATTGATAAATAAACGTTCACGTTTTTCTCTCCGCTGAGACATGTGTCCTTCGGGGCTTTAACCAGCAAAAGAGTATGTAACAGCACCTGAGGAAGGCTCAGAGCTTTGAATCGAGTCATAAGCAGGAGACGTCCGCTCCATTCCTATCGTGCCAGTGCAAAGCTTGTAGCAGCGTCTCCAGGCCCTTCCGTCACTCAGCTGCTGCAAAAGTGAAACTCTCCAACAGCTGCGCCTTGAAGCCTCGAGAGGACCGGGTCATAACCAATGCTTGGCTTCAGGTTTTCCGAGTCTAGCATAGAGAAAACAAGGCAGCGGTGTTTACCAAGGCAAGTGCGTTCAGCCTGCCCTTAACCCGTTCTATCCTAGCTGCCCTTTGAACAACGAAGTTTACCTTTAGGTCTCTGCGTCTGCAAGTTTTAAGTTCACTTGCTGGAGAAGTGGGTTGCTTCTTAAAATTGCCTTATTCTGTGTGCTGGCGGGCTGGTTTGTTTTGCGTGTGTACTTTAGCTTCATTATTGCTGACACGCTGACAGAGAACAACCATGTCAACCACATACTGCCTTGTTTACTCCCCGTATATATATATATATATATATATATATATATATATATATATATATATATATATATATAGAGAGAGAGAGAGAGAGAGAGAGAGAGAGAGAGAGAGAGAGAGAAAAGAAACTCCCAAATGAAAAAGGAAGGAGCTGACAGGGTACTCATACTTTGTGGATAAGTACCTTGTCAGATGCAAAGTTCATTTCAAAAATGAAAATTTTTTTCTTAATCACTGGTTTTGCCAGGTTGTTAATGCTATGCCACTTCCTCGAAGGTTTCCAATTG
The DNA here is from genome assembly GCF_050947875.1 of Dermacentor variabilis. NCBI lineage: Eukaryota > Metazoa > Arthropoda > Arachnida > Ixodida > Ixodidae > Dermacentor > Dermacentor variabilis. The sequence continues at coordinate 174,775,370 of NC_134573.1, forward strand.
TTCTATACTTTTTCTATGCCAAATATCGATACAAATATATTTTATGTATGAGTTCATATGACGTACGCTCACCTATCTTTTTTGGGTTCCATGGGAATAACTTTATAATAACAGAACACAACAGCGTAAAGAACAAGATAGACAAAAGGGTTAACTAGCCTGGAAATACATTGAACACAAATCATCGCTAACTCGTCATTGTGATGCCATTACATGGTAAGTCTGATCAGTGAAGAGTGGCTTCTGTTGTCTACGGCTTTGCTGTACCTATTCAAGGACTCGGATATTGACTAATCACTCATCTGGCTTAAAATAAAGAGTGCACGACGTATCGAGTTGCATTTAGCAGCATCTAATGCGTGCTGCTGTTGTGACAGATTGGTGCGCCGATAAAGCCTTGCCTTTCTGCTGCGTGCGTGTGTGTGTGTGTTTACTTTCGCCCACCTCAATTTGTCGCCGGTAAATCATGGTGCACAGCCGACGTAACCAAAGTAGTTCCACTTTCCTGTTTTGTAGAAATGTAACTATATGCTCTCGCAGTTGTTACTGCCACCTCTCCCGACACCGCGCTATGTTTAACATAATGACACAGTGGTTCGGCGACGAGGCACGATGCATCATGCATTATATCCGCGCCGGTATAGCATTTTTATTGGCGAACAACATTTTTTCACAGAAGCCTACGCGTATTTAGCCATACATCCCCCATTAGTTATCTTTGTCACTATATGGTGTAAACCTGGGGTCGTGTGCTTCACGTATTACTAAGCGCTAAGCAGGACACCCGCTCGTGTGTATTGTCACACAGCATTGCACAATGTGTTTGCTACAACTGTCCAATTATTACTGGCGGAGCAATGTACACGTCAGCGCATAAAGTCAACGTAGATGCATAATGGCGGGGTCAGCTATACAGCTACGACAAAGACGGCGTTGCCTTTTTTTCCTTGTATTTCCTCACTCTTGTCGGCGTCGGCGTTGGTGTTTCCGTACGAAAAAGAAAAAAACTCAAGCCATTCGAAAATTAAAAATTGCTTGTCGGGTTGCTAGATCACCATGCCAACCGATTCAGCCACTGTCGGTTCGTCATACGCGCCGTTGAAATCGAAGTTTTATATGCATGCAGAAGTCGACGCCGCGCAAGGCGCGAGCCAATCACAGGTGTCCTTTCTCTCCGGAGGAGGGAAAGGGTGTGATCGCGTGTTCGCTCGCCTCGCGCCAGTGTTTCCTGCCAGTTGAGGCCTGACAGTCAGACGGGAAGGCCACGTCTGGTTCGTTCTGCCGAAGAGCAGGCTGCGTTGAAGGAATGGCAGCGAGGGCGGGCCGCGCGTCGTGCGTTCGGCCGAAGAAAAGGCAACGTTTGATCAACGCCGCCGGGAACTCGCTCGAGAAAGGGCTCGTCGTCGGCGTACCGACCTCACCGTGAGGGAGCATGAAGCCGAAGCTTTACGACAACGAAGAGTCGCGGATCCCGAGCTTCGCTCACACCCCTCTTCGCAATAGTGGAAGGGCGGTCAATTATATTTATATTATTTTTATTGCCCGTGCTGCAGTTTATAGTGACAGGCTACAGCGCACCTTCGCACACCAGCATTTTTGTCTTTCCTGTTAATCAAATCATTTGCTAGCTTTCTGTGCTTCTGAAAAAAAGAAAAGAAACAAGGAATGGAAGCGGAGAATGAAGGCACGAAAGGGAAAAGATGCCTGCGGAGGAAAACAGCTTCCGTGGAAAGCTAATCATGCGGCTAGTACCCCGAACACACTGAACGATTGACGTTGCTGCACTCGCTATCCACGTCTACAAGAAAAAAGAAAGACAGGAAAGTAAAGTAGACGCCGCGGGCGACAAGAGCATGAAAAACAGTAGGAAACTCGGCTGCTTCGCAAATGTCACGATTGTTCTCAGAAACTGCAGAACTATGTCAAGACACGAGTCTCAACTCTTTGGCAAGAAAAAAAAAATGCTGTCAGACGGTTGTAGTAGCAGTGCGGTTATTTCCGCGTCTCATCGATCGGCGCAATTTAATGGTCTCGAAACTTGGCGAAGAGTGGCGCGTTGTCTACTGTAGCGTCTCTAACAGAAGCCAGATAAACAAAAAGGCAGCGCGCGCAGCTGTGTGCTTGCGAAGTGCTACCGACATTTTTTGATGAACGTATGCTATCATTTATTACCGTCTTCCTAAATATCCATGGTAATATCACCCGCTTGATAGCACCTCGATTTGATACACACGAATGTAAAACTTCAGTTAAGCTTTGTGCGACTGAACTTTGTTTATTTTCCACTCTTAAATTTCGTCATGACACTTCCAGTTTTAATTATATTTGCACTTTCTAAGGATATTGGAACAGTTCAGAGAAAAGAATTTTCGTTCTGGTATCTCTGTCCTTTCATTCATGACATCGTCGTATGAACACTTGCACCAACTTCCGAAACAGTTCTAGATTATATTACATAGGCGAACCTTTGATCTTATCGCGCTGTACGGATGAAATCGTGCGGCTGTCATGAAGCGCTCACTCACCCTATAAGGTGCCTCTGTAGAGCTTCCCATCTCCAGACAAAAGGTGATACGCTGAATCCATTGTTTCCACGACACCACACATGCTGTCAAAATCAAGTTTCCTCTCGTTTAAGTATGCTGGCCTGAAAGAGATAAATTATGATAACTACAGATCAGAGCGTGCTAGATGCACCTTACAGTCGACAAGCCACTAAATGTGAAATATTAGATTACATAAATATGGTTAGAGGTACAAAGCTCTCCACGTCGCCATGGAAATGTAGTATTGATTGGTGTCAAATTTGATAGTCGCGCTGACAATTTTTTCTGTTACACATACATACATACATAATAAACGGAAAATCAGACATCCACCCGTTCGTAGCTATTGCTACAAAGGAAACCCATACGGATTCCTCGAAAGAAAAGCCTCAGAGTTGAAGAAAAATTCGTCCTGGTCCGGGACTCGAACCCGGGACCACCGCCTTTCCGGGGCAGCTACTCTACCATCTGAGCTAACCAGGCGGCTAGCAGATGGCAGGGTGAAGTCGAATTGGTCGAAAACACGAAGCAAAGGCAAGTGATTGACGTAGAGGTTCTGCGGAAAACCGCAAGGTGGAGAGAAGTAATTAATAAAGGGAAAATCAGACATCGACCCGTTCGTAGCTCCCCGTGTGACATCCTCCCGTATGGGTTTCCTTTGTAGCAATAGCTACGAACGGGTGGATGTCTGATTTTCCCTTTAATAATTACTTCTCTCCACCTTGCGGGTTTCCGCAGAGCTACTACGTCAATACATACATACAGCCATCCATACATACATACATACATACATACATACATACATACATACATACATACATACATACATACATACATACATACATACATACATACATACATACATACATACATACATACATACATACATACATACATACATACATACATACATACATACATACATTATTTAGTTTTTATGATAGATAAGAAAAAGAGCAGCCAGAAGCACAAGGTGCGGGCTACGTATATCAACGTAAGAATAGTAGAAATATGTCCCAAGTGGCAGAAGATCTCAACGTCAAAAGAAATACATCATAGACACATACGAGAAGAAAGGGGTATAACCGAGGGGCCCGATTTTTATTAATCGAATGCGAAGACGTGGGATCGTCCCCACCTGCGGCAAGTTGTTTTTTCATCCACTTTCATTGCCATTAATTTATCAATTCTTTAATTCAATTAGTCACAAACATGTCACGAAAACATAAATAACCATGCGCTGTCGGTGTTCTGTTTCATAACATTTGTTTATGAGCTGTCATTCTCAAAATTTCGAGGAATCCCTTTGTAAAGGATTTAAGCCAACATGTGCGCCATATGGAGGGCCTGCGCGGTTGCGGTTCAGAAGCATTATTCGCCAAGCGACGCCCGCGGCGGCGACACCACATTTTCTGCAACACGGCGCCCTCAACGCTATCGCGTTAGTAGGTAACAGGCGTGTGGCACAAAGGAATGAATTACAAACTTTATGTATTCCTCATTAAAGGGAAGGGGTAGCAGGATAAAGGACGGGAGGAGGAACTACTTGAAGTAGGCCTCCTCTGTCCTCTGAGCCCACTCCAGGATAGCCTCTTGAAGCTCGGCCCTCAATCTGCGCAAAGCAGCCTCGCACTGCTCCTCACTAGAAATTAATTCATTGGGGAAAAGGGAAGGGGGTGCTTAGGGCACCGCCACGTGATGTGGTTTAAGTCTGCTTTGGTAGAAACGTAGAATTTACAAGATGGAGAAAGGTAAATGGAGGGATGAATGCGGTTGAGAAGGTAAGGAGAGGGAGAGCTGCGAACCTCTAGCTGTCGCCACAGATGAGCGGCGGAACGGTTAAACAGTGCAATCGGTAGTGTGTGCTGATGTAGTGGTAGGTAATAAGCCGATCTCGGGCTGTTAACAGCGCCTCCTCCGAAGCGAGGACCGACATATATGATGCCTGTGCCCTGACTGTAAGTCCTCAGGCACTGGCATGAGCCGCTTCCTTTCAGGCAAGGACCGCATGCGCGGGAGTCCCGATTAATGCTACAGTTTGATCGAAACGATGGGCCAAGAGGAGGGAACGGGCTGGCTTAGAGACCCTGCCCGCTCTGAAGTTATTTATCACTACTTTGGAGTCGCTAACGATAACTGATGAATTTCGGATTGTGAGGGCCAGGGCTATGGCTGCCTTCTCCGCCTCCACAGAGGAAGAACAGGTATGGAGGCCGCCGCGGTGGCCTGACTGTGAGAGGTAATGAGATATTATCTAATGATTTCTGTTCCAATATTCGGCGGCGTCAACATAGAGCACGTCTTTTGAGGTGGAGAATTGTTTTTGGTGAGCCTTTGCTCGCTGCCTCCTGCGCTGTTTGTGGTGCACAGGGTGCATCTTTTTAGGAAGAGGGGGAGATGTGGAGGTTCTCGTGTATGTAATGTGGAATGATGCATTTAGTCATGATGATGGGTGCCGGAGGGATAGAAAGAGTTTGTAGAATGTGTCGACCTGTTGCGGTACTAGAAAGTCTGCTATACTGAAATGTGAGATCGGCTTCTATGTGTTCAATAAGTGCGTTGGAAGTGCCAGTAAGCATGAGCCTTTCAGTGGAGGTCCGTATATTTTATATATCTTGCGTGAATGAGTGTCGATTTTATTTGATTCTGATGTAAGAAATTGTAGATAAGGTGTTGCGAATGTAATCTTGCTGATAACGAAGGCCTACACCAACGTACACCAGCGTAGGAGTTCGGCCTCCTTTAGACCGCCATGTTTATTGGAGACTCACCCTATAGAAGGCGGAAGGTGTGGTCAACGATGGTGTGGAGTGTACGTAGAGCATATGTGTTGAGCCGGTTGCTTTGAATGTGTAAACCGAGCGCCCGGAGCTTGTCCACTCTAGTTGCAGGGATGTGGTTTAGAATAACCGGTGTATTAGACATGTTTTTCGGCCGCCCGGTGGAATGAAAGGAGAAGCAGCTCGGATTTTTTAGGGGAGCGTGTGAGATTCATAGACCATGCATCAGCCACGACCGTGTTGGCAGCGGCCTGTAGAGTGTATTGAATCTCTAGATCAGACCCGCCAGTCGTCCAAAGAGTGATATCGTCGGCGTAGAGCGAAAACTTGAGATCAGGAATTGATCGTAATGCTCGCGCCATCGGCATCATAGAGAGGTTAAAAAGAAAAGGGGAGAGCACTGAGCCTTGGGATGTGCCGTAGCTGACCAAAGCGTACGAAGGGGATTGCTCTGTGCCATATGTATGGTTGTGGTACGGTGAGCTAAGAAGGCACCTACGTAGTCATAGGTCTTTCCGCTAACCCGAATGAGATTAAGCTCTCGGAGGATGGCAAAATGTGAAACGTTATTGAAAGCTCCGTGGAAGTCCAGACTCAAAATTGATTGCATATCGACACTGCGATTGGGTTTAATGATGTCAGGCTCCATTCGAACGTATCTTGGCATCAGAGAGATTTTTGAAAACCTACCATTTCTGTTGGGCAAAGATTGTTGTCCTCTATGTACTTACTGAATCGGTTCAGGATACGTGTCCAAGTGTTTTACCTAGACAAGAGGTTAGTGATATATGCCTGAGATTAGAAGTGATCAATGGTTCGTTTGACTTCGGCATAAAAATTACCGTGGCATCTTTCCACGAACTAGGGAGGGTGCCAGTGTCAAAGCAGTGATAGAAGTACGCCGTGATGGCCATGACGGAGTTGTCGTCTGTATTGCTGAGTATTTTGTTGTTAATAAGGTCGGGGCCTGGTGCTGACATTGCGCGCCGGCTGGCTGGGGCATGGCGAACTTCTGCTTCCGTGATAGCGGCATTTAGTAGGTCGTTGAGGTCGTCTGTGTACTTTGGCAAACCAAGCCAGCTCAGACCCGGTCGTCCAGACCAGGGCCGTGGAGTGGGCCACCCAGGTCGCCGTCAGCCATGAGCTGATGGCCATCTAGCACGGAATCGTCCGCACATGCGTTCTGACGAAAATAAAGTTTTTCCATCCATCCATGTGTACTTTGGCATGCCCTACTGCTGAGCGGGAGGTAGGTATTTACGGTGGAAGTCGTCGAAGAGTCCGTGCACAAAGGAAAGACGGTCCGAGAAGCTCGTGTCAACATTTAAGCTGCATCGCATGTGCACAATGCCCTCTAGACGCCGTAACTATATAGACGTTAACCCCCACAAATTCATTGGAGGTGCTGCCGCGCTTGCCTCCGTGCTCATCCACAACAACAACGGCAGTAGAGTGAGGAGGTGGGGTAATGCTAAGGAGAGGATAGATAGAAAGAGAGAGAGAGGGAGAGGAGGTAGTTTGGTGAGCTACAACGCTAAAACCCAGAATGGTGCCGAAGCGTGCACTTAGTGTCGAGGAGAGAAAGGCTCGCATAAAGCGTCGAGCAGGGCAAGGATCACAAACACAAGCAGAGCAGGCAAGGTAACATTTCACGCCCCGTCACGACTGTCGTATGCCGTCAATATATCACCGCCAAATTACGTAAATGAACGCAAACAGTGGACAAATCTTCGCTTACATCGATTCCCATAGTGCGGGGGATCTGCATAACCTTGTTAATAAGGTTATGAAGCTTCGGTTTACCTGAAGCTTCGGTAAACAATAGTGCTTTGCAAGTAGCCTTAACACACCTGGGATGTGATGTTCACTTTTAATGAGAAATTTAGCGCCGTTCTTTGTTTGTTTGTTTTAAGGTTCGAGCACATTTACGAGAATGTATGATACTGCAGGAAATTAAAAAGAACGTGGATGCATACGCCTAAATGGTAATTAGTGAGGGTAATGCAACCATTTCAGGAAATACGTGGAGGCATGCATCGCTATGACCCCTTTTCTTTCTAGTGCTCATTGCGCTGCTTTCGATGACAATATGAGCGATGCTGCGAAAATAAAGCCCCGGACAGTTTGCTCCTGGAAGGGAAAGGAAAACTGCGCTGCAATAACTTCAACATGAACGCCTTCAAGCTCCCCCAGTTTTCCATCTTAATAAACTGGGAAGGAAGAATCTAAACCAGATAGACAACCAGTTTACTGCCCTACATTGGGCAAGGGGGATAGCGCCACGTGCAGTAGATGCCAGGTATTTTACGACGTGGAAAGTAGGAGCAACAATGCGCAAGAATTTTAAACACGTGTACAGAACAAAAATATCCACGCCACAGACGGTGGGACTATACCATATGTAGCACAGCGCTCTATTCCTCTGTTTGTTGTGCTCTCAAGCTTGCCTTATGTTATAGCCTACGTGCAATATTACATTCGCCTGTGCATTTGGGAGTGCCCGCAGAAGAGGATAAGGTGGTATAGCGTTATTTCATTGTATCAGGCGGGTTTAATTAAATCAAGTGTACGTTATACTAAGCGAATATGAGGTTATTCGCTTCATACAACTTAATTTGATGCGGCTTGATTCAGTAAAGGCGTCGGGGTGCCATTCTATTCTCTGGCACCTTCTTCTTTCCAGAACACTCTGTGCGAACGCTGGCGCACCGGCGAAACAAGTTGCGCTATGTTCACGCACGTCTGACCGAAGCGAACGCAAATAAAACAAACAAAGGCGGAAAAACTGCCACCCGTAGTCACATCTTTTCCAAATGCCAACAAGTGCTGCTCGACTCCCTGCTCTGGCGCTATATTCTGCCGCACGGCTGACGAATTTAGGGTAAAGGGCATCCTTGCGTTCTTCGTCAGCGGCAGCCCAGCGGCTTCAGCAGAAGCGTGCCGGCTGGGAAGAAGCGGCAGCTTTCTCGTGCGCACGAGCTGATATGTTTCTCCGTTCCTCAGACTGCTTACTTGACAGAGATGAAAGCATGTGGCCCTGCCTCTTGCATCTACAGAGGCCTTTTGGTAACGATGCTTGCAGGCTGTGTGTACAGGTGGTGTGTGCAGGCTGTGTGTTCCTCAATGGCTGCTCGACTTTCGGGTCACAACACTAGTTCAAAAAGAAGCTAAAGAAGAACGATCCACTTGGAAAGGTGCGAGAGGAGGAAAGAACTCGAGATTTCCCCTTAGCTCAATCACCGCCATGTCTCTTGCTGTCTACCTATTTTTTCTTTCGTTCTTTCTATTGTACGCTCATATTATGTAGTAAGAGTTGCTGCTGACTATAAACACAAGCAATTCTAAGGATTTTCTCGTTTGTGTTATTTTTATTACTATTATTTTTTTCCGGTGTGTTTCGAAGCGGTGATATCGCGTGTGAACGGCTGAATCTATACCGTGTAGAATAATGAGGATCACCCGCCGCGGTGGCTTAGGTAGCGGCTATGGTGTTGCACTGCTCAACACGAGGTAGCGGGATGAGATACCGGCTGCGGCGGCCGCCTTTCGAGGGGCCGAAATGCAAGAACGCCCGTGTCCCGCGAATTGTAGGCAAGTGAAAAATCGCCTGGTGGTCAAAATTATTTCGGAGTCCCTCACTATTGCGTGCCTCATAATCAAATCGTGGTTCATGCAGGTAAAACCCCAGAATTTATTCAAGAATGAGGGTCGAGAGATTCGAAAACTGCGCAAGCAATGTTGTCCGCGTTATATCCCTCTTCACCTTTCATTTTTCATTATGACTCGGTCAATTCAGAATGACCCACAAACTAGTCCAAATGTGCACGTCACATGGGACGATTATGCCGCACTGCGGTTACACTGAACATACCGCACTAGCGATAAATGATAAATGAACCTTTTGTCTTCGTATACTACGCATTCATGGTTGGAATACCAGTAGAGAAAATAGCAGCCTGTGTATTAGGTAAGAACTTGTCCTGTTCTTCAAATTATCGGCGGCGCCCCCCCTAACAAAAATTTTTATAGAAAGTCCATAGACAGTCTATAGACACTTGTCTATGAAGTCTATAGACTGTCTATAGACATATCTTTAGACTAGTCTATAGACAGTCTATAGATTTATGGCCATACACTTCTTATAGACTAGTCTATAAAAAGTCTGAGTCTATAGACTGTCTATAGACATTTCTTTAGACTAGTCTATAGACAGTCTATAGACTTATGGCCATACACTTTTTATAGACTAGTCTATAAGAAGTCTGAGTCTATAGACTGTCTATACACAGTCTATAGACAGTCTATAGACTTATGGCCATACTTTTTATAGACTAGTCTATAAAAAGTCTGAGTCTATAGATTGTCTATAGACTGTCTATAGACTTATGGCCATACACTTTTTATAGACTAGTCTATAAGAAGTCTGAGTCTATAGACTGTCTATAGACGGTCTATAGACTTATGGCCATACACTTTTTATAGACTAGTCTATAAAAAGTCTGAGTCTATAGACTGTCTATACACTGCCTATAGACAAGTGTATAGGCTTACAGTTCTACTTTTGTAGACTGAAGTCTATAGAATGTCTACAGATGAGATTTGTCCGTAGACATTTTATACACTTCAGTCTACAAAAGTAGAACTATATATACAGTTCTACTTTTGTAGACTGAAGTCTATGGAATGTCTATATACAAATGTATATAGATAGTCTATAGACATTCTATAGACTTCAGTCTACAAAAACAGAATTTTATAGTCCGATACACTTTTTTCTATGACATTCTGCAGACATTTGTTAACAAATATGATTTTTTTTAATCTGTAGGCACTCTATATACACAGACATCTTATAGACAACCCGCCGTGGTTGCTCAGTGGCTATGGTGTTGGGCTGCTGAGCACGAGGTCGCGGGATCGAATCCCGGCCACGGCGGCCGCATTTCGATGGGGGCGAAAACACCCGTGTGCTTAGATTTAGGTGCACGTTAAAGAACCCCAGGTGGCCAAAATTTCCGGAGTGCGCCACTACGGCGTGCCTCATAATCAGAAAGTTGTTTTGGCACGTAAAACCCCAAATATTATTATCTTATAGACAAGTCTGCAAAGAGTGTATAAGGCCATAACTCCATAGCGGTTATCTACAAGTTAGTTTACATTTTTGTTTACATGCGGTAGCAAAAAGTTTTGAATGTATTTATGCATGTGCACCTGTTCCTTTTCATCTGCACTTATGCATTACCGTTAGTAGATTAATAATGCTTCTGAACCAGCTGTACTTTCATATATGTTGCATAAACAGAAAGAATTTATATAGTGCTGAATCATGCAGTGCGAAAAATAAAACAAAGCACCAGCAATGCATTCACCGTTTTTATTGCTCGATATAATAGATGAATTCCTTAAATTCATGTCGTATGCTATTATGGAAACAGATTAAATATTTACACTACTCCTTGGCAAGCATGGTCGCCAGGCTGGCCTTGACCTTTGTGTCATTAGTCCCAAAGGTGCTGCAGGTGTATGCTGCAAATAAGTAGATGCAGCAATATGAGGCAAAAATAACAAGTGTATATTCTTTGTGTGTTCATTAAGCAGCTTAATATACTTGCTCAAACCATCTAAGTCAATACTTAATGCGGTTTAACTATGACTAATGGCTGCTTGTCAATACAAATCAGCACCTTTATACAATGTTTTATTGCATGGTATGGCGAACAATTAAACAGTCACTACTGCTGCTAGTGCCAGCAACAGTATGTTCCCTTTTATGACAAGTTCATATATGATGCATTATTGTACTTATCCCAAATGGTCTCTATATTTATTGCTGAAACGTTACCCAGTTGGGCTGTCTGTACATGTTTTCTTTTTTTTTTTGGCTGGTAGTTAAGTATGCCCGTGCAGAGGGATATTTTCAGAAGACGTGACTGGAATATTCACAGTATCATGCCTAAGATTGTAATTTATTTTGCTTAATACAGATTTAAATGTCTTTCTCATACTTTTAAATGAATGGGTGATTGGCCATAACTTCAACGGAAGGCAGATGGGCTGATTGTATCGATATGGTCACTTAATTTGTTACAGGTAATGAGGCCTCTTGGGCGTGCTAACAGGTTTCCAAGTTAGGTATACCACATGAGCACCCGAAATACCACACGAGCACTTTGTGTCATGGCACGACAGATATGCACCTCCTAGGAAACAGAACTGATAGTATAGTTCGAATGAATTCTATTACAGTAAATTATTTAAGGTGCTTTGAAAGATGAAAATTTTTTCTAGGCTATCGAGGTTCAGGACGTTTAGTTAACGCAAAAGAAAAAACACATATTGAGTAAGAAATGCCTTGTCAGTAAGCTTGACTTTCTTTTATTTTTCAATAAATGGAACCAATTTCCTTCAATTTTTATCAGGTGAAACGTTTTAAAAATATATTTCACTCAGAGATTCTCTGGAAACTTTGTATGACGTATAACAAGACAGCATATCTATGTGGCCATTTTAAAATTTCCCGATCTTTTTCCAAGCCTTCCCTGGCTGTTTTCATGAAAATTTTCTGGCAATCTATGACGCCTGCAGCTTAAGTGTAATAAAAAGAATATTGTGGTTTAATGCTTGCCAAGTACTGCCAGTCCATAATATTTAGATAAAACGAATAACACGTCAGTCACTTGACATGCAGTATTAGATTCAACTGACTTGAATCCCTAGATTAATAAAGCTGACAAAGGCTTCGGCAAGTTCGTAATTGATGGCCACACGAGTACAGCACGGAAGACACAGAGACACACGTAAAGCAAATGCAACAATGTGAGGAAAAACTATACAATGAGTTATACAATTAGTTATTTTTACGGTTCAATAGTAGTTTTCAATATAATTTGCTCTCATCACTTATGCCTCTAGTTAACTTTGTTTACCTCTGACTAAAGACTACATGGCAACATTAATCAGTACCATTATGATGTTTCGTTATACTACAGTATGATAAGCAGTTAGACAACCGTAATGGTCGCCGGTGCCAGCAACGGTGCGTTTCGTTTTAAGACAGGTTCATGTGACACACAGTGTACTTATAAAAATACAAGAAATGCGAGAATCCCAAACGATTCCTATAATAATACTTGTTGAATCAAAGATACCCGGCTGGACTGTGCACATTTTTCAGGTGTTAATGCAATATGCCCGTGCCGAACGAACATGCTCAGCATACTGACTGCAGTTTTAAACAACCACGTTAAGATTTGCAATTTCTTTCCGCTTAGAACAGTCTGCAATGTCTCTTTTCTCATACTTCGAGATGAATACATTTGCCACACTTTCAGTAGAATGCACATGAATGGGGGCGTACTGATCAGGTTACTTATCAACTAAAACATGTTACGATCTCTTAGGTGTGTTGATAAGGGTAGAACAAATGCAATGCGCACTGAATTATTTGAATAATCTGTGCGTTATCTACTTAGAAAAGACCACCAAATTGATAATCTGGCTCTTTTTTCTTTTGTACAGCGCATATTGTATGCAGTCTGTCCAAGACGACGGCACTACATGCAACAGTAATGAAAACCGGAACACTTATTACGCACGACAATGGCTTCATACCATGCACGATTAGCACAATGCGAATCTGCGCCAGCAGCTGCCTTGTGATTAAGAGCACGTAAACTGCAGAACGCCGAAGCATCGGAAGCCGCTTAACGCTTTTCATATAGCTCGAAAGATAACTTCTGCTGCTAAATTGTTTAAAAAAAGAGAGAAAAAACAAATCTTCCAACTACCGTCAAACGCAATGCCTTCAGTTTGAAACGTGTAAAGGTGTTCCCGGAGCGACTAATTTATTGTTCTCTAATTTTTTCGGCTAAGTTGCGAAGCTGCAAGTGACTGAGCTTATCGCACGTTTCATGCTCCAAAAGCGTTTGTGGTTGCATATAAATAGATTGGGTGAATCTAGAGATTTCTACTAGATATTTCTTCAAGTCTCGTGTTTTGCTTGCTGCAAATTCCCAAAATTATTTAGATTGGTTGCCAGGAACCTTAAAAATACTGCTACATTTAAACTATGCGAAAACGGCAGCGCACACACTGCTGATGCATGCCCCGCAAACACGGCCTTTCATCCGAGTACGCTAGCAGTTATTCAACTATGCCTGTCTGTTTGAAAATTCTTGATGCTAACACAATTTCGAGATATATACGTAAAGCGTGTCACGAGAATTTCACTACACATACGGTGCAGCATTCATCGCGGCCGGATCAAGCGCCACTAAATGAGATCTACCACACTGGCTGCCCAACACACACAATCCGCTTAGTGGTAGCTCAGTATCAAGTTAAAACGTGGTGTACTTCCTTTTTTACGCACCTAAGCTATAATGATAAAATCAACAAGCACGAGCGATCGCTCGCCGTAAAACATTCCGTATAGTAGAAGCGAGAACAAGAGCGCGTTATCAAACCATGTCAACGACAAACCGACACTATACCCGAGTCGTCTGCGCTACATGCAGCCGGTTCGCGCTACGAAATGCGCTCACATAATCATGAGGTATTGACGCAAAACGTCTTTGATAAAGCTTACCATTCAGTGTAGTTGACGTGTGATGCCACAAAGAAGACACGCATACCCAGACACCAACGTTCAGGGAGACACCGCACACCGGCACAACCGTTTACGTGCCTGGCGCACTCGTTGAGACGGCGCACCGCCGCGCATGCGCAAGAGCTCCGAGCATGCGCAGGAGCTCCGCGCGGGAGGGCGTGCGCGCTCGGAGGAGTGTGAGCGCCTTTTCCTCCTTCATTTTTTTCTTTGTCTCTTTCTCTCTCTCTCTGCGCGCCATGCGCGCCGGAACGGGTGGCTTTTCTTTTCCTTTATGCATTTTTTTCGTGGACGAAGGATATGCGCTGGCAGGTTGTATGACAAACGCTGTGGGCTATCGTATGAGACTGGAACGCTAACATGAATGCGCTGTTTGTAAAAGCCGTTACGGGGCCCTTCAGACGTTTTAGACGCATTATTGCCAGCGTCGATGAGTAATACAGCGTATTTGTAGCATATCTTCCAGCGTACCGCAATATGTGATGCCCGCACGTATGTTAGCGCTAATTTTCTGTTCCGATGATAGGTCAAAGCAATCAGTACAGCATTGAGGTACTCATATGCGTGGCTGCGCAGGCATACCGCCGGCGAAATACTGGGTGGGCTCAGAGAATTTGGTACCTATTTTAAGTGAATGAGAAACTTTGATGAGTTTATAGTGCAGGATATTAGGCAACAAAAGTCGCCCGATGTTAGTGGCGCAGCCGAGATATGAAGACAATGTGAAAAGTATCCGAGAATCGGACGACACACAACGCGAACACCCCATGCGCGACATCGGTTCATGGCACATTCACAAAGTCCGCGTTGTCAGCTACAAACATTACGAGTGTCTTTGCTGTTAGCTTGATGCCTGTTTCGAATCCACTTGTATCTGAAGCTGGCGTTCATAACATATATTTTAACAATTGGATCGGCGTTTTGCTTCCGTTATTCTACTGCCGCAAAAGTGATGCGACAACTGTGAAGACTGTCTTGGGATTGCCGAGAGCCACTACGTAGATCATATGTGGTCAACAAATGCGGAGGTATACACTATGTGTATACTAAAGTCTACAAATAGGCTCTACAGCAATCTCAGCAGTATACAACTTTAGTGGCTTATATCAAATGCAGCTATGTATTATCCACCGGTACCTGCGCTTGGTTACAGCGTACACGGGTTGGACCCAGATTAAGGATGTTTGTCTATTGTTAATCTATAGACATGCAAGACCACGACAACTCAGAGGTGGTGAATTCACCACCTGGTCTGCGGGCTT
Source organism: Dermacentor variabilis (assembly GCF_050947875.1). NCBI lineage: Eukaryota > Metazoa > Arthropoda > Arachnida > Ixodida > Ixodidae > Dermacentor > Dermacentor variabilis. The sequence continues at coordinate 174,790,563 of NC_134573.1, forward strand.
TCGCCACTTATTCACCCCCTTTGCCACATCTGCACCATCTGACCTTCACCACCTGGTCTTCGCGAAGTGTACGTCCGGGAAGCAGCCAGGTTTAGGGCCTTCGGGTGCCTGGAAGACCTTGGTGACTCGGACGGTGCCTGCTCCGCCGCGATCCTCGTTCGGTGCAGCTGCACCGAACGCAGACTAGCAGTCTGGACGGTTTGCCCGCCGCGCCAGGGTTGCGGTGCCGTCGTGCATGAACCAGTGCCATATCATCGCGCTCGCAGAGGGCGGGGGGTATGGGAACTCGGAATTACATATTATCGACTTTCTTCTATAGACATTCAATACACCAGGAGTAGAGAAAAAAATAGAAACCTTGTCGACTATTGTCCATAATATAGACAGTCAACAGACAAAGTATGGGCAAAAATAAATAGAAACTGTATCGGCTTTCGTCTACAGGTAGTCCATATAGAGGGGAAGTAGACAAAGAAGAAACAAACTCCTTATCGAATTTTTTCTATAGACCGTCTATAGACTGCGAGTAGACAAAAAGAAATAGAAATCTTATCGACTTTCGTCTACAGAAAGTCTATATACAAAGTATATGGACAAAAATAAATAGACACTGTATCGACGTTCGTCTAAAAGTAGTCCATAGAGGGGAAATAGACAAAAAGAAACAAACAGCTTATCGACTTTTTCTATAGACCGTCTATAGACTGCGAGTAGACAAAAAGAAATAGAAACCCTATCGACTTTCGTCTATAGAAAGTCTATAGACAAAGTATGGGCAAAAATAGATAGAGACTGTATCCACTTTCCTCTGTAGGTATTCTATAGAGGGGAAGCAGATAAAAAGGAAACAAACACCTTATCGACTTTTTTCTATAGACCGTCTATGGACTGCGAATAGACAAAAATAAATGAAACCCTATCGACTTTCGTCTATAGAAAGTCTATAGACAAAGTATGGACAAAAATAGATAGAGACTGTGTCGACTTTCGTCTGTAGGTATTCTATAGAGGGGAAGCAGACAAAAAAGAAACAAACACCTTATCGACTTTTTTCTATAGACCGTCTATAGACTGCGAGTAGACAAAAAGAAATAGAAACCCTATCGACTTTCGTCTATAGAAAGTCTATAGACAAAGTATGGACAAAAATAGATAGAGACTGTATCCACTTTCGTCTGTAGGTATTCTATAGAGGGGAAGCAGATAAAAAGGAAACAAACACCTTATCGACTTTTTTCTATAGACCGTCTATAGACTGCGAATAGACAAAAAGAAATAGAAACCCTATCGACTTTCGTCTATAGAAAGTCTAAAGACAAAGTATGGACAAAAATAGATAGAGACTGTGTCGACTTTCGTCTGTAGGTATTCTGTAGCGGGGAAGCAGACAAAAAGGAAACAAACACCTTATCGACTTTTTTCTATAGACCGTCTATAGACTGCGAATAGACAAAAAGAAATAGAAACTTTATCGACTTTCGTCTATAGACAGTCTATAGACTTTATATCAACAAAAGTCCAAATCTATAGAAAGGAAAGGTCGTCTATGAAAAGTCTATAGACTTTCTATAGACAGTCTAAAGTCATTTTTGTAAGGGCCCTGAACTCTGGGTAACACATTTCGCTTTCACGTAAGCTATGTGAACTCCTGTTCTCGTTAATACGCTTAATTTCTTACTCACTCATTGTGACTTTCTTCCTTACATTGTCTTACTTTAGCATTTAGGGGAGAGAGGCGGGGGGGGGAGGCGTAGTGGCTTTCGTACTTTTCAGGTAAAGTTGCAAAGAGGTGCACATTTTCGCATTCAGTTCATGAGTTCTTTCGCACTGTCACATGGCAAGGTGGCCTACACTGGTGCCTTTCTTGAGACACGTAACTTCAGCCAAAACTTGGAGAAACATAAAACAGCGATCATCATCATTTTAGCGCAGATTGGATTGTTTAGCCATAGAGTAACGTCATCTTTTTGCACAATGCTTTACTTTTTTTCTTGGTTCATTTCTATTGAACTAAGATATTCAAAAGTTGTGGTTTAGTGTGTAATGTAGAAATTGAGTATCAATAAAAATCACTTTCCTGGTAAATTGTTTGTGCTAGTTGTGGAAAAGTACTCTAGAAAGCGGGTGAGGAGGGGAAGGGGCGACACGCACTTTCTGGAGCAAGGCCCCGGATCACGAGGCATTTGCTACGGGGCCTCTCTGCACTTTGCCTTGGACGAATTTCTTCGCTATTCAGCAAATGTAGGGCCGCCTTCAGCACATGTTGGTTTCAGAAGAGTGTCAAACGGCCTCCTAGATAAACGAGGCTAACAACATTTGGTCAATAGGTCGCACAACTGTGTAGTCATTCATTAATTTTGATATTCAGATAGGACGCGTGCCACATATTCGTGCTTGTTTTCAAATATACAGCTATCCTCTTAAAAGGAAGCTTTTTAGCTGGAGAGCTCCTGTATATATACTAGAGACCAGACAAAAAAGTTTTGCTCGCCGTCCACTGCACCGTATTTGGCGACGTTTTTCCTCTTTAAACAGAAAAAGTTACAATCTTGTCAGAATATAGAAAGCAGACTTTTTAATTGGGCCCAGTGTGTCAGAACTGAACGCAAACAAAAACAAAAAAACAAAAAACGCTATTTTTGACCGGAACGAAAGCGTAACAGGAACGTTATTTATTATTTTGTTTCGGAGTGACACCAGAATAATTTTTGATCGGTTTTCGATTCAACGGGAAAATCGGCAATGCGAAACAACAGACATCAAGCAACGTCAGCATGAGCGGGTATCTCGGTGCTCCGAATTAGCGCTGTTGTGATCGGCCTTGTACTCGTCAAAATCAGATCGTTCACGGCGGACGCGACAATGGCGAACGAGCCGATGACCTCGTCAGAGCCATCCCCAACTGCGACCACCCGTGGCAGTTAATTGAGTTACGTCAAGAAGGGCTCTGCCAGGAGGGGTTCTGCCGAGAGGGGTGTAGGGAGACATTCCTTCACATCAGCTGACATCAGCCATGCTGCTACGCCCGTGCCGTAGATTGTGTCATTTTGCTTACCCCTTTTCCAGTTCGTGCACGGTGATGTGCCTATGTTTGGGACCAAGCTGCCCTCGCACGAAAAGGACTACCAACCTCCGGATTGGCGGGGCATGATGTCATCCCTCTACCGACGCTGGATTGGAGGAAGGCGGCGGGACCATGCCGACAGAGGGGTTAAAAAGAGAAAACGGACGCTTGCAAAAAATATCGGCAGCTGGAACTTACCTTCGGTGTCATCTTACCAAGTGTAAATATAAATGTTTGCTTAAAACGGCCTGAGCCCAGCCCTACGTTCTATCATTCCTCCACGGTGGTTGGATATTTCACATGTGCGGGCGCCCGGTTGCAACAGCGCGTGTCTCAGGCAGGCATAGAGCGAGTGAAAGCCGGTTGAGCGCTCCACTAATCCAAGCCTACCAGTCGGTGCACTAGCAGATTGGAATGGTAGCAAACACTCGGGGCTTGCGCGCTGAAGAGCTTAGCGTTTTGTTTTCTACGGGCACAACGCTCTGTTACCGAAGTTTTATCGTTCGTTTAAGTTCGTTTTATAGGAACAGCGGTCTGGCATTACGGCGACTACACTCGATGATGTGCTTCTTCTGAAATAATGCTCAGTGCCTTCACTCAAGGCACTGAGAATTATCTCAGAATTCATAATTCAAATATTCAGAACTATAAATACTTTGACTTTATCGTTACTCTGCTTCGAAAATTTTGCATGTAAACAAAAACCGCTATGAACCATTATGGATAATTTGTTTTCGTTCCAGAGCAAAATGGAACGGAACACTTTTCAGTGTAACAGAACTAAAGCCAGAGCGAAAAATATTTCCTTCCAACTTCCTGATCAGCACATCAATTTTCTCACAAGAGTTGTCGAAAATTGCGAAATTGAAAAATAAAAAGGATTCGAGTGCGAAGTTTCCCACTTTGTAGCTTAGTAATAAATTGATATATCACGATTCTGCAACGAATGCAAAGGCGAAACATTGATATTGTGCTGACTCTCAGTTTGTTTGAATTAGGCTGAGCATCGCCTAATGCGTCGTGTTGAGTTTTAAGCTAAGGAAGATTCAAAATTAAGTAAAAAAGGAATCATCAATCTGCTTCCGACAGAATCTAAACAAAATCAACAGACTTCAACGATGTGTTTCGCTCTGCAACAGGCTCGAAGAGCTGGCACCACGTTCTTTTCAAGAATAAGTAAAGTTCTCTTTCGGGAGTACCATATAAAAAAAGAGAAATAACTTTAAAGAGGTGTACCGGAAGTTTATGCAAAAAATAATCACACTTTTTTCTTCGTGGCGCTGTTTTAAGAATGAGTGAACAAACATAGCAGCTGTTACGGGCGCATTACAGACGTTTTTTTTTTTTTTTCATTCGCTGTGCGAATACGCTGTGCAATCTTTTTCATACGCTGTGCAATCTTTTACCTTTTAAGCAACAAGCGCGGTATTTTTTTTTCGGATTGAGTTGTTTCGTTTGTTGCCGCTGTCTGTCCGCCATCACTGAAGAATATCCACTATCCTACCACTTTCATGATCGATGCCCAAGCAACACCGCCATTCTTGAAGCTCAATGCGCCGGTGCGTCCGCCGCGTCTTCGGCATGGCGCCCGAGAACTGGAGCGAAACAGATGGCCTGGGAGATGGCGCTGGCGCGATGGGAGAGCCGTTATTCGCAGTCGGTGACGGCAGATCATTAGTCGGGCTTGACTCGAGGGCGCCAGCGGGAGGGGAGATGTGCGAAGCACGCCTCTGTCGGCCGTATGTAGCGATGGCTGGCGTTAAATCGAATCTCGCACCGGGAGCGCCTAAAGCATCGGGAGGTTCGAGTGCTTGATATCCCCTATTCCAGAAGAAAGGAACGAGGCTTAAGGGATCAGCTGGGACAGCGAATGCTTTGCGAATATAAAACCTTTTGGAAATCACAATTTCTATACGTGAATGGCGTGCTGGCAGCAGCGGTGAACCGGTGTACGCAGATGCGTGAACACGATTAGTAAGCTGATAGGACGAGCGAACATGCGTGCACTGTATAGATTATTTCCAGAAAACGTTCGAGTGTCATCGTCACGCGCAAACGCGCTAATGCGCTTAGATTTTGGTGCATCTTCAAAGATGCCGGGCGTTCAAAATTAATCCAGAAGTCTCCGCTAGGGTGTCGCCCATAATCAAGATTCGAGATGATAAAACAAAATCGTCCGCAAACTATAGAAACTGTTTCGGTTCAACCAACACGACACATACACATTAGGACAATTTCTTATATGTTGTAATATGGCATCCAGTGTGATAGCAGCACAAACCGGCAATAGAATAAGCTGAAGATTTCCTTAACATCTAACAATTGAGGTTTGCAGCCACCTCGTTTCCTTTTTTCATGGTAGAAAACTAAACTTATGCACGGTGAATTGCTCGCTCAGAGCCGTCCAGGTCTCTCTTTCTCTTTTTCTTACTATCTGTCTCCTAACCCTCCTCTTATTCCCATCCTGGATTTTCTGTACTGGTTAGCCTACCTACATCTGCACTTTCTTTAGTGTATCTTTCTTTTTATCGAACGACCGATGTCTTTCTTAAAATTTGTGGCACCTATTTAGAGGATTAACAAAATTAGGTTCGCCACAATTAGTTCGCGCGTGCTGTGGGCTTGAGTCGGTGCTTCGCCGTCCTCCAAATCTCTCGCGGCTCAACAGATTAGTCCTTGATTCTAGCACCCTCGGTGCTTCATCGTCTAAAGAGGAAGCTTTAAAGCTCGACGGATAACAGAAGAGTAAATTTAAATTTTTTTAGAGCGCAGCTCTTTGGCGTCCGTTCCTGGGTTTCGCGTCGTCGTCGGCGTCGTCGTCGGCCTCGTAACCAGCTCCGCCCCCCTTTCATCCCCCCAGCGCTAGCAGCGACCGACTGATACCGCTGGATGCCGCTGACGCCGCTAGAGAGTCAAGATAACGTGACTGCATAGAACACCGTCGCCGCCATGCAGAAAGAGGAGGAAAGGGTCCCCCCCCCCCCCTGTTCTTGTGTGGCGGATAGCTGGGGTTGACTCACTATCGCCGTCAGCGGCATCAGTCAGTCGCTGCTATCTCTTCCCTCCTCCCTTTATCGTGTTGTCCGCTTGCTGCGCGCGCTTCTGCCCCCATCGTTTGCCGCTGGGTGTACACGCCGCCCCCCTCCGCTTCCGCTTACTGCTGGTTGCTCTCGACGGTGGCGATGAGCCTCCGCTTCGGCGGCGCGAACGGCAGGGTCTTCTCGGCGGCGGCGCTTAGCCTCTGCTTCCCCCACGGCTGTGACAACCTCGCGAGGCACTTGTATAGATCTCGTCTTTGAGAATCAAGCATTGGTGTACCAAGTCGAACATATATCAGTCTATTTCTCCGACCACAAAGCTTCCTTCATGACTGTCAAGAACTGTTAGTGGAGTCTTTGTTAAAGGAATACGTGTGAAAAATAAAAAAAAAATTATGTGATAGCGCATACATGTGTTGCTCGATTTCTTTGCCTCAATCTATCCAAAAGGTGAAACAGCTTATTTGCTGCGCTCACATTTCGCATTAGGAAGTAACGTAATCGTCGGTAATTTTTTGGTTCTTGAAATATTCAGCGACAAAACGAAATGCTAACAAAGGCAAGAAAGCGACTTAAGAAAAGCAAAAGATCTAGCGAAAACTAACCAAAAAAAAAAGAAAAACGCAAAACTGCTGTCGACACGCACAAACAGAAAAGTTGGGGACCCGAAAACCTCCTGTTTCTGTGCTGAAAAATAAAGCCAAGAAAATTAGCGGTGACTTGCCTGCATAATTGGGAAGAATTACACTAATACGGGTCGGCACTCATGCACGAGTGAGTATAGAGAGAGCTAAACAGAACTAAAAAAAACGCATATATGTCGGTCGTATTACGCGTGCTTACAAAGAAACGCATTAGCCGAAAAAACCTTGAGCGAAGAGATGTGAGTGAACAGATAATTTTGGGGACAGCGCAGCAATGACGTAAAGAAATTGTTCTGTGCAATAGCAGTATCTTTTTGATTCAAGCAGAGAAAATATTGTCTTTTTTGTTAAATTAAATTATGGAATTTACGTGCCAAAACCACGATCTGATAAGGAGGCTCGCCGTAGCGGGGGACCCCGGAAATTCAAGCCACCTGCGTTTTCTAACGTGGACCTAAATCTAAGTAGTGTTGCGTTTCGCCTGCGACACGTGGTTTTGCCGGCGCGACGGCGGCGGGGCGGCGGACATTTTGGCCCGATCGTCGTCACCGCAACACTCATCGCCAGGTGTTTCCAGGCGCGTCTGCGGCGATGCGACCGCCTAGGGATTTCGTTCCAGTCATTGTGCCCGAAACAGGCGAGGCCAAAGCAGGGATCTCCTTCCAGTTATTGGGCCCGAAACAGGCGATGCCAAAGCAGGGATCTCGTTCCAGTCATTGTGCCCGAAACAGGCGATGCCAAAGCAGGGACCATCTTCTCGTTACAGTCATTGTGTCCGACCGGCAGCGCCACGACAGTGTGCTGCGCAGCGCCACGACAGTATGCTGCGCAGCGCCACGACAGTGTGCTGCGCAGCGCCACGACCAGGTGCTACGAGATCGTGCGCAGCGCCACGACATGGTGCTACGGCATCGCTACGACAGTGTGCGTCACCATTAGCCCATTGTACATTCACGTGCTCGTCTTTTGAGGGGTTCCTTCTTGCCCTCAACTGCGAGAGTATAAAAACAGCTGCCCCCGGACGCCAGAAGAGGGCTCCGATTTCTTCCGTTGAGTGAAGTGCTCTCCCGTCTCTCTACTTCGGTCAAACCTGACCGCCAACTCTTTGCGATGTTAAAATAAACAAGTTGTTTCGTTGTTACCTGTCGACTCATGCTTTGCCGGGACCTTCGGATGCTTGCAGTTGTACCCCAGGCCGCCAGGCCAACGCTACCCTTGGGGCTTGCGACCCAGGTACAACCACGGGCGTCAGCGCCGAGTTCCCAACAGATCGTACGAGCAGTCCGGATCCAAACATCTGGTTGCCAGCGGTGAGATCGCCTACGACTTCAAACAACGGTCTGCCAGCGGCGAGATCGCGACAACGGAGGCCAGCAGCAAAGAGATGCAGTTGACAGTATGCTGAGCAGCTCAACGACGATCCGGGAGCAGTGCAACGAGCCCTGTGTGACGACTGGTTGCCTGCAGCGGAACGACTGCGCGGAATTCCTGCCTGCGAGGTTTGGTGAGTGCGGGACTTTCTTCTACTGAGCTTTGCCAGGCTTTTTGTTAGTGTCAGAAACAGAGCTGGTAATTGTGGTTGTCGTTGCTGCCGGGTTAGTTTGCGGCAAGACAATAGTAAGCAGTAGAGAAAGCAGCATTCAGAGCAGCCATGGATTTGAAGTCGTTGCGCAAACCGAAATTGTTGGAGCTTGCAAGAGAGTTGGGTCTGGATGTCTCGGACAAACTCAGAAAACCTGAACTGCTAAAGGCTATTCTTGAGTTAGAGGCTGAGGATGACGAGCTGTCGGAATGCCTTGAGACTATTGAGGAGAGGTCAAAAAGACAGGAGCGCGAACTTAAAGAGCAGAAAGAAAAAGAAGAGCGCGAACACGCTTTGGAAATGAAGCGTCTCGAGGTAGAGATGGAACGCGCTCGTAATGGAAGTCAGGCACACGGTGCAGGAGAACGCGTATTGTTCAAAATGACTGACCTGATGCGGCCGTTTAAGCTTGGAGAGGACATTGGTTTGTTCCTGGTTAACTTTGAGCGAACGTGCGAGAAGCAGGGGTTCTCTCGGGAAACGTGGCCACAGCGCTTGCTCACTTTGTTACCCGGCGAGGCGGCCGACGTAATCGCTCGCTTGGATAGAGAGGAAGCAGAGGATTTCGACAAAGTAAAATCGAGTCTGCTAAAAAAGTACCGGCTGTCTGCGGAGGCGTTCCGTCGGAAGTTTCGGGAAAATGAGAAAGGCAAAAGTGAGTCATATACAGAGTTTGCGTATAGGCTTATGTCGAACATGCAGGAGTGGCTCAAAGAAGAGAAAGCGTTTGGTGACCACGATAAAGTTCTGCAGTGTTTCGGGCTAGAACAGTTTTATAGTCGGTTACCGGAGAACGTGCGATACTGGGTCTTGGATAGGCCAGACGTGAGTACGGTGGCTAGAGCCGCTGAGCTAGCCGAGGAGTTTGTGACGCGTCGAGCTCGCGGAGCTAAGGACGGTCAAAAGGGTGAATTTGGCTCCAAGTCTGAGAGGCCAAGGTTCACGCCCATGAGATTTAAGGGGGACACGCGTAGTGAGGATGCGAGTGAAAGCAGTCCGACCAAACGTAAAGAGACGGCGGCAGCCAAACGCAGAAAGCGGTTCGAGATGAGGCGAGCGCGCTTGTGTTATACGTGCCAGAAGCCGGGTCACTTTTCGGCGCAGTGTCCGGAAACAACACCAAAAGTTGTGTTTTTTTCAATAGGCAGCACGGACGAGAACATGAAGCTTCTCGAGCCTTACATGCGAGACCTCCTCGTGAACGGGAAAGAGTGCCGAGTGCTTCGCGATTCCGCAGCTACGATGGATGTAGTTCACCCATCTTACGTAGAACCCCATATGTTCACGGGCGAGTGCGCATGGATCAAGCAAGCCGTGGAAGCTAATAGCGTGTGTCTGCCGGTAGCAAAAGTGCTTATTGAAGGACCTTTCGGAGCGCTTGAGACGGAGGCGGCAGTGTCATCTATGCTGCCACCCCAGTACCCGTACCTATTTTCAAACAGGTCCGATCACCTCCTGCGCGAGAAGGGGCTTTTGTTTGGTGAAGCTAGTGTTCAGGCCTTAACCAGATCGAAGGTTCGGGAGCTCGCTGCAAAGGCGGTAGTTGCGGGGCCGACGTTATCAAACAACGAAAAAGGGTCAGAGGCGCAGCAAGCTGATATTCAGAGCACGCCCGAACAGAATAGAATTGAGTCTGTAGCGTTGAAGGCGCCAGATACTGGAGAGGAAAATCCCGACGCGGGAAAGTTAGAAGAGCTATCTACTGATTTGCTCATCGCGCCTACGTCAGACGGACTTGATAGGTTGCTAAAAGTCAGCCGGACGGCTTTGATAGCCGAGCAAAAAAAGGATGGCAGCCTGGAAAACGTGCGCTGCAATGTCAAAGAAGGTATCGCCAGGAAAACTGCGCGTTTTGTGGAAAGAGGTGGAGTCCTGTACCGGAAGTATCTAGACCGCCGAGGAGTGGAGTTCGATCAGCTGGTCGTGCCTCAATGCTATCGTCAGGATCTGTTGCGCTTGTCACATGGGGGTTCGTGGTCCGGACACCTAGGAGTTAAGAAAACTAAGGACCGTCTCTTGCAAGAGTACTATTGGCCAGGGTGTTTTCGGGACGCAGACCATTTCGTGAGGACATGTGACACTTGTCAGCGGGTGGGCAAACCAGGGGACAAATCGAGGGCGCCGTTGAAATTGGTACCTATCATTACGGAGCCTTTTAGACGGCTCGTTATTGATACAGTGGGACCTCTGCCGGTAACAGCCACGGGGTACAGACACATTTTGACTGTGATCTGCCCAGCGACAAAGTTCCCTGAAGCAGTGCCGCTTAAAGAACTCAGCTCAGTTGAGATAGTTAATGCTCTACTGTCCATATTTGCGCGAGTTGGTTTTCCTGCAGAAATTCAATCAGATCAGGGCACAGTGTTTACTAGCGCTTTGACGACAACTTTTCTCGAAAGGTGTGGGGTAAAGCTGCTACACAGCTCAGTGTACCACCCACAGTCGAATTCCGTTGAGAAGCTCCACTCCGTCATGAAGCGCGTGTTGAGAGCCTTGTGTTTTGAACATCAAACTGACTGGGAGCTGTGTCTGCCTGGGGTGATGTTTGCTTTAAGGACCGCGCCGCATGCGGCTACGGGGTTTTCGCCAGCTGAACTGGTGTACGGTCGCTCGCTTCGATCTCCGCTTCGCATGCTTCGAGAATCATGGGAAGGTAGGGGCGACGACCCAGTCGTGGTGGAGTACGTGCTTAAGCTCCTCGAACGCTTAAGAAGGGCACAGGAGTTGTCAGGTGAAGCAATGACAAAGGCCCAGCAGAGGGCCAAGGTTTATTATGATCGGACAGCCAGGGCCCGTCGTTTTGAGGTTGGCGATGAGGTCATGATATTGCGCACATCGCTAAACAACAAACTAGACGTGCAGTGGGAGGGCCCAGCGCGAATTGTTCAGAAACTGTCGGACGTTAACTACGTGGTAAGTCTGCCAGGAAAGCGGAAAGCACAGCAAGTTTACCACTGTAATCTGCTCAAACCTTATAGACAAAGGGAAGCAGTGGTGTGCATGATGGTAAACGTTCCTGAAGAGCTTCCGGTCGAGCTTCCGGGACTAGGCTCAGTGACGAACAGGGAAGACACCGGTCAAGTCATTAGTGACCTTATCAGTAAAGCACCGCTGTCGCCTGAGCAGAAAACCGAACTACACCAGCTATTACAAGAGTTTCAAGGTCTGTTCTCTGAGAGGCCTGGTAGGACTTCTGTACTTACTCATGATATAGAACTTACCTCCACAGAGCCAGTACGATCCAAGGCGTATCGGGTGTCACCCCGCCAGAGCGATATTATGGAGGCTGAGGTAAAGAAAATGCTACAGCTCGGTGTTATTGAGGCAGGTGAGAGTGATTATACCTCCCCTTTGATTTTAGTTGAGGTACCGGGCAAGGAACCTCGTCCTTGCGTCGACTACCGCAGGCTTAATTCCATCACTAAGGATCAAATTTATCCGATCCCTAACATCGAGGAGCGCCTTGAGAAAGTTAATAGCGCTCAGTTTATTTCCACCCTAGATCTTGTCAGGGGTTATTGGCAGGTTCCACTTACAGAAGAGGCTAGTAGGTATGCGGCGTTCATTTCACCAATGGGAACATTCCGTCCTAAAGTGTTGAGTTTTGGTTTGAAGAACGCGCCATACTGTTTTTCAAGCCTCATGGATAAAGTGTTACGGGGACAGCAAGAATTCGCTTTACCGTATCTAGACGACGTAGCGATATTCTCCGCATCCTGGTCTGAGCATATGACACACTTGCGGGCAGTGCTAACCCGCCTGCGCGAAGCGGGCTTGACAGTAAAGGCTCCTAAGTGCCAGTTAGCACAGGCCGAGGTTGTCTACCTCGGTCACGTGATTGGTCAGGGTCGTCGCCGCCCCTCTGAAATAAAAGTGGCCGCTGTGCGAGGCTTTCCGCAACCGCGCACAAAGACCGATATTCGGTCGTTCTTAGGTGTCGCCGGCTACTATCAGAGGTACATCCCTAGGTACTCTGATATCGCGGCTCCCCTGACGGATGCTCTAAGAAAGACAGAGCCTCAAACAGTCGTCTGGGACGAGACAAAGGAAAGAGCTTTTAGCGCCCTAAAGAGTGCCCTAACAAGCCAGCCTGTGCTACGATCGCCAGACTATACAAAAGGGTTCATTGTTCAGTGCGATGCTAGTGAGCGAGGCATGGGCGTTGTACTGTGCCAACGGGAAAATGGAGAAGTAGAACACCCCGTCCTGTATGCTAGTCGTAAGCTGACCAGTCGTGAGCAGGCGTATAGCGCCACCGAGAAAGAGTGTGCATGTCTCGTGTGGGCCGTTCAGAAATTGTCATGCTATCTAGCCGGCTCGAGGTTTATCATTGAGACAGATCACTGCCCTCTCCAATGGCTGCAGACCATCTCTCCCAAAAATGGCCGCCTCCTGCGCTGGAGCCTCGCTTTACAACAATATTCCTTTGAGGTGCGTTACAAAAAGGGGAGTCTCAACGGTAACGCCGATGGCTTAAGTCGAAGCCCCTAACGTAGGAATCAGCCTCAAAATTGTTTGTTACTGATGTTTTTCTTCCTGAGGCAGGATTTTTTTTAACATATTGCTTTTGTTTAGTGTTTCAAAGTGATGATATGCTTTCTAGTGCAATTTTTCAATTTGTGGACGCGTTCTGAGTGATGCTAGACTACTGTAAGGAACTAGGCAGTGGTATAAAAAGGGGAAAGAGCCTGGCAGGGCTTAGTGAGGGTTGTGCCGTGCTTGCTGACTGAGCGGTTGAGTTTTCAGCGTAGTTCTAACGCTTGCCGGGAACGAGAACAAAAATGTGAACTCTCCCGAAGTCACTTTGCAGTGTCCCGTGCGAACCTGAACGAGAGAACGAGGCCTTCTCTGTGCGCTGCGCTCAAGAAACGTCAAGGGACGCCCGACTTCGGTTATGAGCATCATCGAGCGACATCCCTCCGGACAGCGGATGCAGTCCCCTGTCCATCGGGATCTCCTTTCCCCGGCGGGGCGGTCTGTTGCGTTTCGCCTGCGACACGTGGTTTTGCCGGCGCGACGGCGGCGGGGCGGCGGACATTTTGGCCCGATCGTCGTCACCGCAACACTCATCGCCAGGTGTTTCCAGGCGCGTCTGCGGCGATGCGACCGCCTAGGGATTTCGTTCCAGTCATTGTGCCCGAAACAGGCGAGGCCAAAGCAGGGATCTCCTTCCAGTTATTGGGCCCGAAACAGGCGATGCCAAAGCAGGGATCTCGTTCCAGTCATTGTGCCCGAAACAGGCGATGCCAAAGCAGGGACCATCTTCTCGTTACAGTCATTGTGTCCGACCGGCAGCGCCACGACAGTGTGCTGCGCAGCGCCACGACAGTATGCTGCGCAGCGCCACGACAGTGTGCTGCGCAGCGCCACGACCAGGTGCTACGAGATCGTGCGCAGCGCCACGACATGGTGCTACGGCATCGCTACGACAGTGTGCGTCACCATTAGCCCATTGTACATTCACGTGCTCGTCTTTTGAGGGGTTCCTTCTTGCCCTCAACTGCGAGAGTATAAAAACAGCTGCCCCCGGACGCCAGAAGAGGGCTCCGATTTCTTCCGTTGAGTGAAGTGCTCTCCCGTCTCTCTACTTCGGTCAAACCTGACCGCCAACTCTTTGCGATGTTAAAATAAACAAGTTGTTTCGTTGTTACCTGTCGACTCATGCTTTGCCGGGACCTTCGGATGCTTGCAGTTGTACCCCAGGCCGCCAGGCCAACGCTACCCTTGGGGCTTGCGACCCAGGTACAACCACGGGCGTCAGCGCCGAGTTCCCATCCGATCGCTCCAGTGTCGCGATCCAAACAGTAGACGGGTGTTTTCGCATTTCGCCTCCTTCGAAATGCGGCCGCCGTGGCTGGGATTCGATCCCGCGACTTCGTGCGTAGCAGCCCGACGTCATAGCCAGTAAGCAACCACTGAGGCTTGTGTGTGTGTGTGTGTGTGTGTGTGTGTGTGTGTGTGTGTGTGTGTGTGTGTGTGTGTGTGTGTGTGTGTGTGTGTGTGTGTGTGTGTGTGTGTGTGTGTGTGTGTGTGTGTGTGTGTGTGTGTGTGTGTGTGTGTGTTTGTGTGTGCGTGCGCGTGTGTGTGTGTGCGTGTGTGTGTGTGCGTGTGTGTGTGCGTGTGTGTGTGGGTGTGTGCGTGCGTGTGTGTGTGCGTGTGTGTGTGTGAAAGCAAGCATGTTTACTGAGAGCTGTATTTTGCGTATTCTATTTTGATTAAATAATATAGATGAGTTGTATTTTTATCCTTTGTAGAAAAATTTTAACAACACAGAAAGCAACAAAAGATCTCCTTAAGCTGCAAGTTCTTTAGGCCACCGAAGTTCAGCTACTCGGAATATAGTGCAAAGTGAAATTAAATCGCCGCAAAACAAAGAACTCTGGCTCTATATTCGACATCAAGAGCTTCGTGTCGAAAACACGCTTGCGTGGTTCTCCGGAATAGTCCTCACATGCACTGCCTTTACGCGCGGTATAATCAATTTGTTAGCTGACAGTCGCGCCCATCGCCATTGAACGAACGTAAAAAGAAAATATTTTTAATGGAGATTGCATGCACTTGTCTAGAGGAAGCTATAGACATTGAGTCGACCGCTGTGATCACCGGATGCAAAGGTTATTGCGGCAATATTCCTGATACAGGAAGAAACCTGAAACATTTCTGTTGTGCCACCGCTACGTGCGAGCATGGCACCATTTGGCAATAAAGCTCTATCTTGGACGCAAACGTATTTGTTGCGTTTGCGGAAAACCCAGTTACAAGAGAGCTGTGCAGCAGCTACAGTGCTAGCATAGACATCTCGTGACGCAGAGTTTAACCAGAGAGCACACAAATCTAAGACTGCAGTGAAATAACGTTACCTTCTTGAAAGCTGCTTTGAAGCGTTGGTACCGATGCAATAGCTAACGAGTAGTCGTATTTTTTTTTCCTTTGACGAGAACACTCACGCGACATAAAAAAAGATCAAGCTCAATATAGCTGGACAAAGCGTCACACGATGTCGCTACTAGCTTTACTACTGTAAGCCCCCTTAATCTACTGCCGTCCACGACTCCGGTAATCCGTAAGCGCCGAGAAGTTTAGAATACTCTTTAACGTCTTCTGAAATACCGGGCTGCTTCGGTGTGGGCGCCGGCGCCGCCGTCTCTCTAACGGGACGACATTGCGCGGGGCATTGAGGAAGGTGGGCAGCCAGTAAGGTTCTCTATAACGAATGGTCAGCACGATGAACCGGGTTTGTGTTGAACGTGAAATTAGGTACTGTTCGGAGTAAATATTTAGAAAATGGCTAATGTGTCACCTATCTCAGCAGTATAGCGGGGAGGCTTACCGAAAGTTCAACGCAAGTTTTACACATTACTGAAGCATATAATATATATCCCTTGAATAAGTACCGTAATGTAATTTAAAAGGTAAATATGATAATTATTCAATTAGGCATTGCCATTTCTGGCAACAGTAATGGCTGTCTCATTGAGTAATTTAGGTCAAGGGCTGGAATTGTGCTATCTCCGCCTAGGCAATTTGTAGATGTTTGGTGCAGTAAAAGCAGATAACCCTATACGATAACCTGCCTTCTGTGTATCCATTGTCTTGTAACTCATTACTGACATGAATAAACCAGTTATGAATCTGACTCTGTCGCTATGACAAAAACTGCTATATTTGCGTAATTATTACCGCTCATAGTTACAGCAAAGAAAAAGCGCCGATGTGAACTTGACCACTAAACACGTTCCGATATATGTATAACTACTGTTATATACCAGGTGCTTCAGAGGATGTAATAGTAAAAATGTACCATTTTGTCCCAAATGTCCGAAAAAGTGCATGTGAAAAAAGCACGGAATGACAAAACGTGCGCCCCCCCCCTTCCCTATCTTCCCTGCTCCAAAAGAAAGAAAAAAATGAAAGAGCTCCTTGTGCAGCAATAAAAGGAGGCATGCTAAAATATCCCGCCAACAACACGAAGTCAATGCAAGAATTGCTACCGTCTGCGCGCAGGTGACGAACAACGATGACGTTTCGCCATCGGTGCATCATAGCGACACTGAAACGCGTCCGCGAAGTCTCTGACGTACTTCAACGGTCCATTGATGGAGCTCACACTGCTAGGTGTAGACGCTCTCGGACAGCGCGCGTAGGTGGCAAGAATGTAAAACAGTTGGGCGTGCGACATGCGCCACAAGCCCCAGGCAGGTTTCACCGCTAGCCACTGCGGCCGGTCAAACGCGTTCAGAACGGACGACAAGCCCAACGCAGTGAAGAGAGGGGGGATGGCATGAGTGTCGTACACAGTGTTGTTGTTCCAGTAGTAGCTATCGTAGCACTCGGTCAAGCGCTGCATGTTGGTAGCAGTCGGTGAAGTCCATGTAACTGTGCGGAAAACCATGAACCAGAGGGCCTCGGCGAGGATGCGGCCGACAATGGCCATGTTGGGCAGGTCCAAGTTGGCTGCACCGGTGTTGATGCAGTAGTAAAGGTTAATGGTAACGTACACGCTGTGATTGCCAGCAATTTCTAAGTTGGCGAAGGTAAGTAACTGTTCCCGGTCGAAATGCGCAAAAAATGCCTTGGCAGCTTCAAAGTCGAATTCATGGCTCTGAAGCAAATCTCTCGCAAAGTTTTGTGACGCCACTGGAACTACTAAGGCCGTGTCTACCACTTCTGCAGGTGTGATCATTTTGAGAGCTTTAAAGAATCTCTCAAGGCGAGCGACGTCGTCTGATTCAACCAGCCCACTCGCCTTCAAGTCAGTGTGCACGGCGTCCTTTACGGCGTCGAAGATGGCGCGAAGTTTAGCGTCTCTCTCGGGGCTGGTGAAAATGTTTGTCTGGAACAGGCGGGCCAGTCGTGAGATGTGAGAGATTTCTGTGTTGCAGACTTGAAATACGCGCTGCGGTGGGCCGTCTCTCGGAACCTTGAACTGCAAGACGCCTCTCACAACGCTTTGCCACAGGAGATAAGCGGCACCAGTTGAGCCGTCGTTTCGTTCCGGAGAAAAGACGTCGAGTATAGCTCGGACAGTACGCGAGTTGTTAACATTGAACAACGCCACGGTCGAAAGCGAGAGCCCGTTCGCTGCTAAGCCAGCTTCGAGGTCTTCCATGTCCCAAACGTCCCTCTGGAAGTCGCTACGGTTTGCGGCTGTGTACGCCACGATGCCTTCGCGATCAGCACGATAAATACTGCATATGTTGGCTTTGAGCTCGAGCGTTCTTTTTGCGGTGACCGTCAAGCGTAAAACACTGTTGACAGCATCTACCGAGGCCGTAAGGGCGTCCTGAGAATAGGAGTCGTCGTTACAAGTGGGCGTTGTGCCTATACGGACGCTTTGCTCATTAACCAGTTTAAGAACGTAAAATGCTGTGTTTAGCTGGTACTTCACAGTCGCCGTTGTTGTGTAGATAAACGCTTTTCTCGCGTCCATATTTTTCAGAACGTCTTGCTGCTTTCGAACAAGGGCACGGGCAAGCGCGCTAGCGATGCTCTCGCGCGACATGGTTTCGAGGCAGGACCTGTGATACGCGACGAGAAACTCACCGGCTTGGCTTCTAGGCGCACCAGGCGGCATCACTCCAGTGAATACCATTCGCTCGAACTCGGCTTGATGGTTGACCTTCGGCCAGAGTCGAAGCTTGATGACGCTGGAGCACACGTAGGCGAAAAAATCTCGGCAGGGGTTCACGCTGGTGTTGATGTAGCGCAGGCTTTCCCGCATCTCTTCCTGGCAGCAGAACAAGCTTCCGTTCTCGGCGGCCACTTCTGCCTGTGAGGGCCACTGGTGGCTTATGTGTACGAAGGCTGATATCACAACCACGAGGACAGCGATCACAAAGATGGAAATCCACACGGCAAAGTGCGACTGAAACTTCTCATACGGGACGGATAGCAGGCTGCTTCGGGCATCGAAGGCCGGGAGAGGCGTCGAGCTAGAACCGGCCATTCCTGCCTTGTTCTTTCTTCTTCTTCTTCTGCTACCTCAAGACATGACGCGCGCCCACTGAAAGACTCTCGAGGAAGCACTCTGCTTCATTTGAAACACCGAAATTGATACGTGGACACTGTCACTTGCCTCAAGTTCGTGTGTTCAAGTAGCATAATTATGGGTTTGCTCGCGTGTTTGCTTGAGGTTTTATTATTTTATATCTTCTCTCTTTTTTAATCCTACCTCGCGCTCAAATCAAAAGGAAACGTTCATCTTTCCCTAATCATCAAACACAGCCTCTCTCTCTTTCTCTCTCTCTCTCTTGCGTATAACGGCAAGCTTTGTCGTTGTCTTCTTCACTGTGGGCGGGTTGAGTTGTACGAGTGTTATCACGACTGAGAACCATTACTTCGGGAAACGACAGCGTGTCTTTGAAAAAAAATGAAGCACTTAAGATAACGTGTAAAACGGTCAAAGCACGCAGTGGTGTCATAAGTTTTGACGAAAATAAAGCCTCACCTCGCTACATGGCGGAAAATGACATGTCAGAGCGCCGACTCAAACGATGGTGGCCTCGATACGCGTGCAAACGAAAGGCAACGTGTCAGTTCCTTTTCCTGCTCCTGCTACGACGTTAGTGCGCCGCTTTTTCCAAAAATGGTGTACTGGGCAATAACTTTCCCGTGTAATTATCGGGAGCCGAACATCAGGAGATTGGGTTTCACAATTTGTTATGAAGCTGCATGCAGTTACAGAGAATAATTTATAACAAATGCCGCTTGTACGTATGTCGTGAAACATTGTTGGCCATCGCAGCCATGTTTTGCCGCCTGGATAGCCTTCGCCGCATAGATCACTTGCCAGTACGCTTCGGCGCGTGTCGCATCGTGCCTTCTTGTTTCAACTCACGAATAAATCAAGGAAAGAAAGCCACGCCGATGCAACACCTGGCTGTTTCGTCTAAAAACTACGAAATGGAAGTGCAACCGTGCATTGACCCATGGCTTCGTGTAATGACTCCATCAGTGGGCGGTTGCCATGCCTTTCCTCGTCGTGTAGTGCAGTAGCTTCGTTTGCAACGGCTCGTTCACTGTAAGCATTTGCTTGAAACTGGATTGTTGGTAGTAATAAAAAAGGCGGAAAAGAAAATGGAAAGCAACAATGGAGAAACGGTAAAGAACAATGAATGGTGAATTCGCGAACGTGGCACCCAACTTCTTTGCTGGGCCAAATCTGGGCTGTATCAAGCGGTTACCGACCCTGCGGTACCTCTGAACACGTAGTGAACGTTCGCAGAATAAATTGACGTTCAATCTTTCTTACTCTTTCTTTTGAATGGACGGACGGGCGGATGGATGGATGGATGGATGGATGGATGGATGGATGGATGGATGGATGGATGGATGGATGGATGGATGGATGGAGGGAGGGAGGGAGGGAGGGATAAAAGGAGGGATGGAGGGAAGGAGGGAGGGAGGGAGGGAGGGAGGGATGGATGGATGGATGGATGGATGGAGGGAGGGATAAAAGGAGGGAGGGTTGGAAGGAAGGAGGGATAGATAGATAGATAGATAGATAGATAGATAGATAGATAGATAGATAGATAGATAGATAGATAGATAGATAGATAGATAGATAGATAGATAGATAGATAGATAGATAGATAGATAGATAGATAGATAGATAGATAGATAGATAGATGCAGGAAGGCTCAAGACGGCTGAAGTAGACAAAGAATGCTAATTGCAATACCGCAATATGCAAATTCCATGAACTCCACAGTATTCTCTTCGAACACACAAAGGGAGCCCATTAAGCCATTTCTTTGAGTAGCAGCAGCGTCTGTTTCAAAGAGAACGTCGACTTCAGATAAGTCTCTTAACAGTAAGATAGTTTACCTTTGCCTAGCGTATGCACTTCAAGCATGCTGATTTGCCGAGTGACTGTGATGGACGACAGCGCTTCGTGACAGGCAAGCCCAACAAACCGCAAGGCTTCGACAGTTACGTGCCAGTGTGCTACCGGCTACTCGAATGACACCAAGGCCTGTATAGCGCGGGACCTGTTCGCAGTGTGGCTAGTTGAATTTCACATAGACATGGCTCGGCAGGACAAATGGCACTGCTCGTGCTGGATAATTGCTCGACGCTCCTCGTGCCACCAAGTGCCACATCTGAAATGCAGCCATTAGATATGGGCATTATTCGAGCGTTCAAAGTTTCTTATCGCTGTCACGCGATCAAGCTCATGTTGTTTGCGATTGAGCACTCAGCTACTAACCTTCCACTACGGGTGACGTTGTTCCCAGCTGTGGAAATGATAAAGGCGCCTGGAATGAGGTAACCGCACATTGCATCAAAAACTGTTTACGCAAAGCTGGATTCCTCCATGGGGCAGGAGCGGGGCTCGCAAGCCATGACGACCTGCCTGCGCATTTGTGGCAGCGCATCGTCAAAGCTCAGTCGAGCGCCGCTGACGTTGCTCGGGATGACTTCGTCGATGCGGATGACGAGGCCGATGTCGCGGGGTTATGCACTGATGAGCACATCGTCCGAGAGATGAAAGGCTTTGTCAGTAGTCAATCGAATGAAGAAAGTGAGGAGACTGCAGAAACGATGCCACCACCACCTCTGAGCTCGTTAGCACCGGTCTAATATATTGTTTCACTGAAACACCTGGTTTGCAGCAAGGCTTTCGGTAATGAGCACTTTGCTGGTTTGAATAATCTCGAAACTGCGATAGTTGGTTCATCATCCATGAAGCAAAGCAAGCTTGCTGACTGCTTTGGACAACAATAAATGGTTCTGCCATTTCGTTACTATATTCTTGATAGCTTGAACGCTATAACAAACGCATTCTGCGTGACGTGTTGGTCGTTATGAGTGGGCTCGGCTGTACTTGTCCCTTTGGTGATAGCCGCTACGCACACTGTCTGCACGTTAAAGAAGTCATCCTGGTCTCATGTAGTTAGTACATTGGCAAACCGCTTGATAACATAAGTTTGAAGAGAATACACAGCGAAAAGGGAGATGACATAAGGCCGCAGGTTTTCTTGAGATGTCTACCTGGGCATTGTGGAATCAGCGGAAATGATCAAACAGACAAAGCTGCCCGAGAGTCACAGCATCAATAACAGAGCGTTCGCATTCCCCTTTCCAGGACAGGCGCTGCTAGGCAGCTTAATCACCTGGCGCGCAAGCTCTCTTTAGCAGAGTGGAACACCGCAAATATAAAGCCCACTGGGCTCTACGAACTGAACCCTTCGTTCCAGCTTCAACCTCCGCCCGGGCATCACCGTCGTGAGGCATCGCTTCTGTACCGGCTGTGGCTGGGAGTGGCTTTCACGAAGGCGTACATTGCTTTGATTGGACTGATCAACAGTGCTGCATGTGTCGTCTGCGGCATCGAACATTTATTGTTTCAATGCCATCGATTTCAGCCGGAAAGACAAACATTATCTATCGCATTGCGATGACTGGATGATCGGCTGTTATCTGCGCAGCTGCTGCTTGAAGACCGTCCCCATCGCTCATCGGCCCACAAAGCTGTAAGGGCACTTTTGCCTTTCTTGAGGGCGAATGGCCTATGTGAACGCCTTTGACTCCCTGGGGCCCTCCGTGTGCGTGCGCGAGCTCGCTGCAGCTTTCCTCCCTTTCCCCTCACTCTATCTAATCTTTCTACTCCCTCTCTCCCGTCCCCCAGAGTAGGGTAGCCAACCTCACGCATTTCTAGTTAACATCCCTGCATTCTGTCTTTATTTCCTCCTCCTCCTCCTCCTCCTCCTTTAGAGTATACGTCCTCCTAAGAGTATACCTTCATGAGTTGTTGACAGCTCTTTCTTTTACAATGATGCCCTGATTGAAAGGCAGACAGCGTATGTATCATTTCAGCGTGGTCATCAAAGCGCTTTGAAATGTGGTCTGGGAGGCGGATTCTCGAAATATGCACCACGACGCCGGCAGGGGCTTCTCGGCCATTGCATCAACGTGGCCTATCAGTGCAGTATAGATGTTCTTTCTGTGCTGAGGCAGTAGCTCCCCATTAGTACGAGGGTAGATGCTAAGAGAGAGTACACTATCTCTTGGAAAAAACCAGTACGGATGGGGGTTGTGTCGACCATTACCAACGTAAATGTGACTGTCTCAGCCGACTGTCTGTAGCAAAAAAGAGTAACCTTCAGCCATCTGCAGCATCGTTCAAAATAAGACAGTCGTATTTTTTCTCCTCTGATTACTTTTTCATGGGAGCCCGTATGTGATAAATTGAGGTGGATGTCGCACAGTTACTTTAACGAATCTAACTCAATGTTGCAGATATCGTCAAAACTCATTTTACTTACCAAGTTTAAAATTTGAACGCCGTAAGATATTTGAATCCATCCATCCCCCCTTTAGTGAACAAAAAGTTGAATATAATTTTTTTAGATCAACAGCTGCAAAACGGAAAAAGGAATTGGTTTTTGCCTGAACGGCCTACACATGTATTATTAACTGCACTTCTTACAACAGGTGAGAATTGTGTATCAGCGTATTGCAAACAAAGAAGTCTGTTGATATCAGTATATGCAAATCTCCGATGGCAACATTGCTGGAAGTTTTCTGTGCACTATGCCAAGCGTGTGTTCAATCCACCTACAATGCCACTAATATATCGCATTTGAGACATCACTGCTGTTCTGCTAGACGCCCGGTGTAGTCGACTTCAACATACAGCGCCTTTTTGAAGTACTGGATCCTCTTTGCACAAGTACATGCTTGATATCGTGACAGTACAATAATTTGAAATCTTGTTCCTAAATATGGAATCCCCGGATTCCCAGCTGGGAAACCATTGTTTGTCATGTGATTTTGTTACGGGGATGGCCCATTCCGCGGTTACGGCCTGTTTTACAGGTGCACTTGCACTTTCAATGTGCTGGCTGTGCAATGTCAAAGCGAAGAAATACTACGAGTTTACCACAGAAGGCTTACCCCCATCATGGGAAGTATCAAACTTAAAAGGTTTGTGCTACTTGCGTGCAGACACATAAAAATCGAAACGCGTTCACATGTACAGACAGTCTGAGAACAAATTGCTCGACCTCCGCATAGGTAAAAGCCGCAAGAGCTTACAAAACATGGCGAATATTAGTCCTTTTACAAAGAACAGGAACATCTTATTTAACGTTACGACTATGCCAGAAGAACGACATTGTCCGGTCTCGAAACATTCACAATCGTAATAAGGAGCTGCGACGCCCGTTTGCCTTACGAGTCCGTGCAGTCTGTAACAGCGCGTCAGTGACACAGCTGAATTTCTCGAGCCGTGTCTCCAACAAGACGGTGGGATCTATCATGTTGGCTTCGCTGCCGATGTGTCAGAAAATGAGCACATCAACAATTTTTTTTCTATTTTGCTCTTATGCTCTGGCTGCGAATAGGAAGATTACGTTTAGATGGCTTGGCTGAGGTGTTTTTAATGATACGCGGGTCTTAATAGTTTTCATCTGCGAATCAAAAACTTCTCAATTGACACACTCAAAATTGATGATGGTGCAAACTATAAAGCGAAGTGCGCAGTGAAATAGAAGGTAGGCTGGTATTTATTTATTTATTTATTTATTTATTTATTTATTTATTTATTTATTTATTTACTTATTGTATTACCCTCAAGGCGGGGGGCATTTCAGAAAGCAGTGGTAGGAACAGATTAAGAAGGTTACAAGAATGTAGTATGTTACAATAAAAAGAGGAAATAATTTTTGCTGCTGTTACACAATGTTAGCTAAGGCATAAACATAAATGAACATAAACTCAGGTCAGGGTAACTAGACAGTAACAATGTTTGATGAGTACAAAAATAGCTGCTGCTTATACAATATTAGCTAGCGCTAGCTTAAAGACATTGTTATCGGTATGAGTAACGACGTCTGGAGGAAGGTGGTTCCATTCCCGAGTTGTTCACGGAAGAAATGACTGAAGTAGACTTTTGGGGTGGCACGACATAATCCCTACTTTCACGTAATAATCATCGCGATGAGAAGCATACAGAGGTTGAGTAATATTAAAAAATCATTTAGTAGAACAGGGTGACAGTATAACCTATGAAATATGCCGGTGCTGCATTTGCCTCGCCTTCATATCATCAAGCGACAAGAGATTGTGCTTCTTTGACACGGTAGGAGCGCATGCCCTATAAACGGGTGCTTCGTATGCCAGCGAGTGCATTATTTATACGTG
The DNA here is from genome assembly GCF_050947875.1 of Dermacentor variabilis. Classification (NCBI taxonomy): domain Eukaryota; kingdom Metazoa; phylum Arthropoda; class Arachnida; order Ixodida; family Ixodidae; genus Dermacentor; species Dermacentor variabilis. Next base: position 174,815,037 of record NC_134573.1, read on the forward strand.
TCGCTTTGGTATGTAACATTTATTTGGCAGCAACGCTCTGTTCTGAGTCCCTTGCTGTGACAGCATCCTAACAGCGCTTGGATAGTCATGCACACGCTACTCAGCTCGCCAAATAAATGAGTCGGAAGGGAGGGGTAAGGAAATGCAGGACGGTAACTAGACCTTGTCCTACCCTACACGTGGGCAGGGGGAGGAAAGTGAACGATGCGGACAAGACGAGAGTTCAAGTTGATCGCGTGCAGTGGACGACGCCCAGAATTTCTACAGTAGGGTACCCATGTCTCTCGCTTTCAGGTATCGTAAAAAAGTTCGTGTGCATTTCTGGCCTGATGAGCTATGATACCGGACTCCCAAGACCTTTGCTTCCGTAAACGACTGATCGTACAGCTTGCGCAAGGCACGCTGTAGAGTCAAAGCGGGAACAGTGACAGAGAAGGCAATTGATAATCTCTTAACATCGACACTGAGAGAACATACAGGTGATTCAGCCATTCGAACGTGACAGCTATACGACTTGGCCAATGCTATTCCGACTTACAGGCGACACAGCACTGTTGCGTCCCGTCTTGAGGGGTTTGATAGTAACAAAAATACCGATGGTGGCGTCGAAATGCGAACTTTCATACTCGCCTAGATAGAAAGAAAGAAAATTTAAGATATGTGCGCTACTTTGGAAATTACATGCTAACAATGTGGCATGACCGTATATTGAACCTTCTAAATTTACGCTTTGAAACATTTGTTTTACAAAAACGATTCGCACACTGTTTCGGTATAAGTACAAAAAAAATTGGGGATACCTTCTAGATTATGCCCAGCGAGCAGCCCGTGTCAGTGAACCTCTGGACCTAAGTCCCCAGCCTTAGGCAGCCTTTTCATTTAATTAATTTTGCTCTTATTCTATAAAGCTTTCCACACACATAAACACGCACCAGCAGAAAACGTTATTGCTTGCACAAGCAAAGATTTCGACAGTCTTCGGCTCGTACATGTTTTGTATATATGTTAGTAAGAACGGGGACATTTCATACGACAAGATATATATATTCCATTTATGACGTTTCCGTGTTATATAGCCCATGCGCATATGGCAGCTAGCGCTCATAGTTCTTCAGCGCGTGCCAGACTAGAAGAAATGCTTGCGCTTTGGCGTTACTCCTGTATTTCACTCTCGTTGTGATGCAGCTTGAATTGAAGGAAAGTAAAGAACCAGCAGCTAGGAGCCATTTTTCACATATGAACGCAACAAATGTAGCAGTGTGAACAAGCCGGGTTTTTCATATCACCAAATGGCTCAACCATTTTCGCTGTCAACTCATAGATCTGGACTTCGCCTCGACGTAGAGCGCAGAGTCGTCGTCGAGCTCGTCGACATATCGCAACACCTGTCAAAAAAGCGTTGTGACGGGACAGACCAGCTCCTCTCGCGATGGACGCCTACAGCCCGTCGAAGCAAGTGCACCTCCGTGACAACTGCCTCTCAATAACGTCAGTCTAAGAACTGCGTTCATTCTCTCTCACTCATTGAGTGGAGGAAGAGCACCATAAACATTTATGTGGATAAATGCCCGCTTGGCAGGAACGCGAAAGAGTAATGAGCCGTAGTTAGGTTTACCTATGCTTCAATTTTTGGGCGGACCATTGATGTTTTATTTCACTTCATTTCATTTTATTGTCCTAAAGGACGCCGCGGTGGTGTATCACATAAGGGGTGAACTACACAAATTTGTAAAAAAAAGTAGTCACGTAGTTTTAACGCGAAAAATGATTAGTTGAATTTCCGTAGCCGAGGGAATCACTTCACTCGGAGCAAGAGGTTCAGTAAACGGTCGGTAGGCAAGTCTTCATTTTATGGTATACATAATGCTGCACATTTCTGTTCCCCATGAGGCACAAAATACATTACTTCGATGATTACCCACATGATGCGCGTGTAAAGATACAAGGTCTTTGTAACGATTCCTCTCGGTCGATAACAAAGCGAACAGCTTCCCAGAGGGGCGATCGGGCCGATATCGTTGTTCCGAGGGCGCGTTCAGTTGCGCCGCGCGCGATTCGCCTCGGGCCTGCCGACTTCGTCCGTCGCGCGAAGTCGGCGCGGTTGCCTCTCTTATTAGACTAAAAATCATTGTCGATGGTTTCAGCGCAATCTTATTTCTTTATCACACACCGTTCAAGACCGGCCGACGTTGGCGATAACGTTGGTGTAGCACCGCTCGGACCTCTGCCGAAGCGCGAAACGGGAATAGCAGTGAAATCGAATAGTTACATTATCCCGATCAGAAACGTTTTTGTCGCGCTATATGTAACTTGCTATCGCACGCGTCTTTGCACCGACGCCACGTCTGATGCCAAAGGGTTGCCAGTCGTCGGGCCTCCACCGGCAGTTATGTCGCAGCATTCGCAGCGCCTGGATGAGTAGCCAATACAGTCTGTTGTCACGGCAGTGGCAGCATGTCCGCTGTGAACGCGACAGTTTTCCCACCCGTATGCTATCCCCAAGTGTTCGTGTGGATAACCATCAATACCACTCTATCTGCGACGCCAATTAACGCAAGGGTCTCCCCCTTTTCCGAAGGTGACAGGTAGGATTATTTATTGCCATTTTCTTGTAGCGTCTGTATTATCATAAGCAGAGTTGGACTGCCGCAGTAAAAGCACGTTCGCAATGGCGAGTGAAAAGTTCGCGCGACGAACCGCGACTTGGAATCGATGAAGGAACAGCTCACGGGGCCAGGTGGTAAGCCCGGAAGGCGTGACCTGCTAGTGAACAACTTAAAATTCTCGAGCTTAACGCCATTCACAGCCGGGGATTTTATATATTTCTGTCGAACATAAAACGCTTAGTCATTCGTATCCTTCCCGAGACGCCGGAAGTGAGCTATAGCAGGCGTAGCAAGTTATTTAGGGGCCTCAAGCACCTCGATCGTGTGCGAGATGAAATTGACGGGAAACCATCGGCTTTTCTCCACACCCGGGGAAATATTATATAGGGTGATCATTGTCAAGTTTTGTGGATTGAAAAAAATAATAGCCTCTTGCCGATAACATAATTCTAGTCCTTGAGCCGGATTATTCAGAGAGGCGGACATTACTTGCACGAGAAATCGCAACACAAATTGAACTAATTAACAAAAATCCACCAAGTATCTGTTTAATTCATTACTTTACGGCGCATATTGCAATTTACGAATTGAAGCCGGTCAGTTTGCAAGGCGTATCCACTTGGAATGAATTTCCAGAATGACACCAGTTTGGAGACACATGATATCAAACTTCCTGTAAAAATGCACTGTTCCACTTACTTCTTTTAACAAAATGCTATTTTACGCACTGAAGTCCAAAAGTAACTGGGACGCCCATGTATTTCGTTCCACGCTTCGGAAAACATTGTTGAAACTGGCGTCATCCGGAAATGTATTTCAAGTGGGTACGTGTTGTTGCAAGCTCGCCGGTTATCATTCGTAAATTGCGATGTGCCGTAACGTAATTGCTTAATAAGTTAAAAACAGAATATTTCTTAATTAGATGAATATGCGTTTCGATTCCTCGTACCAGTAATATTCGCCTCTTCGCATAATGCAGCTCGAGGACAAGAATTATGCTATCTGCCACAGGCGATCTTTTTATATTCCATAAAACTTGAAAAACTATCGCCCTGTATAACGTTAGCTCGACGTTTACTGCTCAGACAAGAACATACATGCAGCAGCTCAGCAGGGAAGTTAATGTGCTTGCTTACGCACAATCGGTCATGCCAGCAGTGGAAGGCAGAATGCTACCAAGGTCTTTCATGCTACCCTTTTTTCCCGCCACCGAGATTTGAGCGTAGCCTCAACTTGGCTTTCTCCTTTTTTTTTTTTTTTGCATGACATGTACTCCGCGTCTCTGGAAACCGCCTAAAGGCGCATTCGGCGATTGCCACACACGCTGTCAGCGGCACGGCGTGACATGCTGGCGGCAGTGGCGCCGTTTGCGGGAATGCGCCCAGAGCGTCCGCGTAATTCCCATCGCAATAGAAGAGTGGACTTTTTCTGCGCATTACGCGTTTCTTCTCTATAAATACCGAGAACGAGCGCTCAGCAGATTTCCGACCTTAAACTAAGGCACGAATAACTGTTCCTTAGAAAAAGAAGGAAACAGAAAGAAAAGCTCTACCGAAGTCTCTTTAAGCCACCGCGGTCCGAAAGATAAAATTCACAAAAATAAAACTGGTCGATGCTTCCTCAGTCTGTTTTTCGACGGACAAATGGAGCGAAAAGCAAGATCTTTGTCTTCGTCAGAGAAATGGGTTTTACACGAACATGCAGTCACCAATACTGACATACAGCGCATTCTGCCACCAAAAGGAACGCAAGCAATGTGGACACCATTGTAGCATCAGATAAACAGAAACGAAAATACAATATAGGAATCAAACGCGCCTGCTATTGGAACCAATTTCTACTGCTAGTGCTAGTTTGAAAAATGCATTCCGCGCGGCGTCGTATAAATGCCTTCTTTTTTCATTTTTTTAAAGGCAAATACGACGTTACTTCGGGAGCATTTTCTCTGTAAATCCTTTCTTTCGTGTATTCGTGGGCGAGAGTGCAATTTTGGTCCGCCGAGCATTTCACGGTATACAGAGACGATTCCCGTTTGACGGCGGTGTTGTTTCTAGCGGGTTCCTGACGGTGCAGTGCGACACGCCTTTTCGGACGTGCGTTTTCCTACGATACTTCCCATCAATTGCGTGCAGCATTATGGCAAAGTCGAATGTGGCCCGAATCAACCAGTCTATCAGGGAGCGTGGCGGTCCTTTGGTCTCTTCCGTGGCGTACGGAATCGCGCCAAAGTTTGCAGTCGCTGACAGTAGTAAATCTATATCACGCTGTAAGCGATTATGTCGCGTTGTCAGACTCCTTCAATTATAGTCAGGGCTTAGGGGTAGGCTATTTTCTCATGAACAAGCCCAGCTCTGTTTTCTTCTGCTTTTTTCACAACAGAAGAAGCCGTTATGGGATGTTTAGGTTGTCGGTGTGTCCGTGCATATAACGTGTCCCCCTCTCTCTCCCATAACAATATAACACTTTAACATACTCTTAAGTGGATGAAGGCGAAAGCCTGCGCGCTCCCAGAGATTCAATAAATCACTTGACTATTCATCCGAAAGCGTTGTTACTTCATATTATTTGTTTTATCCTAATTAACTTCGCCTTAATTAACACCAAAGGTCATGGGTTCTGTTTCCACCAGAGGTCGTGGGTACGAGTGTCTTAATTAACTCTATGTTAATTAATTGTGTAATAATTCTGTAGAAGTGCGGATTATTTACTTTATATTAATTAACACCAGAGGTCGTGAGTGCGGCTCCCACCAAAGGTCGTACCAAAGGTCGTGGGTTCAGTGTATCTTAATTAACTCTGCCTCAATTACATTTGTCTTAACACCAATGGCCGTGGGTCTGACTCCCACGAATGATTGGGATGTGAGTGCCCTTATTAACTATATTATTTACCTGTACCCTAATTAAGTTCGTCTTAATTACCACAAAAGGTTATGGGTTCAATTCCCATCATTTTGGCGCCATTGAGTTTTGTTACCATAACTCCGGACGGTCACTTTTTCGACCCGTGAGCCATTAAGGCTTTCGCCTTAAGAAAGAACACGAACGTGTTGCATCTATACAAATACACAATAAAATGAAGTGCCTACAAGATATTAAATTACGGTAGAACCCATCTCACGATGACTGTCGATGGTAATGCGGTTAGTCTTGAACCAATATAGCGACATACTCTATTACTGAAGTCACCTATCTGCAGTGGTCATTCTGAGACTTCCGTTGCTTCGACTACTTGCGATATAGAACGTCTCCAGTGTCGGCGCAGTGTGTTGTGGCACTCGCCTGCCATCACCAATGAGTATGATGATGATGACTATGATGGTGGCTATATGATGACGATGCCGTGGCCACGATGGAATGACGACGTAATGACATCTGTAGAATGACAAAGGCATGACGACTGTGGGAAGGTTCTGAAATAATGATGGTGATGGTCACAATGGAATGAGGCTTCTGAAGTGATGACGATGGTAGAACCACAGCGTGACAACGACGGCATGACAACAATGATATGATAACGAATGTGTAACAACGATGGCGTGGCGACAGCATGACGCGAGTAGGATGACGAAGTTAAAGTGACGACAATAGAAGGACCACGGCGGCCTCATTATCATGGTATGAAAACAAATGCTTGACGACGAGGCAGTGACTCCGATGTATGGCAACGGCAAGAAGACAGTGGTATGGCGACGAGGTCTATGAAGAAGATGGCGTGTCGATGAGTGTATCACAAAAACTGTATGGCGACGATAGCATAATGACAACGGCATGATGAGAGTTACTTGACGATGCTGGAAGGACGATGATGGAACGACCATGATAGTATCAACCGGCTGTGATGGCTAGGCGGCTATGGTATTGCGCTGCTAAGCAGAAGATCGCAGGATTGAATCCCGGCCGCGACAGCTGCATTTCGATGGGGGTGAAATGCAAAAACACCTGTTTCCTGTGCATTGGGGGCACGCTAAAGATGTCCTGGTGGTCAAAATGAATCCGGAGTCCCCCACTGCGGCATTCCTCATAATAAAATCGTGGTTTCGACACTTAAAACCTCATAATTCAATTCAATGATAGTATAACGACTACGATGACTTACCTAGTGGCCTACGCTGTAGACAACTTGGGCCAGTAAGTCAGAGGAAGTGGCTAGAAAAAGGGATAGATTCAAAACGGCTGAAGTAGGCAAATCATTCTAACCGCATTAAAAGCAACAAACTATGGTTGATCCGTCTTTTATAGCAATCGTTAAAACACGAAAGTGAAACGTGTCTTCAGAGAAGCTGTTGCGTGTTTGCTTTGTGAACGCATAGTTCACTGCAGCGAATTAAAGGCGCATGAGTTGCGGGTCGGAGACCGTGTTGCAGGATTGCTTGGCGCGCGTCGTCGTGTTGGCGAGCCGCGTCCCGCTGCCGAGGCATTTCGGCGACGGCGCCAGCATTTTCGTCCGGCTCCGTAGTGTCTCGGGCAGCCAGTTGAGTTGCGACGTGCTGTTTCAGGAATGCGAGTGGCAGAGTTCGCAGCGTGCGCAGTGAACACGTTCTGTTTCACGTTTGCATGTCTCTGGCGGGACCAAAGCGAGATTCGCCCGTCGACGTCGTTGCCTTTCTGCGCTGCTTAGTGCAGCAGTTTCCTTAGTTGGTGTCGTGGCGTGCGAAGCAGTAGGTGGCGTGTAAGCACTGCTGCTGCATGTTGAAGCTGCATTCTGTACGCGACGAGGCGTCGCAGGCTGAACCATGTGCGGAAACTGCGTCGTCACCTCAGCAAAAGGCCTGCACCACCTACACCAGGCTACACCGCGTTGGAGCCTCCGCTACGTTAAGACTACCGAAGCGCCCCCTGTCGGCGTGTCATGATGCAGTACTTCACTGCGTTTACATGGCGGTGCCATCCCTGTCAAGAGAGAGCATATTTTACGCATTCGCGCTGACGTCACATCCGTTACAGGATGGTGATGGTGGACACCGGCAAAAAAATTATTTCGTGTTATAAAAATCATGCTTATATTGATAGAAAGCTCCCACAGAATCTTGATTTTATTATTGTTGATATGAGTTTGAACGAGATGGTGGCGTTTCTAGCGGTGCCGGCTGCTCCTAATCGCGGGGCAAAAATATTCAAGATAATAAAAGCGCAAGAAAGACAATTAAAAGCAATAGATACAGTCTTAGAGCAGAGACCTTTGCGAAGTTCCACGAACTAGTAAATGAGGGCACGCAAGTAGATTACAAGGACTAGCCCAGAACTCACTAATCGACAGTTCTAAAATAAGCGAAAGTACCCATGTCGTTGTCAAGCTATCTGATACTGTTAATCCAGGAAAAACACGGGGAAAGTGGGAGATGGAAATTCAAGACGATGAGCGAAACGAGAACAAGGTGAAAGCAGGAGCCAGCGTTTCGACTTGAATCTTCTTCTCAAGGGGCGTTGTTTCTTTTTTTTTTATTGCCTCTTATTTTTTGTCATTTAATAATAATAATAATAATAATAATAATAATAATAATTTAATATAATGAAAGCACTAACGAACCCACATTTGTTTTACATAGCGAAGCACGAAACTTTGACCACACACCCCTCAATGAGCACGGCGCTGCACTACTGATGTGGCTTACCTGCTAGAAAGTTATATAAAATGCAATGGCTGCGGAAAAGGCCAGCTACTTCGTGTTTAAACGTAGGTGGTGGTGGTAAACATTATTGAAAGGGGGAAGGGTAAGGCCGAGAAGGATGAATAAATGTATGGCTGGCGCTAAATTCAAATGTAAAATGGGCTCCTTCAGTTGAGATAGCATGCTTAGGCCGTGAACTGTTCGAGATTTTTCGAAGTTTTTCCATTTCGCAATCATTTTGTTTGTGAACTCTCTTGTCCTAAGTGAGTAGGTACAAGTGGCCGATTGCGTCAGCCTCTAGCGATTTGTGCCTCAGATAACAGGGTGCAATGTTCCACCACTCGAAAGAAACTTTCAGACGCAGTAATAACAGTGTTTTCTTTTTTTTTTTAGAATAATGGTGAGGCGGTAGCGATTCAGATGGGATTGAAATGCAAGACATTACTGTGCATATATATAGGTGCACGTTAAAAAACGCGATCTGGTCAAAATTAATCCTGAGCCCTTGAATAAGGCATCTATGATTAGAATCACCATTCAGTTGCGAATATAAACTCCTTAACTTATTTATTGTGTTCTCAGGGCGTGTAAGAAAAATGTATAGTGCGTCTTCCAGTTGTTCTACTGGCCTCCTGTACACAAGCGTCCCTGGACTCAGAGCAGTTTTCGGCTTGCGTACTAACTTCATCAAGGTGCTCCCTATACTGCACCTCCTCGTGGGCTGAATTCATTTTCTTTAAGTGAAACATTCGTACTGTCGTCGTCCTCCTGGTGCACGGCGTCATTGGAACTGCACCTCAATTTTGATTTACTAGAATGATGCACTTAATGAGTCATGTTTTCTCGAATTGCTATTACAGTTCGCAGTGCAGTGCGTTAAGCAAATATTAGAGGTTTTCTTTTTCGTATAAGTTCTCGGTTTTCCATCAAGATTCGTTGTTACTAACGACGTACATTATAGACAATATGGGTCTTACAGCAAGGTACCTATATTAACGTCGAGGCAAGACCGCAGTTAAATTGCCTTCAATGTGGAGCACTATGTTGGTATTTATTCCGCATACAAGCCATAAAAATCAGCTGCCGAATTTTCTTTGGGTGGACCATCCGTATTTTCTTAATCTGGTGATCGTAGGAGCAAACGCTGCGATCAATTTTGAAGCCGAGATTTCGAAGCAGGGTTTCTAGATTTCGAGCTTAAATCTTGAGCGAAAGCAAGAACGAAATTTCAAAGTCCGAACCAAGCCTGTATTCAAAGTTTAATCTATAGGTTGACTGACCTTTTCCTTCTTCCATGCTATTCACGGAAACTTGACTTCCATGTCAACTTCTCGCTCCCCTATTTTCCCAGCTATAAGCATTTCTTTGGCTCGACTATTTGTCACATTTCCCAGACTGGACGTGACAGTCTGCTGCGCCGGCTCATGTTGGGAGGGGTGTTTGCACGTCGCTATGTGCATGTTAAGCGACACAGCGAGTAAACACACCGACAGCCTACTCAGTGTGTCGGAACCTATATATGCACCATATACAATGTGTTTGTACTCAACACGTGCCCCATAGACAAAAGTTACCCGCTTCTGTCACCCTTTTCTAGAAACAGTTCTTGTGAGTGTACGCTATTGTCACCCCTTTCTGGTGCGACTGCATATGTAGTTTTCAGGCCATGGAGGCGCTTCTCGAACGTTGAAATAGCGCACATTCGGTCTGTAGGCTTTGAGTAGAGCCTCTCCTCGTGTTATCTGTATGGTGTCTCTGTAACGCTTCCAGCTTGCTTTCTTTCCCAGTTCTCGTTTTGCTGGAACATAACCGAATTACACACATCACCTATATGCTACACACACCCACCGTACTAATTTCTCCAGATAACCGTGATTCTCTCCTTGACGGTGCCACTCAAGGTTCGCAGGTACAACCAACTATCGCGTCTCCCTTATGGTTTAGTGTGCTTCGAAGATATCGCTATGCAAAATAAGGTTGCGTCAAGACTAAAGCATGCAAGAAGATCTTCGGCGACAACAGTTGAACTATTGGTAATAGACAGATAAAAAAGGTTCCCTTGAGTATCTAGGCCGTCGTATATATGTTTCTCTGCACAGAAAACGTTTGCCTTGTCGACTAAGCAATATCGCATTGACCGCCGTGGTCGGTGATCAATCAGCCACTTGTGTACCCAGAGGAGCTTCTGCAGGTTGGCTCACGTTGCTCAACGATGGAGCTTAGGAAAAGTGATCCCGACTTGCAGAACTAGACTCAAGCGCTAGAGAAAAGAGAGCAGAGAAAAGAAAGAGGAAAATGAAACATGTTCTCGTTTATTCTGCATAGCCGCGCAAACACTCTGCATAGTTCCGTGTAGTTGTGCAATGAGGCAATTTACGAGGCGTTGCGACATGGATACGCATATTCGCCTGCGAAGGCTGAGTCCGTATCGCTGTATAGCTGTAGCCGTGGAAGTGATGTGGATGGATTGCTCCTTGATGGTGTCCTTTGTAGTCACACGCATACTTAGGCTGACTCAAATGAGTGTTGCCTAAACTGACGTCACTCTGACGTAATAGTGCCATGGGAGAGTTTAGCTGCATATGGTGCGTTGAGTTTTCCACGACAGTACAGTGCAATATTGCTATATCTATCTACGACAGAAAGTAGAGGATTTTGTTCATGATCAAGTATGTACTTGTAATATCCTTTCTGCCGCGTCAATCACGTCTTTACAACTCTTTCAATTCCACTGCTTCTTGGGTAACCACGTGCGCTGTGCTTTCGGCCTCCTCGAATTAATGAAAAACACAATTCCCATTAGCCAATTTACTAGCTCAACACACTACGGAGAGCATTATCTTGTTTCTACAAAGGCTTAATTTCATCCCGTTCGCAAGGACCTCTCCAAGTGTTTGTAGACTGTGCACAGGAGAAAAATTTGATATTATCCACTGCTTACTAATTTCTTGTCCTACAATTTTTCTATGTGCCTAATTGAAGGCTTTAATATTCTGTCACACGAAGCCATTTTCGCATTCAGAAAGATTACATTATACGAACTTCCATACAGACGCTGAATTAGTTTAGCATAGAATAAAGCATGCTAAATGTGTTAGGCAACTGACTGGTCAAACAGTGCAAAAATTGGGTACAGCGTTATATGCATGTTTTCGTTGAGAAGTCCTTCAGTGCGGATTATATGACCTCGTGATATTTCGAAACAGCAAGCTGCAACGAACTTCTTTTTTTTTTTCTGCCTCTCGCGATGGCCGAGGGGATAAAGCGTTCTGCTGTTGACCACTAGGCTGCTTGTTCTATTTCTTTTCGCGGCACCCGCACTGCGATATGCGATGGCATTTACGCTTTTGAGAGAGACTATTCCTGTTTCCTTGGTGGGCGCTGCGTTGAGCAGCGGACATAGGAGCAATACTGTGCTACCCCGTTTGCCCACCAATTTTGTGGAGAGGTAAGGCTTGACTATTTCGGGAGCCTCGGCACGCCACCTCAAGTCGATTGAGAATCTTTGGAATTTAAAGTTCACCGTGCACTGCTTAGCTAGAGGCCGCACCTGGCCCTTGGGTTCAGCCCAGCTTTACCGAGGCTAACGTATGCCGACTGCTCTGGTAAGCGGCACAATACTGTTGTTACGTTAAACTTCGAAGGGCGGGATCTTTCTTCTAGATGGTAGTTACTTTGTTTCTGCGAAAGCCGTGCATTGAGACCGCTGTTGTTTATAAAGTCATGCAAACCTGAAAATATAGGTCACCGAAGTGCCCGGTTATTGCGACATAGAAAAATTAGGCCAAGGTTGTTAAGAATGATGACGAAGCAAACACAACGAAGTCCTCAAGGAAGAAAAGAGTAGCGAACGAAGGAAACATTACGGAATATACCGGCGTAGTCTACCATTTCAGGCTCAAAGCGGCGCTGTGCACCTGACGCTTATATTTGAACAGTCAGTTTTCAACTGCGGACGACTCACCCAGTCCTCTCGTTTCCTTTTTAGCTAATATACTGCAAACCTCGAGATAGAAATTATGTTCTACGCAACGTAAATATTGCAATATAGCTGGACTACAGAAACAAAAGGCAAAATATTTCTAGACAATTTAACTTTAAACTTAGTGCCAGCTTTTGTTGCGTGAGTGCTAAGTACGGCATGCCTATGACTCGCAGAATGTATGGTAAATGACAAACAACTTCTATATCGCGAGCGCCATCAACACAGGCATTGGATAATCCGTCGCGTACAGGCTGAGGAATGCTTTGTGCACTCGCACGTGCTCTCAAGTCTCGCTGTTTGCCTTTAATGTACGCCCGACCTGTGCCTATCAGAGCTCGCAGTCTGCCGGAGAACTAGGTCAATCAATGTTAACGATGTACGCGAACCTTTTCTCTGTTTCTTTTTTTTCGACGTCATCTCTCTAGGGACAGCATGTTTAACGAAGCGGCAACGACGTGATTCTCTGCGAGAAGAAAACGCAGCACATCTCGACCACGTGCAGGGAGAACCAAACTGAAGAGGCGCTGCATCGAGCTTTGCGATTCTGCGAGCGACTACGAGCTCAACCCATATTCTTGAGCTTCAGGGAACGGATCCACTCGTTCTAAGCTGCAAACAAAGAACACGATTTGGAATGTGGATCTCGACCCGTTTTGAGGCCATGTACCGGTCGGTGGCTGTGGCTTCGCGGAGCACAGCTGCACTCTTCGCTGGATGGCTGCTTCACGCGGCCATAATGCCCAAGCGTTTATATAATTGTTCGAGTAGGGCGGTGTGCTCGGGGCCGCGCGCACGTTCTGCACCGACAATGGGTTTCTCTCGCACCGCAGCACGCTTAACGGTTCCTTGCACAAAGGTTGCAGAGTATTATGCACCCGTTCCCAGCTCAGCGCCCCCCCCCCCTCACTTGTCATCTCTGCATTCCCCAAAGCCAGTTGGCAATGCCGATGGGCGCATCCTGGTTCTTTAATCCAGGCACTTCTCTCCACTTGAATATAGAATTTTCCCGTCTGCTCTGCAGTGTAAGGGGACGCTGAAGCTCTCTCTGTTTCTCCCTATATATATATATATATATATATATATATATATATATATATATATATATATATATATATATATATATATATATATATATATACTAAGCCACGTATTGCAGCGCTCTCAACCCCGCTTCGTGCGAAAGAACCGTGCGCGCGGACCGTGGCCAAGTGAGCGGCCGCGGCTCTAGGCATCGCGGCTTCGCAATGGGTACGAATCTTTCACGGTGGCACACGGGGAGGAAGCACCGTCGTCCCTGATAAGCGATAGGCTTGACGCACGGTTGAGCGCGCTGCAATACGATAGCGCACGAGCGCAGTCAAGTGGAGTTATTTCATATTTTGCGTGCTTTCTTTAAACGACGGAAGAAATCACCACGCAGCATGTACGTTGCCTCAAAAAATTGGATCGGTCGTTTTGAAATGCTCCCTACAACGCAAGGAAAGTACTTGGAACTAAAGTGAATATTGAAAATCTTGCATAATTGATCTTGGATAATTAACTAATTAAGCGCAATATAAAAAGTTTTCTAAGGAGCGCCACATGACGGCAAACCATATGTCATTGGTTAAATTCAGTTGCGGTTAACCAGTTTCATTTTAAGTCCTTGGTTTAGGTTACGTAACACACCCTGTATATACATTCATATACGCACCGTTTCGTTTGCTGCAGATCTGGCCAGCTGCTTAGCGCCCTAATTTGGAATGCATGCACTTGACGTGAGAGCGTTTGTCAGCTCAGCTCAAGGCCACGGGGTTTCGATTTCAAGTCGCAGTATAGCCGAATTCTGGCGGAGAAAGAATAAATAAAAAAAGAAACGGCCAGTGCAATGACATCTCTGCAAACTCAAAAGACGACCAGATGCACATAAATCGCTTGAGTCTCGTCAATGCAGCGTCCGTCTTAGCCTGGGCACATACCTCGCAATTTTGGGAGGCTTATTTCTTCCACTTTCTTGGTTTACTTGGGTCGCTTTCTTTAGTAGATCTTCTTTGGCCGGGAAAAACAGATCACACGCACTGTGGGACTCGGTCTAAATCAAGCTGTGATGAGCCGGCAAGACGGAACGCCGCATTTCGACGAGGAACGCGCTGCAGACATCAGCAACAATGATGCTCTCTCTAGATGTCATTTCGACAGCGCGTGCACAGCTCGAAGAGCGGGCATCCGGCAATGGACGCTCTCCGCAGCACGATTGCGCGAAAGCTCGTGCGTTTGCATCGGCAGTAAAACTGCGGCCGCCTAACACCAACCACGAAAACGGACGACAGAGGCAAAGCAAGCTATTCGCTTTAAAAAGGAAGCAAGAGTACTCGTCAGGTAAAGTCACTGATAGTAATGTGGGCGGAAGTAGGATAATCGTAATTCTGCCCCTCTGCAAATAGTTTACAGCGTTCGACTGCCTCATAAATAATGCATAGACTTTCATTTCTGTGACTATGCTTAAAAAAGACTGAAAAGGGAGATATTTGAAATGGTCCTCTAGCAATTGGGGGCATTCACGCTGATTCAGATCAACGTTTTACCTCGTCTGTTCTACTCTATAAGCAAACAAAATTAGAGGCAATGCTATTTAAACCCAATGCACGACGCGTGATCTCTTTTGTACGCCTTTCCCATGCCATCGCAGTGGTCGACTATTGAACCTTTTACCACATGATGAGCAGCGAAGCATCATAACCACTAAGACACTACGATGGATGTGGATCCATCTTTCGAAACGCTACCGCCAAGCACAGGCTTAACCTTCTGTGCGGGCCTTGAGATCGACTTTCAAAGCAATTTCACGCGCGGAGCACGCCAGTCCACACACGCCTTCAGAGGAAAGCTCTCTGAAAAAAAATGAATAAAAATATATAGACGTCATTCTCTTCTTTATGTATTCCTTGATTCGGCAAGCCATCCCAGTATCGCCAAATATTAGGACAACTTTAAATCCGAAGTCGAGAGAGTGCGCCGATTTTCGCGAAGCTTTGATCAACGAACACTTCGATCAAATGAGCGAGCGAGCGAAAGACCTTGGACACTGTGTGCGCCTGGCATGGCTCACTGTATGAAAGCACCCATGTAACGAGTCGGCGTGTTCATATAGTCAGTCATCTGTACGGCCGTTTCAGGTGCGCCAGTCAGCAGCTGTGTTTTCTATACAATTATGCAACGGAACAACAAACGTCATCTAACTATCCTCTCTGCAACAAATCTATGTAATCAAGAGCGTCATTCTTTTACTAAAAGGAATTGATTTCTAAGCTCTTTCACCCATTTTCGTTCTCGAACTTTCTCCGCTAATCGCACCAGCTCACACGCAACCGCGATGCAGGGCGCATTCGTCACCGAACAGCTTTTTCTTACCTTGAGATGCACGTGCTCCCGCTCGATAACTTTGCGGCCTCTAAAAGTTTCGATGTTGTGGTCGGTGGCAGCGGGCTGTGGCAAGCGGGCCCGCTTCCTGGACTCATCAGTGCGGTACGCGTTTGTCGTTGAAGTCCGTTCCGCGTCTCTTGTCGAGCTGGGCCGAAACGTACTCCCCTTCTGTTGTCGACAAACATTGAAATGTAAGATAATTGCAAGCATATTTGTGATTAATTTCGCTATTCTTGTGGCACTCCGCACCCACAACTTATGTGGTAACCCAGTTTGTTTCAGAAATCTGGTATGCTTTGCAATTTGTCCTCATTTCTGCTCATCCATAAATTCGAGGTAAACATGAAATGCAACCGGCTTGACTTGGGCTCGTCACACACACACACACGCACACACACATACACAGAAAAGTAAACAAGGGTAATATAATGGCAAACTAGTGTGAGACAGCATACCAAATAGGTGACGAAGAAGGCGTCATTACCCACAAGAGCGTCCTTTTTGGCGACCTACGCATGGGAAGACGGAGGTGGAATAGAAAGACGAGCGACAGCAAGAAGCCTCGCTGATGTTTCCACTGCCAATTTTTGGCGTCCGAGTTGTGCCGCTGTCATAAAAAGCGACCGTCTCGGTGCACAGAACTAGGGACAGACAAGAAGAAAAAAAAAAAGCAAGTAAAATGTGCAGAACAAATCAGGCTGTTATGAGCATTGTTTCACTGCCTTTGCCTCTCCGTCGTCTTTCTCGAACACTTGTCCAATGCATCGTTGCATCGATCTGCAAACGCAATTGCATTGCTAATTATATAATAATCAGACCGGTGCGGCGTGGAACATATTGAACATAAACGTAGGACAATATTAAAGCACGAACATGTGATTTCATTGCATTCCTTTATTTATTTTGCGAGGATTTGGCCGTATGACCTATGTAGCAAGACACTTCAAAAACATCACATACATGCAATCTCTTGCTGAAGCCGTGTTCTAACTTATTTTGAATCGGAAAGAGAGGTATCAAAGTATGTAGCCGAGGCAAAAAAACAAAAAGAAGATTTCCTTCACCGCTTCTTCAACGCCACGAATTTTTGTTTAGCAGTGCTAGCGCTGAATGTAGGAGCTGCTGTAAAGATAATATGAATCGTCATGGCATAATTCTGCTTTGTCGCAGGTATGCCTCGTCAAGTTCCAGTAATCAACCAATAAATGATGCAGAGCAGTGCGCGAAGTAAGATTTTTTTTTTATTATCATATGTACGTGAATAAGTTTCTCCGCTTGCCATACATTCAGAGCGATCGAAGTCTGGAATGTCATTTTACTTTCTCCCTCTGTATCCCAATAAAAATTCCTTTCATTACCTTAAAGCTTTCAGTTCTACGCCCAACAACGCCATGAAGAATTATTCGCTTGATTTATCTTTCGCAATGCGTAGCTCTTAAAAGTTTATGATCTTAAAGGCGAAGAATGTACAACGTTTTCTTCTTCATGGGAAGAAGTGTGGTTGTGCAAAACGTAATTAGACTCAAGAAGGACTAGAACAGCTGCAGTCGCTAGCTAATGTGACTGGCCCATAAGAATTACTAGCTTGCCATACTGACTTATAGCGGGTTAGGTTATCTAGATGGTCTCTTAGATCTACCTTGTCACACAATATTTTAGTTGTTTTATAAAACAATGCGTGAGCACAAGATACTTTGTCAAATACAGATTATGAGTAATTGCATTGGCATATTCATGTAATTTCTTTACTTTTTGCCTGGTTTAACGCTTATTCCCGTCATTTCATTACTTCTCAAGGACCAAAGAAGTAATGAACTCTGGAAGATTCCCTAACCTAATTGCAAGACTTGAAACTTTGACTGCATTCTGTTAGGAAATACAAAACCTAGTTTGTTTGCTCATCGAACCGCCTTCCGCGTGGAGGTGCATGAAAGGGCGAGAGCTTACGTGGCGTGTAACTCGAAGAGATTCTGCCGTAGGGTGGAACAGTGATACAGAAAGGCGCTCCAACGCTATATTTCCATCCATTCGAGCTTCACTTGATCAAACTGTTCATCCTCATCACTCAGGACGCGCACGTATATCAATTTTTGTCGTCTCTTACATATGATAAATTCGCGTAGCACACGCCATTGAACGATGTGTTTTTATAGCACGTATACTCCAACCCAATTATAATGGCCTCTATAAGCGATATACGGGCATATAGGGCGTTGCAGTATAGATACCCTAAATCCTTGAAGTAACAGATCCCCCGGCATAATATAACATCGAAAGTAATAAACTGAAAAACTCCTTTTAGCTTTCATATTGAGTTCTTGCTGTAGGCATCCTGCAAAAGATTACTTTGGCAAAAGGAAACCAAACGTACGTCCTCCTCCTGCTCAATCTCCATTTCTTTCTGTCAAGCGTGAACTCGCAATCGTCTTCGGTCCTACACCCGTTTCGCTCCCTTCATCTACAAGTGCAAAGACAAGTGCGATGCGTAGTGCGCGTGTTTGCATCACAATAGTCCTGTGGTTCCCCTGTATTTTATTGCGTAAATATTTTGCCGGCTTTGCTTGCCCCGGCTTGTGAAGAAGATATGTTGGCGGTCTATGCGTAATGATCTACGTTTTGCTATAGCCCACAGATCCCTATAAGTACGCCCAACAACAACGGTAGACGGTTCTAACAGCAGAAGCGGGAAGCCGCAGGCAGCGTTCAATTAACGTCCGCTCTAGCGGGCACGATTTCGAGCAGCGTTATCGCTGCGCGCCAGACTGCATGGTAGACTCTCGATGCTAGAGGCATTTCGAACAGGCGAAACATAGCACACAGCCCTGTGTCGCTTAAGCCTCATTGTTTCAGCAGGCTCAGGTCCGGCTATTGTGACGACCTGCGGTAATCTCTTGAGCTTTGTTCTCGCATTGGCTACGTTCCATTGTTGCCACCAGTCAGCTTAATAGAACCAAGGAAAAGATCGATGGAACATTCGACAGCATTGTAGGTGACATAATAGCCGCTATGTGGCTATCCTAGAGATAAGTAGCGAATGAAGAATCTTACGTATTCGATCCTTCTATTTTTTTCTCGTTTGTTTTATGGGTCACGCCGATATTTTATAGGCCAAGTCACTCCCCTATGCATGCTTGACAGTTCTATTGATGAGGGGGTGCCATTCCGCCCAAGAATAACAATGAGGAAGCTTGGTGTAGTTGTGTGTCTTGAGAATTGGCTTGTCGCATATCTCCTTGTTCCTAAATGTCGCTGATGAATAATACAACTTTGTGGCGCTAGAGCAAGTGCCTCGTGTTCACTAATGCTCTTCGTATGCTGATTGTTTTTTTTTTGCTCAATTCAAGAAAAGATCCGTCTGGCAAGTGTTCAAATTTCAACTTATTTACTAGTTGGCTATAGCCATGGCCGTTGTTTCTGGTAGGGTATAGTGCGGCAGCCCAAGCACAAGATTGTTCTGCGCGAGCGATTGCGCCCGGGGCGTAATTACGTGCCAGCGCGTGTACATCGATTTATTGCGGCTCAGAACTGTCAGTAACAAGCGGAATTTCTAGTTTCGCACTATCCCTGTGCTTTCCGGGAATCCAGAAAAAATTGCGTAAACAGGAGAGCACATGAAGACGCGATGTAGCGCTAATCTCACTTGGAATGTTTACCTAGGTAAACCATATTATTATACAGGAACCGTTCGCAATGTGAATGCACAGAGCAGACACCAGCGCAAACAATCTATTAAATGAGCAATGATAGTTCCGGAGAACAGCACTCGCTGCTCAACAGAGCAACAGATACAACATCAAGACGAGCTGAGCTATGTCGTCTGCTCTCAGGAGTAATTTCCTTTTACGCAACTATCGTGTGCATTTCTTGGTAATGGTTGTTTCCGGGCGATTGATCATCCTGCGGGGTTTCTATGTAAGTGTACGTGTTATTCAAATAAACAAGCAATCTGAGAGTAGCGCTACGTCCTGTCTCTTGCATGCGCCGTCCTGTTTCCGCTAAATTAATCTGGATATCGACCGACGCGTTAATCAGTGTATTTTGCCTTCATAAACACTGCGTCTGGAAGCTGTTAGCACTCCCTCCTTTCCTCTGAACTCAAATCTGGTAGCAGGATCAAGTGAAGTGCTGGACATCTCTCACGTTGTTTAACCATGCGCGAAACGCAGAAAAAGCCCGTCCAGCGTAAACTAAATGCTGCTTTTCGAATATAGCGGGAATACAGCACAAATTTTATCAGTCGTATTCCTATTCAAGCCACATCCTATCTCGATGATAATGTTTCGCTCACAGGTCAAACAAAAAGCTTTGGTGTTTTCCGTAGAAGGGGCGTTGGCAGAATCCAACGTGTGCGTTACCTGTGCGCCTGGAATGTCACCGTCTGTGTGTTGTCACTAGTTATCAGCACTGGACCACAATAGGCATGGCAAGAGCAACATTCGTAACTACACTGAAACATTGCCTCACATGCGGCCCATTTATTAATGGCACTTTTCATGCTAATAATGCGGAAATGACTGTATATCAATATGGACTCCTTATCAGCTGCGAGAGTTCCAGAGCGCACGGAAGAGTTTACTTAGGGGCAGCGTTTACAAGTACCGTGTTCACAGGCAGGTACAACTTGCCGTTAACAGGGTCGGGGATATTAGGTGATGCGATAATTGATAATGAAGCATGCTTTCGTACTTTAATTCAGCGAAATAAGTTCTTCAAATTTTTCTCGAAAAAACACGTGAGTGCGAAGTTTTGTGTCCGCATTTTTTTTAGCTCAGGTAACATTGCACGTGTTTAAGAATCCTCATTAAGAAACTAAAGGACTGAGACGACGAAACACGAAGATGACACATAAACGCAGTGATAGCATATAACTAGCTTAATCAATTCTACTCCAATGTATTTCTGTTACACACAGCCATTTCTCACGTTTCCATGAATGATGAAACACTGAATAGCCCAACTGCTGATCCTATCGCCAGGCTTCTTCATGACTTATTGAAATAAGTATTGTACGAGGTACTGCATCTAAGTTTTGATCACGCTCTACAAGTCCCATAAACGCAAGTCCTGGAAGAACGGAAACGCGATTAGGAAGCTGACAGTTGTGTCAGCAACGTAGTCACAAGATGAGGAACAATATGGCGAAAAAAGCGAAAAGCAGAGCTAATGCCGCGTTGCGACCGCATTCTGAGTGAATAAAAAATTACAACCATTCCAGTCTATGAAGATGGAATGGCAGCTAAAGCTGACGACAGTCAAAGCTCTCAAACGAGAAGCAAAGTGCTTTCGGTGCCATTCCATCTTCACAGAGTGGAATGGTTGCCCGGGCTCGCGACTGTTGTTTTCATTCAGCACCGCGGGGACGTTCTTCGTCGGGGGTTGTTTCGCGGCGGCGCCCCTCGTACGCATGTTGTTCTTCGGGTGTACGAACTATACGTGTCCGCCCCATCGATAACGCATCTGTTTTTAGCGCCGATACCTCTCCTGCTCATATACTGCGATAACTTTGACGTCACGCCATTTTTCCCGGCGAGCGTTCTAATCTGTTCCGCATTTTGACATCTGCGGCACCGCACTGCACCCGTACGTGATCACACACAAAGCAAACAATAAAATTCATTGTGTATGGGTTTGTTAGAGATCACTAAGTCCGTTTCTGTTGCCTCATGCCGAAAATAACTACGGAAGGTTACTTATACAAGCTGTATACAGCTTTCGCTGCAAAACTAACCGGGCTGAAGGAGAGCCTTCGCAAGCTGAGGCAGTTCCGGCCGCGTTCAGTCGCTTCTATGCCTTTCGTTCTGCAACAATCAAGTTGCCATTAGCGCATGCGGTGATCAGGTTAGCGAAGTCTTCGAGGGCATCCGCGCCGCTGAAAAACGTATTCTGCTTACAACCTAGGAACGGTTTCAAAATAAAAAGTGGAGATATGAGGGGTAGGCTGAGCAGAAACTTAGGCAATCGAAAACTCAGTCCCCCTGCTACTGCACTGAGTGAAGAATAAAAGAAGTGTGTCGAAAAGGAAAAGCAGTGTCAGAAGTTGTGCTCCACGGTTGAAAAACAGCGATTTCTTTTTTTTTTTTCTTTTAGCGCTGCACCTCCGTAATAATTAATGAAAAGAGGGCTCTCCGTACGCTCTTGGCAGCGGATGAACCTAACTGTGTGACCTGTGCATAAAGAGACAGCCATAAGGTCGAATTTAGAAACAGGACTCACCTTTCATTTTTTTTCTCATCACTATATATTCTTTCTGTTTATCGCAAGGTACTCGACCATACCATGCCTGAGTCTCCACAAGTACGAGCCGCTCTACAAGCACATTGACGTGAGATTTGCTTTCTATTTATTCTGCGCCCGTTCTACTAAAGTCACTCAGAAATTATTTCTTCTTTCAGCGTTCTTTTGTGCTTCTGGCGCAATAGGACAACCAAAATTTGAATATAAATGTCCACACTTCGCTCATTTAAACCGAACCTCCTTTTTCTGCACTTTCCTTTTACATATCAAGCACGCGTCCAGAAATTAGTCTGAGGTCACGAGAACGACGTCTGTATGTATTCTTAGGGCGATGCCTTTCTGAAGCGAATTTAATAATGTCCTGTTTGACTTGCCAATGACGCGGTTCGGTTGGCCAAGCATAAAGCGTCGACCGGGAAAGTAACTCCTACTGGCTTTACTTTCCTCTATTTTTTTTTTAGAATTCCACGACACTGAAGCATCTTGGGAGTTTTGGGACGTTGAAGTGTATCCGCAGAAGGCAAAGACTGATTTTCGCAAGAATGGCATTCAATTTCGTTTAGTTATGAGACTACCTTGGCGAAAAGGCACTTTTCATCTTTATTTTTTAAGGAACTCTACAGCAAGAGGCCACGCAGGAAGTTCCGCGCTGAGTGATCATATAATTGTCCACCCCTTCACCAACTATTCTCTCTCTGTTATTTTAGAACATGTGACTAGAAATGGTGTCCTGATAGGTTAAGCGCACAATATGCAGGAAGAAGAGGCAAAACCTTCAATCATGTTCAGAGAGGTCCCACTCCTACTGTTCTGTTTTCTTTTACGGCGGAGAACAGTAACCCGCAAGTGCTAAGCGCAGTCGGCCGCACAGCATCTGCTACAGTGTGTCGCGTAGAGGCCAGAGAGACCATCTCTGCTGCCCGAGTAGGGGATACGTAATTAAAGAAAAGCACTTCTTACGTGAACGCTATCCTAAAAGGATGCTCAGTCTCAGCTGTTGTTTTGTTGGATTTGACAGGGTGCAGCCAAGTGCGCCCGCTTTTAAAGTTGGGGCGGTGCAAATGATCTATTTCCATGAATGGCCGCACATGCAGGCAGCATAGCTGAAACACGAGTGCAAGACGAAAAGCCACGTGTATTGATCACCTCCAACCTGAAACAATGGATTAGTGAGCCTATGTCACGGCCAGCAGCAGCGAAAATTGAAAACTCCGTATGAGGGTCCACTTTGTACAAGACAGTTCATACAGTTGCCATCATAGTGAAATTTCAGCTTGAACATTTTTTTTTTAATAAGGAGCGCTAACCTGCCTAGTTAAAGTCAAGGTCAAATGCGAGGCTGCTGAAGGTCGCAGAGTGCGTCGCCAATGCGCGCGCGCCCCAATGCACTGGCTTCGGCGCCTCCTTACTCTCGGGGACCGGTGCGCGCGCCTCAAGTAGACACGAATCGGTTGCGCAAGGCGCGTTAATTACGTTACGCTTAGGCTCCTATTTTCAGAAGCAACAGTGGGCCCTCCAAAATATCAGATGGAAGCGCAGCGTAAGAGTACAATAGTTCTGTAGAGACGATAGAGGTGTGCGATACGACGCGAGGCGGCGAGGCAGGAGGCGAAGCGATGGGCCCACAAGATACGCGCGGCCGTGGAGCGCGACCGGGGAGAGAGGCAGTGCGTGGCTGGAGTGCTTCGATACCACGTCTGGAGTCGAAGAACCCTATTTGTGCGGCCGAGGAGCGGAGATGTTAGGCTCGTTGTCCCGCAACGTGGCACCACCTCCTCTGAAGGAAACAACAGGAATGGCGGGAGGAAGTGAAGGGGAACTGTGCGGCACGGCTGCGTAAATTCGAAAGCACAAAATAACGGGTTGCTCAAAAATACACGGTTACGTCGCTGCGTCGAGGATAGTCTCTGCCATAATTATTTTCATCTTTTCTTATTGTTCTTTTTTAGCATCTCGCATCGTGAATTAGCATCGATGGGAGAGGAATTATGTGCGGTTCTAGCCTGCAGATTGTCCGGATCAGTGTTTTATGCGATACCGACACGTCGAAACATTTATCACCACTTCGTGTCGTTGCTCGCATAAACTCTCTCACAGGGTACAAACGTGCACGCAGACGCTCCACATGGTCGCTCACGAGCTGTGGCGTCACGCAGCTGAGCTTGAAACCGCGGGGTCGATCCCAGGCACGGCGGCCGCATTCCGATGGGGGCGGAATGCGAAAACGGTCGTGTGCGTCCCGTGTGCGTTTAAAATGCCTAAGTTGTGAAAGTTAATACGGAGTCCCCCGCAACAATGTGCCTTATAGTCAGATCGTGTTTTGGCGCGTAATTAATTTTATTCTATTTAATTAACACGCGCGCGCACACGCACGCACGCGTACAAGCAGGCACGCATTCCCGAAGGCATGCAGGTACGCAGGCAATACTCACGGCTAGCCTAAACACAGAGAGCCATTCACGCTTGAAGCTACTAGCATGAAGTGGTGTTACGAACTTTTCAATGCTTCTGAAAAGTGTACGTGTTTTAAATTGTTGCGCATGGTCGAGAGCCAAAAAAGTTTCGGCCACTAATTTGCGTCACGGGGCTCGCGCTAGTAATGAAAATACTTGCTCATTCAAAGGCACATTATGTTTGTGTTGATTAGGCGGAACAAAGTATCGAACTCACGTGGCAAGTGCCACAATTCCAGCGGCACTGGACGATTGTAATGGGCGATATAGTGCATGTCGCTACCCGAGCCTCTAATACGTGCCTCGGCTCCGATATAAACCGTTGGTTGATTGCAAACTGAATTGTGCAAAGCCTGCTCGACGTTCTCTCGACGCTGTTGTGATGGTTTGCTCAATGCGACATAGTTAATTAATAGTTATTCTAGGGTAGCGCAGAACATACATACATGGAATTCACGCGGAAAGCAGGTTACGAACGGGTACATAATCAATATGAGCTAGGCCAAACAAAGGTAACACTTTCGCAGAGATTTAGTGAATTTAAGCGATTTAGTTTGTTGTTAGGAAGTTCAGATCTCACAGCATCTTTTTGCTTTTGCTTTTGCTTCGTGAAAACCAAATGTCCCACTCACCACCCCGTCTTCGACCTGCAGTTGTTCTTGCGCTTCGGAGAATGCCGGCAAGACCGACGGAACAGCGCTACGGGAAGGCATTGCTTTGGGAGGCACTCCACTTGACTTCAGTAAGTCTGCGTTGAACACGTCATCCTCCGGACGATAGTGCAGCGAGCACACTATGCGATTTTTCGGCTCTTTGCCAACGCGCCGTGGCAGAGGTACGGCACTTAACCACTTCGAACGGAGAGGTTGACTCGTGGGCACACAGTGATAAGTAACGTTGGATTCGTTCCAATACCATTACCATTACCAATACCGTTGCAATACCATAATGCATTACATACCTTACGGTATGTGATGCCGTCAGGTCTTGGCTCTGAAGAACGCCTGCACAAAGCCGTCGCAGCTTCTAGTTCTTCCATAGAAAAAGGGCATTCCATGCAGGGGTCGCGTGAGAACAGTGGGTGGTCGAGCGTTCCCGTACTCGTTCCATCGGAGTTTGCTTCGCCAGCACTCTTTCTGCAGAAAGATTCAGCGTCGTCAATATCTCTACATTGTAGATGGAGTGCCAGAGATTTAAACGGGTGGCGCTGACCAAAGGTTGTGCGTAGGCCACGAACAGTCTTCCATTAAGCGACAAAGGTTTTCGCGGATCCAGGGACTCGCAAAAGGATACCCATTGTCGCGAAGCCAGCTTGTTCATGTGACGCTGTATCTTCTTTTGTGTTCGTCTAGCTAATCTCAAACCATGATTGGACTTCGTGCGTCTATATATTCGCTCCGCACGACGGCGAATGGCTCGAAGCTTCGCTAGTTCTATGTCGAAATCGGTGCTGGAAGAACTCTTCGAAAGCGAATGCGTGGTTGTTTGTATGGCATCCTTTATCGCGCCCTGTAGGTTATAGGACGGGCCGTCACGACAACAGTCTTCCATGATTCTGTTGTATTTAGGCCAATCGGTGCGCTGGACGGTTCGGGAGGACTTGGAGCTAGTCAAACCTTCGATCTTCAAATAGGTTGGGATGTGGTCGCTACCCCGCGTTTCTAAATTCGAAAACCAGTGCACTCTTCTCGAAAGCGAACGTGAAACGAAGGTTAGGTCCAAGCAGCTACTATACGCTGATCCACGCAAATAAGTAGGGCTTCCATCATTTGATAGGCAAAGTTCGCGTTCAGAGGCAAAGGACACCAACGTTCTGCCTCTGTAGCTCACTTTGGAGCTTCCCCATAGGAAATGGTTGGCGTTAAAGTCGCCAGTGAGCACCCACGGCTGTGAAGTCGATGTCGAAATTCCCCGTAAGCGTTCACAATCTAGACGGCTTGTTGGAGATAAATAGGCTCCAAGAATTGTGAACGTGAGCTTTTTCTTCTTCACTGTTAAGCAAACGTATTGATTTGCGTCGTCAGGAGGCACTGGGTGATGCACATAAGTCAGGTCACGGCGTATAAGCCCAACAACCTTGCTGCACTCTCCATAGGTAGAGGACATAAAGCACTCATACCCGGACAGTCTGATGGGAGCTGACAGGTTGGGCTCGCAAATCACGATAATGAAAAATTGGTGCGTAAAGACAAACTGTCTAAAATCGGACATGCGTGACTTAAGCCCTCTGGCGTTCCACTGAAAGACAGATGCATTCTTGACCTCTTCTTGAAACGACGGCATCTCTCGGGCCGTGGCTTTACCCTAGAGCCGCAAGCACCGGACTCAAGGTGTCGAGCACCTGCGGTGCGCTCTGTGCCGACGGTGTTTTCATGCTGCTCGGTAGAATGCGCATGGTGTCCATAAGTGACTTCAGCATCACTATGACTTGGCGATCCTCAGTCGTCCTCACATCCGCGGTTCGTGAGGTCATTGAGGGCGGCGCAGTCTGATGCGACTCGGAGGGAGGTTGTGCTCGTGGAAGTGAAGGCCACTCTTCAGGAGGTGCGAGTCTTGCCCCTTTCTTCGTTTTCGCAGTGTCTGTGGAAGTTGGCGTTGATACGGTAGCCGCTTTGTCGGAACATGGTGTATATCTTTCGGTAGATGCAACTCTTCGTTATGCTTTTCGGAGGCGATGTCGTCGTCGCCTGAGAGTAGTGGCAGCCTCTCTGTTTGTTGAATGTTCCCGTACCATACGTTTGAGTACTGCTCGCTCTTTCGATCCTCACCCGCGGGTAATCATTGGATGAAGCCTCATGAGCACCATGGCAGTTAGGGCACTTTAACACAGTTGCGCGGGAGGCATCTGCTGAATGAGATTCAGCGCACCTTGGGCACACGAAGTTATTCCTACAGACACCTTTTACGTGTCCCATCCTGCAGCATTTGTAGCATTGCAGGGGCTTCGGTACACATGAGCGGACTGGATGGCAGACGGGGCCAGCTTTGACGTGTGAGGCAAGGCTGTCTCCCTCAAACCACAGCTTCAGGCAACGTGTGTCGCCAAGTCTTGCGATGTGCGTGATAAGAGTGCCTTCTGTAGTTGGCTTTATTAATATTGGTAAGTCGTCGGTTAGCACAGAAATATCGACATCATAAATGACGCCGACAGTGCCATTGCAGCCTGTAGGTATCATGGATCGCACTTGCACTTTGTCGATCTCCGTTACGTGCCGCAGGCTTTGCAGTGCAGTGCGGTGTAGAACCTCTACTGGAATCATTCTTCCGTGCGTTTATTCTCACATCTTTTATCTCGTTTAGTGCGATTCCCTCAAGAAACGCAGAAAGGACTTGCCTGTTTAGGAGTCGTGATTGGACACTAGGTCCACAGGCATGAAGAGCATAGTGCACGGCCAGCGCTGTGGTGTTGTCTTCACGGTGGAGACACTTGGCGACGATGACCTCCGCAGCAGTCTTCTTTTTGTGGTTCGGCTCATGACAAGCTTAAATCGTCGTCGGACGAGTCGACGCCGTCCGAGTACAACTCGGTTGCCTCGCTGTCCTTGTCACTTGACGCGTTTCCACGTTTCCTGGACGCGACCCCACGTGATGGCTTAGCGCCAGGAAGGTCTTCGAGGTCTTCTTCATCCATCGCCGCAACAAGGGAGCGGAAGATCTCAGATTTTGGAAAGAAAGAAAGCGAGACAAAGGCACAAGCGTTCTATGATAAAAACACTTCGTCGTCGTCGACCAAAACATTTGTAGCTGTCATGCGCTTTGTATCGACTGGCCCTGTACATGTCTTCGTATCGCCCACTTTCTCTTGTCAAATCACGTTCACATCAAAAGAAATCATACTTAATACATTCTTTCCACGTCACATACGAGCTAAGAGTAGTGCCGGCGTGCAGCGTTGAGGAGCCCGCTTCACTTTGCTGAATGTAGGAACTTAGTGCTGGCAGGACCTTTTCTATCAAAATTTCCAGGACACCATAAGCTATGCCTCACGCTCCTCGTTGTTGCGTTTTCCACACTCTATCTGCAGTCGCTCGAATCGTGCGTCAGAGAAGGCGCTACTTTACTAGTGATTACCTAAAAGAAAGTCCTAAGTGAATTGCCTAAATATAGCCTAAAACAACGTGAATATCTTTATATATCGAAGCAAACTAGCACAGGCTGTACACATAGAAGTTCTTAGAGCGGATTAATGTTTTCGGCATGAAGCTCCATCGCGGGCGTTCAGTTATGAATATTGTTTTCGAAAAATTGAGTGGAAGCATTCATGGTGACAGCCAAACATTGCAAGTGTTCTTGCAATCGTCTAGCAGCCGAAATTCAATTTGATCGTTACCGGTGTTTCTTGTCAAACATGCGTTATTGTGGACGCAGCAGCTTGCGAAGGCCTCATCCCGAAATGAATTAACCCTCGTAGTACGTGAGAACGATTCCTGCATATGGTACTGACCTGATCTGAATAGGGAGAGAGAGAGTGGGAGAGAGAGAGTGGGAGAGAGATATATATGCAGAAGAATAAAGAGAGAGGCATATAGGTTAATCAGGTGGAAGTATCCGGTTTGCTACCCTGCGTTGGGGAGGGGGTAATAGAGATGAAGAGAGTATACTATTCCGCCTAGCACATTACTCCAGGAAAATGCGATGATAAGGGTAAGGATACAGGGCACGCGACAGGTAGTTCTCGTAATGCTGCGTCTTTGTTGCGTGTTATGGGAATATGTCAATTTATCATCTTGTCAGTAATTTTTTTATAACATTTGTTTATGGGCTGCCGTTTACAAAATTCCGAAGAATAACTCTGTAAAGAATGAAAGACGAGGTATGAGCAACTTTGGTGGTAGAAGAGTGATTGGGTATGCGTGGTTCAGAATTTGGTTCGAAGCACTCTTTTGCCGAGGCGGCGTACCATGCGGAATGCCAAACGTGGGACGCGGGACGGCGACGCCGGATTTTGCGCGACACGGGGTCCTTAACGCCATCGCTTTAAATATCGGTGTGGGTGGGAGAGGGGGGACGGTTCGGAAGGGGTCATGGAAAGGGAGTCAAAAGAGGGATTCACATAAAAGAAGTTATCGAACTATTTAATGCATGCATCCAAAGTGCGTGCGGAATCCATGAGCATCTTGGTCTTTCCTGCGGGCTCATGCACGTGACCTGTGACGGAAGAGTGGCGAACCGCAATCCGGTCGTCATATACGTGCGTGCAAGCGCGCAGATGATTCGCCGGGACGTGCGCGCGCCAAGCTCCCAATTCCCTCGGTTTCGGCTCGCGACGATGAGGAGATGGCAACGACGCCGAAGAGACGCCCTGGGGCATGTGGGGCTCCGGAGCACGTTTCGCGGTCCGGAATCTCGATCGGCGTACACCGACCTCCGTACATTGATCGACGCGCAGCGCTGTCAATATAGATGACAAGTCATTCGGCCACGCGCATTTAATAAGATGCGGAGTGAGCAATACAGCTGTAAACAAACAGTTCTGTTGAAATATTTAAGGATTCAAATGTTCAAAGATGTTCAAATATATGACAGTCAAGCACCCGGACAAATAACAAGCCGCGTTTTTACGCGAGGGGATTAACGAATTTCAGCTGTTGTTACCCGATACTGATTTTATAGCTAACTCAATGCTATTGTAGTTTGGGATTGGTTCACATTCGATGACTAAAGCGGGTGAAGCTGGAAAGAAGAGCAACCAGAATTTGTCCAACGTGGGTGAAAAGTGGTTTCAGTGGCTCTTGATGCCGAACACGCTAGTGTGACGGGTTCCTTGGAAATCCATGGTCGAGTGGAATAGCCAGTTCCTTCATATATTTAATCTTACTTTTACGCGCATGATATTAAAGCGTTCCAGATGCACTCGCGTTATGTATGAGCTGCAACATGCTGCCCATGCTCGAAGGAGCCCCACGACTGCACTGCGATGCCGACATACAAAAAATTTGAGAGTATACAGCGTTACATTCATTGGCGCTTGTTAAACCATTATTTTTATGTCAGCGCGGCCGCGCCTTCTTGAAGCCTCTTCGAACTTGCGAAGTGTGTTGCAACTTGTATTGAACGCGAGTGTACGTATGCCTGCAGCACCGTTCCGTGACGCTCAGCGGTATAACGGTGAGCGGCGGCGCTATCAACGTATTCAGTGCAGTCTGGGGAAAAGTGGCCCACGTGCGTATCTCGAAGCATGCTCGCGCATCTTGAACGGCAGCGGTGCTTCTGGTAAACCGGTCTGAAGACTATAACTGCTCGAGAATAATTTCGCCACTGTTGGCGCTTCCCAGAATTTTGAATAAAGACCGATCCAAATCAATATTGAGGACCTTCAGCCCGCGCAAGCCCGCAGAAAGGCTGGTGATGTGAAATGCGTAGGTTGTGTGCATCTATTTTTGTCAGCCATAGTCGATATGACTTTACGCGTTGTTTTCGCCTTCTGTGGACTGAACCACGAGGGAATCGGGAGACACACCGAGTTTCACCCGCTCTCCTTAAAGGCGGATTTTTCGGCACTCGTCACACAGGGGCATTTCAGGGATGCGCGTATCGGAATGCTGACCTCCGATCATTTGCCCCTTGTCACGACATGTTGTAGGCGCGCATACAGTTGTCGCTGCAAAGCATAGAGACAATATTGGCAGCTTCGAAAGCTTACCGCGATAATGTCCCTACGCGCCCATGTGTTATAAGTGGTAAGAAGATGCATATATATCCCAAGTTAAATGCCTTGGAATAAAATGCTTAGTGGTAAGTTACTATGAGAAAAAATGCCAATCGCATCGCGAGCACTTCTCATTAGGCCGGTTTCCGCTGCTCGTAGGGTGCAGCACTGCCTGCTGCAGGTCCGGTCTCTCGTCTCTTCCATTTCCTTGCGATTTAACCCCTTTCCTCACTCTTTCATCAGGTTCCTGGAGAGTAACCGTAACAAAAGCATCCAGTGAAGTACACGAGTCTCGCATTTTCATGCACTTCGAATCTGGGAACGCCAGCAGTAAAGCGAGAAACATTTCCGCCGGTTTCTTTTTAAGTCTGAGCAAATATTTATAGCGAGACCTCCGAATCTTACAATAATCAGTGCGGATGCATTACTCCGTATCTCTAGCTCAACTTTGCGTATGCATGAATAAAAACACACTGCCGCTGCTTACGACGCACTGGCTAAACAAACACACGTATAAGAGTCCGTTTACGCTTCTGAATCTATAAGCCCGGATATACGGCCAGTTGCGAAAAGATAAACCTATTTCATTGTCACGCGAGCAACCGGATCTGGCTCCCGCGTCGTTCAATTTCCTTATAAACATGTATAAACATGGATGCAAGATCTATTCGCTATCCGGACGTTCCGACCTGTGAAACAGGCGTGTCCTCAAGGTATATAGGAAATAGGGAATTTTAAATGAATGACTTTATTTTGTGATAATTTTTACAAATCTTCAACCACTCTATGCATCGAGTCGCACGTTGACGTTCTCGCAGGTAGAAGCAATAATTGATCTTCGTTCTTGGAATAAATGTGACCACCGATAAATATTACTTGAGATTTTCCTAGAAATGTTTGTTGTAGAACAAATAATACCAGAGGGCGCATTCGTATATTTAGTAAAGGTTCTGCACTTGTTTTTCCATTAGACTCACGTGTGTCAATTATATTCATGAACGTAATATAAACGAACACGCACCTATCTTTGTCACTTCTCACCGTGTTCTTGTCTTGTCTTGTATGCTACAGATGCAGTAATGGAACACCTCCGTTCACTCGATGGATGGTCCAGCACCTGTTTTGTAAGTATACGCTTTCCTCTCTCCTGAAAAGTAGGAACTTGAGAGCCAGCTCGCATTTTCATATGTTTTGTTGTTCGTGCACGGTTGTTTCTTAGCCTGCTACTGCCTCTACTTCGTGCCTCGATACGCGCCTCCAAGATAATATTGATCGGCGATTGCGTTGAGCGGAAAAGAGAGTTACAACAACTGAGAAGTACAGGGAAATCACATGTCAAAACTGTGTCTTCTGTTTCTGCAAGTATTTCTTTGGCCAGTTTGTTTAAAACGATTATTATAATTTACTCGGCGCAAAAAAAGAAACAAATGAGCGATTACATGCACACCCAGTGCTTCTGTAATCAGCTCTTTCGTACTTTTTCAGCGTGGGTCCATGTATTTTCAATCAGGTAGCTATTATTTTCCGTTTCTGCTTTCACTCAATGTATTTTTCGGTTTAGTTTTTGCGATATATTTATTCTTTACTACCACGCAGGCAGGCTGAAGTGGCACTGAATTATCGATGAACTTCATTTTAATCTGTCTTTTTATCGTTATTCGACTGTGTGGATACATGGCATAATGTCAGAATGAAATGGTATGTAAGCACGGAGGCTGATTTCATGTTGATACTGCTACAATTACTTATGAATTGCATTTTCCGTGCCCCATCATTCATAGCAGAAACAAAATGTTACAGGATTTCAAATAGATCCTTGGTTTGGGAAAAAAACAACCCGCCGGGTGAGCATTGCCCCATGGCCTAAGAAACGACAGCAGTAACACCAGGATTGCTCCCTTGTACTTACATGTCCTGAGCCTCGGTTATAAGGAGCAGGGCTTGCATCACAGAGAAAACAAGTTGCGGCACATTGTTAACTGAGCGAATCAAACGTTCCCAATGAACAAGCTGTTTGCAAAACACGATTGGTATTGGGAAGACCAATTTATACGCAACGCCCAAAAATCAGGTGAAAGCACAAACTAATGGGACGTGTAGCAAAACCAGATTGCGACACATGGTCGATGTTTGAGCAGGGTGTTCACACACTTGCATGGCAAGCACGTCGCTTTGGTGGCTACTGAGGGATCGACGCATTCTTTTTTATTTGTGAATAAGGAATGCTCCACTCACAACCTACGAAACATAGACAGTCGAAATAAACAGCAGCTTCTTTGAAAAGCACCTTATGTCTCTTCAGCAAACCAGGCCAGAAGCCTTTTTCACGCTCGGCAAAACAGAGAGGGGAAAATAAAACAACATTACGTCACCGCGTGGTGTGTTAATACGTAATGGCGGAAATCGACCAAAATTGATTGAGCTTCATGCTCTGTGAACAGGCGTCTTTTACAGGACCTTACACAAAACAATTATTCCCTCTAGTGCGGGAAATTTTAGACTCTGGACACCATTGTAAACTTCATTCATTCATTCATTCATTCATTCATTCATTCATTCATTCATTCATTCATTCATTCATTCATTCAGTTGAGGGATAGCCGGCTGTTCTGTGGCCTATATTTCCAGACTCTCATTAGTTTCATAAACAGCGACCTGCGTATTCGAAATCTGGCGCGCAACTTGTTTCGACACTTGGATTTTCGCAGACGGTGCTACTAGGGCTTTTCACGTTTTGGCGAATCGACAGAAAGATCTGGAACCGTAGTTCAAAAGCGCCACCTTTTTCTTGGCCGCTGCTACTGCTGCACCCTTGAAGAAAGGGGGAAAAATGTGTGGCCTCCTTGCTGCCCTCTCGACACGTCGGTAGTGACAGGTGGCGTTGCGAACGGTCTGGGACACGGCGAGGTATGGGGCGAGGGGCTCGCGGCGGCCATCTTTAAACGGATGGCTTCGCCCCACGGCCATGCTGTCAAAACAGGCCAAAAGACGAAGAGGTGACCGTGACGGGAAAGGCTTTCCTGTCGTTTCCCTCTCATCTACTCTTTCCGGCGTCTCTCCGGACGTTGTATGTCTTCATTGCCTGCAGCATTCGTGTTTTCGTTCTCATCCCTGCTAGCCATTGATGCGTCGTTCTGTCCAGATTCGGGGTCGAATTCAGGTCCTTAGTCAGTGCTTATTTTTCTGCCTCTGCTCAGTAAATCGCCAAGAAAGGAAGTCGTGAAATACCAGAAGGCGATGTTTCGTAATGCCTTCCTTTCTGTTTCTTCTTTCAGAATTTAAGTGTTGACATTGTTGTTTTTATGACCGTCATTGCAAATGCACGCGGTACGTTCAGCTAATTGGCGTGTGGCATAAGAATTAAAGAGAAAGTATTTTTAACCATGCCTGCTGTGGTAAAAGTGGGCAAATGAAATGGAATAATCACTTACGAATAATGTCCCGTAACCTACCTTACATATAGCTGAGAAGTGGTAAGTCACTAATCTACCATGATTTTGCGTATATTTTTGATACATAGAACTGGGCTTACTCAGTCATCATTGAAGCCAGAAAAGAAACAACCTCAGTCAAACATTTCAGCAACGAAGACTGCTGTGATATACTGAGAAACATAAAGCGTACACTAACCTGTATTTATTAACTTATTGGAACAGAGCACGCATTCCGTAGCATTAACGAGTTAGCCATGAAACGCTTTGTAAAATATAGTTGGTATTAGCTAATCCAGGACCAAATTATTTGAACAGCTCACCTGTTCGAGTGTGTTATGACTGACAACTTATTTATTTATTATCAAGACGGATCATCTGAAATGTAGAGTGTGGTTGTTGTCGCTGGATCCCGGACCACTCGTGCGTACAAAGAGATCTAGTGCGACCCCTATTTATCTGGAGCGGGCTGCATGAATGCTGCGCTTCTCTTTATATGCGTACAGCCAAAGATTAGGAAACGTAGCCGTACCATCAGCCGCTTAGTGCAAGCTGGCTCAAATGTGATTCGTTGCATAATACGAGAGACACCCGATAGACGAAGCCGAGCCTAATGTAGTGAATGAACGCCGATAAATGAGTTCAATCACCCACTCAACTCTGAAGTAGCATACAAGGTTTCTTTTTTTTACGTTTATTTGTTTGTACGCATCAACGTTCTCTATGTAACATAATAAGGGCCGATATAATTCAACAACTGCGCGTCACTGTTATGCCTCTTATCGGCCACTTATCGATGCCTTGGCTGGAGAATCTCCAATTTCATTTATAATTAGTCCTTTATCGCCAGGCACCCAAATCAAACGCGCGCTTCTCAAGTACCAGGTACCAATTAATGAAACGTCCTCATTACGGGAGAATCACGAGAAGCAGCAAGGGATGAGCTCAATGATAACGAATCAGTGATTATCACGGCTGACGTAATTGATGGTCCTAATTTGCGTAATGCCAGCACCACTGCCATGAACTCGGCTAAAAAGATCGGTATGAAATCTGGCAGCCGAAGAGAAAATGTCCAATCAAGAATCGGGGAAAATATTCCTACACCTGACTTTTCTTCACATTGTGAAGCATCTGTCCCAATTACAATGTTTTTTTTAGGGTTCTTCAGATGATTTCGCAATATACCGTCTAGAATACGATGTGGAAGTAATTTTACATTATTAGCAAAAATGTCATCGAATTGAATATCAGCGGTAACAGCTCTGTCGGGAATAGGAAGTACATCGCATATGCGCACGCCCAAAGAGTCAAGTAATTTTTGCACGAATATAATTTGCGGAGTCTGTAATTGCGGCCAATTGACACCGAAAAACAACGCAGGCTGTGAAATAAATATTGCTAGGGGACGTCGGGGGGCAGCGGTGATTTGTAAATCCTCAAGAACGTCTGCACTGTGAAAAGCTGGAACCTGCACGAAAGAGGAGGAAAACGGGATTCTAGATAAAGAACAGAATTCGCAACAAATTTAGGAAGAACAAAACACAGACGTAATGCTTCTCTTTCTAAGAGGATTAGAGGACGGCACTTGTAGGTTGGAGCTCCAGAGAAGAGCACGCAACCAAATTCTGATCCAAGGCGAACGTACATGCGATATATCATTAGGAGTGTATCTCTTCTCAATGCTATCCGACGACTGAACAGCCTATGCAATATGCCTACGCAATATGCACGGGTACCTTTTCCACTCACATGATCTATGTGTGGGTGCCAGCTGAGAGAGGCGTTATCAATTATTCCAAGGTATTTAACAGATTCTACCTGTGATATGTCTTAAAGGTGGTAAGAAAATTAGATGTGCACTGTGTCATGTATCGGAAAACGAGAATAGCACATGTGCTGGCATTGAGTATAAAGTGGTTAACATCTAACCACCTCTCCAGAGCACAAAGGTAAGTGTGCGGTTGTTGGTATAGCGTGGGGATGTCGTTTGCGGATGTGAAAAACGCAATATCGTATGCATAAACATAAGCAGTTACTTCTTGATGACAGGGTAGGGTGCTCATGAGAATAGTAATAAAGCACCGGGGAAAGGACTGAGCCTTGCGATACACCTCTCGTTTGTTTGTACCTAGAAGAAGAAAATCCCGCTTTTGTAGCAAGAGAATTCTATTTCACCTAAATATGATTGAATCCACGCGACTATATGCCCGCGAACGCCACAGGATGTCAACAGATTTATCAATACACTGTGCTCCACGGTATCGTATGCTTTAGCGATATCAAGCGTCACTAAGGCAGCGTATTGCTTGTGACGTCGAGCGAGTTGTATTCGGCTTTCCAAGTAAGTCGACGCGGGCATGCCAGATGGAGCATCCGGCCCTGAAAACAATCTGACTAAGAATGGACTTATCCTTAATAAATTTCATGGTACGAAGGTGAAGAAGTCTCTCAATTAATTTTACTACGTTTGATGTAAGCGCAATGGGCCTAATGTTCTCCAATACATACCTTCCTTCTTGTTTCTTAAGCATCAATAGTACTTTGGCAAGCTTCCATTGCAATGGAATCCAAGCAGACTTAATTGAATAATTTACCATGTCTAAAAGAACGTTAGGAGATTCCTGTAACAATACTTTTCACATTGTGTTTGTGACATCGTCAAGGCCAAGGGCTGTATTTGGCAAGTATAGTGCACTCTCATTTATCTCAGAAGGGGAAAGTGGAGCAAAGCCATCCGAAGGGAGATCTAATGCAGAATGAATAACCGGAAGCCGGGCCATAAGTCGACTTTCTAAGCTTTTGGCAATCTCTTCTAAGGAGGCGCTCAATACTTTCGGGGTCAAAACGATCGAGTTTAATGCTAAGGACTTTGGTAGCACCTTCCTAGCACGAAGAAATGCGTATAGAGCACGCTTATTTTTGGAATTTGATAGATAATCGTAATGCCTAATATCATGTTGATCTTTGCTCGATTAACAGTACGCTTAATACACCAGCGTGGAACTAATAATCGGCACCTATATGCCTGATGGCGCTAGTCCAGTCTCTTCTTTCACCGAGTGGCTCTACTGTGTACTTTCCACTACAATGGCATTCGCTTATTCCTTTTATTTTGAGCCAAACATACAAGTTTTATATTTTGAAGTGGGAGAATTCTCGCCTGCTGCTTTTCAATTCATGGAAGTAAGTTCTGGCCCTGATCTTTCTGTGTCATCACTACACGCGGATGGCTGTTCTTGCATATGTGACCTCTTGCTAGAAAGGACAGGGTGCATCACTTCATTCCATGAAGCATTAAGTGGGCTTAAGTAAGCTTACCATTATCATTAAAAAGAAAGGTGTACAATCAGTGCATTTTACCGGTTCTATCATATGGGGGAGAAACTTGGAAATTCACAAAGGAGCTCGAGAACAAGTTAAGGACCGCGCAAAGAGCGATGGAACGACGAATGTTAGACGTAACGTAAAGCTGCTGGAAGAGAGCGGTGTGCATCAGAAAGCAAAGGGACATAGCCGATATTCTAACTGACATTAACATAACGAAATGGAGCTGAGCAGGTCATGTAATACGTAAGTTAGATAACCGGTGTACCATTAGGGTTACACAATGGGTGCCAAAAGAAGGGAAGGGCAGTACTGGACGGCAGAAGATTAGGTGTGGTGATGAAATTAAGAAATTTGCAGGCGTTAGTTGTGATCGATTGGCGCAGGACAGGGGTAATTACAGATCGCAGAGAGAGGCCTTCATCCTGCAGTGGATATAACATAAGCCGATGATGATGAATATGATGATGATGATGATGATGACGATGACGACGACGACGATGAAGAAGAAGAGGTAGTATAGTGTGCCTAAAAAGCCTAGCCCAAGTTCAACATGATTAGCAATGCGTGAAATTGTCATCATAAGTACAATATAACTGAAAATAAAGAAATAAGTGGCAAGAGAGAGAGAGAGCAAACGATAAATGAAAGGCAGGGAGGTTAACCAGGACTTAGCCCGATTGGCTACCCTACAATGGGGAAAGGGGAAAGGGAAGGGAAAGTTTAAAATAAGAGAAAGTCCACTGGGGATATCTACGGGTCACTCAGCCCGGATCACAGACGTTGACTCAATCAGGTAGCTTTCAAATATTGCAGCAAGAAAGGATTAACCAATGCTACTGATGTCACAATCTGAGCCAAGTGTAACCAAAATTTTTGATATTCCGAGCTAGATAAAAAAGTTTCGAATTTGCCTCCGAAATCAACACTTCAATAAGCGCCGACTCTATCCTAGGTATATTTATGCAATGATGTTTCTTGGATTGGTGCGGGATCAGTAGTACATTGCTAAACATCCCGCCGATTCAGGATGCTGGCCATAGAAGGAAAGGACACAAGATTTTTTCTGCCATTTAATTCATTGTTCGCATCATGGTTGAGTTAACAGCAAACGTTATTTTGTTTATGCATCTTGGTTTTTTTTGCTTATCTATGGAACCAATGGCCAAGAGCTTGTGTCTTGGACTACTCCACCAACGCTAACAAGTGACTAAGTGGTGGCCAATGCCCCCACATCCTTTGATATGCAATGTCACTGCAGCTCTATTCAAGCTTCTTTTTTTCTCGCATAATCACAAGCATCAATATCAACGACACGGCGTCCTTTGTATCGAAATCTTCAAAGGACTTCGACTAGAAAGAAAGAAGAGATTCTAATTAAGAATGTTCGTTCAAACTATGCCGCCTCTAAAAAGCATAGTACGAGCCTGTTTTACAAAAGCAGGCAAACAAGCATGCATGCATGTAAGAAAGCAATGACAATGCAAACACAACTCCATATCGTTGCATGAATATTTCAGCTAAGGAAAAGAAATTATTATATCTTTATTACCGCCCAACTTAGTCAAAAACAATATTATTCAAAAATATTCAGTCCATTAAAGCTTCGTTTGAAGAGTGGCCATTTATTTATTTCTCTCTTTTTTTTTTGTTGCTGTTGTTGTTCCCACACCGGGTGTTGCGAGAGCAACTCGGAATAAATTGTGGTGCCCGTCTTCGACGCCGCACGAAGCCTATCTTCCACTGTAGCTTAGTGACTATGCCATTGCTCTGCTGAGCTCGGGGTCGCAGGTTCAACCCCTGCCACGGCG
The DNA here is from genome assembly GCF_050947875.1 of Dermacentor variabilis. Classification (NCBI taxonomy): domain Eukaryota; kingdom Metazoa; phylum Arthropoda; class Arachnida; order Ixodida; family Ixodidae; genus Dermacentor; species Dermacentor variabilis. Next base: position 174,854,546 of record NC_134573.1, read on the forward strand.
CCATTTTGATGGGGGCTAAGCGCAAAAATGCTCGTGTGCTTAGATTTTGGTGCACGTGAAAGAACTCCATACAGGTAGTCAAAGTTAATCCGTAGCCCCTCACTACGGCGTGCCTGATAATCATTTTGGGATTTTGGCACGTGAAATCCTTCGATTTCATTTTTGTAGTTCACGAAACAGAGACAAGCTCAGTGCTCAAGTGTTGTGTGCTCATCGGCGCTCGGGATTAATTAATTAATTTATTTATTTATTTATTTATTCATCAGAAAGGCGGTGCAGAGGGAGTGGGTGGAATAAAACAACAACCGCAAGTACAAATGCAACACGTTCAAACAATTAGTTTTATTATTTAAATTGATAAACTCTAAATATAATCAGTTATTTTATCAACCGTTGTACCGATGGCCACTGCGACTCCCCTACATTTTGTTTTCTTAAACGTGGCCTCATAGCCCTCACCTTGGCCCCTCCCCTTTTCTGTTGCGCTAAGTGGCCATAAATCTATTGGTCTGAAATTGTTCAGTATGAACCGACTAGCCCAGCAACACGTACTACTGAGTGCCCTATCAGTTCGCTGCCGTGGCAGAGGTTGCAGTACAGAACTGCGCCGGCACCTAATGGTACTCATAATGCATCGGTTTATAATCATGTCTCAGAAGTCACCAGTAAGAGAAAAAAAGACGTTTTTGTCACGAGAATGCCGCGTCTGCAACATGTGAGCCGAATCATCAGAGTTGTCGTACTGCTGTCACCTAACTCATTCTAGCGCTGTTGTCGTCATTCTTCAGAACACTTTACTACGAGATCAGTTAGAATCTCGGAAAGGAGTTTGTGGTGACAGTTGTGTCATCGACCAGGCCATCTTCCATCTTCAGTCTCACCAAACTTGTCTGAATGAAATATGAAGCTCCAATTTCTGTACAAAACACATTTCAACCTCCTGCAGTCCTGTCCCAAAGCAGCAAAGTCCTAAACGCACAGTAGGGGGGCGGGGGAGGGACAAGCCAATCCAAAATTCTAGCCGTTTCTGAGTGCAGAGTTTTTTGAGGGTCCATGCTGCCGCCACGCATTGAACAGATGGTACGGCTTACTGGCCGTGAGCCAAAGGAACGCGAGAAGCGGGGCATAGCAAAAAGTATGGGAAGGGGGAGGGGGGGGGGGGGCACGTCTATCAAGGTCGCGTCCATCAAATGAGCAGCCAAGTGGGAGTGGGTTTTCCACGTCCGCAGAATCCGTGATTTCCCGCACCACTCTGTCAGCCGGCATCGCCAAAGCCCCACTACAACCAACGCTGTCTGAGGAAACGCCGGACGTGCTAAAGCCAGAAAGGCGTTAAGCGAAATGGCTCAGCGCCGCAAGTGCCAGGCCGTGATTGCGGCGAGCTCGAAACAACGCGAAAATCCGGAAAGCTGCATCCCCATGTTGCTGCTGCTGTTTCTGCCCCAAAGCTATCGTTGTCACCGTTGTGTAGACAAACAGAGAATCGACAGCGCTGAATGCTCGGTGTGTACATGTGATCTTTGACGTCGTGACATTTATAGGGCACAAACTGCAGCGACGACCTAACGGCTACAGCAGCATTCAGTAGTAGATCACAAGCTCACAGAAGGGGCAACTGCCGCGTTTAAGTAGTAGTTCCTGTGAATTGATAGAAAAAAGAACATTAAAATTTTGGTCCACGTTAAACAGCCCGATATATCAGAATCACTGTATGTACTGAGAATTAGTAAATACGGGTATAAATTGCCCTAGATGGTTTTATGGGAAGTTAGAGTCCATCAGTTGGAAGAACCAATTGCATCAGTTGTAGAAAACCGTATCGGGAGCTTTTCATGTCACTCTACAACTTTCTCATTGGCATTTTTCAACTAAATATAATATTTGAGAAGTTTATCAATTAATTAAGACTAATTATCTAATTAGGTCAATTAGGTCAAGCGACGGCGAACAACAGTACTTCGGTTCTGTCCAGCTACGTGGCATATGCGTAGTCTTAAATCTTGATGCATGACAGTTGGGACACCCTGTATAGAAAGCCAAGTTTTGTTTTGATATGCCTTCCAAACTGCGTGAAATCGATATCCTTAGAGTTCGTCGGTACATGAGGACTTTAGCGTACAGCTTGTGATTACGGACAGCGCAGAAAAGGCACAAAACTACACAACCATGTATCGTCCTGTCTCCTTCCTGTCCAGTCTGAAAAAATTCAGGCTTCACTATACGGTATTAACAACTGTTCTGTATATGTAGCTCATACGTGAACTTTTCTGTTTCTCTAAAATCGACTACCCGCTTGTTCGCTAGTAAAGGTACCCAATCGGTGTCATTGTTGATTAGCTGGGAAATCTCTATTTCAAGTATCGCTACTTGAGAGGTGGCTAGAGGCCTTATAAAAATATCAGCTCACAAATCAAAATTCACAAGTAGGAGAACTGATCTGCAATTCCTTTGAAACATTTCAAATGTTATTTTTCTTTAATAAATGTGTCGCCATCATCCATTCTTGGTTGTTTTATGGTTGCAAGCTATTTAGCTTCACTGGATTTCTTTTCTGAATTTTTTTTTCATTCACGTAGCAATGATGTTGCATTGTTGAATGCATTACTATAATTGAGCGCACAAGCCAGATTTTCCATGACAGCAGTTAATTGTCATCTGCGTATATAACGTTCCGAGCTGCTTGTTTTAATTTATTACCTAGAAAAGCATGGTAACAGTACGATAGAAGTTGCTGCTTTTACTTGTATTCCAGCTGTTATCTCTGTATATATAAGAGCATGTTAATGTTGACTAATGACGTTCTTAGGCGAGTCACATTTAATGCCGTAGTATGCCGTTAGCTCGCCTCAGAAAAACCACTCACTATGAGCACTTCCCCTCATGAAAATGACCAGACGAGGTGACATGACCTCGCAGCAGCACTCATTCGGGACCTGCGCTGTCAGCCAGCACCTAAGACTCCAAGACGTAATCATTTCCTCATCTCCTGACGGGCTCTGGCAGCCTTAATGCGGCGGCGTCTGCTAATGCACGACTGTGAAGCCACCAGACGGTTGCTGTGCCGACAGCTGGTTTCCGACGGACGAAAAAGTCAATAGCCTTGAGAAGCGCAACGGCAATCTCCCAACTTTTTCGATGAAAATATGGTGCGAGAAAAGGGCTTTGTCTTTCCTTTGTGTCGGTGCATGCCTTGGGCCCCTGCACAAAAAGGCAATTCGTCCGTTAAGCTTGCGCAGAGAAAAGGAGAGCTGCTTTCAGCGCATGTGTTTAAAATGCTAGTTTCACTTTAAACTTCGGCAGGAGTGGAAGTAATGCGAAAGAAGAGAAAGCCTGAGGCATTATGAAACGAATCCCATTTATTTTTGCTTACCGTATCTTAAGATCTTTACGGTACGTAAAAACTACAAAATTGTCGATTTATCTCGTCTTTGTCCGTTTCTCGCATCCACCCGTTTCTTGACCACTCCCCCAATCTGGCTGTGTGCCAATAACCTTCAGGTCTGGAAAAGCCACAACTCGAACAATGAAAACAACACATACACCTTGGCATCGGGAAGAACAGGCAGCATCTAAAACACATGCCACTTAGAGAAAGGACTAAGCGAAGGGCGTGTAAATAAATTCTAAGGGAAAGAAAATGCGGATTTGTACTCCTAGGGAGCCAGCGGACGGGCACGTGTAATCATGGCCATCCCCAACGCACGGCATGGTATGTTTCACACGTCCAAGCAATAAACCTATTTTAATTGTTAATGAAGCGTACATTCTTAATGAAAGAAAGTTGATATGCAGTTAATATTTCTGGGCCATTGAAGATAGCAGAAAAAATTGCTGCTTTTTTGGTGTAGTCCTTAGGATATACAAGTGCTGTAAGCATGGCAATTGCCGAAGTATAGACAGTATTGCACGTCTACAAAATTCACGAAATAATTTGGCGATCGCTTATTCTTCTGTGCACCTCAAGATTTCGGCGGCCGACAATAATAGAAAAATCAGGCTCTAAATACCAGCTATACCTCAGTGTTTTGCCGTAGCAAACGGTCTGCCAGGATAGAAGTACTGTATAGTAGGTCTGTAATGACCAGTCCATAAATTATTCACATCATCAGAGAATACCAAGAGCTTTAAACTTTCGACGTTAACGCAAATGGCACCGTCGATAAGTGCAGCAATCATCCTTCGTTTTCCTTCTCTCTTCTGTGTAGATAATATTTGGAACACTTCGAATTTACCTTCGGTAAAGTGAATGCCACTGCATAAGAGCGAAGTTAACCTGTTATTCGAATGTGAGAGCTCTGAAAAACTGGAAGATGTAAATTACGTTGGAATGCTTTCATTTATACATACTGCAGGCTCCCCTCTGGCCCATGCAGGAATGGATACAAAGAAACAGAAGGGTAGATACATATTAGAAAACGGACACAAACGTTTCAGTTCACAAAATACCAGCTTATGATTTCGTCGAACGAAAATGATTTTATTTTACCAAACTTTTACCGCATTGCACCTGGTGGTTCATTGAATTAATGACTCCCGGAACTGAGCCCATGGCTTTCTTCTTTATGCTTTCTATGCGCACACAAATATGCGTCGGCCAAAACTACGCTCTAAAATTTTTCAACTAACCCAGGAAAGGAATAAAAAAAGCTATATTCTGCGTGCCCGAGCTATCAGGGGGTAATTTTCGCGAACTCATTTAGTGGCAGTGGTTGGTGTTACGAAGGAATTTTTTTAGAGGAAAAGAAACCAAGTTGGAGGCGCACAGTTATCGAGCTGGTTCGAGAGTGAGATTCTTGCCATGTCTCTACCGGCACGTATTGGAAAGGGTGAATAGGAGCCGCTGGGATTGACCAGGCAATAAATGGTCGGGAAGCGGGCCTAATTATCCTTAAATGTATGCGCTTTATTGAGTTCAGCCGTGGTTTTTGCTCGTTTATTAAAATGCTATACGTAGGGTTGCTCCAATAGCTAAATTTCCAAAAATCGAATTGAGAATGAATATGCGAGTAAAACCTTATTGGAATATCGAATTTAGTACCGAATGTTTCCAATGTCTGAATAATGGGAAATATTCAGAATGCGTAGAGTTCGGGAGCCTTCGGTTTTGGCTCCCCAAGATCTCAGTCCCTCAGGACTCAAATAAAGTTCTTGTCATGTCATGTCATGCGTAGAGTCTCTTTGGCAAAAAAAAAGGCTTATTTATGCTACTTAACTGATACGTGTAATGTCATTAACTGGATTTCAGGTCCATTGAGAATCTTATAGAAGTTTAAACCACTTGAAATGCGATCGTATCTGCCATTATATGACATCGACAGTAGTGAGATAAAAGGTCACCACATACCCCTAGTAAAGAGTTCTGTTCGCGGACGGAGCTAAAGGAAATGCGCATTGCTGTGGAAGAATGCAAGCAAGATGAGTTTGAAGAACTAATATATTGATTGGTCTATGTCGAGGCAGACCTGTCGTAGTGCTGGTGCAGTGGCTTCGGTGTTGGGCTGCGAAGTCCGAGAGCGTGGCGGGGCACACTTGAAGCTACCGGATTTTCAAGCTGCGCAGCTGCTAGAGATCACGAAAGTAAGATGTAGAAAAAAAAGGAGACTGAAGAGACTGAAAATGTTCAAAGTACAGCGCACAGTACACAAGCTTTAGTCTAAAACGCATTTCTTCTATAGGTACGGTATTTTTCATTGCTTTAAACCACTTCTTCCGTAATTAAACTTTGTTAGGCAAATTCAGTTTGCCAATTTGCGTTTGCCAACGTAGTCAACATTATTACGATGATTGAATCAGGAAAGGAAAAGAATGAATTGATTTCGCAAATAAGGAATAAGGGAAAGAGAGCATGAAATGTATATTACGACACCCTGTACTAGCTCTGAGTTGCTCGCCCCTCAAAAATATATACCTTGAAACTGAAACTGCATGAAGTTATTCCTGGCTTTGCTTAGTGCAGCACAATGCGCAGTGTATGAGCGTAAATGAACAAAGAAATACATAATGAATGCGCCGTATCTTGGCATGAAGAAAGTCAAATGGCTCTTGTCTGCCGTAGTGTGACCAAGAAACTCGCACGACCTCCGAAAGGCCTGTTTCGTCATCTTTACTTGGTCACAGACAGCAACTTTTTCACCTACATTCATATTCCTCGTTGTTCGACGACGGTCCACACAGCAGATGGTAGGCCTTGATGCTGCCCTGCAGCTAGGGAATGAAAAAAAAGGCTTGAATGAAATACCCGTACAAATAAAATTTACATAGCACAGTTCTAAGGGCAACTGCTCGGGAAAGCGGCAAGTGTGCCTTTTCACTGCTTATCGAGATGACTACGCCTGCGCCTGCAGGAATTGACCGGAGCCATAACACACGCTGTCGGTGTCCGCGGTGTCGCAAGACTCACTTTGTGTAGTCGAGCCAGCTTGCTCAGGTCATTAAAACAGTTTGCACTGGCCGTGGGATGATATATGTTTTCAGTGCGTTACGCCATTTAGCGGTTATGATAGAGCTCTTCTTCTTTTTCAACAACATTTCAGACTACGCAAGAATGTGGCTGGAGACCACAACAGCGTCGTAGACACATTGTCATCAGAGTCCAACCTTTTTGTCGTCGCCATCTCGGCACCAAAAGCAGCGAGACGACGCTAATGACGTTTTTTTTTTTTTCTACGAGCCGGAGCCGAACGCAACATTCACGACGCTAACTGCTAAACCAAACCTAACGAGAATCGCATTATTCAAGAACGCTTGAGACAAAGTAAAATTAATGTATTGCAGCGGTACATGCCCGCCCTTTCTTCGTTTTATATTATCCTCGCCTGAGTAGTGTAATATGCGGCTGGGATTAAAACATAAAAAGAAAGAGTAGGCTGAGATTCGTTGTATATTGTATTTCGCGATCTCCCTTCACCGTCTTGTTGATCTTGGCCTGTGGTGTGCGACACTGAGGAGCTCCTGTATGTCAGTAGGTCTGTATCTGGACACGACAATACTCTTTTACTTTCTAGTAAAAATTCCCTCGACTTCCCGTTTATAGCGTGTGTGCTTTCCTATTCTTTTTTTTTTATTGAGAAGACCGTGACTTTATTTTTTATCAGTTTCAAGTATATATATATATTTTTATTAGGATGCACTATGGTGAAGCTTTTGTATCTTCCTACTACCGTGTTCTATTAGTGTCGTTGTTTTACTTTACCGCCTTTGGGATCTGTCGTCTCGTTCTTTTTTTCCTCTTCCCTTCTGCATACAATTCATTTTATTACAAAGAACAGAAACATGTTTTTGCCGTTGTGTCCTTGCCTGTGGCTTGTTTCCAACTTGATCCTTGCTTTCTTTTCCTCCCTGTCTACTTGCGCATACATTTTCAAACAAAGTAACTTTACAATGACATGAGTATGCAGTAATTCACTTCAGACACTTTCTTTATTTATTTATATCGTTGCTGCCAAATGTGCTTTCTTGAGGTCCCTCCGAAGCACGCCACTACAGAGACAGCTGAAGAGAAGACTGTGCAGAAAAGAAGATAAGATGGCAACAAGAAAAAAAAACACGATTGAAAGATAGACAAACTGCTAAGTTTGGTACAGTTTCAGCAATCTAAATTTCTACTATTCTTTCTCTCATACGCAAATTGAACATCGCATCTAGATTTTTTGCTTTACGCTTTTGTGCGTGTCTTATTCCCGGCGTTACGAGTCTTGTGCAAAATTAGTTTGACGCAGACGGGTTAATTTCACCGCTGGTGTATCGTTTCGCACATTGCTGCCTGGTCACTCAGAGAGAGAGCGCCAGCGCTAACGAGTTAATTTCCTTACCCAATCATCGTTGTGCGCCTCGGCGATTCCCCGGCTCATTTTGTGAAATGGAAACGTTGATGACTAACCGGATTCCAGCAACTTACTTATCATGCATGGCTGCATGTCTGCTCAAATTAGTCAGCGACATTGATGAGGATTGCGCACGGGGTGCTTACCTTAACGTCGAATACTACTAAGGTAACCAATGTCCCGTTAGGCAATTGAGAACAACATCATCATTCCTTTGGCCTCATATATAACAAACACGCAGGAGCAACAGATATAAAACATAGGGGGAAATTAAAGGCATTTTCCAGGTACCAATGTGCCACTGATTTTCGGAGATAACTTAGAATGTGCAGTTTTTGACAAATATTTCAAAGCGATGCTTCCGGCCACGATATTTATCGCCAGCGGTCACGTTTCATTAAAAAAAATGTGCTAATTTGATGTACCGTAAGTTCTCGCCTTGAAGAATCCTTACTGAGGGTTTTAATTTTTAACATAGTGGAACTGCAACTATCGCTGGAAGCAAGATCAACTTAGGAGCTGTCGGTATGCCTGCCTTGCGGAACTAGTAGCTTCTTCATCAACAAGGCCACTATTTTTGGCGGTTTTGTAACATTCTTTAATGCAAAAACAAATCAGCTATCTATCAAAACGTGGGGTCTAAGTTCCAGGTGGGCGAAACGGCAGCACTTGTTGGGAATGTTAACAATCTAAAAGCAGTCGACATCCCCAGTTCTCGCTTTCCATGAATGGTAACACGATTTAAAACGTTAGCTTTTCGTAGAAAGTACCTCAGTTTCGCCCCGTCGGCACCTTTCGCAGGGAAGGCGTTGAACTAGAGAGATGTACGAGGCACCAGAAGGTGCTTTCACCAATGAGAGAGAAGTGCTCGGGGACGTGACGCAAAACACTTTTCATTGCTGAACCCGTATTTTAATTAATATTAATGACTTTCCACGTCATCAGAGGTTCTGTCAACGACAGATTTCTAATTTATAAATAAAAGAACCTTCAAGTCGGCGCCTTGAAGTTTCATCACGCGGTGCGAGTAAGCAGCGACAGAAACCAGAGATGGCATCGCCAGCGCTTGAGTCGTTATGTCGGTGTGCAAGCATCCTCCTATGGCACGCGCATCACTGCCATTGACATCTTGCCGCTCCTCAGCCATCTGAGTCGGGCTGAGGCAATTGCGTTTCACGAATACCGCGGCCTATAGAACGTGCGGTCTTCATCACTGGCCGGTCGCTTATATGCTGCACTCAAGGTAGAAATCAAGCACGCTGGCGACAATGATTCATTCCGTTTCTCGAAGAGAAGCATCCTGGCCGTTGAATCAGACGTCGGCTTGTATGCGCAACAGCCAACGGAAGCGACATCCGTTTTTGACAAAATACTGGTACGCTTTGAGCTGTATCGTTTACCATTACTTAGGAGGAAAACTGTTTGATTTATCAAGAACTTTTGTTTCATTGCCTTTATATGAGTTTCTCAGGCAAAACATAAACTTTGCCTAATGTTAGGAAAGCAAATCGAGCTCTATTTTCAACGCGTCTCGGGTACGCTGCGCCTCGTAGAAAATGGCGAAATGACCAGAATAGAACGCATAGTTGCGCTCGCACCATTTTGTGGCAAACATGACATGGCATCAGAGACTGCGCGTGCCGGCACGTGCGATCTCGGAGGTCATGAACAAATGCGTGAGCGTCCTTACGCCGCCTGCCGCGCTTTCAGTTTTCTTGGCTTTTGTTCGGGCTTGCGCCGGCATCATCAGAGTCGCTCTTGGTCGCAGGGCTGCGCAGTGCGATCATTGCGATAAAAAAAAAAGCAAACTGAGAGAGCAAGCGGTGAGAAAAAGTGCTTGTGGCGACGAGAAGCCAGGAAAGAAAGAATGTCGCTACCTCTAGTTTATTCAGGGTGATTACGCATGACGGGCGGTGAAACCTACCGTCTACATCCGCAGTATCATAAAATTATGGCCACGCCGCGGTCAGGCTTTCCCTTAATCGTTAATCAGATGGTATTCGCCAGCACGCCGTGGGGACCACCGGGGGCAGTGCCACACTCGTCACACTGCCGCACGCGCCTCGCTGCGCCAGTGTATGTTTAGACAGCCGGCGAGCAGTCGAGCATCCCAGAAAAGCGTGGGAGTTTAAACGAGAACTTTATAAAACATCATTTACGTGAAAATTCTATGGAGGAAACAGTACCTTCAGACCCTGGAGCGATTCGGAGAGCTCGAGATTGGGAACCAGAACACCTAACCCGCACCATAGCTAACGCCTAAACATTAGCGTCTCTCTCAACCGTTCTGGGAGGGTCTTTCTTTATCGTGTCAGAGTGAGCCATCGCCTCAAAATATTCAGGGAGGTGTTTAAACGCAATCGAGGTCCACCTCTCTGAGCAGATGCTTTTGATGAAAGATTCCGCTTATTTCATGCTAGTTTCGTCAATTTATGCAGTGCATCTGAGCTTGTTTTCGGATTGCCAGCTCCTGATTGGTCCTGATTACACTGGTGGCGCTCACTCTTTGGTCAAACGAATCTAGCAGCTGCTTCAAAGAGGTAATCATCCAACAAAGTCTGATGTCATGTGTTCTTTTACTTCCTCACTCAGGAATCACACTGAGGCAGAAATTATATCGCACTTTATTATTATTATTATTATTATTATTATTATTATTATTATTATTGTCAGTAGTAGTAATAGCAGTAGTAGTTATAGTAGTAGTAGTAGTTGTAGTAGTAGTAGTAGTGAGGCCAACCCAAGGTAACTTTTCTTTGCAAATGAGAGGGGAGGTTACCTTTTCTAGTACAAATGTGAATAATGCCCACCATTCGCCATAAAGAGACGTAAACCCGGAAAACAGAAATGAAATAAGGTGTATCTCACAGGTACGCCTGTGAAATACAACTCTCCTTTACTTGGCAAACAAGGAACCGCATAAAATGGACTCTTTTTTTTTTTTTTTTTTTATTGCGATACGGCTTGCCCTTAAGGCATAATTCTTGGACTGTATATGTGTATTATATGTGTGCTGCGAGGCCTGTGTTGTGTATGAATTGGAGCATTGTTTTGTGGACTCGCGCAGGAAAGAAGCCTAGAAAGAACATTGCCAAGAACAAGTAAACAAGCGAAAGTGTAAAATAAAGATTTATGGTAGCGTTTTTTTAATTAGCTCTGAAAGAATTATAGAGAAATATATATTTGTGGAACAATCAAAGCCCTTTCGGATCCCTTGTTTACTGTTCTACCAAGTTAAGTGGCAAACCAACTCGTATTGTTATTTGGGAAGTTGATGTAACGATGCGAGGCCGCCATGTCCCATAAAACCGCGTAGAGCGTAGGACGCTGCGATTCTAGATGCACTAATCTCACCGCAGAGAGCTAGAAAAACATCCACCTAAGCACATCAGAGAAGTGGCTACATCAGGCGGTTAGACTGATAACGGCAGAAGCGTCATTCAAAGCACGCGGGATTATTGTCCACTTGCGGCACCGTTGTCTATATATACTTCCTTTTTAAATAAAAAGAAGTTGATCCGTAAATATGTTCCCAAACAATGGTTAAGTTTGTTTATTTTTGCTTTTCATTCCTGTTTCGCTGTTGCCTTAGTAGATCGCTTAATTTCTCAACTCCTTACGACTCTTGTTTCTAGTTACAAATGTTGCACGAGAAGTGCTGTATAATTTGGAAAAAACCAGATGAGGCAACGGGCGACAGTCATATTGCTTATGTGTTTAACAGTTATTGCAGGGTCTGATGATGGACGCTGTTTCGCCTCATTTTATTTTCCACCTTATCTGAGCCATATCACGGGTGTATGGTTTTGAAGATCTGCCAGCGTCACGGTGAGCCGTCACTCGAGGAAGCAATGAAGCAAAAGGAAAAGTTAAACGCAACCGGCGTTGTCTCCAGCCGCAGCTCGTTCCACGAGCATACAAACCAGTTGAGTACGTAACCGAATCCTTTTGCTGGTGTCTGGATCAGTCTAAACAAAGAAGGTTCTAAACAAAGAATCAACAGCGATGAGCGTGACCGTTGAACAGATGGTGACAACTGAACGCATCTCGAGTTAATCGCGTGGGCACCGAATCGATCAGGAAACTGGTCTTCACACCGCAGGAGAAGCCGATGACTATATAGCACCATTCAAAAGAAGTGAAAAAAGCAACAAAAAATTGACCGCCGAATGGCTGTCAAGTCTGAAGATTGATTTGGCGGTGCTTTTTGGAATGTGTGTGAGGTGTAGTGGCGTCGGTGAGCAGAGAGGGCGGAAGGGGGTATGCCGATAAAATTTTTGGTGAACCCGCCCCCCCCCCCTGCCTTCTGAGTGCGTGCCTGGTAGTAGTAGCAGTAGTAGAAGTAGCACTTTTCTGGTCCACTTTCTTTTTAGCACATGCCAGGGGAACGACGACTAGAGAAAGTGCTCACAATGGGCAAGGAAAAGTGACTTTGTCTTTCCTTTCGACTACGCTGTCGTGAAATAAAAATATGTTTGAAAGAAAAGGAACGAAAGCTTACAAAGAGCTCTGCGCCATAATGTTTCCATAATCCTACAGATAACTATGACTAACAAAAATCCGCTTTATTAAGTGGCGAAAGCAAACTTTATAGCCATGTAGCCAATTGGGGCTCCCTTTTAGCAAGCGCTCGATAATGGACGAAATCCTTCTTTTCCCCTACATTTTGGACAAAGATATTGGCCGGTAAAAAATGTTAATCATAAGAAAAGTCCCGTTTCTGTGAAAACTTACTTCGAGAAAATATACCTCTCTAAGCAGCAATTTAAAGCTCGTTTCACGAGAAGGTGAATCTCCTTCGCTTAGCGGCGTGTTCTTTATTGTCTTTACCATTTTTTAAACGGCATCGCAGGACTGTTACATCTCAATCTTCCTCAGTTGCGCCTCCTGGCGTTACAACTCAAGTTACAAAAGCTAAGCCGTAGCCTTCGATCATCGCCTGATCTGGGAGGCTTTGGTTAACACTGAATATCAGGCTGTTTTTTGATAGTTTAGTTCATGTTTTGCACCACCTTACATTTACGGTCAGCTCTGTAAATCACCTTTTGAAACCATCCTGGCTATTGATCTTGGTATTTCGCTTGGCAGCTCGGCCGTTTTGGTATTCCGTTTGACAGGCACATATATTTGAGATGCGAACTGTTGTTGCAGGGATTCTTCTTAGAGCGATAGGCCTGCCATCTATAGCCTCCTCGACGTAGGAATGCGAAAGAAATAAAGAAAGGCAGTGGTGTCGTACTATAGAGCGAAGCGAACTATACACGGCACAGCTCCGGTCGCGGCACCAACTTGAATCAGCGGTGAGAAGTGCAACTCGATTTACAGCTTTGCTTTTAGGGTGGAGCAAGATGTAGTCCCCGGCACTTCTACGGAAGAGCGCTTTGTTCCATTTTGTCGCTTTGCGAGCTTTGAAAGAGAATGAAAAAGACTGTGAACAACATGCCGACGTTTAACGAGAAAGCAGTCTTGGTTTTATTCCAGCTGCTGGTCCCTCAGAATGCCGAACACTGTTTAGATTCTACTGCTCCATAGCTATCCGAGAACAGCAGCCAGAGATTATCAGTGGGGTAATATATGCGTGCTGGACGGTCTTTCACAATTACCGATAGCTCTAATTGCGGTTAGCGCAGCTCCTTGTTGCTTCCTCTTTCTTTTTCTCGTATGTCTGTCTTTGAAGACGTCATCATTTTGGTTTTTTTTTGTTCTTTTCACGTTGTAATTACAGCCACTGTCACTATGCTGTTGGCGTTTCGCAACGGCCGTTGTTGCCTTCGTCACTGGGGCTGCCTGCGTAACTTGTTGTTGTTGTTTAATTGGTTCTTGCCCGTTATGCCAGCGCTTCTAGTGTATGCGTAGCGATGTAATAGAAGATAAAATAATAGTATAGAATGCATGCAATAGAACAACAAAATTAAAGGTGTCGTATAACTCGTATACCAAGTACCTGGCAGCATGCGCCCTTACCCACGTAGTAAGTGTATTTGCCAAAGTGTATTTGCCAAAGTGTTTTTTTATCATATTAGTATTGCGCACTATATCGCGAATATACGAGCTTTGGCCTTCGCAAACGTCGTGAGTACAGTTCTCTGCAATCGGTAAAGAAAAAAATCATTCAATGCCTGTTCCTATTCTTAATTTTGCCCTGCAAAGAGAAAGCCATTACTGAAATAATATCATCAACCCACACTTCAGTCCAGCAGTGAAAGCACTTTCTTCGTAGCGCCAATTCAAAAGATTAACGAAATTGTCCTTGACAGCATATGCTCACACACTTCGTACGGTGCACCCATCAGTGCCTTGCCGTCATAAGAAACTTCGACGGCTCGGTGCATCAGCAGAAAGTGCTTTTTTATTATTCCAGTAATAAGCAGTAATGAAATTAAAAGCAAACGAAGTTGCAGGCAGCGCTATAACAAAACATGTTAAAAAATAGCGAATATAAAGTTACACCCATAAGGTGAACTAAAATTTTCAGCCGTGCTTCTGTAAAGAATAAAGTAAACGAATCAACTACTTTCACGGTATAATTAGCAGACGTCACATTGATGTGCTTTCCTTTGATCTACCCCACTACGGAACAAAAGCTAAGGACGGCTTGAAAATTTCATATAGATGGGTGCCAGGCCAAGTCGTCGGACTTCTATTACGAACCTTGTTAAGCTTCCAACCAAGCACTCATCTAAGGCGTGAGAACAGCCGGGAAGTCCTGCGGGTCAAGACAATGGTATGCTAATGTCCGGGTATTTTTTAAAGTTATATTTTTGGAGATGTAGCAAGAAAAGATAAGTTCTTTTCTTTGTTAGCTACCTTTGCGCAGTAATTAGTCTTTATTCCCTAAAATAACACTTCGTTTCTTATTTTATCAGAGTTAGGCAGGAAATCCAAATTACTTGCTTCCTCCCCCTAGTAATCACGGTAAAGAATTTTGGGAAGAGAAATAAATGAAAACATGCTGCCACGAGCATTGCGGGCCATTTAGCTTGGTGACACAAACAACCACGTTTGGGAAACTGGGAAGATGAAAGTTGCATAATCTCGCGTCTGTTCAACCCGGAAGTACGTGGGATGTCACACTCAAGAGGTAGTTTTTGTAAACATCACCGTCTTACTGCACCAACACTCAGCGGCAAAATGTTAGAGAGCGTTGGGTCGACGAAAGTTTCCGAACGGCTTGTGACTGTAACGACTAGAATAAAAGAACGGCGCGTTCATCGCACATACTAGTACAGTCCGAAACACGACAGGCTACATGCCAAGGGTAATGAAAATACTCAGCTTTTTATCGGATCCTGCGCTCCAAAAGCTCTTGACAAAGTTAGTACATTCATGTAATGATCGTTCCAAGTGCTGAAAAATTGCAGTCGGCATTATAGATAACGTCGCGAATGCGTGCTCGTCAAAAATATTGTGCAGACCTAGTCCCTCGGATCTCTCTTTGCTGGCGCCAGGGGTGGCATTAAAGGATTTTCTGATTGTTGTGTTTGCCTGTATTATCTCTTGGTTCGTCAAAGCCTGATACGGAAGTGAGTATGTGATGCGGCTAATTACGAATGCGTAAACCAGGCTTATGGTCTCTCCCTCAGTTAGCCCGCCTCTGCTTGCAACGCTCTGTATCATTCTGGCCACGTTTCCTGTGACCCCCTTTAGTTTTTTAAGAGTGCAGGATGTTCCAGCGTTCCGCTGTATCCACATCCGCCATATTCTGAGTGTCCACACTTCTCAAATCGGCGCCCGTCGAGAGACAAGAGTAGCGCTCAGCCCTTCTTTTTTGAAAGAAAACACAATATGCGGATTGATCAGTTTAAATTTTACGTAATTTTTATAAATCGCCTCTGGCAGATTGCATAATTCGGGTCCTTGAGCTGCATAATTCAAAGAGGCAGACTTCACTAGCACGTTAAATTGAAACGCATATTCAACCTATTAAGAATTTACTATTAATAATTTACTAATGAACTTCTTGGTTAACCACCTTACGGCACATATTGTAATTTGCGAATTGTAGCGGGTAAGCTTGCAAGGCATGTCCACTTGAAATTAATTTCCAGGGTAACGCTAGTTTCGAGAAATTATTTCCCAAAGTGTCGCAGGGAATACATGGGCGTTCCAGTTACATTTGTGCTTCAATGCATAAAAGTGTTTTTTTTTTTTTTCAAAACGTAAGTGGAACAATAATGCGTTCTTACGGCGACTTTGATGGCACATTTACCTCCACTGGTGACGTTCTGAAATTTCATATCAAGTGCATCCACCTCACAAACTCACGGGCCACAATTCATAAATTGTAATATGTGCCGTAAAGTAACTAAGAAGTTAATTAGTGAGGTTTTGTTGATTAGTTGATAATGTGTTTAGGTTTCTTGTGCAAGTGATGTCCGCCTCTCTGAATAATCCAACTCAAGGACTAGAATTATACTATATGCAACAGACAATATTGAAGAATTGCATAAAACTTAAAAGTGATCAACTTTAAGCAACTGACGGAGGTCTGCACTAGATCACCGTCAGTTGCACTTCTTTCCCAGGTAGGAGTTATGTCGAGTGGGCGGCTGAACAACATCCGGGGTATAAAGGTAGTACGACGTAATGCTAACGCATTTCTCTCGCATTTACCTCTAAATCTCCGCAGATTTTTTTTTTCTTTTTGCAAACTTTGTTTGACAGAGCTAGCCTTCTCAATATTCACTGTGAAAAGAAAAAACAACTAGATTTCTTGAGTGAAGGCCACACAGTACGTAGCAAAATTATGAAAGCTATAAATGATGATGAAATGAATAAATGATGACGCGGGCAATAAATTGGAAATGTTTAATTGAAAGCAGCGTGCAAATGCACGTGCTATTTACTACCCTACTGGGCCGTTTCTGCGACTCATACAAAGCCTATAAATTAGTAGCGTGCAAGTATTAGAAACTTTCGAGTAACGAATCGAATAGTCGTTGATCATAAATACAAATAGTTATTGGTTTTCGAATATTGCTTAGAACGGTCAACTAAAAAACATAAAATTAGGGCAATACGGTTCATCCCCGCGGGCATAGTATAAGTATAAAACAGGAAAAATTACGCAGTGTCGCAGGTTACGTCGTTCAGGGAACCAGACTTGAGTGGCTTTACAGGGGTCACTCGCACTCTTCGAAGGGCCCTGTGTATCAAAAGAAACTGCTTAATTGTTCCTAATTAATGCTTCAATTGCACCTTTACGACGCTCGATAGACGACGATGTAAAGAGAAAAACTTGTGAACCTTATCAATACTAGGATAGCAATGCTGCTTTACATAAATTGTGACAATGACTGCACATTATTGTAAAACTATTTGAAATGTATTCGATATTCGATTTAATGTGATTCGGTGCTGTATCTTATCCGTACTCACCTATGGGGCGGAAACCTGGAGGCTTACGAAAAAGGTTCTACTTGAATTGTGGACGACGCAATGAGCTATGGAAAGAAGAATGATGGGTGTAACGTTAAGGGATAAGAAAAGAGCAGATTGGGTGAGGGAACAAACGCGAGTTAATGACATCTTAGTTGAAATCAAGAAAAAGAAATGGGGGGGGGGGGGGCGCATGTGCAGAACATGTAATGAGGAGGGAAGATAACCGATGTTCATTAAAGGTCACGGACTGGATTCCAAGGGAAGGGAAGCGTAGCAGGGGGCAGCAGAAAGTTAGGTGGGCGGATGAGATTAAGAAGTTTGCAGGGACAACATGGCCACAATTAGTACATGACTGGGGTAGTTGGAGAAGTATGGAGAGGCCTTTGCCCTGCGGTGGGCATAACCAGGATGATGATGATGATGCCGATGATGTCTAAAAAATTATAATTCGTATAGCACTGTTATAAATGGTCCGTTGCTTCACTGTTAAAACACCGCGCGCTGGCCGACTCTCGATTCGTGCGATGCTCGACTTTCCACCTGTAGGGCAAGTACAGTCGAGCTCTGGTATTTTCGCTGAGCTAAATCCTCACACCATACCCAGGAATTTCGTATAGTGCTAAGCGGCCATGTGTCGAACTTCCCAGATATGGACTAGCGTAATTGAATTGAGAGCGTTTTTTAAATTGGTATTGTAAAAGAACGCCCAATTTTCAACAAAATTCAGTTAGCAGAGTTGAGAGGGTGGGAACTTTTGATAAGATGAACTAGGGGAATAATCCAAAGCCAGTGGTACGCTCTGCTGGTGAAGCGAGACCAGGAAAACCAGCTACGGTTTTGGAACAGGGTTCGGGCGGCGGCAGCGAGCCATGGCTACCTGGGCTGAGGAGACCATCCAGGGCTCAAGTCGAAGAAGCCTGGTCAAACAATGAAGTTTATTTCTCTCTCTCTCTCTCTCTCTCACCTCATCAACCGAGAGTGAACTTATGAGGTACTGCACAACAACAAAGAATGGCACATCAAACAAGCGACGACATATGAAATTCGTGCAGAAGTATCCGTCAATGACTATCCAATTATGCCAATAGTGCTGAAAATAAAATCATTGTACCCTAAAGGATAGCCTGTCGTTCTGTGTACACTGTATACACTTTGTACACTTTAGTATCAATCTATCTTGTCAATGATGTGCACCGCAATGCGTTGGCCGGCTAGTTGGTGCGAATCCATGAATATTTTGTTTAGCGCAAAGCAACAGACAAAAGAAAGACGACCAGTACAAGGCGCTACTCTCAACTGACATCATTTTATTGCGTCACTCCTTTATAGACAGCTTTTGGTGCGAATCCATGAATACTTTGTTTAGCGCAAAACAACAGACACAAGAAAGACGACCAGGACAAGGTGCTACTCTCAACTGACATCATTTTATTGCGTCACTCCTTTATAGACAGCGCCTTGTCCTGTCATCTTTCTTGTGTCTGTTGTTTTGAGCTAAACAAGGTATTCATGGGTGTGTAATTGATGGTATGTTTTATATGTTATAATGTGTATTATGAAGATCGGGTCATAACCCACTGGCACATATCCAGTTACCTATGTTGGTGTCGAAGAGACTCGTTCAAGAGCGGCACATACCCATGGCACATAGCCAGTGGTCCAAGTTGGTTACGATTAGGTGACTAGATAGCCGGAAAGCAAACTGGTCTGACGATGCCAAGAATGCTGTTCGCGTCAGAAGTGTAAGCGCAGTCATGCGCGTGTGTAAGCACAAAGCATGAACCATCTAGGCTGTCAAGGTGTTCTTCAAGGTGATAGCATGCTTTGCAGACCAAAGCAGTGACATTTGCGCTCTTACGAGAGTTTGGACATTGGATGAAAGCCGAGTGCAAACTAGCAGAATCAAATGCGAGAACACGATGGCGGCTCTAACAGTGTGCGTTTATTATTACGTTGTTTCAAAAGCGCACTTTCCCTTCTTTCTATTCCCCTTCTTCCTTCCCCCAGCATAGGATAGCCGGACGCACTCTTGACTAGTTGACATCCCTGCCTTTTATCTCAGTCTCTCTCTCTCTCTTTCCTCGCACGTGCTCACACAGGAATGTCCTAATTGCTCAGTTAAGTAAATCTAACTACCCCATGTGACTACAAAATTAGCACTCGGGAAGGGTTTGTCGTGCAATTACGGCCGGCTTTCTCTCCAGACATCGCCCTTTAGTCCTCGTCACTGCAGCAACACTCACTGCCTTAGGCCAGGATACGGAATGCTACTTTCACGCTAGTGAGCACTTAGCGCTTTTTCATGCTCAGCAAACAACTTGTGCACGAGGCAAGTAGTTTGCACGGGACAGACGCCACCTTAGACGCCTCCTCGTAAGTGCTGGCTCTCTATTTTTGTTCTCGCACGGAGACCTCAGCACACAAGCCGTTCTGTCGTCTCCGAGATAGCAGTTTGTTCAACGGAAGCGGCGGAATTTTCGGAAGGCTCTCTGCTATCACGTGTCCCTACTTTTCTTTTTCTTCTTCCTTCCTTTTCCCGGAAAGGCACAGGTCTCTGTAAGCGTAGCAAATTACTCACGCTAATCCAGAGCCCATTCTTCGCATTGTTGCCCCGAGTCAGCGTGGGCATGCTGGAAGAGAAGAGGGACTCGCGAAGCGCTGCCATCACGCACGACGCCGTCAGGGGTTGCAATTACCGAGCTCGCGTTAAAATCACATCACCCGACCAGAACGTGGTTCGTAACCGTTTCGTGGAAAGCACGTCATTCCTTCTTCCTGACTGTCTTATTCCATTCGTTCAAGCAACTTGTTTTTTCATACGCTTTCAGGTTCTGTGTTTTACTTCTCCTCCATCTTCTTCCTACCTGTAGTTGATTTCCATTAGTAGGAGGCAGTGCCCTAGCCGAATTCCCTGCGCACTTAATTATAATTTAAATGTCTTCCTCATGCGTGTAGCTGTTTTACAGCGAATCTGTATATGGCTAGCCGATTCGTCCATCGTTCGCCTGTGCGTCGAAAACTCCTCGGGCTGAACCTATTGCGCATGAACGAAAAAAAAGGAAATAAAGGCGCGTGATCGGCTGCGCCAGGAGTCTCCGTCCCAACAGAGCGCGCTCAGCAGTTGCTCTCCGGTTCCGAAATGGGTATGCCATGAGTCATACGTACTCCTGAGGAACAGGCAGCTTTCGATCAGCAACGCCGCGAGGAAAGAACCGGGAACGAGCTCGTCTACTCTGTGCCGATGCTGCAGCCCGGGCACAAGACAAGCTCGCGCAGCCGAGCGCAAACTACGTACCGGCAGCCTACCAAGCCGTCATTTAATGAACCGTCGGGATTAACCCAGTGATAAACATTGGGTTAATCATGTGTACGGACACATGTGTATGTTAATCATGTGTATGTTAACCATGTGTACGGAGTGCTTGGGCGGTGAATATTTTTTATTGTGAACTGAAAGGTCAAGAATACAGAAAAGGTTGTAAGAAAAAGTAACAAGTTTATCTTCTACTTGAGTTGAAAGTCTTCTCTCTCTCTCTCTCAACAAACAAGTTTTTCCGCTGAAGAGTTGCGTCTTATTAAACACACATCAAACATTAGGTGCGCCGAGCACACTCAGGCAAACGCTGCAATTATTCAGAGGCACAAAAACTCGAGGATGTACCAATAATTGTGTAACTGCTCACTGGACTTCCTAATGGCCCTGGAGGTTAAAAGCAAATGCTCTTAATGCCGATGAAGTCCTCCGTAAACCCTTGCAAAATTTCTAACGCGCAAATGCGATTTTATGACATCATCCCATACCTTCCGTGTTTCTCTGTGTTTTTTTTTTCTTCGTCCTTTCTTCGCTTTGAAGCTGCTTAGTATCTGCGCATAAAAAATACAGAACAAATGGCGTGATTTGTGGGAAGATTAGCTCTTCGCCTGGTGGCGTCTCTGGTGGGCCCTAATTATTCTGTGCATCTCGTCTGAAAGCCTTGCGCGCGCCGCAAGCCATTATTCAAACAATGTTAGCTGTTATGTTAGTCATGTTAGTTTAGTCATACTAAAACGACATGTGCTCTAGAACTGAGTACAAAACGTGGACTGCACTAGATGCACCTAATTGGAACTGGCAGCACAAAATCTTCCATCCTCGTAAAGGAAAGGTGCATTATTCCGCTCCATTACCATATATTGCCGCAGCCCGTTGTAAATCTGCACGCGGTTATTCAGTCAGCCCCGTTCATCGCAAGTTTTCAGTGGCAGCATAATAACATCATATATAGCATATATAACAACACATAATAACACATAAATAACGAAGAAGTGACTGCCTCGCGAAGTTACTAACGCCGTCTGCTGATTCCGGTGTCAGTGAGGAGGCTCTTCGCCACGCAAGCGGCAACTGATCGTTATTTCTCCCTTATTGTTCACATCGCGTTCCCGTTGTTATTACACCAGACTCGTAAAATGCTGTCAAACCGACAGCACATTCGATGAAGTCGAAGCAGCAGTATCGCGTACTACAAGTCAGCGCAAGCTGAAATGTGCATCAGCGCACAGAAAGCATGTCGACTTTTATGGAAGCCAGCCTTGAGTTGTTTCGCGCCTCATATTGCGCCGTTTTACAGATGCTTGATTCTCTCTGAGTAACCATCGCACCATACGTGTTTTTCTGAGAAGCATTTCAAACTACAGCAGTTCTGGCTTGTCCTAAGGTTGACAGGATTTCTTTATTATTACTTGACAGCCTTGGCGTACCTTTTGTGCCTGAAATACGTTATAGCTGAAAACAAATTAATTATAACGTTGTGCAAATAGTATGACGCCGTGTTATAAAGAGCTCGTTAGCGCATCGTTCTAACCACTTGTTAATAAACACCTGACTGTAGCACATAATTATCACCGTCGCTTGATAGCTCTGAATATTTCATGGCATTTCGTTAGTGAAACACCCCGGGCAAATTAAAAAAAAAAACGAATGGTGTCTTATTTCTAGTTCACGATGAAGCCCATAGCAATGTTTCTCACGTGCCCTCCCACTCTGGGAAAATAAAAGCGAAATGAGGATGCCTAATCATTTTGATGTTTTCGGAACCCTATAGTTTCAAAGAAAATTTGTCGTAATAATGCCGCTAACGGCTACTTGCTATTTTCGTGACTGCACATATCAAGACGTGCGCGTTATGCTCAGGTCTTCAACAATTTCACGTTTTTTGAACTCCTGTTGATGCATGTTTGCATTCCAGTTGCACATATGGGATTTGACAACACCGATCACTACCGTAGTTCCTGCCTTCACCTAAGTGGTAACTCATGTCATTATTATTATTATTATTATTATTATTATTATTATTATTATTATTATTATTATTATTATTATTATTATTATTATTATTATTATTATTATTATTATTATTATTATTATTATTATTATTATTATTATTATTATTATTTGCCGTAAATCTCCGAGATTTGAAACGGTGCGCGTGAGCCTCATCTGTGCGTCTCAAGTTTAATTGTGCATCTCTGTTGCAGACTTGTTTCAATGATGTTTCCTTTACAAATGCGGCAGCTCGGTTTGTGTTGTATACGTTATGACGTAATTCCTGGAACTGGATTTCGTACTAAAAATTTCTCGCAAGTTTGATTCTACTCCATGTTATTTTTAGCAGGTGACCATACGCTTGCTTAAGAATCTTTATTAATTAATCAATTTAACTCCTAGGTGCTCAGGCCATCTGCTCATTTATGTTCTTATTCAACATTCTTTCTTCATCTTTCCTGTATTGATTTAGTATTTTATTCAATTCATTTATTCCCTCTCATATGCACTGAAGACATCAAACAAAACCAGCACATACGCTACCAATATTTAGAATTAATAATACAGCGGTTAGGCTAATGCGTGAAAACGTGGATCCTCACGAAGATTACCGTCATAGCTATCAAAAACTTGGCAACAACCTCGCCGATTTTTCTCCGTGAAGCTGGTCGAGATTGTGATCGATTAAAACAAAACACTGCAGAAAAGCGTGGAGGACCAGTTTTGTCTCGTCTGGTGGCTAATAAATCGCATCTAAGCTAAACTAGCAGTGCTTTATCCGAAATCTATCTCAGAACAATGCCGACAGCTTCCTTTTGGGCGTCGCCCAGAGGAGAGGATGCGCCAGCGCACTTAATGCTTTTTTTTTCTTTCGCGTCTATAGAACCATACCAAAAGCGAACTAATGGCCCTGCCTCAGCCGGCGGACCAGCAATGTATTTTGTCTGGTTGAGCACCGGAAAGCTGCAAGCTTGGCGTGGGCGGCATAAATGTCCGAGTGGTAAGAAGAACTTTATCTGCCCTCCCAACGTGTGGCGATAAATAAAGGACCTCCGAGAAAGGCAACTATATCGAAGGGCAACGTGCGTGGTTGTATCGCATATTTTGTTTTTCTTTACCTGCCGTTGTTCCATATTACAGATTAATATTACATATTAGGACAGTTCCAGCACACCTAGAGTCCCGTCAGGGTGTCTTTCTTCACTTGAACTTCTTACGGCCCCTTATACCTAAATTGCATAACTTCTAGGGTGGATAGCTTCAGGAGTGTAGAAATTAATATGAACCTCAGCGCCCGTACGCCACGCGAGCGAATATTTGTTTGGAAGTATTTCAGCAGTGGTGTTCCACCCTTTTACATAACAATTTACGATGGCGCGCGTAAAAAAGTAAAGACCAATTGTCGCATTTAAATGCTGACAGGCTTCATTTTTAAAGGGAAAATCCGGCCTTATAATAACTAATTAAAGAATGGTCAATTTATTGGCGCACTTTTCTTATTGACTAGGTCGCCAATGACTATCACACAGTTCTTAATCATAGCTGCTTCGAATAATAACTTAAAAGTTAAAGTTACGGCACTAAGCAGATGACGCCGAAGTGAGGCACAAATGACATAGACGGGCGTTTGTGTCTCACTTCGTCCTCGTGTTCTTAGCGCCGTAACATTTGTTTTGAAGTCATGAACCAACTAGCTCTGCAACGAATTTTGTTATATCGAATAATAAGTCGAACAAATGGGCTTATTGCACTTTTCACTGGTGTTTTTTTTTTCTTGCCAGACCTCTCCGTATCATTGGGTAGCTAACCGGAACTACCTCTGGTTAACCTCCCTGCCTTTCTCTGTATTCTTCTCTCTCTTTCTCTCTCTCTCTCTCTCTTGGTGCATTCGGCTGTTGTAGCATCCTTGAATAATCTAGGACCGCGCACTAATGCTTTCTTCGAGTTGGCAAATCCCCTACATACTCATTACTGAAGAGCTGATGCAATCTAAGCGGAGGTTTTCACTCGTGGTACCGCAAACCCGTGACACTTTCATCTTCATCAAGCTTTAAAATCGGTTCTATTATAGACATATACATGTGTCCGGAATTTGTAAAAATTTTGTTACAGCTAATTTCCTTTTCGTGTTTTGTCAGAGGCCCGAGTGGCGCTTTGCCCACGCTATCAGCCCGAGTGGCCGGTCATGGATATATATATATATATATATATCCCTCAGACACACAGTATCCGTATGCAGACGTCCCAGGCACGCTTGCATGTGCAGAATATCCATATAACACCCATTAAAGAGTCATTATTTGTCCATTACATTGCTATTACATCTACATTATGCAGCCAACTGTACTAGCTGCCAACAAAGCACGTGCACATACCGATGCAGGGCATGCAAGTTGCACGTTTTACTTCGCCTTTTTCTCTTTACAACTCATTTACAGCTCATTATAGCTCACTAAGACATCTCCCTCGCCCTTAGACCTCTTCTAAAGACTATAACTTGGTCAGTTCGAACAACTCAAATGCTGTTTGAAGGCATTACTTTCAGTCACTTAGCGTAAAACGGATGATTATTGATAAGAAAAATCAAGGAAAATTTTACGTTTTCTCAAGTTTCTCGCTGGAACCTCAGCGCTCGTACGCCAGTGTGACGTCGTGGGGATTGAAGCCATTTTATTGATTTTGTGCCATTTCGCTCAGGATGCGTTCCGGAAAGTTGTTAGGTTGATCCTTTAGTGCCTTTAGAAAGCAGCGTAGCGCTTTCTTGCCAATAGCTAAATAACTACATGCCCGAGCACAAGCGGTGTAAGCTCATGACATTGCGGCGGGGGAATGCGGGAACTGGAGAGCGTCATCGCCAGCTGTCTTTTGTTTTTGACTTTGTTTCTGGCTTACGAAGTCTATTGTCACGGTAATAATCGCTGTGTTGCTGTTTCGGAGTGTAATTTACTAATGCAGCCCAACCTAATAGGCCTCTTGAATGTCTGAACATGAGCAAAACTTGTTTGGTAAGTTTCTTGCTTTGATGTCGTAGTCCATCTGGCTCCGAAACTATACAAACAAGTATAAGCATGCTGACATTTTTTTGTTATTCAGAAGTGATTCTTATAAATATTCCCGCAACAACATTTATTTCAGCACGAAGAGGAAGAGAGAGAGAAAGAGAGAGAGAGAGAGAAACGAAAAGGGAAAGGTGGGGAGGTTAACCAAGAACGTGCCCGGTTGGCTACCCTACACATGGGGAGGAGGAAGGTGACGAATAGATAAGGACGGAGAGGGAAGAGAAAAAAAGAGTCAGTCATTTACGGAGTCACTCGCAGAGGAATGTGCAATGTCACAAGCCCCCGCACACTCCAGCAGCCTTACAGAAGTGCAGAAGGGCTTTTGTGGCCTTTCGCATGCAAGAATGCATAGGCCATGGTCCCAGGATCTTGTCCTTCGAGAGCACTCTGCTATCTAATAGGCTGAGTTTAGCTTGCAGAGTACGTCGTTGAGCGTCATAGGGCGGGCAGTCACACAGAAGTTGCTCTAGAGTCTCATCGCACCCGAACAAATTACACGCTGCAATGTTGGTCATTCGTATTAGGAACGAAAAGGAATTTGTAAATGCGACGCCCAACCACGCTTAGCAGAGTAAAGTTGTTCCGCGGCGGGTGCCTCCAGATAGCAGGCGAAGTAGCGAATGAGGGTCGAGAGAGTGCAAGCGTGAGTTGGTGAAGCCTGTTGAATTCCATCGTACAAGCGTGATGTGGCGAACAACCGACTGAAGTTGCCGCGTAACATCCGTTCTTGGGTAGGGTGTAGGCACCCGCTGATGTTTTTGATGAGCCGAGCGAGCGGCTTCATCTGCGCTGTCGTTGCCGACAATTCCTCAGTGGCTCGGCAACCACTCAAATGCAATGTCGTGTCGTTTTTTCGAGTAAGTAGTGATGAGCGTGACTCATTTCGGCACACTAGCTGCTCGTGTAACCCATGACGTAGGACACTGCAGAGTTTGTATATGGCTGCTTTCGAATCGCAGAAAATGGCCCAAGGATTTAGCGACTGCAGGAGCACGTAATTGAGTGCACCTTGAAAAGCCACGCCTAGCATGTCAGTCAAAGTGAAGAGGATGATAAGCGGAATGATACGCACAGTATACGACAGAGACACGACAGACACAAATCTCATGACATATGCAAAATTAAAGCACTTCGTTTCGAACAGTCTCTCACAGAAAATTTGAAAGCGCCTTCGTAGCTCGGAACGCAAAGATGGCACTTGTGCATGGTTCACGGAAGCGGAAGAGTTAGATTACGACTTCGCTTTCAGAAATTCTATTGACCAAGCTGACGTGAGCGCTATCCAAGGCACTACCCGGCAGCGCAGTAGCGTCGCAAATTTTATGGTGTTGCACGCAGAAAGAAAACCAAATCAACGGCAGCACTTTCTCTGCGCTGCGCGCGTACTATGCAGCGAAGCAGTCGCAACGTTCCGCTGTGGCCCTGCGATGACAGCATTTCATCTGTCGGTGGGGGCTCCCAACACTACGACGAACTCCACAATTCTCTGGCTCGCGAGGACAGAGCGCACTAACCCGCTTTTGGTTTGCATTCGTTTGCACGTTCGCGTCGTTCGCATAATTATCTGAGTGCGAAAGTGCTGATTAAGTAGACACACCTTGCGCTTTCGTGTTAAGAAACTCTAGTAGTTCGACGTCAGCGCGCACGTTATAAGGAGTACTCTTATGGGGCAAAATGCATTCGGCGCCGTACAAAAGGGCTAGCATCTGTTATGCATATTTATTTTATAAATTCGATTATTCTAGAAATGCATTGTGATCACAAATAATCCGGAAGCCCTCGACAGCGGCGCTTCTGCTAGCCTATTGTGTAGCTTCAAAACACTGTACGCCCCGCAACTAATTAAAAAGTTAATAAGCACGGAATTAGGACATGTTGAAAATAACTGTGTGAAACCTAGTTAGTTATTATTGTTACCCACCTCGTATACGTACGAAAAGCTTCGCGCATTTGGCCACTGAAGCGACGGATGTCAACTAAGGCCACGTCAGCGCTGCACGGTTTTAACAAGACAGTCTGTTGCGAACGCTATATATGCCTAACGATGCGGAGAGGCACATTCTGGAGCGCGACCTCGTTCGCTGCGAAGACCGCGCAAGTCCCTAATTTCGCACCCGGGTTTAGGTTTACGCAAAGACTCTAAGGCTATACTCTCGCAATTCTTTTTTGTTGGCATGTTTTTCTAGATTCATGTGAACTTGCACCGCGGCGTCGTTGACTGCACTTATATTTTTTTCCTTGTCGTCTGTTCCTATAGGAGTCGAGTTTCTCAAATAAAAGGGCATAAACAGATTCTCGCCTTCCTTTACTTTTCATTTTCTTTTTTCGCGTGTTGAGCGTGTGTCGTCACGTTTCCGTATACATGATGTATCGACGTTCGTACTATTCGATTGAAAATAAAAAGGAGACGAAAAAAACTTTGACAGAGACACCTAAGACTGCTTACGTGTGGAAATGCGAAAGTATTAGAGCCCCTTTGGTAAAATATTCTCGATTGACATTTTCTGCATGCATTAACGTTCTTTCTGCTGATTCGTTGTGCGTATTTGCGTATATATTGGCGACAGACCGGCTCATTTTATACACTCATGACGTGACGTCGAAAGTCCATCGCAGTAGACACAGCACCTATGAAATCCGAAGGGCAAGTGACACGCGAGAGGCAGCGCGCTAATTTTATACGCTCAAGTTTTTGCGCCACCTCCTCTTCATTGGCGGCGCCGTCACGTGGCCACTGACGCACGCAATAGACGTAACTTTCGTCAACCAGAACCGTGAAGCCGCAGTAGCATCGGGGAAGCGTCCTCGTCTCGGTCTCCGGAGGCCAGGGTTGAAATGAAAACCCGCAATCTACAACATACAAAGAATTTTGCTTTTGTTATATGCTTCTCCAAAAGGTGGTGCCGAAATATTATGCGTCGACAAAAGTCTTTTCTCATTACGTGAAATATGATCGCAAAAATGATGTGAGCCCCCGTTATAATCAGTCTTCGCTGTCGATGTATTTATTGCCTGTTATAAAAATCCAACTCAGTTGTAAGGAAACCATCGTTCCAGAGTTTGTGGCTTGTTTTGCTTGTGTGGTTTTCACCTAATTTTACAAACAATGACCCCAGCCCCACAAAAGGACCCATGAAACCCGCTGTAACGTTTCTTTGCTGGAGTACAATAAACCAGTCGTGTAATCGCCGTCATCGAAGCCTTACCATTGTTGTCATAACTTCTCGCCTGAAATAAAAGGTTGCCCTAATGATACTGTGTAGCCAGTTACCTGCAAAATGCGTCGCATGACGCTGATTCCCATAGCGCACATTTGCCAAACTATTTTGCAATCGTCAATTTCCATTCTTATCATATGTCGCTGAGAGTGCACAGTCATGGTAATAAAGTTGACTTGGTGGCGTCCGACAAAATTACGAAGTTCAAATAAATTAGAGATTAAACGGATCGTTAGAAATTATAATCCTCGGTGCATTCCTTTTTTCGCGTCTTCTTCTAGAGCGACAACAGACACTATTCTTGTGACAAGAGCAAGTATCTATAACCCGCATAAGGCGCCTAATAAATGTGCTTGCATTTAGCAAAAACGCATTCAGAAAGTGCATTTTGTAACAAACTGACAATTGTTTGTAGCCCTAAACAACCGATCAAGGTCAGATTCTGAAGTAAGCCTATAGAAGTTTCAAAAAAGCTTTTGTATGTGTTCAAGACAATTCCGCTCAACAGCAAAGCACAATAGTTTAGCAATTGCATTAGGAAAACTAGTGTCTGAGCAATCAAATATATACAGCAGGGCTCTTTGTGACAGCTTAGCTCTGTACGATCTCGGACCATAGCACGATCTCGGACCTGCTGCGTTACTGTTTATCACTCACCGCCGTAAAATGTACCTTTATGTAGTGTAACTTCACTCGTTGGATCGTTTGTGGCGTACAGATCCCATATATTGAACGTGACATGAAGTCGGATTGCAAACATTCAAACAAACGTTACTCTCGCCACCAGTCTTCCCATTCGCGCATAAATCCTACTCCTTTTTTAGCTCCTTTCAATTACTTGTCGCGCAGCGGGAACACGTTAGCAGGATTTCCCGGCCTATGTGCCACTTTCTTGACACCTCCTCCATATCGCGGTCTTATGTCATTAACCCTGCCTTAATTCTTGGAATAGTCCAGTAGCAGCCAGCACAGGAGAGCATGGAGGACGCGCGACTTCATTTCCCGGATTGTGACAGCGCTAAACACATTGCCAAGCCATGCCCGCAATCCGGGGGATATATCCGTTCACGTTCAGTTGTATCGTGCCCCGCAGGGCCTTTTCAAAGAAAAGAAATCATTCGTGCCCCTATTGTCACCGTGAACCAATCGCACAGTCCTGGAGACCACGTCGGAGGCTGTATAGATGAGTTAACGAAAAGAGAGCACTTTGAGATTTTTCTTTTTTCTGCTGTTTTTGTCTCCTCGGAGTAAACATTATTCATATCGCATTGAGGAAAGCGGTGATAGCGACAGAACACCATATTTGGCTCTCAGCTTCTCGCCTGTATAAGCTGCTACCTGCTGACCGGACGTGTTTGATATTCTGTAGTCTCGTTTTCTTACCCCGTCATCAAACGTGAAAAGGTGCTCGGAATCCTCTCTTACACTACTCCCCAACGTGAACTGCACCCTTGTTTTGTTTGCCATTGTAGGCAGACCACTATGTTTTGTTGTGTGTGTAAACAGCACCTCTTTCTCAAGATGCCGTCTGGTCCATTCACCGAAAGTAGCATGCCGTTCTGCTGTCTTTGCGCTTTGTCTCGACAGCTGGGTGGTTTTTTGCCCCTTTCGAGTGCTCACCTTGAAGTAGTCTTTCGGCAAGAGTTTTACTACCTCGCCACTGATTTGACTCCGCCGCTTGCGCACGAAAGTAGTTGAGCAAACGTATCGTTGCTCAGACAACAAACAGAGCGCACCTGTACTCGGAACGACCGCGTTCGTGCACCTTCGTAATTCCGCATTGGTATCCGCTGGCGTCCTTGAACATAGAAGCCTAGAAGCAGAAAATGACATTTAAAGGAAAATCCAGGCGTCGTTTGTATTTCATAGAGCTTCCTTAACATAATCCTTGTCGAACCTGCATGGTACCAGTTCGGCAACGTTAAACGTATTGCAGGCTGAATAAAAATCCAAATTCGTATTGAGAAGAAAAAGAAAGCATTGCATTGAATATAGCTTTAAAAAGAAGCTAGAACAACGTAAATGCATTTTCCTTGCCATTCAACAGTCTGTCCCCTGCGCGGTCGTGTCTTGCCAGTGCATTGCTGCGTTTCAATGCACTTGAAGCGAGTTTCTGTGGCCCACAACCTCACATTTTCCAATTTCGCAGTAGTCAGAGCTAGCGCTGAGCAGACTAAACTGCATACGTCGAGATGGACAAACCGCCCTCCACCCCCCCTTTCTTAAATTCAGTCACTAGTCTTTCTTCCTCGTAAGTAAAGACCTCCTTTCAATTTAATCTTTCCTTTAAAATAGTTCGTACACAAAACTACGAAAGCACTACTTCTAAATCTTTCTCCCAAACTTCCAATTCAGTTCAGAAACTGACCCAACAGGCGGATCTAATTCGAAATGAATATTCCGCGAAAACGTATCCCCGTAGAGACAGAGTGATCCGTAAGAATTTCATTCGTTGCCTCTCGTACATAAATGTTTTGCTCAGTCTACCGTCCTTAAGTTTCGTATGTTGCTTTACCACGCAATCATTCAGTGGTCTGGTTGTTTTTAAGGAAACTTAAGAGGTTGAGGCGGTTGCAAGCCCTGTACGCCACACCAAATTAAAATATTGGAGAGACCATGCCTTTTGAAGAGGGCATGACCTTTTCCAGAAGGACGCACAATATAAGTTAGAATAAAAAATAATTAATTCCAGGCACGGCCAAGTCGTCAATATTGAACGTTAAGGGAACAAGGAGCATAGTGTTCACCTTCAAGGGACTTAAAGAACTCTAATTGTCGTGCCAACTGTTTGCGTCTGTAACATCGTTAACGGGTTGAATAAACTTGGGTAGATTTGATTTGCGGTGAGCTCATCTCAATATCTAAAGGATTGTAAGTTCTGGCAATCATCCCAAGTAATGGATCGCTTAATTTGAAGGAAGCTTTTAGCGCGCCCGTTTAGCTATCAGAAAGAAATAATGTAAAGCATCGATTTTTTGCTGTGCTCATGCGTAAAGGTTCACAAGGGTTAAACGTGGAATCTGACCGCTTACACAAGAAGCGACATTCTATTTACGGTCGCTTTCACCTCTCGGCAGTCAATGTTATTCATACGTTTAAAGAGTTTGATATTACGGGGAATAAATGGCTACAAAAACAAAGGGCAAGCGAATTAATTGAGGGCGAAAGAGATCAGTCGTCGAGAAATAATAAAGTTGCTTGCCACGCGGCCCAGCTTTAACTCCCCAAGAAAGCCACATGATTGTGTTTAATAATGCTGTGGCGCTTACCATCGCAATCAAAAAGTCAAATCATCCGGAGTCGAACGCGGAGGTGAGAGCTCCTTTTACCTTTCCCTACACCATTGCTGTCGGCGATTCGCATGGCAGATGGTCTTTCGCGAACAGAAGGTAATTCTATTTTACATGAGTGACCACCTTCACGGGCAGCAGCACTTTGTCATGGGCATTAGCAAGATATGCTCGGGAGAAACTATGTATAATCCAAGCCAGGCCCGAGTAAATAAAGTCCTCTCCTGGTACGCCCTTCTTGCTCTTTAATCCTATTGCTATCGATGATATCCCTAAGAACTGGTCGATTTGTAGAAAGGTTAGCATACAGCAGCCAAATATTCACACCACTTTTAAGGACCTCTTATTAATTACCAGACGCAGGGTTAGATAAGCCCTTGGGATGTGTTAAGCTGTACAAATCCGGACGCAGTCGTTCCTTATTGTTTTGTCTGGGGACTGAGCTCGAACAGACTGCGGTGTTTGGGCCATTCGACCATGGTAGTACATGGATGAAAGGTCTAAACACACCTATGCTTCTTTCACCAAGCGGTAACGAATGAAGTGGATCCCACATTTGCGTGGTGGTGGGAACACCGCTCAAACGTTAGATGAGACATTTAAACACAGGGTGGATGACAGGAACAAATATTGTACATTCAATATTGTACCCACTCTTGTTAGAGCCCTTGTGAAGTTTCAGTATGAAAAACCAAATAAAAGAATATATATATAAATTAATTAAAAATTGGCCTCTCTTCCGCTACTCTGAAGGGAGGTGTAAGAGAAACTTGGGATCCGCAGCTCTTCGTTGTCGTAATGCCTCGGCTTCGCGCTCCCTTAAGCCGTTGTCGGCGCGTCACCGATTAGCCCTTTATCGGGCGAGTTCCCGGCGGCGTTCATCAAACGCCGCCTGTTTTTCGGCCGAACGCACGACGCGCGGCCAGCTCCCGCTGCCGTTCCTTCAACGCAGCCTGCTCTTCGGCAGAACGAACGCGGCCTCCCCATCTGTCTGCCAGGCCTGAACTGGCGGGAAACGGCGTAAGTGAGGCGTGCTAACACGCGATCGCACCCTTTCCCTCCTCCGGAAAGAGGGGACGCCTGTGATTGGCTCGCGCCTTGCGCTGCGTCTGCTTCTTCATGCATGTAAAACAATGCTTTAGAGGGCGCGTATGATGAACCGACAGTGGCTGAATCGGTTATCGTGGAGGCCGTTGGCTCGAGTCCTCACAATATTGGCTCACAACACGGAGGCCGTTGGCTCGAGTCTGCAGCCCGACAAGCAAGTTTTATTTTCGCGCAGCTTGGGTTTTTCGTACGGTAACACCAACACCGACGCCGACATGAGTGCGGTGATACAAGCTTCGCTTGAATTATTGCTGTCAGATTATTGGGCTACCAATCTAGTGTCGCCTGATATCGCTTACGCATCGTTCGTAAGTTGCGTCTAGTTTTCATTCGGAAGGACTATCCTACGGTGATTTTTCCTCTACTGTACATACAAAAAGCTTATTTACCTTCTGCACATCACGTGCAAATATTGGTAATTTCTCGAAATGGTACAGATTCGGAGCTTTTGGCACGAGGCATCTTTCTTAAACGCAAAATAGCATTTAAGTAAGGATTCCGCGAAGAGACGCCCGCCGTGGTTGCTCAGTGGCTATGGTGTTGGGCTGCTGAGCACGAGGTCGTGGGATCGAATACCGGCTACGGCGGCCGCATTTCGATGGAGGCGAAAACACCCGTGTACCTAGATTTAGGTGCACGTTAAAGAACCCCAGGGGGCCGAAATTTCCGAGTCCTCCACTACGGCGTGCCTCATAATCAGAAAGTGGTTTTGGCCAGTAAAACCCCATATTTTTTTTTTATTCCGCAAAGAGGTGGTGGTGTCACTGCGGGCATCCAGCTCGTTTGCATTGGAGCACGCACAATATGGCATTACAAAACATCAATTTTGCTCAGCCGAGGTAGCTGTCAAGCAGGACAGACGATCATCTATCAATTTCTCTCAAACATTCGGCCTTCGTTCAATTTGTTCGCTCGTAAGTTGCCATTCTTCACTCGAACTCCGTAAATGTGCGCAGTTCTTTATTTTATGTGGGTTTCAGAAAAGCTGTTAAAGGCTAGTCCTCCCAAGCTCGTGTCCGTGTGTTAATACAGAACTATCTTCATCAGGACTAGCTCCAGCATCATTGCCTTCTTCCACAGCTGGCTCGTTGGCGCCCTTCGGCGCTACTGCGCGAACGCGCTCGTGCCACTGCTCCCGCGTTCGTCATCGTAATTAATTAATTAATTAATTAATTAATTAATTAATTATATAAGAATTACGAAGACGTAACTAATTTTACAGCGAATTACACATCGAAGTTGTTAAGGGCTGGTGCCCCCAGGATCGTGTCCGTGCGTAGACACAAACTTCCCTACGTGGGCTGATCCCGAAGATTGTGCAATGCCGGACCGACCGGCGGCGGAGTTGCAGTTCGCCATTAAAGGCCAACCGCGTAAAGAGCTCAGTTTCAGATAACCTATATATGCAGTGGCCTCTGTGTAAAATCTTACGCTTGAAAAACGGGTCAATGCGTCCCAAAAAGCTCGTAAAAGAACGATGTTTTTCATACCGAAACTTAAAAGAACGCCGCCATTATCGTCCGGCGGAAGTGACGTACAGTGAAGAATGTGGAGAACTTGCGCCCGTGCTGTCTGCATTGCTTGCTTGTGCCGTTCCCGTGTATCAAGGAAAGTTCCCGCACGTCTGCAACTGTTCCGTGCTCCGCACCCATACCGTCAAGCATCCGCGATGTCATTCTTTTTAAATGCGTAGGCATTCCTATGTTTACGAAACAAGAAACCCGTCTTTCCGTCACGTAAGACGACCGCTTTCGTGATAGCGCCCATCGCAGCGAGCGGATTTACCACCCTTCCGCTTCAACGCCAACTAAGGGAAGAGAACACAGGGCTCACGGAGCTACTCTGTCACTTTCGCAGATTGCTTTCAAGATAGGGACCCGCGCGTCTCCAATGCTAAGTGGCGAGAACACAGCGCGGGAAGCTATGAGCAGTCGGCACTTTTTGTCGGCATCGCAGATCATTTTCAAAGTGAGACCCATGCGGCGGTGCCACGCGAAGCCGCCACCCGAGTACGTTTGGTCATGGGTTCGATAAGGATGGATTAGTCGAATGCGTGGTATCCTGGAGCGGACAATGCAGTTTCACATATCTGAGCGCGCTTAGTCACGCTGAGAAAGAGGTTGGCCAGCTGACCTTGCATGCTGTGCTCGCGAAATCTAGCTTAAGCAGCTTCGTCACGCGCACTTTACATTAAAACACGTTGTGGGGCTAGTTGGTTCATATACTTTCAAAGATGAAGCGCCCACAGTGGCTGCACACTAAGAACGAACAAAGACAGGACAATGCGCTTACTTACTTCATATATTTTGTGCGCGTTGGCTCGTCAACGTCGCACTTATCATATCCGGCGCGGTGCACACTTTCATCCACAAAGCTGAGACAGAAAATGTGTGCTCTGCTTTCCTCTGCGCAGAGTCGTGCCGTGTACAGCGATTGCTCGTGCCAAGATTTACGAGCTGCACTTGGCGGCGCGGGCTTGTCTAATATGTTACAGGTGCCGCGCCTTGCTACCAAGCCTGACTCGAGGGGCTAGACTAAGCTCAGGAAATGGTACGCGTCATTTTATTTTTTCTTGGTACGCAGTTTGGGCAGCAAGTAGCACTATACATACCGTGCTTGTTAATTATAAAGTAATAGTAGGCACATTTATCAGCGACAAATTTTATTTTAAAAACGGTGGTTCTCGGATCCTGAAACAGGTGCTGAAGATTCGCAGACTGCAAAAGAATATATTAAGGGGTGAAGGGGGAGGACGAAGAGCATAAATACATGCTCGATTAAGTTAAAATTGCCTGTGCCAGCCACCCGGCTACTTGCCTAAAACCACCTAAATCCCGTATTCTCGAGCGACGGGAAGTTCTTCCGTATTTTTGTAACCGTGCAGCTGCGCGGGACGACGTGGTTAGAGGAACCCAGGCGGCCGTACACCCACCATATAAACTGCCTATAGTAGTACACC
Organism: Dermacentor variabilis; assembly: GCF_050947875.1. NCBI lineage: Eukaryota > Metazoa > Arthropoda > Arachnida > Ixodida > Ixodidae > Dermacentor > Dermacentor variabilis. The sequence continues at coordinate 174,890,688 of NC_134573.1, forward strand.
TGTACCGCCTTCATCGAAAGAAAAAAAAATAAATACGTGGCACATTGTAATCATAGCATGCGAAAACTATTGATCTATGTTCTTGATAGAGCTCACGCATTCCGTTCGACGACACTGTGAAAGCGAGGATGATACTGCTGCAGCTTCCTATACTCCACCTCCAGAATGAATGGAGTGAGGCATTATGTCAGGAACTGTTGGTTTTCAGTGACACAGGTGTGCCCGTGCTCAATTTTTGCCGTGACTGCAGCTTTTTCCAAGCAACAAACACATTCACTAGGCGTGGGCGTCACAATACATCGAGCACAGGTCCACCTGAAGAATAAGAGCGGAGGTTGGATAACATCACGACGACCACTGTAACCATGCATACATACCCACCGCGCGGTGTTCACCATTCTGTCTTCGTCGGCGCTCGCCTGTGACTGTGAGCTTTCCGACAACTCATTGCCCTCAGCTCCTCTTCTCGGCTCGTACAGATAGGGCTCGACATAGAACGAAGGATCTTCGGTGCAATCATCGTCGGAAGGTACATTAATATTAGACAAACTGCTATCGGACATCGTCAAAACAGGAAAGACCGGCGATAGCAGTCACCATTAGGCTTTACCCAGGAGTAATGAGCGTGCTTTCGCATAATTTCGATTTCTTACGGCCGTGCCCTGGGGCAGGTGACTGCCTTGAAACTAAAAAAAAAGTATAATATTCAGCAGTACTCTCTTTTTGCTAGTAAAATACATCAGGAAATTTAATTATCTCTTACATATTATTCGCATTCACGTCATACTTCCTCACATTTCCCCTCTTATAAGTATATTAGGTTCATAAGGCCACCGAGTAGTAATTCAGTGTGCAAACTGGCAACGTCAGGAACCACACAAATCGTAAATCACAATATAACACATATTTATTACGTGCCAACTTTGCAAGGCGCATTGGATTAAAATTTGAAGGAAAATGAGGCGGATCCCTTTCACCATTCTCTCTATTACAAGGATACATTATGCTGGACATCAAAATTGTGTAGTGCAACAATTGCCATTCGTAGTTGACGCATGATTGTGGTAGGTGCCAATACTCTGGATGTCTTGTATTGCAACGAGCGCAGTGTAGCTTCAAGTGGACCACAGAAATAATGTAGTCTATTCTCCTTTCTTGCTAATTTTTATGTGCAATTTTTATGTGGCGTCGTTGAGGCAGGGTATTGACGTTCCCCCGTGGGAGACCTGAGCCCGGGTCGCGTTAAACCCTGCCGGACGTACAACAAAGTTGTATCCATCCATCCATCCATCCATCCATCCATCCATCCAAGTACTAAATTACACTTTAAAAGGCCTTTATTTACGGAGTCTTAATTTCATGAAATAAAATCCAATTTGTCTCGTTAGGAACGATGACTAGCTGACGCAGGCTGACTGATGTCTGGCATATGAAATGACTACAAAACTTGCCCTCATGCTGCTGTCATTGCGCTGTGGTCATCACTGGCATCAACGTCTTATTGCCACTTAATCACAAACACACGTGCTTGCATCACACAACGTGACATCTCATTAGCTTCACATCAAAAAATGATCGATTCACTTAGACAATCATCCAAGTGTTGTGGCACAAAGGCATGAGTACACTGGACTACTTGTAAGAACTTTCAGAAAATCATGAAGCATAGTACATGAGGGAAAGGTAAGAGGAAAAACTGTCTAGTTCAACTGGCAGCACTTGCGTGATATGACAACAGTAAGCATTACTGACAACCACTGAGGAAGTTCAGATGCATCAAGCTGCAGACAAACGACTAGCCATAATACTGTACTTCTAATTTCTGATTGGTTCTTGCACCTCTTCACAAGCACTGTTGAAATGCAGCAATGAAAACTGTTTTAATGAAGTACATCTACAAATTATGGCCCTAGACTTGACAGATAATGAAACAATTCTACGCCAGAAACTGCACACACAAGAAGGCTTCATCAGGTACAGCAGATGTTTGGCAATAGCAACAGCATGCAACAGATTATCATGCGACCGTAGCAATATCTTTTATACATGGTAGGCTATAAATGAGAGATAGAAATATCTCACTGAATATTAAATGATATGGAGATGACTGTGCAATATACAATGAAATGAATTCCAATAATGATGAGACCAGATTAAATGAGGACTTCATTAAAACAGTTGCTTGGTGTGAACAACGCCATAAAATTGTGATAGTACCACATCCACGACTAATAAACTTTATCGGTAGGCTTTATCACGAAAGTCAATAGTACATCACACCATACCAATGACCTGTGTCAACAGCATGCAGCATTCTGACCACCTCGAAAACAAGATGAGCCTGCAATTATCAAAAATGGAATGTTTGGGCAAACTTGCTTCATGGCACTTTTGAACAGCGAACAATGTATCCCTATTTATTGAAACGGGAGCGATGTAGGGCTATGAGCGCTTATTTAGCAGGGTGACAATATCCGCTAGCAGTGCTTGGTGGAGCAGATAAAGTGTCTCCAATAGCTTCTAGTGCTTTCCTGCGGCTGTGATACTCAGAACACCGCCTGAGTGTTTCCTCAATAAGGGCGCTAGCATATCCTGGAAAAAGTGGTGCATAAGAAATGTTAGATCTCGGCACATGACATCTTAAATAAAGACTCGCCTAGCATTTGTACTATTAGCTTTTTCCAGATGTTTATGCACGGGATTTACTTGTTGATAGGTAATCACTTGTTTGCGTAACACACTTATTTGCCATCTTATTAGCACAAACTAACAATATTTCTTTCTTTTCAATGAATCTTGAATACTCCAATGAAGCATTGACTGACTCGTAAAATTGGGCCTACATTTATAATGTCGCTATGAGACAAAGAGAGTCATCCAAAAAGGTCATGTTCAAATTATTTTAGCACCTATACTTATTAAAGCGGTAACTTTCCGGGCGCTTCTCCCCAAATTGCCGTTGGTATGTTTTGGACCATGTTTGACCAAGTTGACCACGAGTCAATTTGGGTCACTAAGTGTACGCTAGTTGCTTTCTTGTTGAGCAGACGACATGGGCCCAAATAGACAACTTGCTGCTGGCTGTCTGGCCTAGAAGAAAACTTGCGCCACTGAGTAGGTGCCCAAACAGACTTGTCACTGCATGTGATATTGGCATGTGCACTACATCGGGTGATTTCCTTTAATGGATGTGGCAAAGAGACACAAGAGGCATGTAGCCCTAAATATATTTAATCTATAGCGCCCCATGTGCAACAGATATCTCTACGCCGAACACAGTCGCTTGATGAACAGCGATTGTGATGAAGTTGCAGTCATGATGCTAGGGGTAGAGAAAGTTGCTACAGAATTTCAGCCGGGGTGCTGCGATCACGAGGCATGTTATGTCGTAGTATACCTTCTGTAGACCTTCTGGTTCATGGCTGGCAGTGAGAATGCCACTTGGTGTGTCAGCTGACGTGCCCATAAGGTTTTGTTATTCGCCAATAATACGGGGTCATGCAGTGGATCACACAAAAAAAGCTGTTGCTGACGTTCATCAGTGATCTCTCGCACAACTTTTTGTAGTTGCATGGTTTCTAACCTTGTGACATAACTTAAATTGGGTGCATAGCTTTGCAGATATCCTGGCACTGAAACAAACAACCACATTTTACACCACTTCTAAAAGAGTTTATGCATTCGATTGCAATGTCTACATGACTTAAAAGTGTCCACTCGATATAGAAGGGCTCATCCATCACAGCAGAAACAGTGGCCTCTCCACGTCGTCTTTTCCTAAGTCGTACAGCCCCTCTTCTTTTGCCACTGTTTGTAAAGGCTTGTTTGCGCCCTCGACCTTCATTGTAATGCATGGCAGCAATCGCCACTCTGAACGGAGAAATACAAACAGAACACAAAAATGTTTTGTGATTTGCATATAACTTAAGGGTATCATTTTAGGAATTTAATAAAAGTGTGATTGATGCAGTCAAATATAGGAATTGGTAACCACCGTAATGCTCAGTTCAGCTATAAAGCAGGCATTGCTATGTACATGATCTGCAGTAGTGTGTTGAACTGGGCTGGGTGGCATATTGCTGAACGTGAAGCTTAACTATAGCTACACTACACTATCGCTACACTGCAACGCTATCATATACTTATCTAGTACATGACATAACGTTGCTAGTGGGTGTCTCCTTAGTCCTTGTTGTTTTGTACTGTTTGTCTTTTCAGTTTATATTGAAGTCTACACACAATATATTTGGTTATTCAGTGCTGTATGTGTCTCGTATCATCGCCGTACTGTGTTTAGCACTGTTTTCTTCAAATTCAGTATGTACATGATCAAGTGTGTCTGAGCGATTTTTCAGGTACTTACCTAGCTTTCATTCCACCACGGCTGTAATTATACGTCTTAGGGGAAAACTGATTTTTGAGGCTGTGGAAAGCATCGCAGCTCTATGTCTGATTCGTCGTGGAGAACTGGCCAACGTCTTTGAGCAGTGTTGGTGCATGGACGATCTCACGGAGCTTGCGATGTGCATCACGCCCTTTAAAGGGAAGCTGAAAGGTTTTCCAGTAAAAATGAGTGAACATGTGTACACAATGGTTTTCAACCCTCCGAATTCAAATATCGTATCGAAATTGAGCGAAAGGAAGCGCCAATATATTTTATTTCGACGAAAAGTGCAGCAGCGAACACGCCCAGCTCGCGCGTCTCGTTTCCGCCTGTGATTGGTCGGGCGCCTCGTGACGTCAACTCTAGTGACCGAACGCTGCCGCTACACATGAAGCGCGGTGCCAGGTAGTTTGGTGCTGTAATGGAAAATTAAGAGGTAATGGAAAATTTAAAGAGACTGCGTTTTTCTGAGGAGTTCGGCGTTACTCCCTACATGTACGAGCCGATTGCGAAGAGCCGGCCTCTCTAAGACGCAAACGATGCTGGTGCGAGCAGTGCTTTCGACGCGAACGAAAGCGAAGTCTTGCGATCTCCTCGTGTTGGAAATGCTCTTTGGTGAGTATGTTTTTTGCAAAGCGATCTAGTGATCTCGCCGATCTTTCGCCGATCTAGTGAGCTCGTTTCCGGTCAAACAACTGTAGTGTTGTGTTCCTGCATGCCTCCTCGTGGAACGTAAGCGGGGATGCGATCGTCGGCATTTGTGCGCTGTCCAAAGCTGTCGGCAATCTACAAAGACGGTTTAAACGCGTGAAAAGCTTCCCGGTTCATGCAGTACGTGTAGTGACCTTCATCTGTGCGCCATCCGCACACTACTCGTAACCGAAGTCGTAAAGGCGGCGAATTCCGTCGGCTACGTGAGAAGGTCGGTTTGTCGCTGTGCGCGAGAGAAGGGGGGAGTGTAGCGTCCTGGCGTGCGCCGGCTTTCCAGCACATGCAAACGCACGTTGACTACCACTCTACATACACGCAGACGCACCAACAAAGGAATGCAGGGTCGATCGAAGCAGATTACGATGGCACGCACGCAGAAACAAGCACGGTCAGGCACGGTCGCGCAGGCTGCGAAGGAACAAAACACTAGAGTTGACGTCACAACACCGCGGTTTCCGGTCTCCGCTCGCATCATCAGCGTCAGCAGCAGCGCGCTGCATTCGACGGGGGGTGGAGCTACAGCGCAATTTTAACCGACGATTGCGTTGCTCCTAATTGAAAAAAAACCACCAAATTTTACCTACATGGTTTATACGGTTCCCGCATCCGTATATGAGCGTCTTATTGAATTCGACAGACTCTTTAGCTTCCCTTTAAGAAAAGCACACATATTCCAATAGACTTTTTCTCAAAGAATTAGTATAACCCAGTTACGCAACCTGATATAGCCACATCCTCTCATCTCCACTTAGGTCACCATGGCCACATCTAGGAAAAGCGGTAGAATCATGCTCATGAATGTTGACGACATGGCTGGTTAGTGATGTACGCTTGGGTAAAAGCTGTTCTGGATGCCCATTAATTGATGCTGCACACCAGTACAAGTTATTTACAGTTTCTTGCGACCACTAAGCCAGGATCTCGAGAACACGGCATTTTGAAGCTACAAGTATTTTCTTCTTAATGCCTGAAATACCATACAAGGGTCAGAAATATTTCTTTTGGCATATTGTTTCCAAGGGTGTAGCTTAACTTGTATGCTTGCCTTTGGCAACATAAGATGCCAGCAATCAAAAAGATGAACAACTGGGTAGCATTTTTTCGATAATGGCCGGATGAAGCTCTGCCGGTCAGTAACAACGTTGCTGATGCAACAATTCATTCGCAGTAGGAACTCTAAAGCTCTCTCAAGACTGTGTTCCATGAGCACACTGTGGCCAACTTCAGTGACCTGTGGAAATATACATCAGTTAACATTAGAATGCAACATACCATATTGAAGCTCAAAAAGTGTACCTGCATAAGCTCTGTACGCAAGATGACGTCACGATGGTCATTCATTCTTTTTTTCTATTCTATATGTCATGAGAAATGAACAAACCAGCAACAAGGATGTTGCCATTAGCTTTTCCATTTAGTGATGGCTGGCTTTCCTATGGCCATACGTGCTGTCATGTACACGTTGCTGTGACACGCAGAAGGCTTCCATCTGTTGTTTTTTGCACACTGCATGTAGCCTGACAAGTCCTGCAGAGTTCAAACAAATGCATGAGGCAGCTTTCAAAGACAATGTATTTCATCTCTGAAACCGCATCCATGCTTTCAGGCACTTGATGGCCGCAAGAAAATTGTGTTGGTTTAGGTGGGCATGCCAAAGAGCACGAACTCATCTGAAAAAATATTTCCACGTACATGCTTGCCTCTGACAGTGCAAAACTTTCATCTTGCATGTCAGTTATGTCCACATCGAAATTTTCATTATCACTCCAATTTCTGCTTTCGCGCTCCCAGTATTTGGTGAGGCCAGGTCATAGCGTGTCGCCCAATCCATGATAGTTGTGCAACTGCGGCCAAGCCCTGGTCGAAAGCTGCACTCATTTGTCTGCATACTTTAGAAAAATAGTAACGAAAGAGCATGAAATACCACAGATAAAAACAAGTCTGATTTTTGAATCTCACCACTGGTTCTGTATAGAACTGTGGTCATTGTAGCCTTTTGTGGACAGGCCTTCGCTAAAACCACTTGCACGTATTTTGACGAAGTCTTAGGTTTTTTGTGACCGCATGTGGGGCAGCAAGCAGAGTCACCCGTGTCATCTGGAAGAACGGTTACAAACAAGAGATACACGGGAAATGAACTCCAGAAAAAATGCACCTTTGATGTTATAAAGAACGTCCGCAATTCTGTGTTCGTTAAAATTAAAACTATAGTGAACAACTAGCTTCCCATGAACTCGCGAATCTCACTTCGCGCATTGAAACATTGCGGCACGTCCGCATAGCCATATTTGCTTACCCTCATTTACCGAGACATCGATGTCTATTTCCACATCGCGAAAGCTGGCCTCTTCTGCAAGGTCTTTTTCTTGCTCACACTCAATTGCAGTGTCAGTAAGCGTGACGGGAAGCGCGTCTGTAAAAGCACTGTTCACAATCTAGAAATTACAAATGATAAAACAAGCACAACAAATCAACAACTTGTTTTTTTCTTGAAGCTCCAGTTCACATAGGAGAAAAGGAATACTTCGGCTCGCCGACACATCGCTTCATCTGGCCTAGACTGCTCGCTGCTGAGATTTCAGCCATTGTAGCTGAAGGCGGAAGGCACCGAGTCAGGCTTGAGCACCCTCTTCATCTTGCATGGCACTCCCGCAACTAAACCTTTCGTACACGAAGTCGTAGTTCTTGAAGTGTGCCGAACAAAGCCAGCTGGTTCTCGTCGGCTGCCAGTTCTCGCGCCGCATTGCAAGCACCCACAGCTTTCGCACTCTTTAGTTTTTTGGAAATGTGTGCGAGATAGTCCCAGGGCGTCGCGTACGTGTTCAAGCACCCGACGGCCACGCAACGCGTCGACATTTTTGCAACGGCGCAAATCACGAGCACCACAGGGAGAACGCGCCCAGAGAGAGACGCCCGTCTACACAAAAATGATGAGCGAGCAATGCGCCTGGCTGCCTAGCCGCAGTTGCGTACGGTTCTTCAACATTCGCCACTTCCGCATCGCTGCCGCTTTCCGGCGAGGTGCGCGCGTCGTCTTCATAGGCGCTATTTAATACCTGCTAATAACAAAATTAGGCAATTACTATAGCCCTGCGGCTTCGCAAAGATTGCTCTAAGAGTACACGCTATTCATTTATAGTCAATTTAGCCAAAGTGAAATTTCGTTGCAGTTGGCCTTTAAAGAGCCCGCCCACACAGCTTCGCTGGTCATCCTTTTTAGCAGAGTGGAAGAGCGCTTAGTTTTTTATAGTAATGTGCAAATTAGGCAGTGTTGCGATAACCTAAGTGTCTTGCTGTTTGCCAGCCTGTATTTGCATAGAAGTTGGAATTCCCGTCTGTGCTTCGTATTGCTGCTACTTTCACAAAGATATTACTGATTTCTAAATATCATATTATTTCTTGACTTTCTGTTGAACAAAACTGATTGGATGTAATGTTCTTAAATTTCGTTTTTCATGAATGTGCGTTTGTGTACGTGACAATGACGGAGAGCCTTTCCACCTGGTGTCGCTGACACCGTGGAAGATAGACTCGATGTGGCCTAAGCATCCACACGTGTGAATGTCGACGGAATAAAGGTTAGTTTGTCTGTGGTTATACTTAACCTGAGTATTAGGCTGAATTCAAGGACAAAGTGGTGATCCTAAAAAGAATAGAGAAAGAACACGTCGGGCTAATCGTAACAGTTAGGGTGACCACCAGTCGCGAAAACGCTCTGAGGTGCCAAAAACGCTCTGCCGCCAAAATTCTTAGCTGTAGGTCGGCTGCATTTCTCCGGCACTCCACACTTTCGGGGAGACACGAGTTTCATGCATCGATCGGACATGAGTATCAGAACCTCCTGAAAGGGAAATTGTGCAACGGGCTTTTGAAGTATGCGCATAGGAGGCAAGACGCTGAAGAGCGCCCTTCATCGCTATTGCGAAAGCTTGTGCGAGAGCTCGGGCTATGCGCCTTTTCCTGCAAGGGCTCAATGCTCAACACGCCGAGCGAAAATGGTAGTTGCCTCGGAAGCTGGGAGAAAAATATCTTCCACTACACAAAAACGCACCAATAATTTGAAGAAAAAAAACAGTCGGGTAAGCTAAAGAGCACGTGAGCCTTGCTTAATGCCTCATTGAACTGGATACGAAGGGTGGTGTAAGGAAATAAACGATGAAGAGGTACACAAAAATAATTCATGACAGCGCTGTTGCCGAGATAACCGGGCTTTGAAATCAGCCGTAGCGGCCCACTCCAGAATAATGAACACACGGCCCCTCGAAGGGAACCTATATGCATATATTTTAAAAATTGAAGTCATTTGCAGCAAACCATGTTCAATACAACAAAAACAATCTAAAGCGTTTCAGTTCATAGCGACTTTTTGGTGGCGCCAAAATCAAGAAAAGTGAGCCACGAAACAAAATTTGTTTTGACAGAATTCCTGCAAAAGGAGGCTGCAGTAATACGTGTCAGTTAGAAAAGGCAGAAGCGAAAGAGATAGTAAAAAGAAAAAACAGCGGAAAGCAGTGACGTTAACGAGAACGACAGGTTTGCTACAACAGCAACTTGCCACTAAATATACACGGAGACCTTGCGTTCGCGCTAAATAGTCGGCGCTCAACCGCCAGTCTAAACCTGTATGTAGCTAGTATTCACTACCAGCACATTTGCTGCAGACTGTCAGTCCGCTCTTCTGCCTCTCTTAGCACTTTGATTAAAACGGCAATTTCAGCAGCAATGACAGCAATGCAGCGTATTTGTTCATCTACACTTCATATTCTCTTCATTTTGTTTTCGCCGTCATGTACACGTCCCAGTTTGCATGCCACTACTCGTGGTAACCTTCGTTTAGGCAAAAAATATGTTTATCCGACAACAAGAATAAGATGTAATGTGCGTATTTCTTCCATCTTTTCCTCCTGAATTCCAATATATGGCTGTGGCTGCGTGTATTCCGCATAATCTTTACTAGGAAGCCTGGCCTTGCGTCATTTAAGTCGCTCCGGGTGTATTTGTACTAAAGGTGTGTTGCTGTGGCACCCACACTCTCATGAGTGGTCATGCATGTTGAAAAGATCATTGAAGCTCTTCAAAACTACTGGTCGATGAAAGTCCTTGTTATGCGCTCTGTGTTACGACCAACACAAGTCTTCGATTGTCTGTTTCTGGATGACGACGTTACTGTTGAACTGGAGCCGACTGCGAAAACTGTAAACTTTCCGTGTTCGCGTATTGATTGCGTCCACTTGCAGGTGGTAGTGGTAACAACTTTATTGAGATTCTCCTCAGTTATGATCTGGCAGGCCCGAGTCCTAGGACGGCCCCTCACAAGGAGCGACCCTTTCGGCCCAGGCAACGAGGGCTTTTTGTAGTTTTTGATCCGGCGTTCTGAGCAGCCCCTACCACGTCTGTTGCGAGGGAGCTGGCAGGAGCAACTTGGGAGGGGTTAAGCCCTCGCACCCTCCAAATATGTGATTTTGGGTACGTCCACTTACAGGCATATTCTGCGTCCAAGACGACGATTGAGTGCCACGACTCGGCAGCACTTGAAGTTTTGCTTCTGCATCTGGTCTGACAGCGGGATGGGTTCCTGCACGCCTCCTTCGCCAGCAGATCAAGCAGCAGCTTAATCGGCTTGTTCGTTGCCTATTACTGCACATTTACTTGGGAGCCACCGAAACGTAATGTCGACTCCTTGTGGAACACACCAAGTTTTTTTTTTCACACACGTCCACCTCGACTTGACCCTTCTCTTCGACTTCGTCCTCCACCCGACTCGATACAACAGTACTTTGCGAACTGTGGCCTAGCGTCAATTTCACAAAGTTATTTTCTTTCCGGATAGCAAGAGTAGATAGTCCAGCCTTTGACTCTTGCGGTTGCACGGAAAATATAGAACACGTTCTTTGCCGCTGCTCTCGCTAAGCGCAAACAGGCAGTCGCATAGCGACCGTGTCGGCCAGTCTTGACAACTGGCCGTTTACGGAGCAGAGTTGATAGAGGGGTTGATTAGAGAGAATTTAATTCTCCTGAAGGTTCTTCACCTACTCTATTTTATTTTTCGCTCGCTTGCTTGATTTCTCCGCTTCTCTTACCATCTTAATTATCCCGTTACCCTTCCCCTGTAGTGTAGGGTAACAAATCAGGAGCTTCTCTTCCTGTTAATCTCCTTGTCGTTGTCATAACATCTCTCTCTCTCTCTCTCTCTCTCTCTCTCTCTCTCTCTCTCTCTCTCTCTCCGCTTCCATTCAGGCAAAGTATGACTTCTATCTTTTTAGCCTCTCTTTCTTGTCTTCTAATGAGCATATGGCAGTCCCCTCAGCGCTGTGCTAGCTTAGGCACGAAATCAGACATTTTCCAGATGGAAGAGGAGGAAAACCGCGGTAACTGTGTCGGCCTATTGTTTCTTTTACGACCACCTATTCATTCCTAATTTGAATGACAGACAGTGTCAGTTGCAACAAACGTGGAATAAAAGAAATCCTAAAACGCTTCCCGTGTAAATGCTCATCGTGCGAAGATGAGAGGTTTGCCCCCGTTGGACAATTTTAGGGCAAATAAACGACAGGTCTTTTACAGAAGAGGAGATGCTGGCACCATGGCCTCGTGCGTCTGCGATGTTCAACTCCACGAAAGCACTACTAAATTTTCTGAGACGTACAAGCCTCTATCTTGATGAACTGAACGCTAACGGGTTCATTGGATTTTGTCCGTAAATACAGTAAACCTCTTTCCTTGTTATTTTTCCGTTCACTTTAGTCCTTCCTCAGTACACGGTAGCAAACCGGGCTCAACCTGGTTATTCCACGTGTCCTTGTGTTATCACTTCTCTCTCTCCCTATCTCTGTGGGCACAGAAAGTGTCGCCTTAAGGACAGGCTTCTCTGGTAAACTACAAGTCAATTTGACGTAGGCCACCTTTAAATCACAACCGGCTGCTCACAACTTTCAAGGCGTATTAGAGCCATATTATCGATACCATCTTTGCTGGAATATGTAGGGCACATCTCTTACTGGCTAAATCAGGCTGTTGCTAAAGTAGAACCACATAAAACAAGTTACATATAGCACTGATTCCAAGCAGGAGCTCTTCCGCCCACTGTTTGGTGCGATATCGATCTAGACATAATGCACTCATTGCGTCTCACGCTTTATACAGAAGTTCAAAAGAACATTAGGCCCGTATCCTAAAAGCACGTTTTGTGTTTATTATTCCCGCTCTGCCTTATTCAGCCCCCTATGTGTTTGGCTACGAAACCTCCCATCTTCTTCACCCGCCAAAATAGCTTAATTTCTAAGGTGTTCCGATTCTGTGCACGAGATCGTAGATTCGATTCTGGACCGCCCCGGTAGCACTCAAATGGTGACGAAACGCATAAACGCTCCTGTACAAATCATTAGGTGCTTGTTAACGTAATCAATCAGCCAATCAATCAATTTTTGCTCATCTCTAAAGCAGAAATGGAGGAACAGGAAAAACCTGCATATAGTTCAGCTTGTCCCACACCAGTCGGTCAAACTTCACCCGAAGCCACTCACAAGCGTCGCAGAACCCCTGATTGCCTTTGACATTACAAACTCCTATCTATCTATCTATCTATCTATCTATCTATCTATCTATCTATCTATCTATCTATCTATCTATCTATCTATCTATCTATCTATCTATCTATCTATCTATCTATCTATCTATCTATCTATCTATCTATCTATCTATCTATCTATCTATCTATCTATCTATCTATCTATCTATCTATCTATCTATCTATCTATCTATCTATCTATCTATCTATCTATCTATCTATCTATCTATCTATCTATCTATCTATCTATCTATCTATCAAGGGACATCACTAAACTCTTGGGCCAGCTACATACGTAATTTTTATGTATTGTTCATTTGTCTAATTTCAAGTAAAATAAGTACACGAGCAAAGCGAACGCAAGACCAGAGAGAAAGAGTTTCATCCGGAGGCGGTAGTTAACTCCTCTGCGATACATGCCTCATATTGTCTCTGCTTAAGCCTTATTACCGTCATCGCCAAAACATCCGACCTAAAAAGAACTGTTAAGCACCCCTTCTGTCGAATGCAAGATACTCGTTACAATTCTACACACATGATCAAAGCACGCTATCGTGTTTTTCTAAATCAAGGCAAGACTGTCCTTCATCTATAAACTTGAGCTTGTATTCTTATAAGCAGAAGTAAACTTGTCGAATATCGCATCGTTTTAACATCGTAAATTCACTTGCTCGAAACAGGCTTTCTAGAGCGATAGCGTTCCTTAGGGGTAAAAGAAAGCGCACATGGCAACGTGGTGTCTTGTAATCATTGTTTGGCATGTCTCTTGGTGCCCCATCGTTCAACACTTTGTTAAAAAGCCTGGTAGTAGTAGTGCGCAACCTTATTGAGGCCCTGAGGGGCTAGGAAGGGGGCCTGCTAGGTAGGTCCCTACCCAGCCGTTGGCTAGTCCCATGTCGGAAACAGAGAGGCATGCCTCTCCGCTCGTTCACGGGCCCTCTGGACATCCATAAGCTGGGCGTCTTGTGAGGGGTCTGTGATTGCCTTCGTCCATTCTTCTTCTTGGTTAAAATCCTGTAACACTGGACACTGCCAGAGCGTGTGATTTAATGAGCAAAATCCAGTGCTACAATCTGGGCAGAGTGGATCAATGTCGGGGTGGGGCATGTTCAGAAGGCCCCTAGAGGGGTAAAAACCCCGTCTGGAGCATGTGGAGCGTGATAGCTTGTGGTCTGTTGAGCTTATGATGGGGGAAGAAAAAACTGTGCCTATTCCCTCTGTAATGCACTTTCAAACCGTGTGAACAGCCTAGTCACATGGCTTTAAAGTGCTTATTGTGGGTTTCGTTTTATTTTTTTTTCATCTTATGTTCGTAAAACCTGGTTCGTTGAAGGAATATTGAGCACCATCGAACCAGAACGCGGACATGACTGATCGCTCTCCCTCGTCGACGACAAGGATACATTGCTTCCCCAAGTTCTACCCGCAGAAGAACAAGCAAAAGCTTTCCAGCGTGTAATCACTCAAGGCGAGCGGGTGGTACAGACGCCTTCGCCGCGGCTTTCGCACGTGCCAGATGATGCTAAATAAAGAGAGCAGGCTGGTAGTGCCTACGGCGTGGCTTCGTGAGCATTCTAAACTTATCAAAAGGGGGCGCAATGGAGAAAAAAATTGCATGAACGGCTGATCGTAGCCATCGTCTCTCAGACGTGGGTTGTATGGGCATTAGCATCTGACCACGCTGTGTTCTCGCGCGCCTAGCCAGCGCCTCCTAGGTAGCAGGCCTGTTCACTCTGCTTTATGACGTCATACTATTTGAACCAAAATTTTCCCTCTTAAGCCCGCTGTGACGAAAGCGATGACGTCAAAATTACTGTGGCTTACTCGGGAGCATTCTGATTGGATACTGTGGCAGTCGGGCAATATGGCATGATGTCATGGATCGAAGTGTACATGTCTCGTGCTATCCAGGAGACGGTGGTCTAGTTCGCTTTCAAGCTAGAGGCAGCACGAAGAGGAGCAGGGGGCGGCAGAAACTTAGGTGGGCGGTTGAGATTAGGAAGTTTGCAGGGACGACATTACCACAATTTGTACATGACCGGGGTAGTTGGAGAAGAATGAGAGAGGCCTTTGCCCTGCAGTGGGCTTAACCAGGCTGCCGCTGCTGCTGCTGACGATCATGATGATGAAGGTGACGATGAGGGTGATAATGATGATGGCTGGGACAGAATATATCAGTGCGAGTAACCGGGCATCCTCCAACTTAGTGGCGCATGCTCAGAAGCAGCAGCCGCAATATTAGCCTCGACCCGTTTGTCTCTCTTGTAGAACTGCCTGACGTACACAGGAACGCGCCATTCTACGCTATGCAAGCGTGCTGGAGGATGTCTCGACTTCGTTTCTCGCGACATTGCTGTATTTGAGGGCTCGAGTTGTTGTCCCACCTGGAGAGTGACAGTTTAGGGCTGGATGACGCTGTCAGTTGTAGAGCTTAAACTATTCAGCTGGATAAGGTCGGGGATTAAAAATAATACGCAGACGTTCAAAGTTGTATTCCGTAATCGACAGTAACTTTATTATTTCAGAGTGAAAAACAAGAAATGACTGAGCAGTGATTCTGATGTGTTTTCAAAACAAATTCTCTGTCATATAGCTCTACTTTCGTGTGCAATGTTATTTAACAGCTCGCTACTTCCGTCGAAATGCAGTCAAAACTGAGGTAACCATCAAGCGTCCGAATGTTTCTTTTTTCATTTTTTATTTTACGCTCACATAGCGCTCAGCGTGAATCCAGCACGATGCTACATTTACGTACGTACCATACGTGGTGCAGCATATACATGTCCTTTTTCGAGAAAAAGAAATGGCATCGTTTCGTAGTAACATGCACGTTGTACATCTCTTACAAATATTCCGAATGAAAACTGCTATATTACTTTCTGATTTAAAGTCGTTATTTTATTTATGCCATCACTCAGCCTGCGATTAAGGACGATGACAAACTCAAAGTCGGCTGCATACATGTACGGCGACACACTTATGGTTGAAAGCGTGCTGCTTCTTTTATACTGCAAATTGGTGCAACACCTTTTCTGGGTGAAGAGCCATCGATGCTGGTTAAACACGTACAGTGCTCAAGTCGTGTGACACCATTAAATGTTGTGCGAGTCACTTTGAGCTCTTAAAACAAACATAAAAACAAGCACTCATCGACGGCTATTGGCTTTTCGCAGCTATGCTATGAATGGTGCTAAATAGGAGACATTTCTTGTTACGTCGTTCCTAAATGGAGCTGTAACTTTAATTCTATCAAGCCCGTTATACCTGCCGTGAGCAATCAGACTAAGTTTCACGTGAAGCTTTTACATTGTTTTTAATTTGTCTCTGGCGCGCAGGCGACTTATCTCTCAGGTAACATTGTGGTGAAATAATTTGTGACCATACTTTTCAAGTTGTATTCTGTTTACCCTTTGCCATCGGATTGCAAGAAGCCGCACCCCCGTTATTGCTGGACTGTGCACTTGTCGCGATGGTTGATAAATGAAATAGAACCGGAAAGAAAG